>NC_140414.1:4743884-5343884 GCF_965140295.1 Lepidochelys olivacea | reverse complement strand
ATAAAAGATGATTGCTACCATTCTGAGAAAGTAACGTTGAACCTCAAACTCCTGCCTGGTGGGCCAGACGGCCAAGCAACCAGCACCCACAACTTCTACCACCTTTTGTTTCCAAAATAGCTCAGCCCTCAGTGTGTTGAGCCTTTCTGAAATCTGGCCAAAATGTTTATTGCCCAAATGGGAGCTGAGTTCTTCTGAAAATCTGGCTCTAGGGGTGGGGGTGAGACCTTCTGAAAATTCTGGCCCATGTGTCTGGAAACTCTAAGAACCTTCAGAACTTTTATCGTGTGCTAGAACCTGATGAGAAAACCTTCCTTCTGTCGAACTCAGCAGAGATTTTCTCATTGACTTACAATCACAATGTTTCATCTTGATCCCAGATTTAGGTATCAACAAAATGCATTGATTGTATTTTTACAAGCAGTGTGAAACAAACACGCCTAGTTGGACAGAGGGATAGAAGTAGGTCTGCCACTAAACCACATTGCCTTTCATCAGTAGCTACCTGAGCAAGGTAGAAACCAGTGGCCAACAGGTGAAAGGCCCATCGTCTATGCTTAGAACACGACAGCAGCTAGCCCTCAGGAATGGAAGAGGCTAATGGTCAGTTTTGCTGAGATGGTTACTTCCAAAGATTGGTATATAGAGTGGGATGAAAGTTTTTTGAGTGAATATTTTATTTGCTGAAAGAATTTGGTTGACCCCAAATGATTTTTTGGTTTTGTTTCAGCAAGAAAACTGACATCTTGGGTCAACCTGAGTGTCTATTACTGTTGTTACAACATTGGTTAGGCTAGCTAGCAAGGGGGAACAAGAATTTGCACCTGTCTATTTGTGGACAACGAAGTGCACAGTGGAAACATGCCCACATTCTGCTCCTAGTCAATGGGAAGCTTTGATTTTGATATGGTCTCCAAAGCCCTTGCCAAGATCACGTAGAAGATGGGGGAGTCAGGGAAAAACCGTCAATTTGTTCAAATTGCAAGAGAAGAATAAATTAAGGTGTTTTGCTGTAAAGTCACTTTTCCCTGACTGGGAATTGAACCCAGGCCGTGGTGGTGAGAGCGCCAAATCCTAACCACTAGACCACCAGGGAGAAGATGGGGCTGTTGTTCTTCTCAGCTGTGCTACACTTCCTTAGGCTATTTTCTCTCCAATTGCTGAAGCTGCTCCTTTGTCCATTCCCTGAGCGGCTAAGAGCAGAGCGGGCAGGAACCCCTGTGCTCAGGGTCACAACCTGAGCCCAACCCAAGCCACTGAAACAAACTCAAATGATGCGTCAGCTTCCTCCACTAGGATCACAGAGCAACACAAAGAAAACCCAGGAGGAACAATCCTCCTCTGCCTTCATTCACCCCATTGCAACCCTCTCAGCAGCCGACCTGGACATTGAGCTGACAGGAACTTTGGCATAGAGAGCAAGGGAGGGAGTTTGCTCTCCCTCGGTGTGAGCTGATTGCATTCTGACTCCATGTAACGGGGCTCTGAGCTTTGCCATCTTCTGAATTCTGTGTCCTCAACAAGCAGCCGAAGTGCTGAACCCCCTGGACCCTTCTGCTGGGAGCATGGGGATTATACAAGAGCTGCAAGCCCTTTTTACCTCTCCTTGTCCTACTCGGCTTCCCCAGACTTTCCCCACCAATGGTTTCATTAGACTCTGGAGGAATCTAAGTCCCTGCAGGTTTCCCTCACCCACCTTGTAAGGCAAAGAGTGATTCCCTTCTCTGACACTCCTGGGGCCACATTTTCTTTGAGGAGCTTCTCCCCAGGGGGTCTGATGTCCTGCAAAAATGCAAAATCACTTACAGTGGAATTCTCTCCCCAGAACATCTGAGACAATATTGACTTAAACAATTGAACTAACTGTGATCATCCGCCCTTCCTTCAGTTACTTTGGGTTCTGCTGTTGTTCACCATTTCTGAGTGGAGATTTTAAATCACGGCTGTTTCTTTGTTAGCATGTCATGGGCTATTAGCAATAGGAGGAAAAATCACTTTTTGTAGTGGTAAACAGGGTGGCCCATTTCAAACAGTTCTCTGTGAGTTCAATCCTTGAGGGGGCCATTTAGGGATCTGGGGCAAAAATTGGGGATTGGTCCTGCCTTGAGCAGTGGATTGGACTAGATGACCTCCTGAGGTCCCTTCCAACTCTGTGATTCTGTGAAAGGACATGTCAGAGGGCAGGGGACTTGACAAAGCCCTGGCTGGGATGATTTAGTTGGGGTTGGTCCTGCTTTGAGCAGGGGGTTGGACTAGATGACATCCTGAGGTCCCTTCCAACCCTGATCTTCTATGATTTTAAGGCAACCCCCATCTTTTCATGGACTCTGTATATATCTCTTCCTGCTGTATTTTCCACTCCATGCATGTGATGAAGTGGGTTTTAGCCCAGGAAAGATTACACCCAAATAAATTTGTTAGTCTCCAAAGTGCCACAAGTCCTCCTCCTTGTTTTTGCTGATACAGACTAACACGGCTACCACTCTGAAAGGAAATCAAGCCACTAGGTAGGCGGAAGAAGAAGCGGAGAGGGATGCGGTGGGGTAAATGAAAGCAGAGGAGGATTGTTCCTCTTTTGTGTTCCTCTTGGGATTCTGATGGAGGAACCTAAATCATAATTTGAGCTTGTTTCAATGCTTTTCCTTGAGCTCAGGTTATGAGCACAGGGGTTCCTTCACTCTCTGTTCCTGTCCCCTCTGAAATGGGGAATGGACCATTTCATAGAATATCAGGGTTGGAAGGGATTTCTTTAACTGGAGAGTAAGTAGCCTTAGAAAGCATAGAGGAGCTGAACCAAAAAACCCTACATAACCCCCCCTTATGGTCTACTGCAGGGATAGTCAACTATTTTTTGTCAAGGTCCAAAATCTCAGTCAAGATATGATCAAGGTCCAGACTCCAGAGAAAATAATTTTATTTACTTATTATTATGATTTTTAAAAAGATTTCAGGGTCCATTAAAAATTTCTGGCTGTCTAGAGTTGGCCCATGGTACACCTGTTGAGTACCCTTGGTCTACTGGTTAGGAGTCTCCTTGATGCTGCCTTGGTTCCATCCTCAGTCAGGGAAAGAAACTTTTCGACACAATTCTCCATTCAGTCTTCACTGCAAATTAAAAAAAACCTCAGAACTTTCACCCCAATAGCTTATTATCTGGCCGTTTTCTGCCCTGTCCTGTATAAACACCAAAAGGGGCCTTTTTAAAAACCAAAGACTTTGAGATGGGGGCGAACTGGCTGACTCCAGCTGCCTATCTCTATTCACTTGTGTGCTGAATTGAATGAATCTCTTTGGATACACAGCAATCGTGAAGCATAAATCTGCTTCAGTGGATATACTGGAAGCGATATTGCCTAAATAACACCTGGCTTTTTTCAAAACCAGCAATAGCCACGAGAGGTCCCAGAATCATCTGAGATTGCCTCCAGCTGACAAAGGGCCCATTTTTCAACTAGGAATTCAACTTCTTTGTTCCCTTTTCTCTGCTTTGAGTCTCTTTCCGCTTGTCTCAGGTAGTGTGGTGAGCAAACGCGCGGGTGGGTGAGATAATATCTTTCACTGGGCCAGCTTCTGTTGGGGACAAAGACAAGCTTTTCTGGGACCTGCATGGCTACAACTACATAGCAAATGCTCATAAGACATGAATTAGTTCTTCTTTCACACTGGAATGCATCGCTTTTGGTGTGACACCAAGAAATTATTTATTAGCCCGTATAACCGTTTCTTCTCCACATGTTGAGATTATCTTTTGACTGTAATGCCATCCTGTATTAAAATTCCAAATGGTCAATTAGCAAGCACCAAAATAAAGAACAGCCAATTATTAATCTGCCTCACCCCTAGCCCTGCCCAGGATCTCTGCATTGGTTTAGAAAATATTTTCACATAGATATTTGCAAATTGGGAAGTTTTAAACTGTGTCAGCTTCCGTCTAGAAAGAGAGAGTGGTAAGCTAAATTGTTCCAACACAGATTTCCCCATCTATGTGAGAGAAAGAATTAGAAAGAAGTAAGGAAAGTGAATCCAAGGTAAATGATTCTGACCTTTCCTTTGAAATGCTCGGTGCAATAAATCAGTGAATATTCCCATAAGTAAACTCCTGTAAGTGACAGAAAGGAGGGCATGGAAAAAGGCTGTCAAATGTTGTGTTAAACTTTAATTCATGAGCAAAATTGTGTGGCCATTAAATTACAACCCTAAAATATCGTAAAAGGAAAGAAAAAGGAACAAAAAGTGTGGGAAATACGGGTGTATTTCAGCAAAGGACTTGGAATGGAGGAAGACCAAAAGTGATCAGTCGGGGGAAAAGGCACTGTTTTTGCCTAGTTTTAAGTCAGGGATATTTTGCGTGTGAAGCAAACTTGATAACCACCACACTACAGTACAATCCATTGCAGAAACCAGTTGTGCCCAGCTTTGGATGTCCCCTTCTAAGGCTTTCTCAGCTGCCAGTGTATATCCGCTCCCTCAGTTCCCCTTTGAAGAACAGGACAACAAAGAACTTACTTTCCAAACTCAGACAGGCATCAGAAAAGCTGCAATGTCTCATCCAATTTGCCCTTCTCACAATGAGGCCAAAACGCAGGCAAATCTCGTAAGCAAGAAACCTCACATCCATTCCACTTCTCCATGGACATTTCCCTGCCAGCTCCTCGGGAGCAACCAACAAGACAAGAAACCAAAATGCAGTAAAATCAAGGGCACGTTTCCCACCACAGGTTTCACTGACTGCGAAGGGTCATGTAGAAATGTTTTGCCTTTTCATACCTGAAGACTTGGTTATTCTCTCCTTCCCTGAACTGGAATGGAAAGCGAGGAGATAGGTGTGAGAACAAGCACTCCTAAGCAAAGGAAACAAGGCACCCAGCATATAACCCATCAGCAGGAGATTAAAACCTGGGCTACACTACACAGTTAGGCCCGCCGACAGCATTTTACGTTGTCCTAATTACCTCACGGTGCACACTACAGCCTTGTCCCATCTATGTAAGTGCCCTGCTACACCCACATAGTAACTCCAGCTCCTCAAGAGGCACGGGGATTGCGTTGGGGTCGTTAGGACAACACAGTGTCTGTGTAGACACTGCCTTACTCACAGGGGCTGCTGGCTGTCTTGCCAATGTCATGGCTTCCGGCTGGCTCCCTTCATGGCTGCCCTCCACTCCCTGATCCCAGCGGGGCTGCACCTGCCTGGCTCCTCGCGGGGCTGCTGCACGAAAGCTCCCGGCTCCCAGCGCAGGGAGCCAAGAAGCCTGGGCACTTGGCGCCCGCCCCCACTCCTGGCTGGGAGCAGGCAGGCAAGAAGCCCAGGTGGCCAGCTCCCACTCCAGGGAGGAGGTGGGGAGTCAAGAGCCCTGGGGGTAGCTGGGCTCCCAGTGGGCAGCTGCGCGGAGTGAAGAGCCCCGTTTCTCAGCCCCCCCACACTGCCCCTCTTCATTCGGTGGAAGCACTCCTGGTGAAGACACACTCCGCCGACAGAAGGAGGGGAGTGGGGACAAACTCAAATTAAGCTTCCGCTTCCTCCATCACGATCACAACAGAAACTGCAAGAAAACTCAAGAGGAACAAGCCTCCTCTACTTTCATGCGCCCCCATCACAACCCTCCCTGCTTTGTTTTCTGCCTGCATTTCCTTTTGAATCTGCAATGGCTGCTCCAGAAAACGATCATGTCTCTGAATTCACAGCAACATCCTGAGGATGATAAAAGTATGAAGGAATTCATGGTCCTTTATGACATAATAATAATAATTAATAATAATAATTAATACATTTTTATTTGTATTGCAAGATTAATCTTTCCATTTTGCAGATTCAGCTCCACATTGATTCTTGTTGCTCTTTGCAATGTATCTATCTATCTTGGCAACAGTATTTGCTGTTGTTTCAGGTGGAGCACTCAGCGTGTTACGTTTTTCTGACAATCTGTGTCTCGAAAATTCTAGCCAATATGCCTGGAACTTCCAAGAACCGTCAAATTATGAAGGAATTCCAGGTCCTTTTTTATATTACCATTTATCAGTCGTTATTATTCGTAGAGCAAAGATTAATCTTTCATTTTTTTAGATCCAGCTCTACGCTGATTCTTGTTGCTATCTGCCATGTATCTATAGCTATCTAGCTATAAAGGCAACCGGGTTTTGCTCTTGTTTCTTTGTATTTGTACACTGTAACTTTTCAGCCCAAGCCACAAGACCCTGATTAATGTGACACCAGCCAGCCATGGGTGATTCATTGCACTGTAGACATATCCCAACGTTATGTCTCCACAGCGATTCAAACACCCAGGGCACCTGTCTCAGAGCCCGGGGCAGCTGACTCAGGCTTCTGGGGCTGCAGCTGCAGGGCTATAAAATGACAGTGGAGACAGATGGGCTTGAGCCCAATCTCTGAGGTCCCATGAGGGGTGAGGGTTTCCAAACCCAGGCTTCAGCAGGAACACCAGTATCTGCACCCCACTTTTCAGCCCCACAGCTTGAGCTCCAGAAGCCCACATCAGGTGACCCAGGCCAGCCCTGCTGCCATCTTTATCCCAGGAGAGAGGGACTCTACGGGGATGTCTCCATTGCATTGTCAGCCCAGGGGTGGCAGGCTGTGCTCAAAGCAGCACCCTGGAAGCCCCATAGTCACCACTCTCATAGAATTAAGGGATGGTTTGTACAAAGTCGGCCTGGTGAGCTATCATTGTAAAAGTCGTGATCTGTTGAAGGCTAATACCTGGGTGGATGGTGTGTGCTAGGCTTGTCTGGGAAGTGGTGGAGTTTTGCTCTGGGTGCGTCACTGAAATATGTGATGAGGCTGGGAAATGGCCACCGCCAGCCTTTCCGGTGTGACGCTGGAGGAGCCAGACTCGCTGCTGGCCCAGTGAAGGTATCCACGCTCCCAAGGACTCTCCCAGGAACCGTGTACAATGCGGACTCCTCCGAGACAGCCCGGAGACAATGGACACTGCTTGACTCACATCAAGGCAGAGGAACTTCCTAACAAGTTGGAAGAAATTATGAAAGAGGGGAAGAGACGTCATGACTTGGCCTCTCTCCCCCGCAATTCAACACCTTGCAACACATCTGGAGGACAAAGACTGAACTGAAATAATTCAGAGATCAGAAGAGAAGAAGAATAATCCATTCAAATCAAAGTCCCCAAACAGACTAGTATTGGTTTCTCAGCAGAAAATTTTCCATGTGGGGGATTTTGTTTTCCCACTAAGACCTTGCCAAGGGAAGCAGAGAGAAAATCTTTGACTTGCCTCCTTCAGAACACTTGGCGTAGACACTCTAGCTGTGGGTCACTGTCGTGGCCTTGCTGAGAACAGGGGCATTTTTATAATTTGCAGAGGTCCCAGGGTGTTTGGGGGAGATTATGAGGCTATTACCTTTTGAGATAAAAGCTAAGAAATACAGAATGAGACAATTCTTTCATACATCTGGCCTTTAGACATATTTCATTTAAAGCAGGGGGTCTAACATGCTGTGAGAAAGTGGAAATGTTGGAAGCTCAAATAATTCAGTTTTTTCTAGGTCTTGTGCGTGTGTAAATGGCACAACATGTTAATTTATAAGCACATCGTTCTTAACTTCATTAAATATTATGTGGTGTATTAACTATATCAAGTGGGTTGTACAATACAATGAATTTTCCATGCGTTGCCCAAAACATATTTTTAATATTATTTACATGCACCGAACTCCTTGAACATAAAGTTGTTTATTTCATTCCTGTGCAGTGTGTTGGTAGCTCAGTTAATTGAGTTTATTGTCACTCTGTGTGTGTGTGAGGTACAACACAATAATTTAGTGATGCTGAAAACGTTTCCTTCTCCCTCCGGAACTGCCTTGGAATCACCTTCCCTTTGTAGATTAATCTACTCCTGTGTCTGTATGAGGAAAATATGGTTTCTATGAAAAAAACTCCTTGTTTATTTAAAAGGACTGACACCAAACGGCCACACTATGGGGATACAACACCATGAGTAAGAACAGGAGGACTTGTGGCACCTTAGAGACGAACAAATTTATTGGAGCATAAGCTTTCATGAGCTACATCAGATGCATGCAGTGGAAAATACAGTGGGGAGACTCCTATACACAGAGAACATGAAACAATGGGGGTTACCCTACACACTGTAACGAGAGTGATCAGGTAAGGTGAGCTATTACCAGGAGGAGAGCCGGGTGGGGTGGGGGGAACCTTTTGTAGTGAT
Organism: Lepidochelys olivacea; assembly: GCF_965140295.1. Lineage (NCBI taxonomy): Eukaryota > Metazoa > Chordata > Testudines > Cheloniidae > Lepidochelys > Lepidochelys olivacea. The sequence goes on along the minus strand of NC_140414.1, from coordinate 5,335,683 downwards.
CATTGGAATTAATTTGCAAACTGGATACAGTTAACTTAGGCTTGAATAAAGACTGGGAGGGGATGGGTCATTACACAAAGTAAAACTATTTCCCCATGTTTATTTCCCGCCCCCACTGCTCTCACATGTTCTTCTCAACTGCTAGCAATGGCCGACCTTGATTACCACTGGAAATCAGAGAAAAAAGACGAGAGCAGAGTGGTCCACCCATCCATCTAATACAGACACACAGACTTTTCTAAGGCATTAACTTTTCCTTCTCCTTTATGATTCTTTAATGTCTCTGGAAATACCAATTCCTAGAGGCCCCTTTCACAGAGCAAACAACCACAGAGCAATGAGAAAGCTGGGGGCTGCCAGGTTGTTGAGGGCAAGTCTTGAAAGGGATGCCCAAACAATCCAGCTGGATCCCCGGCAACCAGATGTGGGGATTAGCTGCACAGCTGTGGCTGCTGCTCTGAGGGGAGCAGCATAAACTACCTGCCTGTGGATGCAGCCCACCAGCTGGTTCTCCTGGGGCAGAGGGCGAGTGGTTGGGCAGGGATGCTGCACCGGCTGGGGTCTGAAATATGAACAGGGGTCTAAGGAACCTCAGCATCACAGTCATCAGGAGTCCAAGCTGCTTGGGGTGAGCTTGTGGGCAATGGCCCAACTGGATTGTTTGTGCATCCCTTTCGCCACGTCCCTTGTGATCCACCAGGGCTTGCAGCACCATGGAAGAGTACCCCTTGCGGTTTATGTAGTGGCCGCCCCGCTGTTCCGGGGCCAAGAGAGGGATATGCGTTATGTCTATCGCCCCGCCGCAGTCAGGGAACCCCAGCGCATTAAAGCCATTCACAATGGTCTGCACATTTCCCAAAGTCACGACCCTTGATAGCAGCTGATCAATGATTGTGTTGGCTATTTGGATCACAGCAGGCCCCACAGAAGATTTGCCCACTCTAAACTTATTCCCGACTGATCGCTAGATGTCGGGCGTTGCAAGCTTCCGCAGGGCTATGGCCATTCACTTCTGAACTGTGAGGGCGGCTCTCATTTTGGTGTCTTTGCACTTCAGGGCAGGAGACAGCAAGTCACAAAGCTCCATGAAAGTGGCCCTTACGCATACAAAACTTTCTCAGCCACTGGGAATCATCCCACACCTGCAATGCGATGAGGCCCCAGCAGTCTGTGCTTGTTTCCTGGGCCCAGAATCGGCGTGCCACGGCATGAACCTGGCCCAGCACCACCATGATCTCCAAATTGCCACACGCCGTGCCATCTTTGTCCATGTCCTCATCAGTATAGTAATCGCACCGTCGTCGTTTCCTCGCCCCGTTTTGCAGGGACTGCACATACTGCTGGATAATGCGCGAGGTATTTAAAATGTTCAAAACTGCAGCGGAGATCTGAGCGGGCTCCATGGCGCCTGCACGGGTAATCCTGGAAAACGGGCGCGAAATGTAGGAGAGCAGAGTGGCAGGGGAAGAGGTGCTGTTTGGTTCGTGGTAACCGAACAAAGGCGGGAAATGGTTGTCTTCCGTGGTTTTCACGGAGGCGGGAGCCCAGGACAGACAACCCAGAGAAGCTCGGAAGCGTGTCACCAGCGGGAGAGCAGAGTTGGAGGCAGAAGAGTTCGATGAGGAAGAGAAAAAGTAGATAGTAGAGATTACATCGGAAGGGGAGAGGAAATGAGAGGCGGATTCATAGTTGCAGGAGAGCAAGCGGTGCACCGTCTGCTGAAAGCAGTACGGCGTCTGCATGCCAAAAAGGCGTGAAACGATTGTCTGCCATGGGTTCCTGATGACACGCACCAGAAACACCCGCAAGAATGTTTTTGCCCCATCGTGCACTGGGAGCGTAACCCAGAATTCCAGTGGGCGGCGGGAACTGCGGGAACTGTGGGTTAGCGACCCACGGTGCACCCACTCTGCCGTTCGATGCTAGCCTCGGTACTGTGGATGCACTCTGCCGAATTCACGCACTTCAGTGGGGACACCGAAGCCTGAATGTCTAAAATAGCTCCCGAAATTTCGAATCGAATAATTTTGAACTAATTTCATACTGTACACGTACCGATAGAAAAGTCTGTGTGTGTGTGTTAGATGGATGGGAGGGTGTCTAGAAACCACTCAGCTCTAGTCTTTTTTTCTCTGATTTACGTTAGAAAATCTAAAGCAGGGAGCAAGAAGAGTTGCCTTCTCTGAGGCTTGAACTCAGGACCTTCAGATTATGAGACTGATGCACTGCCCGCTGCGCTAAGAAGGCTTGGAAGAGCTTTAGGCTCGGTGCTTATAGAACCAGCTGAGCAGCAGGGAACCAGCTGAGCAGCAAACAGCAGGAGTTTGCCTGGGAGTTCACCTGGAGTGAGCCCACTGAGGCTTAAACCCTAACGACTTCTCTGAGGAATTACTGCATCTCCGGAGGAAGCTCATAGTAGGAAGGTAATATGGATGGGGAGTGTTCAACTGTTGTGACCTGCACTGGATGTGCCATGTTTGTCTTTCTTACAGAGGACAGAAGCGACTTTGTACAAAGTGCAAGCTGGTCTCCATATTGGAAGAGAAGGTTCAAGGTCTGGAGCAACAGGTATCGACCCTGCGTTGCATAAGAGAAACTGAAGATTTCCTGGACAGACGTCAGGATATGCTTCTGTAGGCACAAGGTTCTGAAGATTCAGAGCAGGCTGCGCAGCAGGGACAGGAGGACTGTGAAGAAATCTGGCAACATGTGACCTCCAGAAGAAGAAGGGGGAAAGTCCATGGACCAGCAAAGCGGACACAGGTAAGTAACCATTTTCATGTTCTCTCCACAGGTACCATTGCAGGGAGTGACCCAGATGATACGTCTGGGGGAAGGGAGCAGAAGGAGACTCCACCAGTTGAAAGGCATGAGATGCACTGTCCTAGGGTTGGGGGTTCCACGACCACCACTCCCAAGAGAAGGAGGTGGGTGGTGGTGGTCGGGGACTCTCTCCTCAGGAGGACTGAGTCATCTATCTGCCACCCTGACCGGGAAAACAGAGAAGTCTGCTGCTTGCCGGGGGCTAAGATTCGCGATGTGATGGAGAGACTGCCGAGACTCATCAAGCCCTCGGATCGCTACCCCTTCCTGGTTTTCCACGTGGGCACCAATGATACTGCCAAGAATTACCTTGAGCGGATCACTGCAGACTACGTGGCTCTGGGAAGAAGGATAAAGGAGTTTGAGGTGCAAGTGGTTTTCTCGTCCATCCTCCCCGTGGAAGGAAAAGGCCTGGGTAGAGACCGTCAAATCGTGGAAGTCAAGGAATGGCTACACAGGTGGTGTCGGAGAGAAGGCTTTGGATTCTTCAACCATGGGATAGTGTTCCAAGTAGGAGGAATGCTAGGCAGAGACGGGCTCCACTTAACGAAGAGAGGGAAGAGCATCTTCGTGAGCAGGCTGGCTAACCTAGTGAGGAGGGCTTTAAACTAGGTTCACCAGGGAAAGGAGACCAAAGCCCTGAGGTAAGTGGGGAAGCGGGATACCGGGAGGAAGCACGACCTGGAGCGTGTGAGAGGGGAGGGCTCCTGCCTCATACTGAGAACAAGGGGCAATCAGCGGGTTATCTCAAGTGCCTATATACAAATGCACAAAGCCTGGGACACAAGCAGGGAGAACTGGAGATCCTGGTCAAGTCAGGGAATTATGATGTGATTGGAATAACGGAGACTTGGTGGGATAACTCGCATGACTGGAGTGCTGTCATAGATGGATATAAACTGTTCAGGAAGGACAGGGAGGCCAGAAAAGGTGGGGGAGTTGCACTGTATGTAAGGGAGCAGTATGACTGCTCAGAGCTCAACAATGAAACTGTAGAAAAACCTGAGAGTCTCTGGATTAAGTTTAGAAGCCTGAGCAACAAGAGTGATGCAGTGGTGGGAGTCTCCTATAGACCACCAGACCAGGGGGATGAGGTGGATGAGGCTTTCTTCCGGCAACTCGCAGAAGCTACAAGATCGCACGCCCTGGTTCTCATGGGCGACTTCAATCATCCTGATATCTGCTGGGAGAGCAATACAGCGGTGCACAGACAATCCAGGAAGTTTTTGGAAACTGTAGGGGACAATTTCCTGGTGCAAGTGCTGGAGGAACCGACTAGGGGCAGAGCTCTTCTTGACCTGCTGCTCACAAAGCGGGAAGAATTAGTAGGGGAAGCAAAAGTGGATGGGAACCTGGGAGGCAGTCACCATGAGATGGTCGAGTTCAGGATCCTGACACAAGGAGGAAAGGAAAGCAGCAGAATACGGACTCTGAACTTCAGAAAAGCAGACTTTGACTCCCTCAGGGAACTGATGGGAAAGATCCCCTGGGAGAATAACATGAGGGGGAAAGGAGTCCAGGAGAGCTGGCTGTATTTTAAAGAATCCTTATTGAGGTTACAGAGACAAACCATCCCGATGTGTAGAAAGAATAGTAAATATGGTAGGCGACCAGCTTGGCTTAACAGAGAAATCCTTGCTGATCTTAAACACAAAAAAGAGGCTTACAAGAAGCGGAAGATTGGACAAATGACCACAGATGAGTATATAAATATTGCTCAGGCATGCAGAAGTGAAATCAGGAAGGCCAAATCACACCTGGAGTTGCAGCTAGCGAGCGAAGTTAAGAGTAACAAGAAGGGTTTCTTCAGGTATTTTGGCAATAAGAAGAAAGCCAAGGAAACTGTGGGCCCATTACTAAATGAGAGAGGCAACCTAGTGACAGAGGATGTGGAAAAAGCGAACATACTCAATGCTTTTTTTGCCTCTGTCTTCACGAACAAGGTCAGCTCCCAGACGACTGCACTGGGCAGCACAGCTTTGCACCAACGTCCACATTTCAGACCTTCCTCTCATGGCACTTTCCATGTGAATTAGGACAAGCAAGCTGGGGAAGCTCCATGGGGTAATAGAAACTAGGGCAAACCTCACTCAAGGTGTGGCTTTCCAGCAATGAGACTCCAGTCCATTTTAACAGGAAGAAAATCTCCTCTATTCTGGTTTAGCCGCATTTGACTCCTTCTGCCCGTCTTCTTCCTCCCCCATCAGTCCCTTTCCTTCCGCATTGGGGCTATGCAGAGGGGAGCCCCACTCAGTGTCTGTCACCGAGAGTCTGTATCCCATAAGGGGAGGGAGGGGTCACTGTAAAGCATTGATAATGGAGAGGGGAGGGGTGTGTGTGGTTAGGGGGAGAAAGGCTGGAGAACTAACAGTGGGGCCCAGAGAGATTCCCCCACAGACTGAGGAGATCCCCTGCTGCCCACCATCACCCAGCTCTGGGAAGAACAACTTGGGATTGCTTGGGGAAGCCACCTTTAAAAACACAAGTGTTCCATGCTAGTTACATTTTAATAAGACCAAAGCCGCCTCAAACCCAGTGTCACAATCACTGGGACGACTTTGTCCTGACATTTTACCGGCCGCAGCCACAAAGCGAGTCAAATTACGGCTCCCGTTCGGCATCAAGGCCCACAGACGAACCCGGAGGCTTTTCCTTCCTCAGGTTCTGCCGTCATTTCATTGCTGGCCTGTTCCGAGATTCATCGTTGTGCAAAGCAGCGTCAGGGCCTGAAACTGGACTAGCCCAGAACAGAGGCTGCCTTCATTTAACTTTCCAAAAACCAACCCGCCAAAACGTGGATTAGCACCCATGCTCCTCCAGCCGCAGGGGAGGCGCCTCATCTGGGCCCCTGGTGCCCATGCTCCAGCAACATAAGACCACGGGGGCCTGGCTCCACCCAAGTCCGGGGCCCAGTGTCTCCCCCAGCCCCGCCTGCTGCCCCCGGGCAATTCAAAAGGGCCCGGGAACCCCCACCGCCATCACCGGCAGCACAAGGGGGCTAAGGCGGCTTCCTGCCCACCCTCGCTCCGTTTAACCCTTCTGCCCGTCAGAGTTGGCAGCAACAAGGGCCAGGTTCAGTATCTAGGGGATCCATTCCAATAACACACTGCAAACCGGCTCGAGCCCCCACCCAGTGACCTGGGAGAAATATGTACCACCCCCGCTGGGCGCCTCCCAGAGGCAATCCTTCCCCTCTCGCAAGCACCTAGTCTGAGTGTAGCAAAAAGCCTTTTAATAACAGAGAGAAACAATGTGGCATTATGTTGGGGAAACAGCACCAACAGGATTCATAACACAACCCACGAGCAAAAAAAAAACCCACCCCAAGCAAATTGGGGCATGCCCTTTCCCTTTGGTTCTTGAGTCCAGCAACCCCAAATCACCCAAAGTCCCAAAAGTCCAATGACCCAAAAGTCTCTGTCCCTGGTCAGGGCAGCCCCAAAGTTCAAAAGTTTATCTGCAGAGCTTTACCACCCAACCTGGGTGGAGATGGGGGCGGGGGTAAAAGGCACCTTACATGATCTGAAGCTGACCGCCCCACAGCTCCATAGGCCTCCGCTCCACCAGCCGCCCCACGAACTGCTTCGCTCAGCTCCGCTCCGCAGCCCACCAGCAGCTCCCGCCGTCCCACGAACTGCTCCACCAGCCTGTCCACGAGGCACTCCAGCCGTCCCGCAAACTTCTCCACAATAGATCTTCAGGCTCCCCCACTACTGAACACAACGCTCAGTGATTTCGGCTCTTACTCAGTTCAGCTCTTTGGTGAAGTCAGCTCGTAGTAGGGGAGCCTCAGTGCTGGGACACCATTAGTCCGAAATGAGCTCAGCAGCCTATAACTAGAGTCCTAACGGAATCAAAATTAGCTCTGAGATTCCACAGTGGAGAGAAAAGGAAGAGCAATTAGCATGTAAGGCCATCACCAAGGGACCCATGGCACCAAGTATTAATACTTACCCCCCACCTCTCTCAATTCACAGCATTTTGGAACCCATGACCCTTGCCTAGCGAGTGCTACTTAGTTGATGGTGAGTCCCTCCATCATAACAAAAGGCCAAGTACAGTTCCCAGCACAGTTCCCATAATCAGGGTAATAACAATTTATTCTTCCTGCCCCAATAACAGAGACACTGGGGATCCCACAGCAGCCAAAGTGAGCATTTGGGCAGCTATGGCCTCGTTCTAGGCGGGGTGGGTGTGCCTATGCAAATGAGATCGGCCCCTGAAGTTCTTTTCCACAACTTGCCAGACCTCACCACCAGATGTCAGGGTGAGGCTCACCCTGACACTGCTTACACTCCGTGTGGCCTGCCAGTCTCGGAAGCGGCTGGCGCGTCCCTGCAGCCCCGGGGATGGGGGGATCTCCACATGCTGCCCCTGCCCCGAGGGCCGACTCTGCCATCTGTGGCAATGGGAGCTGCTGGGGTGGTGTCCGTGGGCAGTGATGGGCAGAGACCCCCCACCTAGGAGCTGCTGCCAGAGGGGGGTGTGGGTCGCTTTTGGGAGATCCCTGAGGTAAGAGCTGCACCCTCATTCTCTCCCGCACCCCAAGCCCCAGCCCAGACCCCAACCCCCTGCACCCAAACTCCCTCCCAGAGTCCACCCCCTGCACTCCCTCCTGCACCCTACCCCCATGCCCTAGCCCAGAGCCCACACCCCACACCCAAACTCCCTCCCAGAGCCTGCGCTCGCACCCCCTCCTGCACCCCAACCCCCAACCCCAACCCAGATCCCGCACCCAAAGTTCCTCCCACAGGCCTCCCCCCACACCTGCTCTCTCACCCCAACCCTCTTCCCCAGTCCAGAGCCCACCCCCTGCACCCAACTCCCTCCCAGAGCCCGACCTGCACCCTCTCCTGCACCCCAACCCCCTCCCCCAGCCCAGAGCCCACACCTGAACTCCCTCCCAGAACCTGGCCACCCCACCCATTCCTGCACCCAATGCCCTGCCCCAGCCAAGACCCCACACCTGCACCCAAACTGCCTCCCAGAGCCTGTACCCCTCACCCCCTCCCACACCCTAACCCCCTGCCCCAGCCCAGAGCCCACACCACACATCCAATTCCCTCCCAGAGCCTGCCCCCACACCTGCTCCTGCACCCCAACCCCCTGCCCCAGCCCAGACCCCGCACCCTTCATTCCCTCCTGCACCCCAACCCCCTGCCGCAACCCACAGCCCACACCCAAACTCCCTCCCAGAGCCCAACCCCTTTCCCTCTCCCTCCCATACCCAAACTCCCAGAGCCTTAGGCAGATGTGGGGGGAGGTGGACGGGGAGGCAGGACTTGGTCCCATTCTGGAAACCACCAAAAATTGTAGAAACCTGCCGCCCCTGTCCAGCCCAACCTTGTGCAGGTGCCCCTCAGGCCCCACCCGTGCAGGGTTTGAAGCTTGCATTGCTTAAATTCCAGGACGCTGGGGGACTTCAGCTCCCCTTTGTCCAGCGGGAACCTTCAGCCCACTCCCAACCAGATTCTTGTCCATGGCATGACTGTCGGGGGGCTGGGCCCCTCTTTGTCTTTTCTCTCTGGGACAGGCCAGGGTACCTAGAACTGGGGTATCTGAGCACCCAGGACCTTCTATGGAGATGCCCTTCCCCTTCCCCTTCTGTGGTCCCATCTGTCATTGACTCCAGCCTGTTTTCTATCCATCATCAGCACCATCCCAAGCCAGCTGCACCCGCCTCAAAAAGACAGTGTCCCCTGATGGGTGTAAATCATAGAATCATAGAATATCCTCATTTACACATTTCTTTGGCAGTCATGACAGGAGACAAAGGGTTTCTATTCCCAACTTGAAGGCAAGGAGTGCATTAGGGGCAACTCCAAGGGAAAGACTATTGATGGAGATCTCAATCTAAATTCTACACGAGTTTTGTTATCTTCCCTTTTGGTTCTATCCCTGGAAATTCCCCCCGACTAGTCTGCTGAAAGATAAAATCATCTAAATCTGCCTCCAAAGAACCTGACCGGCTGAAGCAGGAGGAGACCTGAGAGATGGCCACTTTCAAATCAAAAGGGAACGCTGAGACCTGCCTGTTGCCACACCCGCCCCCACCCGTCCCGAGGAGAAGGAGGCGCCGACCTGTCGTGTGCGATCTAATGAGCAGGGAAAGAATCTGGGAATTACCTTCTGTAAAAACTCATCCTTTTGTTCCTCAAACACCTGTGGAAATAGCTGATTCAAGAAGTGGTTGACAGAGGGATGGTCCGCGTCTCTCAGCAGCTCCTTGGGTCACCAGCTGTTGTCAACCAAGCCAGTTGGCAGACTGACGGCAGGGCAAGAATGCTGACCCCCAACACTCTTTGCTGTTGGCCTCCGTGACATCACAATCAGCTTGTGCATAAACACACACAGACCCCACCCAGAGAGACACACCCCCACTGAGCAACTCCCCACTCTCCCTCCCAGCACTTCCTCCCCACCCCAGAACAGCTGTTTCATGGAATTGAGGATGCTCCGGGAGGGTCGGTTCGGGGCGGGGACATGGCACACTTGGGGCACTGCATGGGATTCTTCTCTCCTCAGTGCAGGGCTCAGCACTTGTCCTTGCTGAACCTCATCAGATTTCTTTTGGCCCAATCCTCTAATTGGTCTGGGTCACTCTGAACCCTATCCCGACCCTCCAGCGTATCTCCCTCTCCCCCCAGCTTAGTGTCATCTGCGAACTTGCTGAGGGTGCAATCCATCCCATCCTCCAGATCATGCACAAAGATGGTGAAGAAAACCGGCCCCCAGAGTGACCCGTGGGGAAGCGGGGGAGGGGGTGGAGGAGAGGAGGCAGACGGTGAGTGGCAGGGACCCCACAGAGGGGGGTGCAGTGGAGGAGAGGGGGAAATCATCCAGGCAGCGGTGGGCAGTGTGGGCTGGGAGAAGGGGTGAGGCAGATACAGGAAGAGATGGAGCACAGGCGGGGCACTGGGGCCCAGGCACCTGGGGTCTGGTCATCGTTGGCACCAGGAGAGGAGAGAGACAGAGACAGAATGTGTGTGTTGGCCAACATACTAGAGGAGAGAGACAGAAAAACATGGTAGGATAGCAAGCAACTCACCTCCTGGAGTCATCTGTGATGAAGCAGGACTTCATGTTTCCTCTGAATCGTGTGGGGGTGCCTCAGTTTCCCGTATGCAGTTCTTAAGGATCTAGGGGGTGGGGTAAGGGTGTATGATCGTTGCAGAGCTCTGGAGGGCAGGTGTGTGCAGGGGTCTGGACACAGAGAATGGCCGACACCCTCTTTCCTGGCACCTGATGCCCTGGGCCCTTCCCCCCTGCGAGGTGAGAGCTAAAGGGTTGGAGAACAAAGGAATCGGGTGCCCTCCTGGCCGGGGACAGGGACAAAGCCCAGAGGAGGAGGGGCTGGGGGGAGTTTCAGTTGGGGGCTGGCTGGAGACATGGAGTGAAGGGCAGACGGGGTTGTCTGGCTCACTGCCCCCCCCACCAAAATGGACCCGGCTGAGGGGTCCTGTTCTCTGCACCTACAAGCTCTGTGTTAGACCATGTCCCTGTGGTCTAATAAACCTCTGTTTTCCTGGCTGGCTGAGAGTCCCGTCTGACTGCGGAGTTGGGGGGCAGGACCCTCTGCCCCCCCCAGGACCCCGCCTGGGCGGACTGGCTGTGGGAAGCGCAGGGAGGGGCAGAGGAGGCTGAAGGCTCCGAGGTCAGAGCCAGGAAGGTGGAGCCGGGGGAGCTGTGTGTCCTGCAGACAGGCTGCTCCCCGAGAGGAGACTTCCCCAGAGTCCTGCCTGGCTTCCTGGGGAGCAGTCCCAGAAGAATGGCCCGGGGACCCTGGGACATCCTCCTCCTCGATGAAACCTTCTGCCGTGTGACGTGTTGTGTGTGTCGTGTTGCATGTGTCGTGTGACGTGTTGTGTGTGTGACTTGTGTGTCGTTTTGTGTGTGTGAGATGTGTTTATGTGTGCGTGTTGTGGTCCATGTTGAGTGTGTGTGTGCCATGTTGTATGCTGTGTTGTGTGCGTGTGACGGTGTGTGCTGTGTTGTGTGCCGTTTTGTGTACATGTTGTGTGTGTCGGTGTCATGTGTTGTGTGAGATTTTGGTGTCTCGTGTTGTGTGCCGTTTTGTGTGTCGTGTGTCATGTTGTTCTGTGTGTGTGTCATGTGTGTGGGTGTGTGATATTTTGTGAGCTATGTTTTGTGCATCGTGTTGTGTGTGTGTGTCACATGTGCTGTTTTGTGTGTCATGTGAGGTGTTGTGTGTCGTATTGTGTGTGGGTGTCTGTGTCATGTGTGATTTCTGTGTCATGTCTGCCGTTTTGTGCCTCGTCTCGTGTGTGTGTGTGTGTATGTGTCGGTGTCGTGTATTGTGTGTGATTTTTGTGTGTCGTGTTGTGTGCTGTTTTGTGTGTCATTTTATTTGTGTGTCATGTTGTTTGTGTGTCGGTGTCCTGTGTTGTGTGTGTGTGAGAGACGTGTTTCTGTATGTGTGACGTGTTCTCTCTGTGTGTGTCGGTGTCGCGTTGTGTGTGTGTGTGTGAGTGTCGTCTGTCGTGTTTTGTGTGTGTGATGTTTTGTGTTTGTTGTGTGTGTTGTCTTGGGTGGCCACACAGGGTAAGGCACAAAGCATTCCCCTCATGGAGAAACAGTGACACAACGTGGCCACTCAGGAGTAACACACAAACAATCCCCCCCCAGAGCAACAGTGATGTGTGTGGCCAATTCAGGTCATGCACAAACCATTTCCCTCCTGGACCAACAGTGACACTGGGTGGCCACTTGGAGTAATGCAGAAAGCATTTCCTCACGGAGCAATGGGGACACCGTGTGGCCAATTCAGGTATTGCACAAATCATTTCCCTCCTGGCCCAACGGTGACAGTGGGTGGCCAATTCAGGTCATGCTCAAATCATTTCCCTCATGGAGCAAGAGTGACACCGGGCGGCCCCTTGGAGTAACACACAAATCATTTCCTCCCGGAGCACCCGTTGCACAAACTGAGTTTAATAATAATAATAAACAACAAATAGTTTCACTGGAAAAGGCAGATTTTCAGTGATTATAAGGGATAGCAAACAGAAGAAGGCAGATTGCTAAGCAAATACAAATACACACACATACTAAGCCTAAGATCTTAAAGAGACTGGATTCAAGAAGTAATTTCCCATCCTAAATGTCTTTTGGCAACTTGAAGAGTTTCTGTAGCTTAGACTTCCCGTTGTTTCTCTTTACAGACTAGACTCCTGTCTTAGTCTGGACTCCCCCCTTCTCATTCCCTTTGTCTCTTCAGGTACTTTCTGCAGCCTTTCTACTGCCCTGCATGATTTTCCTCCGCTCCGACGTCTCCATGGCTCCCGAGACCTCACCTGTGGGAATGCACACCTACCCGTGTCCTACAAATGGAGACGGCACCCGGAGAGCAGAGGGGAGAGAGCGAGTTGGCGAACACACGAGAAGATGGCGAGTGCGGACGAGGAACTGGAAGCGCCGACCTGGCAGCCGGGTCTGCAGCGGGCAGAGAGCGGAGGCCTGGTTCCGCCTCCTTGGAAAGAGGCCCAAGCGGCTCAGGCCCCTCCTGCCACGTTCCCCTCCGGCGAGAGCTCCGGCACCATTCCTCGCCAGAGCCGCTGCGAGAGCCGAGCCGGAGCCCTCGCTCCACAGCGCTCGATGGGGGCTGGGAATCTCGCCCTCGGCCCTGCCGCCCTCTTCCCTCCCGCCCACACCGGCCCCACGCGCCGCCCAGAGACCGAGTTCCCCCGACCGTCCCCGCTCCGCTCTCGCCCCCGCGGGGGGTCGTCTCCGGGGTGTGATTTCGGTGTCGTGTCCTCTGCCGTCTTGTGTGTCGTGTGACGTGTCGGTGTCGCGTGTGATTTCGGTGTCGTGTCCTCTGCCGTCTTGTGTGTGTGTGACGTGTCGTATGTCGTGTCGTAGGCGTGTGAGATGTCGTGTGTCAGCGGGTGTCGGCGAGTGTGTGTGTGTGTGTGTGGGCGTATGTTGTGTGTGTGTGGGCGTGTGTGCGTGTCTGTGAGAGACGTCGTGTGTTTGTGTGAGACGTCGTGTGTGAGATGTCATGTGTTGGGTGTGTGTGTGTGTGAGAGGCCGTGTGTTGTGTGTGTGTCAGTCGTCATGTGTGGTGTGTGTCGGTGTTGTGTGTGCGTGAGACGTTGTGTGTCGTGTGTGTGTGTCGGTGTCGTTTGTGAGAGACGTCGTATGTTGGCATGTGAGAGACATTGTGTGTGTCCGCGTGTGTGCGACATCATGTTTCGTGTGTGTGTGTGTGTGGGCGTGTGTTGTGTGTGTGTGTTGGCGTGTGTGAGAGACGTGTTTGTGTGTGTGAGATATTGTGTGTCATGTGGTGTCGTGTGTGTGTGTGAGATGTGGTTGTGTGTGTGTTGTCTTGAGTGTTTTGTTGGTGTGTGTCGTGTTGTGCGCGCGTGAGACGTGTTATGCGTGTGCAATGTGCAGTGTTCGCCAGACGTGCTGTTTATGTGCGACGCGCACTGTGTTGTGTGTGCGACGTGTGACGTCCTGTCTACAACGTGCGGCAGGCTGTGTGCGATGTGTTGTGAGTATAACATGAAACGTGGGGTCTACAACTTGCGATGTGTGATGCACGAGCAACACTCGACGTGCTGTGTGCTACGTGTTGTGCGTGTGACATGTAAAGTACGACATCTTGTGTGTGACGTGCGACGTGCTGTGTGTTTCATGTGCAATGTGTCAGTGTCGTGTGTGTGTGTCTCAGTGTCGTGTGCCATTTTGTGTCGTGTGTCGTGTTGTCTGTGTTGTGTCTGTGACGTAGAGTTTGCGTGCGTGTGACGTGTTGTGCGTGTGCATGTGCGTGGTGCGACCTGTGCGTGACGTCATACGTGCGACATGCAACAAACTGGGGGTCCGACGTTGTGTGTGTGTGACGTACGTGCAACGTGCTGTGTGTCGTTGAGTGTGTGAGTGTGACATGTTGTGGGTCGTGTTGTGTTGAGCGTGTGTGTGTGTGAGACATGTTGTGGGTCATGTGTGTGATGCTTTCCATGTCGTGTTGTGTGTGTGTCTGTGTCGTGTGTTACTTTGTGTGTCGCGTTGTGTGCTGTTTTGTGTCATCGTGTGTGTGTGACGTGTGTGCGTCCGCGCGTTCGCCGTATTGTGCGTGTCCGTGTGGGAAGTGCGAATTGGGATGGGTCAACTTGCCACCCCCTTCCCCAACACTTTAGCCCCCTGTCGTAAACATGACCCTCCCCCCTTCCCAGGGTGCTACTGACACTAAAACGACCTAAAAGACCCCCGACTTATCACTATTGGCTGCACCCCATTGCCACCCACACTTCTATGCTGCTGCTGGCCAAACCCTCCCCGCAAAATCTAAACCCCACCCCCTACCCGGAACCCTACTGGAACCCTAACCCCATAACCTGCCCCCCAACTCGAAACCCCTGAACCAAAACTGTAGCCCAACCCTCACCCCAACCCGAACCTCCAGCTCTGAACCCAGCCCCTCGAAGCCTGACACCGCTTTAAGCCAGAGCCCAGTTCCCCATTCCCACTCTGGGCAACAACAGTGCAAACCACCCGCCTGCCCCCCACCCAGGGATCCTGCTTCTTACCACCCCTTCTTTGGAAATGAACCTTTTCTTCACTTGCATCCCACACACCTTCATTCTCCTTTGAGGGGTTATTTAGTGACAGGGGTCCACACAAGGCAACTCTTTGCTATCACAGCGTAACAGGACACAGAGACGTGAAAACAGAGCAAACAACATTCCACGAGTTTTCAGGAGGTTCAAACACCCAATACATTTGAACATTGAACAGTCGCTTTGATCTCTATTAACACACACATCCGTTGGCCTGAATACACTCTGACACAAGCTGCTCTTTCAGCGTCACGCCTTATACAAACATTACTGCAACAGCGTGAAGGGCAGCGTGACCCCCGGGGGTCTGTGAGCTGGTTTCAGGGCGTCCGCAGGACCCCGCAGCTTCGCCTCCCCACCTGTTCCACCCACCGCCTGTGCTTCCCCGGAGGGATCTCCAGACTGTCAGTGCTGCCCGGAGCTTCCCTTCCCTGCCAGGCCTGAGCAACCAGCGCTTGTAACCAGGCCACTCACAGCCTCCCCGCGGGGAGCGTATGGACACAAACCGGCTGGAGAGCAGTTAGGGCAGGAATCCCTGGAGACTCGGGGAGCATCTTCAGCGGATGAGGGTGACACACCCCACAGGAGCTGAATTTCCCACTCGGGTCTAAGTGGTTTCGTGTGGATGGGGCAGCATGTTTGGGAGGCTCTGTTTGCTGCGGTGGATCCACTGGGGGTTGATGTCGTGGGGGTCGAGTGAAGACCCACTAAATTGACAGCAGAGCGCTCTCCGGTCGCCGTTGGGACTGCGCCGGGAACGGCAGGAGGAAGGGAAGTCGACCGAAGAGCGTCTCCCGTCAACCCAGCCCAGTGTAGACACAGCAGTAAGTCGACCGAAGCGACGTCAAATCCAGCTCTGTTATTCACGCAGCGGGAGCAGCGTAACTTAGGATGACTTCCTGCGGTAGGAGAGAGTCATAAATAGAAAGGGAAGGCTAACCACCTTTAAATCCCTCCTGGCCAGAGGAAAAATCCTCTCACCTGTAAAGGGTTAAGAAGCTAAAGGTAACCTCGCTGGCACCTGACCAAAATGACCAATGAGGAGACAAGATACTTTCAAAAGCTGGGGGGAGGGATAAACAAAGGGTCGGGATCTGTCTGTGTGATGCTTTTGCCGGGGACAGAACAGGAATGGCGTCTTAGAACTTAGTAAGTAATCTAGCTAGATATGCGTTAGATTCTGATTCCTTTAAATGGGTGAGAAAATAAGCTGTGCTGAATGGAATGGATATTCCTGTTTTTGTGTCTTTTTGTAACTTAAGGTTTTACCTAGAGGGATTCTCGATGTTTTGAATCTAATTACCCTGTAAGGTATTTACCATCCTGAGTTGACAGAGGTGATTCTTTTTACTTTTTCTTCTATTAAAATTCTTCTTTTAAGAAACTGAATGTTTTTTTATTGTTCTTAAGATCCAAGGGTCTGGGTCTGTGGTCACCTATGCAAATTGGTGAGGATTTTTACCAAACCTTCCCCAGGAATGAGGGTGCAATATTTTGTTGAGGATTTGGGGGGGAAAGACGTTTCCAAACAGCTCTTTCCTAATTAAAAACCCGGTTAGAATTTTGGTGGTAGCAGCGAAAGTCCAAGGGCAAAAGGTAAAATAGTTTGTACCTTGGGGAAGTTTTAACCTAAGCTGGTAAAAGTAAGCTGAGGAGGTTTTCATGCAGGTCCCCACATCTGTACCCTAGCGTTCAGATTGGGGAAGGAGCCTTGACAGATAGACACAGTGTGAGGCCTGAGTTTCCCCTGCAGTCTGGATGCTCAAACACCGGCTTGGCAACACAAGTCAGCAAGCCCAGGCCACATAGAGACAGGCTCAGTGTGCAGTGTGGACAGACCCTCAGACAGCCCCAGTATTGTCAAATGAGGAAATCCTTCCTGTGTTTTGACTTGCTGGTAGAAGAGCCGAGTGACATTGGAGCTCACCGAGCTTCACTGACCAACGCAGCGCTCCAGCACCTGAGCTCTCGGGCTCCCTGCTGAAAGAAAAGCTGAAGGAGCGACCAAGGTCAAAGAGAGGTGCTCGTCTTTGGCCCAGGGCAGGGAGTCCCACCCTCAAAGCGAGAACATTTCTCTCTTTGTCCGTCTGAGTTGGGGCAGGAGCGATAACACGTCCTCCTGCATTGGCTGTTTCAGAGAGTAGTTTCTGACTGTCTTCTCAAAGACAGGGTGCGAAACAGGCCTCAAACCTGACTGAGTGGAAACAAGAACGATGCAGCTCGACTGAGCCAGCTGAGAATTGAGATGTGCCCCTGTGCTCGAGTGAGGGAATGACCTGTGAGGGGACTGGAAACCTGACCGGCCAATTCTTAACTTGCATCTCTCCGCATCTTTCCTCTGAGTGCCATCACGGTAGCTTCAATGCTCCAGCACCGGGCGCCCTGCCAGCTCTGGGCCCGACAAGCTTTCCTTGGGATTGGATTCTGGAGAGCAGGGGGGCAGGGAAGCAACAGGTGGATGTGGCTCCGTGGTGAGGTTTCCTTGCAAGATGTGTGTGTGAGTCTGTGTGTGTCGGAAGCACTGAGTGCGGCTCTCACTGAACCCACAGAGGGTGAGGGTGGCGGGAGCGAGACAGTAGACGTATAAAGGGGCAAGGACGGGCGTAACGATGATGACTGTGTTGTGTTTCATTCCTTAGATGTGGGGCCACCACCTTTCTCTTGAGCCTTGTCGTATCCCAGGGGTAAAACTCACCATCTGTCCAGCTACAAGGGCGTGTTTGTGTTCATTCCTGCGAGCCACACAGGGGTCTGATGTTGCTGCTTCCAATCCTCTGGCTCTGCCGGGAGAAGGGGCAATTCAGGCCATCACTGAGCTGAGGGAGGGAGATGAAATAAGATTGGTCCCAAAGACTGATCCCTGAGGAACTCCACTGGTAACCTCCCTCCAGCCTGACAGTTCACCTTTCAGCAGTACCCGCTATAATCTCCCTGTTAACCATTTCCCTATCCATCTTTCAATTTTCATATTGATCCCCATCTTTTCTACTTTAACTAATAATTCCTCATGTGGCACCATATCAAACGCCTTCCTGAAATCTAGATCAATTAGATCCACTGCGTTTCCTTTGTCTAAAAAATCTGTTACTTTCTCAAAGAAGGAGATCAGGTTGGTTTGGCATGATCTACCTTTTGTAAAACCATCTTGTATTTTGACCCATTTACCATTGACCTCAATGTCCTTAACTACTTTCTCCTTCAAAATTTTTTCCAAGACCTTGCATACTACAGATGTCAAACTAACAGGCCTGTAGTTACCCAGATCACGTTTTTCCCCCCTTTCTTAAAAATAGCACCTATGTTAGCAATTCTCCAATCATAGGGTACAACCCCTGAGTTTACAGATTCATTAAAAATTCTTGCTAATGGGCTTGCAATTTCATGTGCCAGTTCTTTTAATATTCTTGGACAAAGATTATCTTGGGCCCCCGATTTAGTCCCATTAAGCAGTTTGAGTTTCACTTCTACCTCAGATATGGTAATATCCACCTCCATCTCCTCCTTCCCATTTGTCATGCTACCATTATCCCTAAGATCCTCCTTAGCCTTATTAAAGACTGAGGCAAAGTATTTGTTTCGATATTGGGCCATGCCTAGATTATCCTTGACCTCCACTCCATCCTCAGTGCTTACCGGTCCCACTTCTTTTTTCTTGGTTTTGTTCTTATTGACACGGTGATAGAACCTTTTACAATTGGTTTTAATTCTCTTTGCAAGGTCCTTCTCACTTTATCCCTTCATGTTCTGACCTCAGTAATATAGCTTTCCTTGCTGATCCCTCCCATCTTCCACTCCCTGTATGCTTTCTCCTTTTTCTTAATCACCTCTCTGAGATGCTTCCTCATCCAGCTTGGTCTACAGCTCCTGCCTATGAATTTTCCCCCCTTTCTTGGGATGCAGGCTTCTGATAGCTTCTGCAGCTTTGATTTAAAGTCATCCCAGGCCTCCTCTGCCTTTAGATCCCTGAAGTTCTTCAGTCCAATCCACTTGCCTAACTCATTTCCTTCATTTTTCAAAGTCAGCCCTTTTGAAATCAAAACCCTAGTTGCAGATTTATTTTTTGTTGATCCTTCCGTTCAGTTTGAACTGAATTAGCTCATGATCGCTAGAACCAAGCTTGTCCCCTACAACCATTTCTTCTAGGAGGTCCTCACTTCTCACCAAAACCAAATCTAGAATGGCACACCCTCTTGTCGGTTCAGCAACTACTTGATGAAGGAATCCATCTAACAGCATCTAGGAACATCTGAGCCCGATTATTATTACTAGCACTCGTCCTCCAGTCTAGATCTGGGAGGTTAATGTCTCCCATGATCACGCAGTTTCCATGAGTATTTACTTCATTAAAAACATTAAAGAGGGCTCGATCCATATCCACATGAGATCCCGGCGGTCTCTAGCTCACTCCAAGCACTATCCCAGGGGAGGCTCGAGTAGATTTCTTCTCCAATGTCATTTTTGCCCAGATGGACTCTGTCTTCTCCATTCCATCGCTGATTTCTTTACATTCTACCTCCTCATTGATAGACAATGCTACTCCACCACCTTGACCTTTATTTCGGTCTTTCCTAAACAGCACATACCCTTCAATACCCATAGTCCAGTCATGACGACTATTCCACCCTGTTTCTGTTATCCCTAGAATATCTGGTTTCACTTCCTGCACCAGTACCTCTAATTCCTCCATTTTGTTACCTAGGCTCCTCGCATTGGTGTACAAACATCTTCATTTTTGCTGTTTGGCCTCACTCACATTCTTTACCCAATGAGGCACGGTCATTCTACAGCCAGCAGAACCTATTAGACTGGTATCCACACTGCCCTTCCTCCTTATAGCCATTCTCCTACCCACGGCTGTATCCTTTCTTACTTTCTTTTCTTCCCTCTCAAGGCTAAAATCCGGCATGGAGATTACCTGGACATCCCCCAACCAACCATCTCCCCCAGATTCCTAGTTTAAAGCTCTCTGAATCAGTTGTGCCAGCCTCCATCCTAGAAGTCTATTTCCTTCCCTACTCAGATGAAGTCCATCCCGAGAGAACTGTCCTCTGTCCAGGAATGCCTCCCAGTGGCCATACATCCCAAAGCCCGCCTTCTAGCACCACTGCCTGAGCCATCTGTTGACAGTCATAATCTTGTCACGCCTTTGTTGCCCTTCTCCAGGCCTGGTTACAGGCCTGTCTACTCTTCTCAGTAAAGAGTCCCCGATCACGTAGACCTGCCTTTCCCTGGTGACAGTTCTATTCTCCAGTCTATCCCCTGTTCCCTCTGGCTGCAAGTTCTTTCCATTGCTATTCTCCCTTGTAATCCTCTTCAACCCATCCTGTATCCTCCTGGGGCTCATATTTGGTGTAGTCTCCATTGACTTTTCCCCTTTTCCTATAGGACTAGCCGCTCTTCTCTTCTTCCTTGCCCCTCCAGCTTCAGTGACTACCTGCTGAGCCCCTTCTTCATTTTCCAACTCTCAAAACTTATTCCTGAGCTCTATTTCTCCTTCACCAGCCCGTCTTTTCCTCTGCCTGGTTCTTTTCATCACATGCTTCCACTGACCACTTTCCTCACCCAGCAGTCTCCCCTCAGAATTCCCCAGTCCTGCTTCCATCTGCAAGTCTGAGCTTTTCCCTTCAGATACCTCATGTCTTTGCTCCATCATCTGCTCAAACCCCTTTCTAAACTCAACCAGACTTTCCATCTGCATCTCCAAACCTCAGATCTTCTCCTCCATCAGCTCGAGCAGATGGCATTTCATGCAGACAAAACTCTTACCAGGTCCCCCCTCCAGGATCATGGACATACGGCAGCTTCCACATCCAGTCATCTTCATTGTGTCTTCCATGACAGGCCCAACAAAGAAAGGAACAGAACACCACCAGCAATCACCTTCAGCCCCAAACTAAAAGATCTCCAGGGCAGGATCAAGTGGAGTTCCTTAGGGATCAATCTTTGGGACCAATCTTATTTCATCTTTTTATTGCTGATCTCAGCACAAAAAGTGGGTGTGTGCTAATCAAGTTTGCCGATGATCCAAAGCTGGGAGGTATTGCTAATTTAGAGAGATACCGGGATATCGTACAGGAAGATTTGGATGACCTTATAAAATGGAGTAATAGTAATAGGATGAAATTGAATCATGAGAAGTGTAAGGTCAAGCATTTAGGGATTAATAACAAGGATTTTAGTTATAAACTGGGGACACATCAGTTAGAAGTAACGGAGGAGGAGAAGGACCTTGGAGTATTGGTTGATCATAGGATGACTATGAGCCGCCAATGTGATATGGCCGTGCAAAAAGCTAATGCGGTCTTGGGATGCATCAGGCGAGGTATTTCCAGTCGAGATAAGGAGGTTTTAGAACCATTCTAAAAGGCACTGGTGAGACCTCACCTGGAATACTGTGTGCAGTTCTGGTCTCCCATGTTTAAGAAGGATGAATTCAAACTGGAAGAGGTACAGAGAAGGGCTACTAGGATGATCCGAGGAATGGAAAACCTGTCTTATGAAAGGAGACTCAAGGAGCTTGGCTTGTTTAGCCTAACTAAAAGAAGGTTGAGGGGAGATAGGATTGCTCTCTATAAATATATCAGAGGGATAAATACCAGAGAGGGAGAGGAATTAAAATTTAAGCTCAGTACCAATGTGGACACAAGAACAAATGGCTATAAACTGGTCACTGGGAAGTTTACACTTGAAATTAGATGAAGGTTTCTAACCATCAGAGGAGTGAAGTTTTGGAATAGCCTTCCAAGGGAAGCAATGGGGGCAAAAGACCTATCTGGCTTTAAGATTAAACTCGGTAATTTTATGGAGGAGATGGTATGATGGGATAACATGATTTTGGCAATTAATTGATCTGTAAATATTCATGGTTAATAGGCCCAATGGCTGTGATGGGATGTTAGATGGGGTGGCATCTGAGTTACTAAAGAGAATTCTTTCCTGGGTATCTGGCTGGTGAATCTTGCCCAAATGCTTAGGGTTTAGCTGGTGCCATAATTGGGATCAAGAAGGAATTTTTCTGCAGCAGATTGGAAGAGGCCCTGGACGTTTTTCGCCTTCCTCTATAGCATGGGGCACGGGTCACTGGCTGGAGGATTTTCTGCTCCTTGAGCTCTTCAAATCCTGATTTAAGGACTTCGATGGCTCAGACATAGGTGAGAGGTTTTGCACAGGAGTGAGATTCTGTGGCTTGCTTTGTGCAGGAGGTCAGACTAGATGATCATGATGGTCCCTTCTGACCTCAATATCTATGAATCTATGAATTAAAAACAGGGAGATTATAGCGGGTCCTGCTGAAAGGTGAACTGTCAGGCTGGAGGGAGGTTACCAGTGGAGTTCCTTAGGCATCAAGATTCTACAATCTATTCTGAAGGACGATCCCTCAATCTCACAGATCTTGGGAGACAGGCCAGTCCTCGCTTACAGACAGCTCCCCAACCTGAAGCAAATAATCACTAGCAACCACACAACAAAAACATTAACCCAGGAACCTATCCTTGCAACAAACCCATTGCCAACTCTGTCCACATATCTAGTCTAGGGACACCATCCTCGGACCTAATCACATCAGCCACACCGTCAAATGTGCCCAAATACATTTGTTAGTCTCTAAGGTGCCAGAACTACTCCTTGTTTTGTTTTTTGTTTTTGGGTTTTTTTTGCTGATACAGACTAACACGGCTCCCACTCTGAACTAAATGATTGCATCTCTCCCCAAAAGAGATCTATAAGCACAGAGAACACCCTGGAGACCAGGCCTTTAAACGTTAGGAAACATCAGAGTTAAGGTGACGTACATACTTTGCGCAGTGCTGTTGTGTATGTGTGTTATGATACAGACTCACAAGCGTGGCCTTGGGGTCAATTCCCTGCCCCCCACAGCATCAATTTCCTCCAGACTCCCAAGGGAAGTGGTGCTTCCTCCATCCCTTGATGAGATGCCTTTCTCGAGTCTGCTTTGGTCCAAAACTCGCGACTGCACCATGCAGGAGGCCTGTGATATGTAGGGGGGCCAGATGAGATGATCTAACAGTCTCTTCTGGCCTTCAAGTCTCCAAATCTCTGCAAAACTGGGTGCGGCACATTGAGCATCCTCTGATGGTTCCACGTGTGGCCTGCGTGAACCCTTGCACGACCACTGAGTGTGTGGGGGTGACCCAGGGGGAGCAGCTCAAACATGCACAGGAGCCGGCTCGGGGCAGGACATGAGCCCTGCAGGGCAGGGGTGGGGGTGGCAGTGACATCACAAGGGCCTTTTGCAGCACTCAGCTGATTGGTGAAAGGCGGTTGGGAGGCGGTGACCTCACAGAGAGTCCACGACAACGGCCAGGGAGGACAGGCTGCAGGGCAGGGGGATCTCAGAGACCCCCAAGGCTTTGCTGCAGGGAGTCTCCTTCTTGAGGTGTCTCCTTGAGGACTGAGAGAGAATTCAGGGTCATGTATGTCTGATATCTGCTAGGAGAGCAATACAGCGGTGCACAGACAATCCAGGAAGTTTTTGGAAACTGTCGGGGACAATTTCCTGGTGCAAGTGCTGGAGGAACCAACTAAGGGCAGAGCTCTTCTTGACCTGCTGCTCACAAACCGGGAAGAATTAGTAGGGGAAGCAAAAGTGGATGGGAACCTGGGAGGCAGTGACCATGAGATGGTCAAGTTCAGGATCCTGACACAGGGAAGAAAGGAGAGCAGCAGAATACGGACCCTTGACTTCAGAAAAGCAGACTTTGACTCCCTCTGGGAACTGATGGGCAGGATCCCCTGGGAGAATAACATGACGGGGAAAGGAGTCCAGGAGAGCTGGCTGTATTTTAAAGAATCCTTATTGAGGTTACAGGGACAAACCATCCCGATGTGTATAAAGAATAGTAAATATGGCAGGCGACCAGCTTGGCTTAACAGTGAAATCCTTGCTGACCTTAAACACAAAAAAGAGGCTTACAAGAAGTGGAAGATTGGACAAATGAACAGGGATGAGTATATAAATATTGCTCGGGCATGTAGGAATGAAATCAGGAAGGTTAAATCACACCTGGAGTTGCAGCTAGCGAGGGATGTTAAGAGAACCAAGAAGGGTTTCTTCAGGTATGTTGGCAATAAGAAGAAAGCCAAGGAAATTGTGGCCCCTTACTGAATGAGGGAGGCAATCTAGTGACAGAGGATGTGGAAAAAGCTAATGTACTCAATGATTTTTTTGCCTCTGTCTTCATGAACAAGGTCAGCTCCCAGACTACTGCACTGGGCAGCACAGCATGGGGAGGAGGTGGCCAGCCTCTGTGAAGGAAGAAGTGGTTCGGGACTATTTAGAAAAACTGGACGTGCACAAGTCCATGGGGCCGGATGCGTTGCATCCGAGATTGCTAAAGGAATTGGCGGATGTGATTGCAGAGCCATTGGCCATTATCTTTGAAAACTCATGGCGACTGGGGGAAGTCCCGGAAGACTGGAAAAAGGCTAATATAGTGCCAATCTTTTAAAAAGGGAAGAAGGAGGATCCCGGGAACTATAGGCCAGTCAGCCTCACCTCAGTCCCCGGAAAAATCATGGAGCAGGTCCTCAAGGAATCAATTCTGAAGCACTTAGAGGAGAGGAAAGTGATCAGGAACAGTCAGCATGGATTCACAAAGGGCAAGTCATGCCTGACTTATCTAATTGCCTTCTATGATGAGATAACTGGTTCTGTGGATGAAGGGAAAGCAGTGGACGTGTTATTCCTCGACTTCAGCAAAGCTTTTGACATGGTCTCCCACAGTATTCTTGTCAGCAAGTTAAAGAAGTATGGGCTGGATGGATGCACTACAAGGTGGGTAGAAAGTTGGCTAGATTGTCGGGCTCAACGGGTAGTGATCAATGGCTCCATGTCTAGTTGGCAGCCGGTATCTAGCGGAGTGCCCCAAGGGTCAGTCCTGGGGCCTGTTTTGTTCAATATCTTCATAAATGATCTGGAGGATGGTGTGGATTGCACCCTCAGCAAGTTTGCGGATGACACTAAACTGGGAGGAGTGGTAGATATGCTGGAGAGTAGGGATAGGATACAGAAGGACCTAGACAAAATGGAGGATTGGGCCAAAAGAAATCTGATGAGGTTCAACAAGGACAAGTGCAGAGTCCTGCACTTAGGACAGAAGAATCCAATGCACCGCTACAGACTAGGGACCGAATGGCTAGGCAGCAGTTCTGCAGAGAAGGACCTCAGGGTGACAGTGAACGAGAAGCTGGATATGAATCAACAGTGTCCCCTTGTTGCCAAGAAGGCCAATGGCATTTTGGGGTGTATAATTAGGGGCATTGCCAGTAGATCGAGGGATGTTATCCTTCCCCTCTATTCGACATTGGTGAGGCCTCATCTGGAGTACTGTGTCCACTTTTGGGCCCCACACTACAAGAAGGTTGTGGAGAAATTGGAAAACGTCCAGTGGAGGGCAACAAAATTGATTAGGGGTCTGGAACACATGACTTATGAGGAGAGGCTGAGGGAACTGGGATTGTTTAGTCTACGGAAGAGAAGAATGAGGTGGGACTTAATAGTTGCTTTTAACTCTCTAAAAGGTGGATCCAAAGAGGATGGATCTAGACTATTCTCAGTGATAGCAGATGACAGAACGAGGAATAATGGTCTCAAGTTGCAGTGGGGGAGATTTAGGTTGGATATTAGGAAAATCTTTTTCACGAGGAGGGTGGTGAAACACTGGAATGCGTTCCCTAGGGAGGTGGTGGAATCCCCTTCCTTGGAAGTTTTTAAGGTCAGGCTTGACAAAGCCCTGGCTGGGATGATTTAGCTGGGATTGGTCCTGCTCTGGGCAGGGGGTTGGACTAGATGACCTCCAGAGGTCCCTTCCAACCCTGATATTCTATGATTCTATGATTCTATGTGAGCGCGAGGTGGAGCCTCTCTGGAGTTTTCTCCTTTTCCACTGCTAATTGAGCGAGAAGACAGACGTCCCTGTGGAGAAGGTAAGAGCCCCAGAGAGGTTGAGTACCTAGGCAGCCTGATCCACCCGGCTGCTGGCCAAATTCTCGGCAGGGAAAACAGGAGGTTAAGGTGGGATAATTTTCCCCCAGCTTGGCCTTTGTCCCTTTGAGTCCTTGGGGTTTGTCTTTTTTGGTTTCCCTTTTCCTGCTTCCCTCCCTCCACTGGCGAGGAGGGGGTACTCTATAGCCCTCATGGTGGGAGACCTCCCAAAGAGATGGGACAGGAAGCGTGCTCTGAGAGTGATCCTCACCGGTGACCTGAGCCATCCCTGTGCCATCTGGGGAACCCTCAGCCCACCGCCAGAGTCTCCACGCTGATTGGCTGAGCAGGGGGTCTCGTGGCAGGGAGGAGACTCAGGACTTTGTTCTTCTCGTTTAAGGCACAGCAAATAAGCCAGAACCAATCATCTGCTTGGTGAATTGTTCTCCTTCTCGCTGCTGATTGTCTCTGAGCCGTTCCTGGTTCTTGCTGGTGTTCTCGTGCTTCTAAAACACTTGCTGAAGAATCAGTGTGAATGGTTGTTGGCCTATAGCTCATTGCAGGTCCCTTTATTCTGATCATTCAGTGTGTGAAACTCCAGCCTGATGGTTAGTTTGAAAGTCAGGACACCCGGGTCCTGTTCCCAACTCTATCCCGGCAGGTTGTGTGATGGAAGAAGAGGCCCTTTGCCTTTCCCAGCCTTTGTTTCTCCCTCTGTCAGTTGGGGAGAAAAATCCTCTCACACCTGCCTCCTGGTGGGGGGAGGCTGTGGAGCTGTGGGGACCTGTTTGAGAGTGTCACTCGGAGCAGTGTATCGTAGGAGGTGTCCTATTGGGTTGAGTCATTCCAGAGAATGATGTCGGGCAGCAGAACCCCGTTTTCCCAACTTCGCATTACACAGCTTTGCATGTGAACCGAACCAACCGTGCACACAGGTCCAGAAGCCGGCGATTTCTCCTTTGGCCGCTAGATGGTGCAGCAGCCTCGCACTTTCCCCTTCTCCTGGTTAGTGCGATGGGGGTTAGTCTCCCCAAAAAGAACACCCATCTCGTTTTGAATATTCCTTGATATGCACCCTGTGGACTGTCATAAATATAAAGGGAAGGCTAACCACCTTGAAATCCCTCCTGGCCAGAGGAAAAACCCTTTCACCTCTTAAAGGTTAAGAAGCTAAGGTAACCTCCGTGGCCCCTGACCCAGATGATCAATGAGGAGACAAGATACTTTCAAGGCTGGAGGGGGCGGAAAACAAAGGGTTCTCTCTGTCTGTGTGTTGTCTTTTGCCGGGACCAGAGCAGGGACACAGTTCAGACCTCCTGCAAAGGGTTAATAAGCAATCTAGTTAGATATGCGTTCAATTCTGTTTTGTTGAAATGGCTGATAAAAGAAGTTGTGGTGAATGGAATGTATATTCCTAATTTTTGTGTCTTTTTGTTACTTAAGGTTTAGCCTAGAGGGATTCTCTGTTCTGAATCTGATTACCCTGTAAGGTATTTCCCATCCTGATTTTACAGAGGTAATTCTTTTAATTTTTCTTTCATTAAAATTCTTATTTTAAGAACCAGATTGCTTTTTCTTTGTTCCTAAGATCCAAGGGTTGGGTCTGTGTTCACCGATGCAAATTGGTGAGTATTTTTATCAAGCCTTCCCCAGGAAAGGGGGTGTAGGGCTTGGGAGGATTTGTGGGGGAAAGAGGTTTCCAAGCGGGCTCTTTCCCTGTTATATTTCTTTGACACTTGGTGGTGGCAGCAATAAAGTCCAGGGACAAAAGGTAAAATAGTTTGTACCTTGGGAAAATTTTAACCTGAGCTGGTAAAAATAAGCTTAGGGGTTTTTTCAGGCAGGTTCCCACATCTGTACCCTAGAGTTCAGAGAGGGGAAGGAACCTTGACATAGACTGTTGGGATATGTTTCAAAATGTTGCAGGGCTTGTTTCATGGTCTACACAACGACAATCTTTCTTCCTTTTAAGACGTGATGACATTTTTGGTCAAGGTCCTTGATTATTCAGGGACATATCCAGGAAGACCCAAAGTATTTGGGACATAAGCCTTGTCTGGAAGGGTGCACAGGGCTAAAGTGTTTTTGGCCATAGCAGGTTACTTGTCCCAAGACTGACGTCCATCCCCCTTCAATTCAAGCCCCAAATGAGCTGTTACCAGAATTGCCCATTTTGGGAGCTGCAGGGATCTTTAGCTTAGGTACAAGGAGCGTTGCTGCAGAGTGAATGGAGAAGCCAAAAACACCCATGGAGGTGGGGTGGGGGGGAGAGCAATCAGCTTAAGCATGAAAGTTATTTATTCCCAGTTAGTAACCTTACAAGGGGAGCCAAACAAAAAAAACCGTTCCACTATTAAATGTAATTTAAATTTGATGACAAAATTAGGGCTAGCAAACTATAACTGATCACAAAAGGCAGGGTCAGGAGGCTATTCCTAGAGAGAGACAGAGGCACAGAAAGAGACAGATGGATCTCAGCACTCCTTGAAGCTGGACTCGATCAGGGTTCCCAGGTGGCCTTGGTAGCGGAGGGACCGGAGCGCTGGAGCCAGGCAGAGCCCCCAGCACAATCAGTCAGGAAAAGCGAATGAGGAGGACTTGTGGCACCTTAGAGATGAACCAATTTATCTGAGCATAAGCTTTCATGGGCTAAAGCCCACTTCATCAGATGCATGCAGGGGAAAATACAGCAGGAAGATATAGATATAGCGATACAGAGAAGACGAGAAAATGGGGGTTGCCATAGCAACTCTTAACGAGACCAATCGATGAAGGTGGGCTGTTAGCAGCAGGAGAAACAAAACTTTTGCTGTAATCATCAGGCTAATTTGGGGGGACTAAAACTGCAGGGCAGAGAGACCAGTAAGTGTTGGGGGTCCCGATCCAGTCCCCCAGCTTCTAGCCGCCCACCCCCTTAAGGCTGCCATTGCTGGGAGCCCCCTCCATCTGCAACTTCAACTTGTAAAGATTGTAGATAAAACCTGTACAGCTGTGTGCCTTGGGGCAAAAACTTACACACAGGTACATGAAATCCATGCAAAGGAAACCACAGTGGGTAAAACCAGGGAACAAAAGCCTGAGCAGCCCAAACCCAGCCAGCTGTTGCTCCCACGAAGAGGGAGCCCACAGCTCACCCCCAGAGGGTCGCCGACGGTCTGGTGAGACGCTAGAAGGGCCATTTGCAAGTGCTTCAATTTTCCAGCTCGATTTGGCTGTTGGTTTCTGGCCCAAAATGCAGAGGCCTGACAGCGTCAGCACTGGGCAAATGTGGCTCGTTGCTGGAAGAGTCTGATTCTCCCGTCGTCTTCTCCCTCCCGAGGGATCCTCCGCGTCTCTCAGCAGCTCCTGGGGTCCCCAGCCGCTGTCCCCCCAGCCCGGTGGCAGACTGACGGCAGGGCAAGAAAGCGGACGCCGAACCCTCTTTGCTGTTGGCCTCCGGGACATCGCAATCAGCTTGTGCAGAAACACACACAGACCCCACCCGGAGCACATCGCACGTGACACACACAACACATCCTGCGTCACACATCACACACACAAAACATTGCATGTCACACACACACAACACGCCCCACGTTGCACGTTGCATGTTGTACGTCGCACACGCAAACAGAAGACATCGCACCCCACACTTCACATGTGCGTCTTCTTGTTTGCCGTGTTGAGTGTGTGTGTGATGTTGTGTTTCTGGTGTCATGTGACATGGTGTGTGTGTGTGTGTGAGATGTGTGTTGGGTGTGTCGTGTTGTGTGTCATGTTGTGTGTTTGTGTGTGTGACGTGTGGTGTGTTTGTGGTGTCATGTGACATGGGGTGTGTGTGTGTGTATGTATAAGATGTGTTTTGCATAGTCTTGGGTGTGTCGTGTTGTGTGTCATGTTGTATGTGTTTGTGCCTATCTGTGTGATGTGTCATGTGTCGTGTTGTGTGTTTGTGTGTGTGTGACGTGTGGTGTGTTTGTGGTGTCATGTGGCGTGTGGGGATGTGTGTGTGACATGCTGTATGTCATGTTGTGTGTGTTTGTGTTTGTGTGACATGTTGTGTGTTGTGTTGTGTATGTGTGAGGTGTTGTGTTTCATGTTGTGCATGTGTGAGACCTGTTTGTGTGTGTGATGTTTTGTGTTTGTGACACATTGCGTGTTTGTGCGACGTGCGACGTGTTGTGTGTGCGATGTGCAATATGTTGTGTGTGCGACATGCAACGTTTTTGTGTGTGACGTGCGAAACGCGACGTGTTGTGTGTTCGAAGTGTGGCGTGCAATGTGCGACGTGTGCCGTGATGAGTGTGCGTGCGACGTGCGGCGTGTTGTGTGTCTGACATTCGACGCGTTGTGTGTGTGACGTGCGATGCGCAATGCGTTGTGTGTGCAGGTGTGATGTGCAACATGTGACATGCGATGTGCAAAGTGTTTGTGCGAGTGCGGCGTGAAATGTGTTGTGTGTGTCCGTACGATGTGCGATGTGCAATCTGTTGTATGTGTGACTTGTTGTGTGTCATGTTGTGTGTGTTACATGTTGTGCTGTGTGTGTCATATTGTGCATGTCTGTGTGAGATGGGTTCTGTGTCTTCTTGTGTGTGTGTGAGAGAGGTGTTTGTGTGTGTCATGTTGTGTGTCACGTGTGTTTGTGTGTGACGTCTTTCTGTGTGTGTGTCGTGCGACTTGCATGCATGTGTGCATGCGATGTGTTGTGTGTATCTGTGCAACGTACAACAGGTTGTGAGGGACATGCAATTTGTTTCTGTGTGTGTCGTGTTGTGTGTGTGTCATCTTGTGTTATGTGTGTGTGTGAGACGGGTTGTGTGTCGTGTTGTGTGTGTGAAATGTTTTTGTGTGTGTTTGTGTCATGTTGTGTGTGTCATGTTATGTGTGTTTGTGTGATGGGTTGTGTGTTGTGTGTGAGTTGTGTGTTATCTAGAGTGTTGTATGGATTGTGTGTGCTTGTGTGTTTGTGATGACATGTGACGTGGTGTGTGGGTATGGGTGTGTGAGACGTGTTTTGTGTAGTGTTGTGTGTGTGTGACATACTGTGTGTGTGTCTTTGTGGTGTGGTGTGTGGCCATGTTCTGTATTGTGTTCAGTGTGTGTGTGGTGTCATGTTTTGTGTGAAGTGTGTGTCGTCTTGTGTGTGTTTGTATAAGATGAGTTGTGAGATGAGACGAGTTGTGTGTCACATTCTGTGTGTGTTGTGTGTTGTCTAGAGTGTTGTGTTGTGTGTGTGTGTCTGTGTGAATGTCTGTGATGTGTTGTCTGTTAGGGTGTGTGCCTGTGTTATGTTGTGTGCTGTTTTGTGTGTTGTGCTGTGTATGTGACGTGTGTTGTGTAGTTTTTTCTGTCTGTGTGATGTGGTGTGTGTCGTGTTTTGTGTTTGTGAGTGTAAGGTGCTGTGCGAGCGACACGCAACGTGTTGTGTGTGTCCGTGCTATGTGCGATGTGCATCGTACAACAGGCGACGCGTTGTGTGTGTGTGTGCGACGTGCAATGTTTTGTGTGTGTGTGTGCTACACACAGCATGTTGTGCGTGTGATGTGCGACGTGTGTGTGAGACGTGCTACACGTGACGTGTTGTGTGGGTGGCGTACAATGTGTTGTGTCTGTGTGTGCGACACACACCACATCACACACAACACGTCTCATGACACCACAACCACACAACACACACTCAACATGACACACAAAACGGCACACAACTCAACACACACACAACACGACACACACACACACAACACAAAACACAACACAGCACACACACACTGAACACAAGACTCTGCACGACACACAGCACACACACAAGACATCACACACACACAGACGTGTCTCACACACACGTGGGCAAACGTGGCTGGTTGCTGTCAGGGTCTGCGTCTCCCTGCAGGTCCAGGGGCCTGGCTGCAGCTCCCGCCCCAGCCCTCCCCACGGGGGCGTTGGCTGCTGCCCCTTCCCGTGTCCCGGCCCCTCCGGCCTGGGTGTGTGGCTGGTGGCTGCTCTGTGGAAACGCCTGTGGGATGCGGCTTCCTTCGAGTTCCCAAAGGGTTGGTTGGACTCGGGCACGAGTCTCCTTTCCCGTGCGAGAGATCCCGGCGTCACCTTTCCACCACGTCCTTGCCAAGGCTCCCTGCGCAGCTGAGCCGGGAGGGTTTTTTCACCTGTGTTTTTCTCCACCATCCTGCCTGCAGAGGAAGAGCTGCATTCGGGTCTCACTGTGGCGTGTTGGTCAAGGGGTCGGATTCTCACTCGGGGCGGGAGAGAGTGCGGAGAAGACCTTGGAAAGGTGAAGTCGGGGGCAGGACTTTTCAGGTGCCTGTTTTTGTGGGGGTTTGTTGAATGTTGTTTTTTGCTGAAATGGAGAGAAAGGTTGTTGGCTTTTCGGCCTGAAGGCTTGTTCTGTCCAGCAGCCCAAACTGCCAGCCTTGTTTCACCTCTTTAATGTTAGACAGTGTTGCCGGCACCCAGTGCCGAGAGGCAAAACAACAGCAGGGGGGAGGGGTTCATTACCCGGTGTGCGTCACCCAATAATCACAACGGGGTGGAGAAGCAGAAAAGTTTATTTGAAGCTTCAAAAAGGTCCAGGGAGAATAGAATCTCAAATCCTGCACCCAGAGCAGGAAGTTACACAGGCTTTTATACATCCTTTCTTCAGCATACTTATCCAATAGCAAGCTGCCCTAAGTATCCATCTAGCCAGCCAATCCAGTTCCCAGCTAGTTCCCTTGTTCTCTGTATCATTTGTTAACCTATACATAAAGCTGCTTTATTCAGCATTGTTCTTCCATATCTGCCCTGTTCGGCCTTGTTTAGTTTCAGGCAGTCTGACTCTGCAACATATTGTTGCAGATCCTCAGCATAACTGCTGCGAGTGCCTCCAGGCGGGGGGGGCCAAGGACACTTCGGCCTAGTATGCAGAGCTGCTGCGAGTGCCTCCAGGCAGAGGGGCGGGGGCAAGGACACCTAGGCCTAGTGCTAGGGGGCTTCATCGTTCATCGACACTCTTGATCTTCTATCCCTCGACTTACCTACTGGCCATGCCCCAGTGTCCCCAACAACTCCCCTGCTCAAAGCAGGACCAATCCTCAACTAAATCATCCCAGCCAGGGCTTTGTCAAGCCAGACCTTAAAAACTTCTAAGGAAGGAGATTCCACCACCTCCTAGGTAACGCATTCCAGTGTTTCACCACCCTCCTAGTGAAAAAGTTTTTTCCTAATATCCAACCTAAACCTCCCCCACTGTAATATGAGACCATTACTCCTTGTTCTCTCATCAGCTACCACTGAGAACAGTCTAGATCCATCCACTTTGGAACCACCTTTCAGGTAGTTGAAAGCAGCGATCAAATCCCCCCTCATTCTTCTCTTCTGCAGACGAAACAATCCCAGTTCCCTCAGCCTCTTCTCATAAGTCATGTGTTCCAGTCCCCTCATCATTTTTGTTGCCCTCCACTGGACTCTTTCCAATTTTTCCACCTCCTTCTTGTAGTGTGGGCCCAAAACTGGACACAGCACTCCAGATCTCCAGAATAGATATGTGGACAGACTTGGCAATGGGTTTGTTGGAAGGATCGGTTCCTGGGTTAGTGTTTTTGTTGTGTGGTTGCTGGTGAGTATTTGCTTCAGGTTGGGGGGCTATCTGTAAGTGAGGGCTGGCCTGTCTCCCAAGATCTGTGAGAGTGAGGGGTCATCCTTCAGAATAGGTTGCAGATCCTTGATGTTGTGCTGGAGAGGTTTCAGTTGGGGGCTGAAGGTGACGGCTGGTGGCGTTCTGTTCCTTTCTTTGTTGGGCCTGTCCTGGAGTAGGTGACTTCTGGGTATTCTTCCCTTCAGCAGGTAGTTTTAAGATCGCTTGATAGAGATCCTGTAGGTGTTTGTCTCTGTCCGAGAGGTTGGAGCAAATGTGGTTGTACCGTAGAGCTCGGCTGCAGACAATGGATTGTGTGGTGTGGTCTGGATGAAAGCTGGAGGCTCACCACACGATCCATTGTCTACAGCCGAGCTCTGCGATACAACCACATTTGCTCCAAACCCTCGGACAGAGACAAACACCTCCAGGATCTCTATCAAGCATTCTTACAACTACACTACCCACCTGCTGAAGTGAAGAAACAGATTGACAGAGCCAGAAGAGTACCCAGAAGTCATCTACTACAGGACAGGCCCAACAAAGAAAATAACAGAACACCACTAGCCGTTACCTTCAGCCCCCAACTAAAACCTCTCCAACACATCATCAAGGATCTACAACCTATCCTGAACGACGGCCCATCACTCTCACAGATCTTGCGAGACAAGCCAGCCCTTGCTTACAGACAGCCCCCCAACCTGAAGCAAATACTCACCAGCAACCACACACCACACAACAGAACCACTAACCCAGGAACCTGTCCTTGCAACAAAGCTCGTTGCCAACTGTGCCCACATATCTGTTCAGGGGACACCATCATAGAGCCTAATCACATCAGCCACACTATCAGAGGCTCGTTCACCTGCACATCTACCGATGTGATATATGCCATCATGTGCCAGCAATGCCCCTCTGCCATGTACATTGGTCAAACTGGACAGTCTCTACGTAAAAGAATCAATGGACACAAATCAGACGTCAAGAATTATAACATTCAAAAACCAGTCGGAGAACACTTCAATCTCTTTGGTCACTCGATTACAGACCTAAAAGTTGCAATTCTTCAACTAAAAAACTTCAAAAACAGACTCCAACCAGAGACTGCTGAATTGGAATTCATTTGCAAACTGGATACAATTAACTGAGGCTTAAATAGAGGCTGGGAGTGGAAGGGTCATTTCACAAAGTAAAATTATTTCCCCATGTTTATTTCTCCTCACCCCCACCCCCCACTGTTCCTCAGACTTTCTTGTCAGCTGCTGGAAATGGCCCACCTTGATTATCACTACAAAAGGTTCCCCCCCCACCCCGTTTTCCTGCTGGTAATAGCTCACCTTAAGTGATCACTCTCGTTACCGTGTGTATGGTAACACCCATTGTTTCATGTTCTCTCTGTATATAAATCTCCCTACTGTATTTTCCACTGAATGCATCCAATGAAGTGAGCTGTAGCTCACGAAAGCTTATGCTCAAAGAAATTTCCTAGTCTCTAAGGTGCCACAAGTCCTCCTTTTCTTCAAGTGAGATGGTAATTCCTTAATTCCCTGGGTTACTTCCTGGCCACTTCTGTGACTTTAGTGTCATTATGAAAACTGTTCTCAAAATCTCTGGGTCCCCTTGCCCTACGCTGTGGTTATGAAAGCTCCTTCTCAGCTCCTTTTACTTTCCTGCTTTCCAGTTACTGTAAATAAACCATTAACACAATTCTTCTTGTTTCTTCCACATTCTTGTCTTAGTTCCAGTTATTGTGGGCAGAGTCATGAGATGTGTTTGTGACACTCTACTCCTTGGGGGAGCGTCTTATGCTTAGAAGAAGCACACGGGATCTTTTCAGGGGAAAAGGCAATACGCCGCATTTCTTGAAAATACAACTCTTAGCATACGCATTTCATCACACACACACACACACACACACGTCCTGCAGATGGTCTTACAGTTACCAGTTTGCTGTAGCTCTTGTCAATCTAACGGCCAGTTAGACTGAACACAAGCGAGAAGCTGAGCTCCGTTGGTCGCAAACCCATGCTCTGAGGCTTTGCAGGACTGAACCCAAAGTCTGATGGCAAAACACCCCAGCTTTAGACTTGTAAATTCCAACTTTCGTCTATGGATTTTGCAATGTCATTCTGTAATCGTTAGTCCTCAAGTGGGATTAATCTCCGGGTTTTCCGCTGTTATTGTTTGGTGGTTTTGTTGGCGTCCCATCCTTAGATCTTCTTTGTCTTGCATTCAGGGTGCCTGCCTTGCTGCTGCGGTCATCAATGCTGCTAACATGTTTAGTGTCGGATACGGTGGATGTTTTCTGATTGTCTCCTGCTGTTTCCAAGTCTCTCACATCTTCTTGACCATCTGGACATTTGTGAGGCCTTTTCACAGACCTCAGAATCTGGCTGATGCTCCTTTACCAATGGCACTCGAGGCCGTTCCTTCCTGCTCTCAGAAAGGGTGGCGGGCAGAACATGGTCAAATCCTATCCTACATCAATCCATTTAATACATGGTTATTCCTTGTCTTTCATTATGCAAAATGGAAACATAAAACCCTACTCCTCTAGGTGCCCTGTAACCCCCATATTCCTCACCTTGTATTGAATTGTGTTGTTACCTTGCATGGCATGGTTTCCATGTATCCGGGGAAAGGTTAGGAGATATCAGCAAGGAAGGTCAGCAACCCCCGGGTGGGGTGTGAAACAGCCCATCCACAGCCGTTGCCCAGCAAGGAAGCTCCCATTCAGTGATTCCCCTGCCTGAGGCCACAGCAAGGGAATTGCTGCACCGTGCTGGGAGATGGAGCAATGCCCCCATTCCCACCGCAGACATGCCTGGACTGGGGCTTCCCAAGCACACGGGCTGTGGGGGCAAAAACCAAACCCAAACCCGGGGCCCACGCTTGGCCTTTCTCCTCCCCCAACCGACACTGCCAGCAAGAAGGACACTGAAGACTTGAGACTGCAACTGAGGGGACAGGCCTGGGCACACAGCACGTCGTACGTCACACACAAAATGTCGAATCTCGCACCCACAACTCCTTGCACGTCACACCCACAGAACATATCGCACGTCGCGCACACAGCACGTCGCACGTCAGACACACAAACACGTCTCACACACACACAAAACATGACACACAACCCGTCTCACAGACAGAAAACACTACACACACCACATCACACAAAACACGTCACATGACACCACAGACACAACACCACACACACACTTAACACGACACGCAAAATGGCACACAACACACACAAGACGACAGACAACAGATCACACAACACACCACACAGACACACACAACACAGAACATGTCACACGTCGCACCTCACACACAAAGGTCACACGTCGCACACAACACGCCGCACGACGTATGTCGTACACTGCACATCACAATTCGCATGCACACACAGCATGTCGCATGTCGCACGTCACAGTCACGCACACCACACAGCTCACGTCAGACGTCTCACACACACAACACGTCACACGTCGTACATCACACACGCAAAGTGCTGTGCATCACACACAACGTCGTTCGTTACATGTCACATGCCGCACGCCCACACAGCACATCGCATATCGCAAATCAAACACACAGCACGTCGCGTTTCGCATATCTCACACACACAACACGTCACACACACACAGCACGACACACAACACTTGTGTGTGTGAGACGTGTTTGTGTGTGTGTGATGTGTTGTGCATGTGTTGTCTGTCGTATAGAGTGTTGTATTCAGTGTGTGTGGAACGTGTTGTGTGTTGTGTTGTGTGTGTGTGTCTGTGTGTTGTGTTGTGTGTGTGATGTGTTGTGTGCAATGTTGTGTGTTTGTTTTGTGTTATGTGCCGTTTGTGTGGTGTGTGTCGCACACACAGAGACAACACATCTCACCTCGCACGCACAGCACGTCGCACGCTCACATAGCACGTCACACACACAGTACATTGCGCATCACACATCTCACACACACAACATCACACAAACACACAGCACGACACACAACACATGTGTGTGAGACGTCTTTGTGAGTGTGCGATGTGTTGTGTGTGTGCTGTGTGTCGTCCAGAGTGTTGTGTTCCGTGTGTGATGTGTTGTGTTTCGTGTTGTGTGTGGTGTGTGTGTGGTGTTTTGTGACGTGTTGTGTGTGTCATGTAGAGTGTTGTGTGACGTGTTGTGTGTGTGTCTGTGTGGTGAGTGGTGTGGTGTGTGTATGTGATGGGTTGTGTGTCGTGTTGTGTGTCATGAGACATTTTGTGTGTGACATGGTGTGTGTCGCACGTACAGAAACAACACATCGTACGCCGCACGCTGCACGCCGCACACACAACACGTCGCACGTCACTTGTCACACATTGGACATAGACACACAACACGTCGCACGTCATGTCACTCCCAGCAAGTCGCACTTCACACATGTCCCACGCGTGTCACACGCGCGCACACAGCACGTCGTATGTCATGCACAACACGTCGCGTGTAGCACGGACACACAACATGTCGCACGTAACACACACAAGATGTCACGTGTTGCACATCACACACAAAACATCGCATGTCACAGGCACATACACAACACGTCCCATGTCGCATGATGCACATTGCACATAGCACGGACACACACAACACGCTGCCCGTTGCACGCACGCACAGCACGTCGCACGTCACACTCAAAAACACATCTCACACCACACAACACGACACACGCCGTGTCACACAGACACAAAACGCTACACACATGTCACACACACAACACAGAATACGTCACACAGACAGACACAAACACACACATGACACACACCACGTCACGCACAACACATCACATGACACCAAAAACACAACACCACACACACACTCAACATGGCACACAACATGACAAAACACATCACACAGACAGACACAAACATGACACACAATGTCACACGCACACTACACAAAACACGTCTCACACACACACCACGTCACATGTCACCACAAACACAATAGCACACACACAATCCACACAACACTCTAGACGACACACAACACCACACACAAGACATCACACACACACACACACAACCCGTCACACACACACATATCACGGCACACACAACATGACACAGAAAACGACTCACACAGAAACACACACAACACGACACACACAGAAACACATCACACGTCCCACAAAACATGTTGCACATTGTCACACACACTCATGTACACATGTCGCACATTGCACGCCGCACGACACACACAAAAACCTGTCACACACACAAACACACACACAACACATCACACACACAATGTCTCATGCACACACACAAGACACACAACCCGTCTCACACATACACACACATAACACGACACACACAACACGTCACACACACACAAATACACACAACACGACAGACAACACGACACACAGACAGACACAAACACACACGACACAGAACTTGTCACGCACACAGAACACTACACAAAACACATCTCACAAACACACACCATGTCATATGACACTACAAACACAATACCACACACACAATCTACACAACTCTAGATGACACACAAAATGACACACATGTCACACACACACAAAACGACACACACACACACAAAACATCTCACACACACACAAAACACGACACACAACCCGTCTCACACACAAACATAACATGACAAACAGAACACGACACACACACACACAAAATATCTCACACACACACAAAACACGACACACAACCTGTCTCACACACAAACATAACATGACAAACAGAACACGACACACACCATGACACACCAGGACACACCAGGACACCTCCTACGATACACTGCTCCGAGTGACACTCTCAAACAGGTCCCCA
The DNA here is from genome assembly GCF_965140295.1 of Lepidochelys olivacea. Classification (NCBI taxonomy): domain Eukaryota; kingdom Metazoa; phylum Chordata; order Testudines; family Cheloniidae; genus Lepidochelys; species Lepidochelys olivacea. Next base: position 5,296,884 of record NC_140414.1, on the reverse strand, counting down.
CAGCTCCCCAGCCTCCTCCCACAGGAGGCAGGTGTGAGAGGATTGTTCTCCCCAGCTGACAGAGAGAGAAACGAAGGCTGAGAAAGGCGAAGGGCCTTGTCTTCCATCACACAACCTGTCGGGATAGAGTTGGGAACAGGACCCGGGTGTCCTGACTTTCAAATGAACCATCAGGCTGGAGTTTCACACACTGAAGGATCAGAATAAAGGGACCTGCAATGAGCTACAGACCAACAACCATTCACACTGATTCTTCAGCAAGTGTTTTAGAAGCACGAGAACACCAGCAAGAACCAGGAACGGCTCAGAGACAATCAGCAGCGAGAAGGAGAACAATTCACCAAGCAGATGATTGGTTCTGGCTTATTTGCTGGGCCTTAAACGAGAACAACAAAGTCCTGAGTCTCCTCCCTGCCACGACACCCCCTGCTCAGCCAATCAGCGTGGAGACTCTGGCAGTGGGCTGAGGGTTCCCCAGATGGCCCAGGGATGGCTCAGGTCACCGGTGAGGATCACTCTCAGAACACGCTTCCTGTCCCATCTCTTTGGGAGGCCTCCCACCATGAGGGCTACAGAGCAGCCCCCTCCTCACCAGTGGAGGGAGGGAAGCAGGAAAAGGGAAACCAAAAAAGACAAACCCCAAGGAGTCGAAGGGACAAAGGCCTAGCTGGGGGAAAATTGTCCCACCTTAACCTCCTGTTTTCCATGCCGAGAATTTGGCCAGCACCGGGCGGATCAGGCTGCCTCGGTACCAAACCTCTCCGGGGCTCTTCCCTTCTCCACAGGGACGTCTGTCTTCTCACTCAATGAGCAGTGGGAAAGGAGAAAACTCCAGAGAGGCTCCACCTCGCGCTCACATACGAGACCCTGAATTCTCTCTCAGTCCTCAAGGAGACACCTCAAGAAGGAGACTCCCTGCAGCAAAGCCCCGGGGGTCTCTGAGATCCCCCTGCCCTGCAGCCTGTCCTCCCTGGCTGTTGTCGTGGGCTCTCTGTGAGGTCACCGCCTCCCAACCTCCTTTCACCAATCAGCTGAGTGCTGCAAAAGGCCCTTGTCATGTCACTGCCACCCCCACCCCTGCCCTGCAGGGCTCATGTCCTGCCCCGAGCCGGCTCCTGTGCGTGTTTGAGCTGCTCCCCCTGGGTCACCCCCACACACTCAGTGGTCGTGCAAGGGTTCACGCAGGCCACACGTGGAACCATCAGAGGATGCTCAATGTGCCGCACTCGGTTTTGCAGAGGTTTGGAGACTTGAAGGCCAGAAGAGACTCTTAGATCATCTCATCTGGCCCCCTACACATCACAGGCCTCCTGCATGGCGCAGTCGTGAGTTTTGGACCAAAGCAGACTCGAGAAAGGCATCTCATCAAGGGATGGAGGAAGCACCACTTCCCTTGGGAGTCTGGAGGAAATTGATGCTGTGGGGGGCAGGGAATTGACCCCAAAGCCACACTTGTGAGTCTGTATCATAACACACATGAACAACAGCACTGCGCGAAGTATGTACACGTCACCTTAACTCTGATGTTTCCTAACGTTTAAAGGCCTGGTCTCCAGGGTTTTCTTTGTGCTTACAGATCGATTTTGGGGAGAGATGCAATCATTTAGCTCAGAGTGGGAGCCATGTTAGTCTGTATCAGCTAAAAAAAACCAACCAAACAAACAAAAAAACAAAACAAGGAGTAGTTCTGGCACCTTAGAGACTAACAAATGTATTTGGGCACATTTGATGGTGTGGCTGATGTGATTAGGTCCGAGGATGGTGTCCCTAGACTAGATATGTGCAGTGGGTTTGTTGCAAGGATAGGTTCCTGGGTTAGTGTTTTTGTTGTCTGGTTGCTGGTGAGTATTTGCTTCAGGTTGGGGGGCTGTCTGTAAGTGGGGACTGGCCTGTGAGATTGAGGGATCGTCCTTAAGAATAGATTGTAGATCCTCGATTCTGCCCTGGAGATCTTTTAGTTGGGGGCTGAAGCTGATGGCTGGTGGCGTTCTGTTCCTTTCTTTGTTGGGCCTGTCCTGGAGTAGGTGACTTCTGAGTATTCTTCCTTTCAGCAGGTGGGGATTGTAGTTTGAAGAATGCTGTCATAAATATAAAGGGAAGGGTAAACCCCTTTAAAATCCCTCCTGGCCAGAGGAAAAATCCTCTCACCTGTAAAGGGTTAAGAAGCTAAAGGTAACCTCGCTGGCACCTGACCAAAATGACCAATGAGGAGACAAGATACTTTCAAAAGCTGGGGGGAGGGAGAAAAACAAAGGGTCTGTGTCTATCTGTATGCTGCTTTTGCCGGGGATAGAACAGGAATGGAGTCTTAGAACTTTTAGTAAGTAATCTCGCTAGGTATGTGTTAGATTATGATTTCTTTAAATGGCTGAGAAAGGAACTGTGCTGAATGGAATGACTATTCCTGTCTGTGTGTCCTTTTTGTAACTTAAGGTTTTGCCTAGAGGGATTCTCTATGTTTTGAATCTAATTACCCTGTAAGGTATCTACCATCCTGATTTTACAGAGGGGATTTCTTTACTTCTATTAAAAGTCTTCTTGTAAGAAAACTGAATGCTTTTTCATCATTCTCAGATCCAAGGGTTTGGGTCTGTGGTCACCTATGCAAATTGGTGAGGATTTTTACCAAACCTTTCCCAGGAAGTGGGGTGCAAGGGTTGGCAGGATTTTGAGGGGAAAGACGTGTCCAAACTACGTTTCCCAGTAAACCCAGTTAGAGTTTGGTGGTGGCAGTGGAGATCCAGGGACAAAGGATAAAATTTATTTGTACCTTGGGGAAGTTTTAACCTAAGTTGGTGAAAGTAAGCTTAGGAGGTTTTCATGCAGGTCCCCACATCTGTACCCTAGAGTTCAGAGTGGGGGAGGAACCTTGACAAATGCTTGATAGAGATCCTGTCGGTGTTTGTCTCTGTCTGAGGGATTGGAGCAAATGCGGTTGTATCTTAGAACCTGGCTGTAGACAACGGATCGTGTGATGTGGTCTGTATGAAAGCTGGAGGCATGTAGGTAAGTATAGCGGTCCAGGATAGGGTGGTGTTTATGTGACCATTGCTTATTAGCACTGCAGTGTCTAGGAAGTGGGTGTCCTGGGTGGCCTCTCCTTCTGCCCCTCCACCCCCACCAACATGATACAGTTCTGCGGTGACCTGGAATGCGACTTTCCACGTCTCCGACGGAAGCAATATTTCCAACACACCTCTGAACAACACACTAATCCACAGAGACCTTCTGACCAACACGACAAAAAGAAGGATTCTGCCTGAAGGTCGAAACAGCAGACTGGACTTAAACTTGAGTGCTTCAGCTGACAAGCACGGACTGAAGTGGTCGAAAAGCAGCATCACTTGGCCCATAACCTCAGCTGTGCAGAACACAACACCGTCCACAGCCTCAGGAACAACTCTGACATCAGAATCAAAAAGGCTGACAAAGGAGGTGCTGTCGTCATCCTGAATAGGTTGGAATATGAACAAGAGGCTGCTCGGCAGCTCTCCAACTCCACATTCTCCAGCCCATTCCCCTCTGATCCCACTCAGTGTGACCAAGAGAAACTGCATCATCTGCTCAAGAAACTCCCTGAAAAAGCACAAGAACAAATCTGCACAGACCCACCCCTAGAACCCCGACCAGGGGTCTTCTATCTGCTACCCAAGATCCATAAACCTGGAAATCCTGGACGCCCCGTCATCTCAGGTATATCTGGCTAGGGATGCTGGTCGCGCAGGGCCTGAGGAGAGAGTCGACACAGCCAGATACTCCTGCTGTCTGGATGCCCATACCTGAGAGGATTTCATCGCAGTCTCTCACGAGGGGGTTCAGGCTCCAGTGCTCTGCTCTGTTTTCCCAGCCCTGTGCAGGGGGTTTTTTCCAGTTTCAGAAATGGGGCAATGTTCACACACTCCCAATGGGTCTTTGCATGAATCAGGCCCTAAGCCAGGGGCAGGCAAACTTTGGCCTGATGCCGGATCGGGTTTCAGAAATTGTACAGAGGGACAGTTAGGGGAGGCTGGGCCTCCTCAAAGAGCAAGACATGGCCCGGCCCCCGCCCCCATCTGACCCCCGCTTCTCGCCCCCGGATGGCCGCCCCGGGCCTCCGGCCCCATCCAACCCTTCTGTTCTCTGAGGGGCTCCAGATCCCCCTCCCCTAACAGCCCCCCACCACTCCATCCAACCCCCGCTCCTTCCTGTCTGCCACCCGGACCTTCTGCCCCATCCAACCAGCCCTTCTCCCTGACCGCCCCGGGACCTCCTGCTGCCATTCAACCCCCTGTTCCCCGCCCTCTCACCACTCCGACCCCATCCACCCCACAGCCCCTGACCCCCCCCGAACTCCCCTGCCCTCTACCCCACCCCTCCCTTGCTCCCTGCCCCCTGACCGCGCAGTCTGGAGCCCCAGGACCAGCCGCCGGGCCGCACTGCAGAGAGCCCCGGGGTCGGCCAGGCTCGTTGCCCCGCTGCCCGGAGCATGGGCCGGCGGCGCTGGGAGCGGAGGCTGCGGGGGGGGAACGGCAGGGACGCGGCCGGGGGCTCTCCAGAACGGCTCAGAGCCCCCGGCCCCTCTTCTGCCCCCCCCGCTCTCCACATGTCACAGCCACCCCACCCAGCTGAGACACCCCACCCCACAGACCCCTCCCCTCCCTACAGCCCCCCATAGCCATACTGTGTCCCCCTGGGAGCTACCATGGTGCTGCCCCTCCCAACCCAACCCAACCCAACAGCCGCAGCCATGCCATTGACCCAAGTCCCCAATCCAGGTCCCCTATAGCCTCTCCCTCCCCCACATCCCTCCCAGACCCAGTCCCCATCCCTACAACCCAATTGCCACCTGTCCACAACCCCCCTTTCCTCCTCCCACAGCACCAATCCATCCCCTACCCTCCCACAGCTCCCACCACACAGACCCCTCCCCCTCCCAGCTGGGCCCCCTCCCCGCCCCCCGCCGCCCCACCCACCCTGTCAGACACCCGCCCCCGCTGGTGCACCAGGGTTTCCCCAAGACCCACCAACAGCTGTGAATGGTGTGGGGGAGAAGGTGTTGGCATTTGGTTGTGTATTGGGATTATGTGTACGTGTCGAGGCTTGTGGGGGCTTTGTGCTGGGGGAGAAACTGAGCCCTGATTCGGGGCCAGGGCTTCTCTGACTCGGGGTCCTATGAAGGGAGCCAGCCAGTCAGGCCCTGGAACAGGAGCTAGCAAACAGGGCTGTAAACAGGGGAGTCTGAGGGGGAGTTTGTCTTGTGGTGCTTGTTTGGGGTTTGTTGTTCCTGTGGGGGGTGGGATTTTGGTGTTTCCCAGGTGAACAGGATTTAGGTGGGAAGGTGATGACAGACACAGAGGCAGCGGTGGGAGTGACTCATGTCGTGGAAGACACAATGGAGATGACTGGCTGTGGAAGCTGCCGCATGTCCATGATCCTGGAGGGGGGACCTGGTAAGAGTTTTGTCTGCATGAAATGCCATCTGCTCGAGCTGATGGAGGAGAAGATCTGAGGTTTGGAGATGCAGGTGGAAAGTCTGGTTGAGTTTAGAAAGGGGTTTGAGCAGATGATGGAGCAAAGACATGAGGTATCTGAAGGGAAAAGCTCTGACTTGCAGATGGAAGCAGGACTGAGGAATTCTGAGGGGAGACTGCTGGGTGAGGAAAGTGGTCAGTGAAAGCATGTGACTAAAAAAAAACCAGGCAGAGGAAAAGACGGGCTAGTGAAGGAGAAATAGAGTTCAGGAATAGTTTTTGAGAGTTGGAAAATGAAGAAGGGGCTCAACAGGTAGTCACTGAAGGTGGAGGGGCAAGGAGGAAGAGAAGAGTGGCTAGTCCTATAGGAAAAGGGGAAGAGTCAATGGAGACTACACCAAATATGAGCCGCAGGAGGATACAGGATGGGTTGAAGAGGATTACAAGGGAGAATAGGAATGGAAAAAACTTGCAGCCAGAGGGAACAGGGGATAGACTGGAGAATAGCATTGTCACCAGGGAAAGGCAGGGCTACGTGATCGGGGACTCTTTACTGAGAAGACTAGACAGGCCTGTAACCAGAGCTGATCCAGAGAATAGAAGGGTGTGCTGTCTTCCAGGTGCTAAGATACGGGATGTAGATCTGAGGTTGAAAAGGATCCTAAAGGGAACGGGAAAGAATCCCCTAATTATCCTTCATGTGGGAACAAATGATACAGCTAGATTCTCGCTGGAAAGGATTAAGGGAGACTGTGCTTGGCTGGGGAAGACGCTAAAGGAAATCGAGGCTCAGGTGATCTGTGGTGGGATTTTGCCTATTCCTGGAGAAGGTCAACAAAGGCGTGACAAGATTATGACTATCAACAGATGGCTCAGGCAGTGGTGCTAGAAGGACAGCTTTGGGATGAATGGCCACTGGGAGGCATTCCTGGACAGAGGACAGTTCTCTCGGGATGGACTTCATCTGAGTAGGGAAGGAAACGGACTTCTAGGATGGAGGCTGGCACAACTGATTAAGGGAGCTTTAATCTAGGAATCTGGGGGAGATGATTGGTTGGGGAATGTCCAGGTAATCTCCATGCCGGATTTTAGCCTTGAGAGGGAAGAAAAGAAAGTAAGAAAGGATACAGCCGTGGGTAGGAGAATGGCTATAAGGAGGAAGGGCAGTGTGGACACCAGTCTAGTAGGTTCTGCTGGCTGTAGAATGACCGTGCCTCATTGGGTAAAGAACGTGAGCGAGGCCAAACAGCAAAAATGAAGATGTTTGTACACCAATGCGAGGAGCCTAGGTAACAAAATGGAGGAACTAGAGGTACTGGTGCAGGAAGTGAAACCAGATATTCTCGGGATAACAGAAACAGGGTGGAATAGTCGTCATGACTGGACTACGGGTGTTGAAGGGTATGTGCTGTTTAGGAAAGACCGAAATAAAGGTCAAGGTGGTGGAGTAGCATTGTCTATCAATGAGGAGGTCGAATGTAAAGAAATCAGCGATGGAATGGAGAAGACAGAGTCCGTCTGGGCAAAAATGACATTGGGGAAGCAAACGACTCGAGCCTCCCCTGGGATAGTGCTTGGAGTGTGCTAGAGACCGCCGGGATCTCATGTGGATATGGATCGAGCCCTCTTTAATGTTTTTAATGAAGTAAATACTCATGGAAACTGCGTGATCATGGGAGACGTCGCACGCTCGCACAACACGACACACAACCCGTCACACACACACAAATCACACATAACACATCACACACTGAACAAAACACTCAAGACAACACACACACAACCACGTCTCACACACACACGACACACAACGTCTCACACACAGAGACACGTCTCTCACACACTCCGACACACATGCAAGGCACACGACGGCTCTCACACACGTCCACACACAAACACACGACACATAATGTCGCACACATGCCGACACACACACACACGCCGACACACAATACTGACACACATGAAACTGAAAAACACACGACACAGACAACGACTGACACACACACACAAGACACACGACGTCTCACACACACACACAAACATGACGTCTCACACACACACACAACTTCTCTCACATAGGCCCACACATGACACGCCCACACAACACACACCCACACACGCCCACACAACGCACGCAGAACACACGCCCACACACACGACACATGCACAACACACAACACACCACACGACACGCCCCCCACACACAAAACACAACACAACACAACATACGCCCACGTCGAAAGACACACACCACACACAACTCACGCCCACACACACACCCACACACACCCACCCGCCGACTCACGACGACTCACACACAGCGAGACGGCAAACACACTGACGCACATGACGTCTCACACGCCCACGACACGACACTGACACGTCACACGACACACAAGACGGCAGAGGACACGACACCGAAATCACACGCGACACCGACATGTCACACGACACACAAGACGGCAGAGGACACGACACCGAAATCACACCCCGGAGACGACCCCCCGCGGGGGCGAGAGCGGAGCGGGGACGGTCGGGGGAACTCGGTCTCTGGGCGGCGCGTGGGGCCGGTGTGGGCGGGAGGGAAGAGGGCGGCAGGGCCGAGGGCGAGATTCCCAGCCCCCGTCGAGCGCTGTGGAGCGAGGGCTCCGGCTCGGCTCTCGCAGCGGCTCTGGCGAGGAATGGTGCCGGAGCTCTCGCCGGAGGGGAACGCGGCAGGAGGGGCCTGAGCCGCTTGGGCCTCTTTCCAAGGAGGCGGAACCAGGCCTCCGCTCTGTGCCCGCTGCAGACCCGGCTGCCAGGTCGGCGCTGCCAGTTCCTCGTCCGCACTCGCCGTCTTCTCGTGTGTTCGCCAACTCGCTCTCTCCCCTCTGCTCTCCTGGTGCCGTCTCCCTTTGTAGGACACGGGTAGGTGTGCATTCCCACAGGTGAGGTCTCGGGAGCCATGGAGACGTCGGAGCGGACGAAAATGATGCAGGGCAGTAGAAAGGCTGCAGAAAGTACCTGAAGAGACAAAGGGAATGAGAAGGGGGAAGTCCAGACTAAGACAGGAGTCTAGTCTGTAAAGAGAAACAACGGGAAGTCTAAGCTACAGAAACTCTTCAAGTTGCCAAAAGACCTTTAGGATTGGAAATGACTTCTTGAATCCAGTCTCTTTAAGATCTTAGGCTTAGTATGTGTGTGTATTTGTATTTGCTTAGCAATCTGCCTTCTTCTGTTTGCTATCCCTTATAATCACTGAAAATCTGCCTTTTCTAGTGAAACTATTTTTTGTTTATTATTATTATTAAACTCAGTTTGTGCAACGGGTGCTCCGGGAGGAAATGATTTGTGTGTTACTCCAAGGGGCCGCCCGGTGACACTGTTGCTCCATAAGGGAAATGCTTTGTGCAATACCTGGTTTAGCCACCCACTGTCACTGTTGGTCCAGGAGGGAAATGATTTGTGCAATACCTGAATTGGCCACACAGTGTCCCCATTGCTCCGTGAGGAAATGCTTTCTGCATTACTCCAAGTGGCCACCCGGTGTCACTGTTGGTCCAGGAGGGAAATGATTTGTGCTTTGCACTGACTGGCCACCCGGTGTCGCTGTTGCTCCGTTAAGGAAATTATTTGTGCATTACCCAGAGTGGCCACCGAGTGTCACTGTTGCTCCATTAGGGAAATGCTTTGTGCAATACCTGTATTAGCCACCCGGTGTCACTGTTGCTCCATGAGGGAAATGCTTTGTGCAATACCTGGATTAGCCACCCGGTGTCACTGTTGCTCTGTGAGGGAAATGGTTTGTACATTATCTGGATTGGCCACCTGGTGTCACTGTTTCTCCACGATGGAAATGGTTTGTGCAGTACCCTGAGGGGCCACCCAAGACACCACACAGAAAACACGACAGACAACACTGACACACACACACACAACATGACACCGACACACACAGAGAGAACACTCTCACACACACACAACACAGGACACCGAAAGACAAAAACAACATGACACACAAATAAACTGACACACAAAACAGCACACAACAAGACACACAAAAATCACACACAACACACGACACCGACACATACACACACACACACACTTGATGACGCACAAAACAGCAGACAACGTGACAAATAAATCACACACAACACTGACACACACACACAATATGACACACAACACCTCACATGACACACAAAACGGCACACGTGACACACACACACAACACGATGCACAAAACTTCGCACACAAAATATCACACACCCACACACAACACGACACACGATACCGACACACGACACACAAAACGGCACACAACACGAGACACAAAAATCTCACACAACACATGACACCGACACACACAACATGCACACAAAACGGCACACACCGTCACATGCACACAACACGGTATACAACATGGCACACACACACACTCAACACGGACCACAACACGCACACATAAACACATCTCACACACACAAAACAACACACAAGTCACACACACAACACGTCACACGACACACGCAACACGACACACACAGCACGTCACACGGCAGAAGGTTTCATCGAGGAGGAGGATGTCCCGGGGTCCCCGGGCGATGCTCTGGGACTGCTCCCCAGGAAGCCAGGCAGGACTCTGGGGGAGTCTCCTCTCGGGGAGCAGCCAGTCTGCAGGACACACAGCTCCCCCGGCTCCACCTTCCTGGCTCTGACCTCGGAGCCTTCAGCCTCCTCTGCCCCTCCCTGCGCTTCCCACAGCCAGTCCGCCCAGGCGGGGTCCTGGGGGGGGGCAGAGGGTCCTGCCCCCCAACTCCGCAGTCAGACGGGACTCTCAGCCAGCCAGGAAAACAGAGGTTTATTAGACGACAGGGACATGGTCTAACACAGAGCTTGTAGGTGCAGAGAACAGGACCCCTCAGCCGGGTCCATTTTGGGGGGGGGGCAGTGAGCCAGACAACCCCGTCTGCCCTTCACTCCATGTCTCCAGCCAGCCCCCAACTGAAACTCCCCCCAGCCCCTCCTCCTCTGGGCTTTGTCCCTGTCCCCAGCCAGGAGGGCACCCGATTCCTTTGTTCTCCAACCCTTTAGCTCTCACCTCGCAGGGGGGAAGGGCCCAGGGCATCAGGTGCCAGGAAAGAGGGTGTCGGCCATTCTCTGTGTCCAGACCCCTGCACACACCTGCCCTCCAGAGCTCTGCAACGATCATACACCCTTACCCCACACCCTAGATCCTTAAGAACTGCATAGGGGAAACTGAGGCACCCCCACACAATTCAGAGGAAACATGAAGTCCCGCTTCATCACAGATGACTCCAGGAGGTGAGTTGCTTGCTATCCTACCATGTTTTTCTCTGTCTCTCCTCTAGTGCGTTGGCCATCACACATACTCTGTCTCTGTCTCCGTCTCCGTCTCCGTCTCCGTCTCCTCTCCTCTCCTCTCTTGGTGCCAACAATGACCAGGACCCGGGTGCCTGGGCCCCAGTGCCCCGCCTGTGCTCCATCTCTTCCTGTATCTGCCTCGCCCCTTCTCCCAGCCCACACTGCCCACCGCTGCCTGGAGGAGTGCCGGGTCACTCTGGGGCCGGTTTTCTTCACCATCTTCGTGCATGATCAGGAGGATGGGATGGATTGCACCCTCAGCAAGTTCGCAGATGACACTAAGCTGGGGGGAGAGGGAGATACGCTGGAGGGTTGGGATAGGGTTCAGAGTGATTCAGACAAATTAGAGGATTGGGCCAAAAGAAATCTGATGAGGTTCAGCAAGGACAAGTGCTGAGCCCTGCACTGAGGAGAGAAGAGTCCCATGCACTGCCCCAAGTGTGCCATGTCCCCGCCCCGAACCGACCCTCCCGGAGCATCCTCAATTCCATGAAACAGCTGTTCTGGGGTGGGCAGGAAGTGCTGGGAGGGAGAGTGGGGAGTTGCTCAGTGGGGGTGTGTCTCTCTGGGTGGGGTCTGTGTGTGTTTATGCACAAGCTGATTGTGATGTCACGGAGGCCAACAGCAAAGAGTGTTGGGCGTCAGCATTCTTGCCCTGCCGTCAGTCTGCCAACTGGCTTGGTTGACAATGGCTGGTGACCCAAGGAGCTGCTGAGAGACGCGGACCATCCCTCTGTCAACAACTTCTTGAATCAGCTATTTCCACAGGTGTTTGAGGAACAAAAGGATGAGTTTTTACAGAAGGTAATTCCCAGATTCTTTCCCTGCTCATTAGATCGCACACGACAGGTCGGTGCCTCCTTCTCCTGGGGACGGGTGGGGGCGGGTGTGGCAACAGGCAGGTCTCAGCGTTCCCTTTTGATTTGAAAGTGGCCATCTCTCAGGTCTCCTCCTGCTTCAGCCGGTCAGGTTCTTTGGAGGCAGATTTAGATGATTTTATCTTTCAGCAGACTAGTCGGGGGGAATTTCCAGGGATAGAACCAAAAGGGAAGATAACAAAACTCGTGTAGAATTTAGATTGAGATCTCCATCAATAGTCTTTCCCTTGGAGTTGCCCCTAATGCACTCCTTGCCTTCAAGTTGGGAATAGAAACCCTTTGTTTCCTGTCATGACTGCCAAAGAAATGTGTAAATGAGGATATTCTATGATTCTATGATTTACACCCATCAGGGGACACTGTCTTTTTGAGGCGGGTGCAGCTGGCTTGGGATGGTGCTGATGATGGATAGAAAACAGGCTGGAGTCAATGACAGATGGGACCACAGAAGGGGAAGGGGAAGGGCATCTCCATAGAAGGTCCTGGGTGCTCAGATACCCCAGTTCTAGGTACCCTGGCCTGTCCCAGAGAGAAAAGACAAAGAGGGGCCCAGCCCCCCGACAGTCATGCCATGGACAAGAATCTGGTTGGGAGTGGGCTGAAGGTTCCCGCTGGACAAAGGGGAGCTGAAGTCCCCCAGCGTCCTGGAATTTAAGCAATGCAAGCTTCAAACCCTGCACGGGTGGGGCCTGAGGGGCACCCGCAGAAGGTTGGGCTGGACAGCAGCGGCAGGTTTCTACAATTTTTGGTGGTTTCCAGAATGGGACCAAGTCCTGCCTCCCCGTCCACCTCCCCCCACATCTGCCTAAGGCTCTGGGAGTTTGGGTATGGGAGGCAGAGGGAAAGGGGTTGGGCTCTGGGAGGGAGTTTGGGTGTGGGCTGTGGGTTGCGGCAGGGTGTTGGGGTGCAGGAGGGAATGAAGGGTGCGGGGTCTGGGCTGGGGCAGGGGGTTGGGGTGCAGGAGCAGGTGTGGGGGCAGGCTCTGGGAGTGAATTGGATGTGTGGTGTGGGCTCTGGGCTGGGGCAGGGGGTTAGGGTGTGGGAGGGGGTGAGAGGTACAGGCTCTGGGAGGCAGTTTGGGTGCAGGTGTGGGGTCTTGGCTGGGGCAGGGCATTGGGTGCAGGAATGGGTGGGGTGGCCAGGTTCTGGGAGGGAGTTCAGGTGTGGGCTCTGGGCTGGGGAGGGGGTTGGGGTGCAGGAGAGGGTGCAGGTCGGGCTCTGGGAGGGAGTTGGGTGCAGGGGGTGGGCTCTGGACTGGGGAAGAGGGTTGGGGTGCGAGAGCAGGTGTGGGGGGAGGCCTGTGGGAGGAACTTTGGGTGCGGGATCTGGGTTGGGGTTGGGGGTTGGGGTGCAGGAGGGGGTGCGGGCGCAGGCTCTGGGAGGGAGTTTGGGTGTGGGGTGTGGGCTCTGGGCGAGGGCATGGGGGTAGGGTGGAGGAGGGAGTGCAGGGGGTGGACTCTGGGAGGGAGTTTGGGTGCAGGGGGTTGGGGTCTGGACTGGGGCTTGGGGTGCGGGAGAGAATGAGGGTGCAGCTCTTACCTCAGGGATCTCCCAAAAGCGACCCACACCCCCCTCTGGCAGCAGCTCCTAGGTGGGGGGTCTCTGCCCATCGCTGCCCACGGACACCACCCCAGCAGCTCCCATTGCCACAGATGGCAGAGTCGGCCCTCGGGGCGGGGGCAGCATGTGAAGATCCCCCCACCCCCGGGGCTGCAGGGACGCGCCAGCCGCTTCCGAGACTGGCAGGCCACACGGAGTGTAAGCAGTGTCAGGGTGAGCCTCACCCTGACATCTGGTGGTGAGGTCTGGCAAGTTGTGGAAAAGAACTTCAGGGGCCGATCTCATTTGCATCGGCACACCCACCCCGCCTAGAACGAGGCCATAGCTGCCCAAATGGTCACTTTGGCTGCTGTGGGATCCCCAGTGTCTCTGTTATTGGGGCAGGAAGAATAAATTGTTATTACCCTGATTATGGGAACTGTGCTGGGAACTGTACTGGGCCTTTTGTTATGATGGAGGGACTCACCATCAACTAAGTAGCACTCGCTAGGCAAGGGTCATGGGTTCCAAAATGCTGTGAATTGAGAGAGGTTGGGGATAAGTATTAATACTTGGTGCCATGGGTCACTTGGTGATGGCCTTACATGCTAATTGCTCTTCCTTTTCTCTCCACTGTGGAATCTCAGAGCTAATTTTGATTCCGTTAGGACTCTTGTTACAGACTATTAAGCTCATTTCAGGCTAATGGTGTCCCAGCACTGAGGCTCCCCTACTACGAGCTGACTTCACCAAAGAGCTGAACTGACTAAGAGCTGAAATCACTGAGCGTTGTGTTCAGTAGTGGGGGAGCCTGAAGATCTATTGTGGAGCAGTTTGCGGGACGGCTGGAGTGCCTCGTGGACAGGCTGGTGGAGCAGTTCGTGGGACGGCGGGAGCTGCTGGTGGGCCGCGGAGTGGAGCTGAGCGAAGCAGTTTGTGGGGCGGCTGGTGGAGCGGAGGCCTATGGAGCTGTGGGGCGGTCAGCTTCAGATCATGTAAGGTGCCTTTTACCCCCGCCCCCATCTCCACCCAGGTTGGGAGGTAAAGCTCTGCAGATAAACTTTTGAACTTTGGGGCTGCCCTGACCAGGGACAGAGACTTTTGGGTCATTGGACTTTTGGGACTTTGGGTGATTTGGGGTTGCTGGACTCAAGAACCAAAGGGAAAGGGCATGCCCCAATTTACTTGGGGTGGGTTTTTTTTTGCTCGTGGGTTGTGTTATGAATCCTGTTGGTGCTGTTTCCCCAACATAATGCCACATTGTTTCTCTCTGTTATTAAAAGGCTTTTTGCTACACTCAGACTAGGTGCTTGCGAGAGGGGAAGGATTGCCTCTGGGAGGTGCCCAGCGGGGGTGGTACATATTTGTCCCAGGTCACTGGGTAGGGTCTCAAGCAGGTTTGCATTGTGTTATTGGAATGGATCCCCTAGATATTGAACCCGGCCCTTGTTGCTGCCAACTCTGACGGGCAGAAGGGTTACACGGAGTGAGGGTGGGCAGGAAGCCGCCTTAGCCCCCTTGTGCTGCCGGTGATGGTTCCCGGGCCCTTTTAAATTGCCCGGGGGCAGCAGGCGGGGCTGGGGGAGACACCGGGCCCCGGACTTTGGTGGAGCCAGGCCCCCGTGCTCTTATGTTGCTGGAGCATGGGCACCAGGGGCCCAGATGAGGCGCCTCCCCTGCGGCTGGAGGAGCATGGGTGCTAATCCACGTTTTGGCGGGTTGGTTTTTGGAAGGTTAAATGAAGGCAGCCTCTGCTCTGGGCTCGCCCAGTTTCAGGGCCTGACGCTGCTTTGCAAAACGATGAATCTCGGAACAGGCCAGCAATGAAATGACGGCAGAACCTGAGGAACGAAAAGCCTCTGGGTTCGTCTGTGGGCCTTGACGCCGAACGGGAGCCATAATTTGACTCGCTTTGTGGCTGCAGCCGGTAAAATGTCAGGACGAAGTCGTCCCAGTGATTGTGACACTGGGTTTGAGGAGGCTTTGGTCTTATTAAAATGTAACTAGCATGGAACACTTGTGTTTTTAAAGGTGGGTTCCCCAAGCAATCCCAAGTTGTTCTTCCCAGAGCTGGGTGATGGTGGGCAGCAGGGGATCTCCCCAGTCTGTCGGGAAATCTCTCTGGGCCCCACTGTTAGTTCTCCAGACTTTCTCCCCCTAACCACGCACACCTCTCCCCACCCTTATGGGATACAGCCTTATCAATGCTTTACAGCGACCCCTCCCTCCCCTTATGGGATACAGCCTCTCGGTGACCGAGACTGCCTGGGGCTCCCCTCTGCATGGCCCCAATGGGGAAGGAAAGGGACCGATGGGGGAGGAAGAAGACGGGCAGAAGGAGTCAAATGGGGCTAAACCAGAATAGAGGAGATTTTCTTCCTATTAAAATGGACTGGAGTCTCATTGCTGGAAAGCCACACCTTGAGTGAGGTTTGAACTGGCAGCCTTTCAATTGCCAGGCAAAGGTGCGAACCACAGAGACCGATCACGGCCGACTTCCCAGCGCTGTCCAAGAAGCCCCTGCAGGGGTGCAAGTGGTTAGTGCAAAGGGCAATATTGCTGGGGTTGTGAGTTCAAGCCTTCCCTGCAGCCCTGGTTTCTGTTACCCCATGGAGCTTCCCCAGCTTGCTTGTCCTAATTCACATGGAAAGTGCCATGAGAGGAATGTCTGAAATGTGGACGTTGGTGCAAAGCTTGGGACCCCCCACCAATGCTGCCATTAGCTGTGGGTGGGTTGCTCGGGGGCAGGGAGAATTGATTTCTTTGCTGCTGAGAAAGCTGCCAGGACAGGTCTGTGGGCACCAGAGCTCCCCGCTTCTTCCAGCACATGCCAGGCTCTGTCACTCCTGGAGGAGAGTCATAGAATCATAGAAGATCAGGGTTGGAAGGGCCCTCAGGAGGTGTCGAGACCAACGCCCTGCCCAGAGCAGGACCAACCCCAACTAAATCATCCCAGCCAGGGCTTTGTCAAGCCTGACCTTAGAAACTTCTAAGAAAGGGGATTCCACCACTTACCTAGGTAACGCATTCCAGTGTTTCACCACCCTCCTAGTGAAAAAGTTTTTCCTAATATCCAACCTAAATCTCCCCCACTGCAACTTGAGACCATTACTCCTTGTCCTGTCATCTGCTATCACTGAGAATAGTCTAGATCCATCCTCTTTGGATCCACCTTTCAGGTAGTTAAAAGCAGCTATCAAATCCCCCTTCATTCTTCTCTTCCATAGACTAAACAATCCCAGTTCCCTCAGCCTCTCCTCATAACTCATGTGTTCCAGTCCCCTAATCATTTTTGTTGCCCTTCGCTGGACTCTCTCCAATTTTTCCACATCCTTCTTGTAGTGTGGGGCCCAAAACTGGACACAGTACTCCAGATGAGGCCTCACCAATGTCGAATAGAGGGGAACGATCACGTCCCTAGATCTACTGGCAATGCGCCTACTTATACACCCCAAAATCATAGAATCATAGAATATCAGGGTTGGAAGGGACCCATGAAGGTCATCTAGTCCAACCCCCTGCTCGAAGCAGAACCAATTCCCAGTTAAATCATCCCAGCCAGGGCTCTGTCAAGCCTGACCTTAAAAACCTCTAAGGAAGGAGATTCTACCACCTCCCTAGGTAACGCATTCCAGTGTTTCACCACCCTCTTAGTGAAAAAGTTTTTCCTAATATCCAATCTAAACCTCCCCCACTGCAACTTGCCATTGGCCTTCTTGGCAACAAGGGCACACTGCTGACTCATATCCAGCTTCTCGTCCACTGTCACCCCTAGGTCCTTCTCTGCAGAACTGCTGCCTAGCCATTCGGTCCCTAGTCTGTAGCAGTGCATTGGATTCTTCCATCCTACGTGCAGGACTCTGCACTTGTCCTTGTTGAACCTCCTCAGATTTCTTTTGGCCCAATCCTCCAATTTGTCTAGGTCCTTCTGTATCCTATCCCTACCCTCCAGCATATCTACCACTCCTCCCAGTTTAGTGTCATCCACAAATTTGCTGAGAGTGCAATCCACACCATCCTCCAGATCATTAATGAAGATATTGAACAAAACCGGCCCCAGGACCGACCCTTGGGGCACTCCGCTAGATACCGGCTGCCAACTAGACATGGAGCCATTGATCACTACCCGTTGAGCCCGACAATCTAGCCAGCTTTCTATCCACCTTATAGTGCATTCATCCAGACCATACTTCTTTAACTTGCTGGCAAGAATACTGTGGGAGACCGTATCAAAAGCTTTGCTAAAGTCAAGGAACAACATGTCCACTGCTTTCCCCTCATCCACAGAGCCAGTTATCTCGTCATAGAAGGCAATTAGATTAGTCAGGCATGACTTGCCCTTGGTGAATCCATGCTGACTGTTCCTGATCACTTTCCTCTCCTCTAAGTGCTTCAGAATTGATTCCTTGAGGACCTGCTCCATGATTTTTCCAGGGACTGAGGTGAGGCTGACTGGCCTGTAGTTCCCAGGATCCTCCTTCTTCCCTTTTTGAAAGATGGGCACTACATTAGCCTTTTTCCAGTCTTCCGGGACTTCCCCCGATCACCATGAGTTTTCAAAGATAATAGCCAATGGCTCTGCAATCACATCCGCCAATTCCTTTAGCACTCTCGGATGCAGCTCATCTGGCCCCATGGACTTGTGCACGTCCACTTTTTCTGAATAGTCCCGAACCACTTCTTTCTTCACAGAGGGCTTGCCACCTCCTCCGAATGCTGTGCTGCCCAGTGCAGTCGTCTGGGAGCTGACCTTGTTCGTGAAGACAGAGGCAAAAAAAGCATTGAGTATGTTAGCTTTTTCCACATCCTCTGTCACTAGGTTGCCTCTCTCATTTAGTAATGGGCCCACACTTTCCTTGGCTTTCTTCTTATTGCCAAAATACCTGAAGAAACCCTTCTTGTTACTCTTAACTTCGCTCGCTAGCTGCAACTCCAGGTGTGATTTGGCCTTCCTGATTTCACTTCTGCATGCCTGAGCAATATTTATATACTCATCCGTGGTCATTTGTCCAATCTTCCACTTCTTGTAAGCCTCTTTTTTGTGTTTAAGATCAGCAAGGATTTCTCTGTTAAGCCAAGCTGGTCGCCTACCATATTTACTATTCTTTCTACACATCGGGATGGTTTGTCTCTGTAACCTCAATAAGGATTCTTTAAAATACAGCCAGCTCTCCTGGACTCCTTTCCCCCTCATGTTATTCTCCCAGGGGATCTTTCCCATCAGTTCCCTGAGGGAGTCAAAGTCTGCTTTTCTGAAGTTCAGAGTCCGTATTTTGCTGCTTTCCTTTCCTCCTTGTGTCAGGATCCTGAACTCGACCATCTCATGGTCACTGCCTCCCAGGTTCCCATCCACTTTTGCTTCCCCTACTAATTCTTCCCGGTTTGTGAGCAGCAGGTCAAGAAGAGCTCTGCCCCTAGTCGGTTCCTCCAGCACTTGCACCAGGAAATTGTCCCCTACAGTTTCCAAAAACTTCCTGGATTGTCTGTGCACCGCTGTATTGCTCTCCCAGCAGATATCAGAATGATTGAAGTCGCCCATGAGAACCAGGGCGTGCCATCTTGTAGCTTCTGTGAGTTGCCGGAAGAAAGCCTCATCCACCTCATCCCCCTGGTCTGGTGGTCTATAGGAGACTCCCACCACTGCATCACTCTTGTTGCTCAGGCTTCTAAACTTAATCCAGAAACTGTCAGGTTTTTCTACAGTTTCATTCTTGAGCTCTGAGCAGTCATACTGCTCCCTTACATACAGTGCAACTCGCCCACCTCTTCTGGCCTCCCTGTCCTTCCTGAACAGTTTATATCCATCCATGACAGCACTCCAGTCATGCGAGTTATCCCACCAAGTCTCCGTTATTCCAATCACATCATAATTCCCTGACTTGGCCAGGATCTCCAGTTCTCCCTGCTTGTGTCCCAGGCTTTGTGCATTTGTATATAGGCACTTGAGATAACCCGCTGATCGCCCCTTGTTCTCAGTATGAGGCAGGAGTCCTCCCCTCTCACACGCTCCAGCTCGTGCTTCCTCCCGGTATCCCGCTTCCCCACTTACCTCAGGGCTTTGGTCTCCTTTCCCTGGTGAACCTAGTTTAAAGCCCTCCTCACTAGGTTAGCCAGCCTGCTCATGAAGATGCTCTTCCCTCTCTTCGTTAAGTGGAGCCCGTCTCTGCCTAGCATTCCTCCTACTTGGAACACCATCCCATGGTTGAAGAATCCAAAGCCTTCTCTCCGACACCACCTGTGTAGCCATTCCTTGACTTCCACGATTTGACAGTCTCTACCCCGGCCTTTTCCTTCCACGGGGAGGATGGACGAGAACACCACTTGCACCTCAAACTCCTTTATCCTTCTTCCCAGAGCCACGTAGTCTGCAGTGATCCGCTCAAGGTAATTCTTGGCAGTATCATTGGTGCCCACGTGGAAAAGCAGGAAGGGGTAGCGATCCGAGGGCTTGATGAGTCTCGGTAGTCTCTCCATCACATCGTGAATCTTAGCCCCCGGCAAGCAGCAGACTTCTCTGTTTTCCCGGTCAGGGTGGCAGATAGATGACTCAGTCCTCCTGAGGAGAGAGTCCCCAACCACCACCGCCCGCCTCCTTCTCTTGGGAGTGGTGGTCGTGGAACCCCCAACCCTAGGACAGTGCATCTCATGCCTTTCAACTGGTGGAGTCTCCTTCTGCTCCCTTCCCCCAGACATATCATCTGGGTCACTCCCCGCAATGGTACCTGTGGAGAGAACATGAAAATGGTTACTTACCTGTGTCCGCTTTGCTGGTCCATGGACTTTCCCCCTTCTTCTTCTGGAGGTCACATGTTGCCAGATTTCTTCACAGTCCTCCTGTCCCTGCTGCGCAGCCTGCTCTGAATCTTCAGAACCTTGTGCCCATAGAAGCATATCCTGACGTCTGTCCAGGAAATCTTCAGTTTCTCTTATGCAAGGCAGGGTCGATACCTGTTGGTCCAGACCTTGAACCTTCTCTTCCAATATGGAGACCAGCTTGCACTTTGTACAGACAAAGTCGCTTCTGTCCTCTGGAAGAAAGACAAAGATGGCACATCCAGTGCAGGTCACAACAGTTGAACACTCCCCATCCATATTACCTTCCTACTATGAGCTTCCTCCGGAGATGCAGTAATTTCTCAGAGAAGTCGTTAGGGTTTAAGCCTCAGTGGGCTCACTCCAGGTGAACTCCCAGGCAAAGTCCTGCTGTTTGCTGCTCAGCTGGTTCCCCGCTGCTCAGCTGGTTCTATAAGCACCGAGCCTAAAGCTCTTCCAAGCCTTCTTAGCGCAGCGGGCAGTGCATCAGTCTCATAATCTGAAGGTCCTGAGTTCAAGCCTCAGAGAAGGCAACTCTTTTTGCTCCCTGCTTTAGATTTTCTAACGTAAATCAGAGAAAAAAAGACTAGAGCTGAGTGGTTTCTAGACACCCTCCCATCCATCTAACACACACACACAGACTTTTCTAACGGTGCTTCTACAGTATGAAATTAGTTCAAAATTATTCGATTCAAAATTTCGGGAGCTATTTAAGACATTCAGGCTTCGGTGTCCCCACTAAAACACGTGAATTCGGCAGAGTGCATCCACAGTACCGAGGCTACCATCAAACGTCGGAGCGGGTGCACCGTGGGTCGCTATCCCACAGTTCCCGCAGTTCCCGCCGCCCACTGGAATTCTGGGTAATGCTCCCAGTGCACGATGGGGCAAAAACATTCTTGCGGGTGTTTCTGGTGCGTGTCATCAGGAAGCTCTGGCAGACAATCGTTTCACGCCTTTTTGGCATGCAGACGCCGTACTGCTTTCAGCAGACGGTGCACTGCTTGCTCTCCTGCAACTATGAATCCGCCTCTCATTTCCTCTCCCCTTCTCTACTATCTGCTCTTTCTCTTCCTCATCGAACTCTTCTGCCTCCAACTCTGCTCTCCCGCTGGTGCCACGCTTCCGAGCTTCTCCGGGTTGTCTGTCCTGGGCTCCCGCCTCCGTGAAAGCCACAGAAGACAACCATTTCCCGCCTTTGTTCAGCTACCACGAACCAAACAGCACCTCTTCCCCTGCCACTCTGCTCTCCTACATTTCGCGCCCGTTTTCCAGGATTACCCGTACAGGCACCATGGAGCCCGCTCAGATCTCCGCTGCAGTTTTGAGCATTGTAAATACCTCGCGCATTATCCAGCAGTATGTGCAGTCCCTGCAAAACCGGGCGAGGAAACGACGACCGTGCGATTACTATACTGATGAGGACATGGACAAAGATGGCACGGTGTGTGGCAATTTGGAGATCATGGTGGCGCTGGGCCAGGTTCATGCCGTGGCACGCCGATTCTGGGCCCAGGAAATAAGCATAGACTGCTGGGGCCTCATCGCGTTGCAGGGGTGGGATGATTCCCAGTGGCTGAGAAACTTTTGTATGCGTTAGGGCCACTTTCATGGAGCTTTGCGACTTGCTGTCTCCTGCCCTGAAGTGCAAAGACACCAAAATGAGAGCCGCCCTCACAGTTCAGAAGTGAGTGGCCATAGCCCTGCGGAAGCTTGCAACGCCCGACATCTAGCGGTCAGTCGGGAATAAGTTTAGAGTGGGCAAATCTTCTGTGGGGCCTGCTGTGATCCAAATAGCCAACACAATCATTGATCAGCTGCTATCAAGGGTCGTGACTTTGGGAAATGTGCAGACCAGTGTGGATGGCTTTCATGCGCTGGGGTTCCCTGACTGCGGCGGGGCGATAGACATAACGCATATCCCTCTCTCGGCCCTGGAACAGCGGGGCGGCCACTACATAAACCACAAGGGGTACTCTTCCATGGTGCTGCAAGCCCTGGTGGATCACAAGGGACGTGGCGAAAGGGATGCACAAACAATCCAGTTGGGTCATTGCCCACAAGCTCACCCCAAGCAGCTTGGACTCCTGATGACTGTGATGCTGAGGTTCCTTAGACCCCTGTTCATATTTCAGACCCCAGCCGGTGCAGCATCCCTGCCCAACCACTCACCATCTGCCCCAGGAGAACCAGCTGGTGGGCTGCATCCACAGGCAGGTAGTTTATGCCGCTCCCCTCAGAGCAGCAGCCACAGCTGTGCAGCTAATCCCCACATCTGGTTGCCGGGGATCCAGCTGGATTGTTTGGGCATCCCTTTCAAGACTTGCCCTCAACAACCTGGCAGCCCCCAGCTTTCTCATTGCTCTGTGGTTGTTTGCTCTATGAAATGGGCCTCTAGGAATTGGTATTTCCAGAGACATTAAAGAATCATAAAGGAGAAGGAAAAGTTAATGCCTTAGAAAAGTCTGTGTGTCTGTATTAGATGGATGGGTGGGTGTCTAGAAACCACTCTGCTCTCGTCTTTTTTCTCTGGTTTCCAGTGGTAATCAAGGTCAGCCATTGCCAGCAGTTGACAAGAACATGTGAGAGCAGTGGGGGCGGGAAATAAACATGGGGAAATAGTTTTACTTTGTGTAATGACCCATCCACTTCCAGTCTTTATTCAAGCCTAAGTTAACTGTATCCAGTTTGCAAATTAATTCCAATGATCACTACAAAAGGTTCCCCCCACCCCACCCGGCTCTCCTGCTGGTAATAGCTCACCTTACCTGATCACTCTTGTTACAGTGTGTAGGGTAACCCCCATTGTTTCATGTTCTCTGTGTATAGGAGTCTCCCCACTGTATTTTCCACTGCATGCATCTGATGAAGTGAGCTGTAGCTCACGAAAGCTTATGCTCCAATAAATTTGTTCGTCTCTAAGGTGCCACAAGTCCTCCTGTTCTTACTCATGGTGTTGTATCCCCATAGTGTGGCCGTTTGGTGTCAGTCCTTTTAAATAAACAATGAGTTTTTTTTCATAGAAACCATATTTTCCTCATACAGACACAGGAGTAGATTAATCTACAAAGGGAAGGTGATTCCAAGGCAGTCCCGGAGGGAGAAGGGAACGTTTTCAGCATCACTAAATTATCGTGTTGTACCTCACACACACACAGAGTGACAATACACTCAATTAACTGAGCTACCAACACACTGCACAGGAATGAAATAAACAACTTTATGTTCAAGGAGTTCGGTGCATGTAAAGAATATTAAAAATATGTTTTGGGCAACGCATGGAAAAGTCATTGTGTTGTACAACCCACTTGATATAGTTAATACACCACATAATATTTAATGAAGTTAAGAATGATGTGCTTATAAATTAACATGTTGTGCCATTTACACAAGCACAAGACCTAGAAAAAACTGAATTATTTGAGCTTCCAACATTTCCACTTTCTCACAGCATGTTAGACCCCCTGCTTTAAATGAAATATGTCTAAAGGCCAGATGTATGAAAGAATTGTCTCGTTCTGTATTAGCTTTTATCTCAAAAGGTAATAGCCTCATAGTCTCCCCCAAACACCCTGGGACCTCTGCAAATTATTAAAATGCCCCTGTTCTCAGCAAGGCCACGACAGTGACCCACAGCTAGAGTGTCTAGGCCAAGCGTTCTGAAGGAGGCAAGTCAAAGATTTTCTCTCTGCTTCCCTTGGCAAGGTCTGAGTGGGAAAACAAAATCCCCCACATGGAAAGTTTTCTGCTGAGAAACCAATACTAGTCTGTTTGGGGACTTTGATTTGAATGGATTATTATTTTTCTCTTCTGATCTCTGAATTATTTCAGTTCAGTCTTTGTCCTCCAGATGTGTTGCAAGGTGTTGAATTGCGGGGGAGAGAGACCAAGTCATGACGTCTCTTCCCCTCTTTCATAATTTCTTCCAACTTGTTAGGAAGTTCCTCTGCTATGATGTGAGTCAAGCAGTGTCCATTGTCTCCGGGCTGTCTCGGAGGAGTCCGCATTGTACACGGTTCCTGGGAGAGTCCTTGGGAGCGTGGATACCTTCACTGGGCCAGCAGCGAGTCTGGCTCCTCCAGCGTCACACCGGAAAGGCTGGCGGTGGCCATTTCCCAGCCTCATCACATATTTCAGTGACGCACCCGGAGCAAAACGCCACCACTTCCCAGACAAGCCTAGCGCACACCATCCACCCAGGTATTAGCCTTCAACAGATCACGACTTTTACAATGATAGCTCACCAGGCCGACTTTGTACAAACCATCCCTTAATTCTATGAGAGTGGTGACTATGGGGCTTCCAGGGTGCTGCTTTGAGCACAGCCTGCCACCCCTGGGCTGACACTGCAATGGAGACGTCCCCGTAGAGTCTCTCTCTCCCGGGATAAAGATGGCAGCAGGGCTGGCCTGGGTCACCTGATGTGGGCTTCTGGAGCTCAAGCTGTGGGGCTGAAAAGTGGGGTGCAGATACTGGTGTTCCTGCTGAAGCCTGGGTTTGGAAACCCTCACCCCTCATGGGACCTCAGAGATTGAGCTCAAGCCCATCTGTCTCCACTGTCATTTTATAGCCCTGCAGCTGCAGCCCCAGAAGCCTGAGTCAGCTGCCCCGGGCTCTGAGACAGGTGCCCTGGGTGTTTGAATCGCTGTGGAGACATAACGTTGGGATATGTCTACAGTGCAATGAATCACCCATGGCTGGCTGGTGTCACATTAATCAGGGTCTTGTGGCTTGGGCTGAAAAGTTGCAGTGTACAAATACAAAGAAACAAGAGCAAAAACCGGTTGCCTTTATAGCTAGCTAGCTATAGATACATGGCAAATAGCAACAAGAATCAGCGTAGAGCTGGATCTAAAAAAATGAAAGATTAATCTTTGCTCTACAAATAATAAAGACTGATAAATGGTAATATAAAAAAGGACCTGGAATTCCTTCATAATTTGACGGTTCTTGGAAGTTCCAGGCATATTGGCTAGAATTTTCGAGACACAGATTGTCAGAAAAACGTAACACGCTGAGTGCTCCACCTGAAACAACAGCAAATACTGTTGCCAAGATAGATAGATACATTGCAAAGAGCAACAAGAATCAATGTGGAGCTGAATCTGCAAAAGGGAAAGATTAATCTTGCAATACAAATAATAATTTATTAATTATTATTATGTCATAAAGGACCATGAATTCCTTCATACGTTTATCATCCTCAGGATGTTGCTGTGAATTCAGAGACATGATCGTTTTCTGGAGCAGCCATTGCAGTTTCAAAAGGAAATGCAGGCAGAAAACAAAGCAGGTAGGGTTGTGATGGGGGCGCATGAAAGCAGAGGAGGCTTGTTCCTCTTGAGTTTTCTTTCAGTTTCTCTTGTGATCGTGATGGAGGAAGCGGAAGCTTAATTTGAGTTTGTCCCCACTCCCCTCCTTCTGTCGGTGGTGTGTGTCTTCACCAGGAGTGCTTCCACCGAATGAAGAGGGGCAGTGTGGGGGGGCTGAGAAACGGCGTTCTTCACTCCGCGCAGCTGCCCACTGGGAGCCCAGGTACCCCCAGGGCTCTAGACTCCCCACCTCCTCCCTGGAGTGGGAGCCGGCCACCTGGGCTTCTTGCCTGCCTGCTCCCAGCCAGGAGTGGGGGCGGGGGCCAAGGGCTCAGGTTTCTCGGCTCCCTGCGCTGGGAGCCGGGAGCTTTCGTGCAGCAGCCCCGCGAGGAGCCAGGCAGGTGCAGCCCCGCTGGGATCAGGGAGCAGAGGGCAGCCATGAAGGGAGCCAGCCAGAAGCCATGACATTGGCAAGACAGCCAGCAGCCCCTGTGAGTAAGGCAGTGTCTACACAGACACTGTGTTGTCCTAACGACCCCAACGCAATCCCCGTGCCTCTTGAGGAGCTGGAGTTACTATGTGGGTGTAGCAGGGCACTTACATAGATGGGACAAGGCTGTAGCGTGCACCGTGAGGTAATTAGGACAACCTAAAATGCTGTCGGCGGGCCTAACTGTGTAGTGTAGCCCAGGTTTTAATCTCCTGCTGATGGGTTATATGCTGGGTGCCTTGTTTCCTTTGCTTAGGAGTGCTTGTTCTCACACCTATCTCCTCGCTTTCCATTCCAGTTCAAGGAAGGAGAGAATAACCAAGTCTTCAGGTATGAAAAGGCAAAACATTTCTACATGACCCTTCGCAGTCAGTGAAACCTGTGGTGGGAAACGTGCCCTTGATTTTACTGCATTTTGGTTTCTTGTCTTGTTGGTTGCTCCCGAGGAGCTGGCAGGGAAATGTCCATGGAGAAGTGGAGTGGATGTGAGGTTTCTTGCTTACGAGATTTGCCTGCGTTTTGGCCTCATTGTGAGAAGGGCAAATTGGATGAGACATTGCAGCTTTTCTGATGCCTGTCTGAGTTTGGAAAGTAAGTTCTTTGTTGTCCTGTTCTTCAAAGGGGAACTGAGGGAGTGGATATACACTGGCAGCTGAGAAAGCCTTAGAAGGGGACATCCAAAGCTGGGCACAACTGGTTTCTGCAATGGATTGTACTGTAGTGTGGTGGTTATCAAGTTTGCTTGACACGCAAAATATCCCTGACTTAAAACTAGGCAAAAACAGTGCCTTTTCCCCCGACTGATCACTTTTGGTCTTCCTCCATTCCAAGTCCTTTGCTGAAATACACCCGTATTTCCCACACTTTTTGTTCCTTTTTCTTTCCTTTTACGATATTTTAGGGTTGTAATTTAATGGCCACACAATTTTGCTCATGAATTAAAGTTTAACACAACATTTGACAGCCTTTTTCCATGCCCTCCTTTCTGTCACTTACAGGAGTTTACTTATGGGAATATTCACTGATTTATTGCACCGAGCATTTCAAAGGAAAGGTCAGAATCATTTACCTTGGATTCACTTTCCTTACTTCTTTCTAATTCTTTCTCTCACATAGATGGGGAAATCTGTGTTGGAACAATTTAGCTTACCACTCTCTCTTTCTAGACGGAAGCTGACACAGTTTAAAACTTCCCAATTTGCAAATATCTATGTGAAAATATTTTCTAAACCAATGCAGAGATCCTGGGCAAGGCTAGGGGTGAGGCAGATTAATAATTGGCTGTTCTTTATTTTGGTGCTTGCTAATTGACCATTTGGAATTTTAATACAGGATGGCATTACAGTCAAAAGATAATCTCAACATGTGGAGAAGAAACGGTTATACGGGCTAATAAATAATTTCTTGGTGTCACACCAAAAGTGATGCATTCCAGTGTGAAAGAAGAACTAATTCATGTCTTATGAGCATTTGCTATGTAGTTGTAGCCATGCAGATCCCAGAAAAGCTTGTCTTTGTCCCCAACAGAAGCTGGCCCAGTGAAAGATATTATCTCACCCACCTGCGCGTTTGCTCGCCACACTACCTGAGACAAGCGGAAAGAGACTCAAAGCAGAGAAAAGGGAACAAAGAAGTTGAATTCCTAGTTGAAAAATGGGCCCTTTGTCAGCTGGAGGCAATCTCAAATGATTCTGGGACCTCTCGTGGCTATTGCTGGTTTTGAAAAAAGCCAGGTATTATTTAGGCAATATCGCTTCTACTATATCCACTGAAGCAGATTTATGCTTCACGATTGCTGTGTATCCAAAGAGATTCATTCAATTCAGCACACAAGTGAATAGAGATAGGCAGCTGGAGTCAGCCAGTTCGCCCCCATCTCAAAGTCTTTGGTTTTTAAAAAGGCCCCTTTTGGTGTTTATACAGGACAGGGCAGAAAACGGCCAGATAATAAGCTATTGGGGTGAAAGTTCTGAGGTTTTTTTTAATTTGCAGTGAAGACTGAATGGAGAATTGTGTCGAGAAGTTTCTTTCCCTGGCTGAGGATGGAACCAAGGCAGCATCAAGGAGACTCCTAACCAGTAGACCAAGGGTACTCAACAGGTGTACCATGGGCCAACTCTAGACAGCCAGAAATTTTTAATGGACCCTGAAATCTTTTTAAAAATCATAATAATAAGTAAATAAAATTATTTTCTCTGGAGTCTGGACCTTGATCATATCTTGACAGAGATTTTGGACCTTGACAAAAAATAGTTGACTATCCCTGCAGTAGACCATAAGGGGGGGTAATGTAGGGTTTTTTGGTTCAGCTCCTCTATGCTTTCTAAGGCTACTTACTCTCCAGTTAAAGAAATCCCTTCCAACCCTGATATTCTATGAAATGGTCCATTCCCCATTTCAGAGGGGACAGGAACAGAGAGTGAAGGAACCCCTGTGCTCATAACCTGAGCTCAAGGAAAAGCATTGAAACAAGCTCAAATTACGATTTAGGTTCCTCCATCAGAATCCCAAGAGGAACACAAAAGAGGAACAATCCTCCTCTGCTTTCATTTACCCCACCGCATCCCTCTCCGCTTCTTCTTCCGCCTACCTAGTGGCTTGATTTCCTTTCAGAGTGGTAGCCGTGTTAGTCTGTATCAGCAAAAACAATGAGGAGGACTTGTGGCACTTTGGAGACTAACAAATTTATTTGGGCGTAATCTTTCCTGGGCTAAAACCCACTTCATCACATGCATGGAGTGGAAAATACAGCAGGAAGAGATATATACAGAGTCCATGAAAAGATGGGGGTTGCCTTAAAATCATAGAAGATCAGGGTTGGAAGGGACCTCAGGATGTCATCTAGTCCAACCCCCTGCTCAAAGCAGGACCAACCCCAACTAAATCATCCCAGCCAGGGCTTTGTCAAGTCCCCTGCCCTCTGACATGTCCTTTCACAGAATCACAGAGTTGGAAGGGACCTCAGGAGGTCATCTAGTCCAATCCACTGCTCAAGGCAGGACCAATCCCCAATTTTTGCCCCAGATCCCTAAATGGCCCCCTCAAGGATTGAACTCACAGAGAACTGTTTGAAATGGGCCACCCTGTTTACCACTACAAAAAGTGATTTTTCCTCCTACTGCTAATAGCCCATGACATGCTAACAAAGAAACAGCCGTGATTTAAAATCTCCACTCAGAAATGGTGAACAACAGCAGAACCCAAAGTAACTGAAGGAAGGGCGGATGATCACAGTTAGGACACAGAATTCAGAAGATGGCAAAGCTCAGAGCCCCGTTACATGGAGTCAGAATGCAATCAGCTCACAATGAGGGGGAGCAAACTCCCTCCCTTGCTCTCTATGCCAAAGTTCCTGTCAGCTCAATGTCCAGGTCGGCTGCTGAGAGGGTTGCAATGGGGTCAGTGAAGGCAGAGGAGGATTGTTCCTCCTGGGTTTTCTTTGTGTTGCTCTGTGATCCTAGTGGAGGAAGCTGACGCATCATTTGAGTTTGTTTCAGTGGCTTGGGTTGGGCTCAGGTTGTGACCCTGAGCACAGCGGTTCCTGCCCGCTCTGCTCTTAGCCGCTCAGGGAATGGACAAAGGAGCAGCTTCAGAAATTGGAGAGAAAATAGCCTAAGGAAGTGTAGCACAGCTGAGAAAAACAACAGCCCCATCTTCTCCCTGGTGGTCTAGTGGTTAGGATTTGGCGCTCTCACCACCACGGCCTGGGTTCAATTCCCAGTCAGGGAAAAGTGACTTTACAGCAAAACACCTTAATTTATTCTTCTCTTGCAATTTGAACAAATTGACGGTTTTTCCCTGACTCCCCCATCTTCTACGTGATTTTGGCAAGGGCTTTGGAGACCATATCAAAATCAAAGCTTCCCATTGACTAGGAGCAGAATGTGGGCATGTTTCCACTGTGCACTTCATTGTCCACAAATAGACAGGTGCAAATTCTTGTTCCCCCTTGCTAGCTAGCCTAACCAATGTTGTAACAACAGTAATAGACACTCAGGTTGACCCAAGATGTCAGTTTTCTTGCTGAAACAAAACCAAAAAATCATTTGGGGTCAACCAAATTCTTTCAGCAAATAAAATATTCACTCAAAAAACTTTCATCCCACTCTATATACCAATCTTTGGAAGTAACCATCTCAGCAAAACTGACCATTAGCCTCTTCCATTCCTGAGGGCTAGCTGCTGTCGTGTTCTAAGCATAGACGATGGGCCTTTCACCTGTTGGCCACTGGTTTCTACCTTGCTCAGGTAGCTACTGATGAAAGGCAATGTGGTTTAGTGGCAGACCTACTTCTATCCCTCTGTCCAACTAGGCGTGTTTGTTTCACACTGCTTGTAAAAGTACAATCAATGCATTTTGTTGATACCTAAATCTGGGATCAAGATGAAACATTGTGATTGTAAGTCAATGAGAAAATCTCTGCTGAGTTCGACAGAAGGAAGGTTTTCTCATCAGGTTCTAGCACACGATAAAAGTTCTGAAGGTTCTTAGAGTTTCCAGACACATGGGCCAGAATTTTCAGAAGGTCTCACCACCACCCCTAGAGCCAGATTTTCAGAAGAACTCAGCTCCCATTTGGGCAATAAACATTTTGGCCAGATTTCAGAAAGGCTCAACACACTGAGGGCTGAGCTATTTTGGAAACAAAAGGTGGTAGAAGTTGTGGGTGCTGGTTGCTTGGCCGTCTGGCCCACCAGGCAGGAGTTTGAGGTTCAACGTTACTTTCTCAGAATGGTAGCAATCATCTTTTATTCCCTTAAAAAGGGAGCAGGGAGATGACATATAAAAATCGCTTGTGCTTTAGAAAGTCTCTAGAAGTTGAAAGAGATATGCCATCTCCACCTCCCTGGAAAGTTCACAACAAGTTAAAGAAAACTGTGATTGATAAGTGGCTTGACTAACAGTGACAGGCTGGCCGAGTGGTCTAATGTGTCAAACTCAAGGCTGTGTCTTTCCGTCATTTGTGTTCTGGGCTCCATATGCAGGTGGGCGTTCAAATCCCCTTCCTGACACAATCATTGCCTTCTACATGAGAAATAGCCTCATTTCAACCTCTCCTGTAACATTACAACACCAACTGCTTCGCATTTCTATGCTAGAACTTGGAGGGAATTCAAAAGTGGTGCATTCAGGGCACCTAGTTGAGGTCACGGGTGGTCTAGTTATAAGCAAAGGTTGTTCAGTCCTGTCTGGGAGGGTAAGCTCTGGAGAACACGGATCATCTGAAGATTACTGAGGGGAAGCAGGAACATCTGATCCAGCCAGTAGAGGACAGCCATCTAGAATCCTAAGGAGATATTTTGGCATCTAGGGAGTGAGAAGTAAATCTCAGAACGGAGAGCTGAGGTGGTGCTGATGACTATTTCCTGCGGCTAAGGCTAAATGGGAGCGTGTACATCTAGGAACAAGGAATGTCAGCCACGTATACAGCAACAGTGGGATCTCAGCTAGGAGTCGAAAGGTCTTTTTACCTCTGTATTTGTTGTGCCCACTTCATCCAGTTCTGAGGTCCCCAGTTCAAGAAGGAGGATGAAACATTTGAGAGGAGAAAGAAGAGCCATGAGAAGGATGAAAGGCTTAAAACCCCCGCCTTGCTGTGATAGTCACAAAGAGCTCAGAAAAGGTTTAGGGGATGACGCTCTCACTCCCTAAGTACCTACATGGGGAACAATACTTACAAACAGGCTCTTCAATCTAACAGACAAATGTATAATGTGAGCCAATGGCTGGAAGTGAAGCTAGACATATTCAGATTGGAAATAAGGCATGCTTTCTGACAGGGAAGGGAATTAACCATTGAAAATCTTACCCAGAGTCCTGGTGGAGTCTCCATTCCTGGAAATTTTCAAATAAAAATTGGATCTATTTTTTTTTAAATGGATCTGTTCTAGTTGAAAAGGAATTCTTCGGGGGCAGGTATCGGGCCCATGCTAGACAAGAGGTCAGACTGGGTGTTTACGAAGACCCCTTGTGGTTTTAAAATATGGGAAACAAACCCTTAAATGACAAACGCTTTATTCTGTGAATCAAAAGGAAGTGCTTCCCCTGGCTCTTTTTCTCATTTTGTAAACAAGGGCTTGGAATTTCAACTCTCAGTGAAGCTTTGCCTTTAAACTGAATTAGGTGAATTTTCCAGCTCTTGATCCTCTGAGTCTAAGGAAGAATCCCTGAAAAGCAGGTGAGGTTGCAGTTCAGAATTTCATAGGTTAATTTGATGCCATCCAAGAGTGAACACTTCGGTAGGGAACAAGTGAGAATTTGTTGACTGAGAAACATTCCTGGTGAAAATTGGCAAAGCTGTGGATATTTTTAAACATTCCAGTGAATTTACACATGAAGATACAAACAGAGAGAGAAAGAGAAAATCACACACTGCACAGCCCCTTGTAGGCATCAACAAAAATCAGACCCACACACAAACCCACACAGCACACAGAGAATCAGAGAATCATAGAATAACAGAGTTGGAAGGGACCTCTGGAGGCCATCTAGTCCAACCCCCTGCCCAGAGCAGGACCAATCCCAACTAAATCATCCCAGCCAGCCCAATGCCCCTACTTATACAGCCCAAAATGCCATTGGCCTTTTTGGCAACAAGGGCACACTCTTGACTCATATCCAGCTTCTCGTCCACTGTCATCCCTAGGTCCTTCTCTGCAGAACTGCTGCCTAGCCATTCGGTCCCTAATCTGTAGCGGTGCATTGGATTCTTCTGTCCTAAGTGCAGGACTCTGCACTTGTCCTTGTTGAACCTCATCAGATTTCTTTTGGCCCAATCCTCCAATTTGTCTAGGTCCCTCTGTATCTACCACTCCTCCCAGTTTAGTGTCATCTGCAAACTTGCTGAAGGTGCAATCCACACCATCCTCCAGATCATTAATGAAGATATTGAACAAAACCGGCCCCAGGACCGACCCTTGGGGCAGTCCACTAGATACCAGCTGCCAACTAGACATGGAGCCATTGATCAGTAGACATATGCACATAAGGGAAAGCCACACAAAACAGACAGAAAAAGCACACAAGACGAAAGCACAAAAACCACATACCAAAAGAATACGAAGCAAAAAACAATTTGCCTGCAAAAATCAGACACACGCACACAAAACTATGCAAGGCATCCACAGAAATCACACAGGACCCACATGCTCATCAACCTGACAGACAAAAACCACATGAACATATCGAAAGCCAGGCAGGGTTTGAGTCTCACAGCCAAGAGGTAGTGCAGGAAGGTGGTTTAGGGAGCAAAGGTTGAGGGGGAAGTCAGGGGCTCAAGAATCACAGGATGGGCAGTGCTCTGGGCTCTGCTTGATGCCTCCTGACACAGGGTGCAGGTGGAGAATGGAGCCTTGTAGATCTGTGGAATCTGTCCTGCACTCTGCAGAGGAAGAGAACCTGGGTGTCTTCTGAGCCGGAATTGTATTTTCCGACGGGCAAGATGAATGGCAGAAGCCATTGCTTAAAGAAAGCTGATGCTTGAACTCACAACCTCAGCATCTGAGTGGACCAGATCATACGTCTGAGGGAAGGGAGCAGAAGGAGACTGCGCCAATTGGAAGGCATGAGATGCACTGTGCTAGGGTTGGGGGTTCCACGACCACCGCTCCCAAGAGAAGGAGGCGGGTGGTGGTGGTCGGGACTCTCTCCTCAGGGAGACTGAGTCATCTATCTGCCATCCCAACCGGGAAAACCGAGAAGTCTGCTGCTTGCCAGGAGCTAAGATTCGTGATGTGACGGAGAGACTGCCGAGACTCATCAAGCCCTCGGATCGCTACTCCTTCCTGCTTCTCCACATGGGCACCAATGATACTGCCAAGAATGACCTTGAGCGGATCACTGCGGACTACATGGCTCTGGGAAGAAGGATAAAGGAGTTTGAGGTGCAATTGGTCTTCTCGTCCATCCTCCCCGTGGAAGGAAAAGGCCAGGGTAGAGACCGTCGAATTGTGGAAGTCAACGAATGGCTACGCAGGTGATGTCGGAGAGGCGGCTTTGGATTCTTTGACCATGGGATAGTGTTCCAAGAAGGAGGAGTGCTAGGAAGAGACGGGCTCCACCTTACGAAGAGAGGGAAGAGCATCTTTGCAAGCAGGCTGGCTAACCTAGTGAGGAGGGCTTTAAACTAGGTTCACCAGGGGAAGGAGACCACAGCCCTGAGGTAAGTGGGATACCAGGAGGAAGCACGAGCAGGAGTGCAGGAGAGAGGAGGGCTCCTGCCTCATACTGAGAAAGAGTGGCGATCAGCAGGTTACCTCAAGTGCCTATACATAAATGCACAAAGCCTGGGAAACAAGCAGGGAGAACTGGAAGTCCTGGCAAAGTCAAGGAATTATGATGTGATTGGAATAACAGAGACTTGGTGGGATAACTCACATGACTGGAGTACTGTCACGGATGGATATAAACTGTTCAGGAAGGACAGGGAGGCCAGAAAAAGTGGGGGAGTTGCACTGTATGTAAGGGAGCAGTATGACTGCTCAGAGCTCAAGTATGAAACTGCAGAAAAACCTGAGAGTCTCTGGATTAAGTTTAAGATTAAGTTTAGAAGCGTGAGCAACAAGGGTGATGTCGTGGTGAGAGTCTCCTATAGACCACCGGACCAGGGGGATGAGGTGGATGAGGCTTTCTTCTGGCAACTCGCAGAAGCTACTAGACCGCACGCCCTGGTTCTCATGGGGGACTTCAATCATCGTGATATCTGCTGGGAGAGCAATACAGCGGTGCACAGACAATCCAGGAAGTTTTTGGAAACTGTACGGGACAATTTCCTGGTGCAAGTGCTGGAGGAACCGACTAGGGGCAGAGCTCTTCTTGACCTGCTGCTCACAAACCGGGAAGAATTAGTAGGGGAAGCAAAAGTGGATGGGAACCTGGGAGGCAGTGACCATGAGATGGTCGAGTTCAGGATCCTGACACAAGGAGGAAAGGAAAGCAGCAGAATACGGACCCTGGACTTCAGAAAAGCAGACTTTGACTCCTTCTGGGAACTGATGGGCAGGATCCCCTAGGAGAATAACATGAGGGGGAAAGGAGTCCAGGAGAGCTCGATGTACTTTACAGAATCCTTATTGTGGTTACAGGGACAAACCATCCCGATGTGTAGAAAGAATAGTAAATATGGCAGGCGACCAGCTTGGCTTAACAGTGAAATCCTTGCTGATCTTAAACACAAAAAAGAGGCTTACAAGAAGTGGAAGATTGGACAAATGACCAGGGATGAGTATAACAATATTGCTCGGGCATGTAGGAATGAAATCAAAAAGGCTAAATCACACCTGGAGTTGTAGCTAGCGAGAGATGTTAAGAGTAACAAGAAGGGTTTCTTCAGGTATGTTGGCAACAAGAAGAAAGCCAAGGAAAGTGTGGGCCCCTTACTGAATGAAGGAGGCAACCTAGTGACAGAGGAGGTGGAAAAAGCTAATGTACTCAATGCTTTTTTTGCCTCTGTCTTCACGAGGTCAGCTCCCAGACTACTGCACTGGGCAGCACAGCATGGGGCGGAGGTGGCAAGCCCTCTGTGGAGAAAGAAGTGGTTCGGGACTATTTAGAAAAGCTGGATGTGCACAAGTCCATGGGGCCGGATGCGTTGCATCCGAGAGTGCTAAAGGAATTGGTGGATGTGATTGCAGAGCCATTGGCCATTATCTTTGAAAACTCATGGCGAACGGGGGAAGTCCTGGATGACTGGAAAAGGGCTAATGTAGTGCCAATCTTTAAAAAAGGGAAGAAGAAGGATCCGGGGAACTACAGGCCAGTCAGCCTCACCTCAGTCCCCGGAAAAATCATGGCGCAGGTCCTCAAGGAATCAATTCTGAAGCACTTCGAGGAGAGGAAAGTGATCAGGAACAGTCAGCATGGATTCACCAAGGGAAAGTCATGCCTGACTAATCTAATTGCTTTTTATGATGAGATAACTGGTTCTGTGGATGAAGGGAAAGCAGTAGACGTGTTATTAATTGACTTTAGCAAAGCTTTTGACACGGTCTCCCACAGTATGCTTGTCAGCAAGTTAAAGAAGTATGAGCTGGATGGATGCACTACAAGGTGGGTAGAAAGTTGGCTAGATTGTCAGGCTCAACGGGTAGTGATCAATGGCTCCATGTCTAGTTAGCAATCGGTATCTAGCGGAGTGCCCCAAGGGTTGGTCCTGGGGCTGGTTTTGTTCAATATCTTCATAAATGATCTGGAGGATGGTGTGGATTGCACTCTCAGCAAGTTTGCGGATGACACTAAACTGGGAGGAGAGGTAGATACGCTGGAGGGTAGGGTAGGATACAAAGGGCCCTAGACAAATTGGAGGATTGGGCCAAAAGAAATCTGAGGAGGTTCAACAAAGGACAAGTGCAGAGTCCTGCACTTAGGATGGAAGAATCCAATGTACCGCTACAAACTAGGGACCGAATGGCTCGGCAGCAGTTCTGCAGAGAAGGACCTGGGGTGACAGTGGATGAGAAGCTGGAGATGAGTCAACAGTGTGCCCTTGTTGCCAGGAAGGCCAATGGCATTTTGGGCAGTATAAGTAGGGGCATTGGCAGCAGATCGAGGGATGTGATCGTTCCCCTCTATTCGACATTGGTGAGGCCTCATCTGGAGTACTGTGTCCACTTTTGGGCCCCACACTACAAGAAGGATGTGGAGAAATTGGAGAGAGTCCAGTGAAGGGCAACAAGAATTATTCGGGGTCTGGAACACATGCCTTATGAGGAGAGGCTGAGGGAACTGGGATTGTTTAGTCTACGGAAGAGAAGAATGAGGGGGGATGTCATAGCTGCTTTGAACGAAATGAAGGTGGATCCAAAGAGGACGGATCTAGACTATTCTCAGTGACAGCAGATGACAGGACAAGGAGTAATGGTCAAGTTGCAGTGGGGGAGATTTAGCTTGGATACTAGGAGAAACTTTTTCACTAGGAGAGTGGTGAAACACTGGAATGGGTTACCTCGGGAGGTGGTGGAATCTCCTTCCTTAGAAGTTTTTAAGATCAGGCTTGACAAAGCCCTGGCTGGGATGATTTAGTTGGGGATTGGTCCTCCTCTGGCCAGGGGGTTGGACTAGATACCTCCTGAGGTCCCTTCCAACCCCGATATCCTAGGATTCTATGATCATTTGGCCAACAACATGCAGCAAAGCACCCAACTCAGTTGCATGAATGCTCTATAAGTCACTACTCAATTATACAGAGACACCAGCATATCTCCCCAGCTCTTAGCCTTGCACCTCAGAAATGTACCATCTTACACGACTCATGGCCTTCTCTTGAAAAGTGTAAGCTCATTAATTAGTTCGCCACTTCATCAAAAATAAAGGGGACATGCACCAGCCTTTGTCATGTGAGCAACTTTCCCAAACACTTTGGACAAACTCAGGAGTAAGTATAAAATATTAAAATAAGTTTATTAACTACAGAAAGTTAGATTTTAACTGAGTCTAACTGTTGGTCACAGAGGTCAAAAGTGGTTACATAACAAATGAAAACAGACTCCCAGTCTAAACTCTAATTTGAAAATACTAAGCAAGAATTGGATCAAACAGCTTTTCTCACTTACTGGTTGCTCCAGGCAATGTTGAGTTCTTCATACACAGACTGAATTCCCTCTCAGCCTGGGACCAATCTCCGCAGTTCAAATTCTGAGTCTTCCAGACAATCTTCCAGGTGTTGAGATTGGGGAAGAGATAGGCCATGTGGGGGTGTCTTTGACTCTCATACATATTTTTTCTCCAGCTGCTAGGTAGATTCTTGCCGTGATGCTGGGGTTAGTTAGCCCCCAATATGGAGCAGCAGTTTGCCTCCTGCACCGTGTGGTAGGCGTGTCACAGCTCCTTGACTTTGACCCCACAGGGCAGTGTGTCCCTGTCATGGCCCCTTTCTATCATGCATCACGAAATCTGCGTGCGCACCTCGGGAGTTACACCGCAGAAAGCTGCTTTCCTGTGCAGAAACTTGCCCGTGTAGACAAGGCCGCAGAGGACTTCCATAAGAACGCACGACAGGTCACAGACTGGGTCAGACCAATGGTCCGTCAAGCCCAGTGTGCTACCTGAGAGCGACCAGTGCCAGATGCATTGGAGGGAAAGAACAGAACAGGCTTGTTGACCTGCAAGGTGAGGGTCTTTCACCTTCATATTTAACTTCATTGTTGTTGATTCCTACTTATCCTATATCTAACTACCCCTCCTCTGAGGTCTCTGGGCAAATCAGGTGTGAACCACTCCTTTGACACAGACGTGTCCCAATCCAGCTGAACTGAGGCAGAATTTGGGCCAATGTCAGTTTGGAAAAGGCCTGCTTCACCCAGCAGGTTTCTAAAAGTATCCGTTGCTGTGAACCGCATGTCGTGTGGATGTGCGAACTCCAAAGATAGCAAACATGAAAAAAAAAACCGCAAAGCCGGTTCTGAGGTTTCCAGAGCCAGCCCTGAGGGTTAAAGAGCTGTGCTCAAAAGGACAAGCGTCTCAGCAGCTATAAAAAGAACTAGTTGCAAAAACAAAACAAAAATTACATGGAAAAAAAACAACCAAACAACAACCACCCAGAAAAGCTCCTATCACTCCCCCATCACCATTGTAGATCTTGACATCTCCTGCCTAATGTGACATCTTTGTTTTGCGAACAAGAGCCCTGGGAAACTCCTGCGAACTCCAAAGATAGCAAACATGAACAAAAAAACGCAAAGCCGGTTCTGAGGTTTCCAGAGCCAGGCCTGAGGGTTAAAAAGCTGTGCTCAAAAGGACAAGGGGGCTCAGCAGCTATAAAAAGAACTAGTTGCAAAAACAAAACAAAAATTACATGGAAAAAAAACAACCAAACAACAACCACCCAGAAAAGCTCCCATCTCTCGCCCATCACCATTGTAGATCTTGACATCTCCTGCCTAATGTAACATCTTTGCTTTGCGAACAAGAGCCCTGGGGAACTCTCTGGCTCACCTGTGTGGGTGGAAGGGGTCTCACACTACGTGGGAAGGCTGCATCATGAGAAAAACCACCTGTGCTCTACTTTCACACTTTCTAATCTTTCAGAGTAGCAGGAGGCGGAAAAGTGAGACACATGCATTAGACTCAAGAGCAAAACTAAGAGACCAAACCACAGACTCTGGACTCAGCATTCATGTATCCTGCAGTCTGAACTTGGAATCTGTTACATTCCCTCATTGGCTACCATCATTTAACCAACACGGAAGTGCTTCTTGTCCAGCAAGGCAGCCAGTTTGGGACCCATAGGCATGGCATGGCTCTGAAGGAATCAGCTGTTTCTCTCTGTGCTTCAGGAAACTTGGGATCCAAATGGTAAAAGACAGTTGTTCCCAGTTTCATCATGGCATCCTTTAGAAGTGTGAGCAATTCTAAAAACAGTTTACCTTGGCCACAGGTCACCATAGCGTCCATCTCTGGGGTGAAAATCAACCACTCGTACCTCTCATTTCTACCTGAGTTCTTGTCAAATCTTTGACCTTAGTTGTAGCAATTTTACACGGCTCTGGCGTAGAATTCTTCACCAACCACACAACATACCAGTAGCGATACTGAGGTAGAACTCCCCCAAATATGCCCTTTTGTTTCTTTAATCTGGTGCAACAGATTTAAATAAGGGACGAAATTCAGGTGCGCCTTAGAATCCCTCTAAGACACCAAATGTCAGGTATCTACTCAAAATGGGTGTCTTTCTGCAGCTCTATCACATTCCTCATGGATGTCATTTCCTACACATTTACAGCATCTGCCAGGAGTGAGCTGAACAGAAATGTCACTTCCATTTTTCCCATCTCTACCTAGGAAGGGATTGCATTTCCCAAATAAGAGGCAACATGCACCTGATTAGGAAGGGAAGATCTTCAGGAGCAACCTCCTGCAGGGCATGGGCCACAACTGCTTTGGGAGGCAAATGAATGGGTCTTTTGCTTAGTTCCAAATCATTTACTAGAGAATCCTCTTCCCAACCCCTTCGGGAAATAATGACCTTATCAATTGAAGAACAGGGGGATTGGGATGGCGATGGAGAATCCCTCTGATTTACCCTATGTTCTTCTGTTGTTACAGAGGGGAAAAGACATTTTTCCCTCTCCCTTCCCTATTCCTGCTCTTTGTTATACTTCAATATATTTTAAGGGAGGAAAACGGAAGTAAAAATATCTGCCTTCAGGAAAACCTGAAGCAACAGCGCTCTGATGAACTGTGACAACTGGGAATGAAACAATATGTTCCTGGTGGGGGAACTTGATGACGAACAATTGTTTTTAAATGGGGGAACAGTATAACTGTGATGCTCAGGGTTTGTTTAGACTAGGAAAAGTGATGGCGTTTAGGTCAGGTCAAGGGGAAAGCTAATGCCAACCACTGCACCTCGGCTGCATCTGCACGACAACTGTAATTGTCTTTTAACACCAAGATCACTAACTTGAGCAGCCAACGCCATGTACAGTCCTAGTGGATGTATGGCACGGGTAGTTTTTGCCTCAGTGTAGCTTGTTGGGAACAAACCTCTCTCCCCCACCTGGAGCTGATGAACATTCCTGGCTGGAGGGACACACGCTCCTTCGACTCAAAAGGAAAGGAGTTGATAGAAAACATCACAGGACTGACCCCAAAGAAGGGTGAGCTGCAAAAAGCAGAAGCAGGCAACTCATCTGGGGGAGCTGAGTAACCACGGTGAAGATGGGGCACAGATCACTAAGTGGGAATTAGCAAATGTGATTTAAAAGAAAAAAATACCTTTGGCCAGCCCTAGTCAAGGCATTTGTTACAGATCACTCCCATGTGGATTTTCTGATGTCTAATAAGGGTTGAGCTCCGATTGAAGCGTTTCCCACACTCAGAGCACGTGTAGGGCCTCTCTCCGGTGTGCGTTCTCTGATGTGTGATTAGGGTAGAGCTCTGATTGAAGCTTTTCCCGCACTCAGAGCACGTGTAGGGCCTCTCTCCTGTGTGGATTCGCTGATGTGTGAAAAGGGCTGAGCTTTGATTGAAGTGTTTGCCACACTCACGGCATCCATAAGGTTTCTCACCCATATGGATTCGCCGATGTATGATAAGGTATGAGCTCCGATTGAAGCGTTTCCCACACTCAGAGCATCCATAAGGCTTCTCACCTGTGTGGATTCTTCTATGTGTGGTCAGTACAGAGCTCCGATTAAAGCTTTTCCCGCACTCAGAGCACATGTAGGGCCTCTCTCCGGTGTGCGTTCTCTGATGTGTGATTAGGGTAGAGCTGTGATTGAATCTTTTCCCACACTCAGAGCATGTGTAGGGCCTCTCCCCTGTGTGGATTCGCTGATGTGAGAGGAGGGATGAACTGTCAATGAAGTGCTTCCCACACTCAGGGCATCCATAAGGTTTCTCACCCGTGTGGATTTTCCGATGTGTAATAAGGTGTGAGCTCTGCTTGAAGTGTTTCCCACACTCAGGGCATCCGTAAGGTTTCTCACCCGTGTGGATTTTCCGATGTGTAATAAGTTGTGAGCTCCGCTTGAAGTGTTTCCCACACTCAGGGCATCCGTAAGGTTTCTCACCCGTGTGGATTTTCCGATGTGTAATAAGGTTTGAGCTCTGCTTGAAGTGTTTCCCACACTCAGGGCATCCATAAGGTTTCTCACCCGTGTGGATTCTCTTATGTGCAATGAGATGCGAGCTCTGCTTGAAGCATTTCCCACACACACAGCATGCGTAAGGTTTCTCACCTGTGTGGATTCTCTGATGTGTGAGAAGGTCCGAGCTCCCTTTGAAGCTTTTCCCACACTCGAGGCATGTGTACCGTGTTCCTTCAAAGTTCATTCTCTCACGTGTAATAAGGTCTGACTGGCTACCGAAGTTTTCCTCTGGCCTCTGCTGACTCTCACAGGCTTTTGTTTTTTCTGGGCGTGCACAGCTCCCAGAATCATTCCCTTTGGACCTTCCTGACAACATCCCATGGGCTTCTACTCGCTCAGCGTCTTCCTGCTGGGGTTCCTCCTCGTTTTCACTCACCATCCCAACACCTGACGGGAGACCGAGAGAATCCAGACGTAAGTCTCTGCCTGCGCCAGAGAGAAAGGAAATCTCAGAGAGAAGAATGGAAAAAAGGATGAAGGAACGAAAACATGTACAGGACAGATCAAACCTATCAGGAGCTGATTTTCCCTTCAACCTTCCCCAGAGGAGAGAAAGGAAGGGATCAGTTCTGGGTCCGTATCTCAGAAGAAATCTCAGGGGACAGCGAGATTGGGGAGGGACCTGCTGCCAGTTGTCAGTCAGGATAGGTGGGAAGCCATGAGTGACCTCTGCCTAACGATTCCACATCTGCAGGGAACAATCCTGAACTTGGAGAGCTCACAAGCTCTTTGTAGGGCATCCCAAATGTTTCCTGTATTCACCGACAGTTTTGGGGTTGGTTTAACCAATGCCTCACCTATGAAGGCAGCTCTCGGGAGCACTTTTTTCTCAGAACCATGAAGGTCTGGGACGCACGACTCCTCCCCTCGTTCCAGCTGCGAGATCACATCAGTTCTGGAAACTGGAAACCCTGCTCAAGGCAAAGAAAACAAGGGAGGTCAGTGGAATTTGTGGGATACTTGTCACAAAGAATATTCCATGCTTTTAAACCCAGCTCACTTTTAAGTAGTAACGTCCCAAGGCCGGCTTCCTTGGCTCAAAGTGCCAGGAGATGATTATTATAAATCATATTCATTACCTTACTGCCTAAGGGCCAACTAACAGTGGGTCCTCATTTTGCTTGGCACAGTACAAACCGAGAAGCGTTGATGGCCCGTGTCCTGAAGAAGTTACAATCTAAATAGACAAGGCAGACACAGAATGGGGGAAGGGGTACAACCCACCAGCAGAGTGAACTCCGTGAAGGCAGAGTGACAGATCTAATCAACACAGGCCTAGATCTTGAGACTATCGGATTTAATGTTACAACCAGGGCCAGTGTTTTCCGGAAATTGTCGCTAGGACTGCATTTTTTCCCAAAATTACTCTTTGTTTCTGGAATCACCGTTAATATCCGGAATTGCTGATCAGAGGGTGGGTGGGGCATGCAGGGTCACAATCCCCCAGATTTCTCCCTGGAGACACCCGTCTCCTCCCCAGGGCACAGGCTGGCTGCGGTTGAGACTTGCTGCCAATTTCTTCCCTCCTCATACAAGTCTGGGATCGGCAGTGGGACGCCAGGCTCTCTCATCATGCTGCAGAGAGGACGGCACTCACAGCTGCTCGTGGCCGTGTCCACAGCACCTCTCCCCTGCTCATCTCCCTGCACACAGCTGGTTCATGCCCCGTCTCTCCAGCGCACAGCTGGCTCTAGGCTCTCAATGCCCAGTATCTGAGCCCCACCGCCCCCACACAGCCGGCTCCTGTCCCCTCCCCCCAAGGCACTTTCAGGCTTTAAAGGATTAAATATTGCTCACGTTTGTCAATTACTCTCTTTTCATTGCCTGCAAACTCTTGCCCTAATTATGACTGTTATCTGTATATCTAAGCCAGCCCTTGAAAGCATGAATTCTTCACAGACTATGATGCCGAGATGCGCCACATGATACCAGGAAGGGCTGCGGGATGGGTTTCCTGTGCAAGCTGGTATCGCTACAGGGTGATGAATGCCAGATCTCAAGGCTGGTTATGCAGAGCTCCACCTTTTGAAGCTTTACCCAATGCAGAAAGGGGTAGTGACGGATTTCCCCTCATTCAGAAGACTGAAGACGACAGACTTTTGGGGGATAAACAGCTGAGTTTGAGCTGACTGAGGGGGGTCTTTCTGGGCTACAAACTCACAGGACCTGATAACCACCAGGAGGTAACCCTTTAACAAAGGTTTTAATGCACTTTGGAACCGATCAGGGATTCGCATGAGGACTGCTGAGGGAATGAAGGTAAACACGCATTTGGATGCTCTTCTTCTTTTATGAGAACGGGAACAGGAAGGGCAGGGATATCACTGAATGCAGGATCTCAGCAGGACTAGGTGTCAGGATAGCACCATATTGCAGCCCATTGAAAAACAAAATCCCAACTACACATATAAAATGATGGGCTCTAAATGAGCTGTTTCCACTCAACAGAGGGATCTTGGAGTCACTGGGCACAGTTTTCTGAAAACATCAACACAGTGTGCCATGGCAGGCAAAAAGCAAAGAGAATGTTGGGAATCATTCTGAAATGGATAGATAAGAAGACAGAAAATATCCTATCGCCTCTATATAAACCCATGGTACACCCACATCTTGAATACTGCCTGCAGATGTGGTTGCCCCATCTCAAAAAAAGAT
This sequence comes from Lepidochelys olivacea, assembly GCF_965140295.1. Lineage (NCBI taxonomy): Eukaryota > Metazoa > Chordata > Testudines > Cheloniidae > Lepidochelys > Lepidochelys olivacea. The sequence continues at coordinate 5,252,789 of NC_140414.1, read as the reverse complement.
ATATTGGAATTGGAAAAGGTTCAGAAAAGGGCAACCCAAATGATTACAGGTATGAAACTCTTCTGTACGGGGAAAGATTAAAAAGACCGGGACTATTCAGCTTGGAAAAGAGACAAAGGGGGGATATGAGAGAGGTCTATAAAATCAAAACTGCCGTGGAGAAAGTAAATAAGGACGTGTCATTTACTCCTTCTCAGAACACAAGGACTAGGAATCACCCAATCAAATTAATAGGCAGCAGGTTTATAAGAAACAAAAGGAAGTATTTCTTCACACAATGCACAGTCAACCTGGGGAACTCCTTGCCAGAGGACGTTGTGAAGGCCAAGATTATAATAGGGTTACAAAAAAAAAAACAAAACACCATGAGAAATCTATTGAGAACAGGTCCGTGAATGGTTATTAGCCAGGATGGGCAGGGATGGTGTCCCTAACTTCTGTTTGTCATAAGCTGTGAATGGGTGACAGGAGATGAATCACTTCATGATTCCCTGTTCTGTTCATTCCCTCTGGGACACCCGGCGCTGGTCACTGTTGGAAGACAGGACACTGGGCTAGATGGACCTTTGGTCTGTCCCAGTGTGGCCATTCTTAAATACCAGGGAACCTAGTGAGTCCAGTGCAATGGGAGGGAGTAGGAAAATCCCTGGGTGTGGAGAACACTGGGAAATTAGAAACTATCATTCAGAAGCAACAGACTCTAAATAGTCTAGAAAAGCAGAATGTGAAAAATAAGAATCGGGGTCATGTGACTTCAGGAATGAGGGACTCAAAAAACCAAGTCTGCAGAGAAGGTAGATTGTGGCTAGTGCACATGCGGATGGGGGAGCAACTCTCCAGGTCTCAAGGATTTTCACCAGCAACCGAGGCCATTGTCCCATGCACGGGGCAATCCGGAGCAGTGAGGAGTTGTGTCATCTGTAATCCTGGCTGAGTTTCAATGTTCTGCTGCTGGAGCTCCCTTGTCTGGATTCCCCCAGCCAGCATTCAAGGTCTGTGTGATCAGTAACCCTGGACCAGCCGCTCTGACCCCAGCAGGCTGCTTCTTACACCCCAAGCACTTTCTGGTCTGGGTGGAAAGGCTCAGGGTTTGAGAGAAGGCCAGGGGTAGGAAGCTTCTGTTCGTTATGCTGGACCTAACCCCCCGTTTTACTTGTGCAAACAGGAGATATTTGACACTGTGCGATTCTGCTCCTGTGCTCTCTTCCCACAGCGTTCAGCAGCAGGGGAGGGTCTCTGGTCGTGTGTGTGTCACTGGCATGCTGGGGTGATGCTGGAACAGGACAGAGCAGAGGTGGCATTGTGGGGGTGGCGTGAACCTCATCACTTCCGTTCCCCTTCCAAGAACCGAGGGGACAGGAACCCTTACCCAGCGAGGTCACATTCTCATAGGTCTCCTGCATGACGTCTCTGTAGAGGGCTCTCTGAGTGGGGTCCAGCAGAGCCCACTCTTCCCTGGTGAAATACACAGCTACCTCCTCGAAGGTCACCGGCCCCTGAAAGAGCCAGAGCCCCACACTCAGGACCTGCTGCCCCACTCACAGCCCCACTATTCGTGGGGGAGAGGAGACAATCAAACGGAAACTCTGGGTGGACCGCAGCCAACAGAGTCCCACCCCCACCCCACTCAGAGCACCCAGGAAATACCAGGGTGAGGGGGCGAAGAGACACCCCTCCTCTCTCCCAGCAGATCCATCACACACCTACTAGCCACAGACTGATACCGGAGATGCTGCCCCGAGCAGGGTCTAGGGAGAGATCTCTTGTAGGAAGCCCAACACCCTCCTCCTTGTGAAAAGAAAAGGAGGACTTGTGGCACCTTAGAGACTATCCAATTTATTTGAGCATAAGCTTTCGTGAGCTACAGCTCACTTCATCCGATGCAAACTGTGGAAAGTGTAGAAGAGCTTTTTATATACACACAAATCATGAAAAAAATACCTCCTCCCACCCCACTCTCCTGCTGATAATAGCTTATCTAAAGTGATCACTCTCCTTACAATGTGTATGATAATCAAGGTGGCCCATTTCCAGCACAAATCCAGGGTTTAACAAGAACGTCGGGGGGATGGGGGGGCAGGAAAAAACAAGGGGAAATAGGTTACCTTGCATAATGACTTAGCCACTCCTAGAGCTGGATATGAAGCAGGGGAATCTCCCCTAAGCCTGACTGGTGGCTTCCCCCTTCGTATTTCAAGGCACCTGCTGGTTAGTTGGGTCAGGCTCCAGCACTACGAGTCTGGTCCTTTTTCCCAGCCCCATCTAGGTAGGTTATTTTCTGTTCACCAGATTGGAGCATTTCCACCTCCGAACCTCATGGGTCTCTTCCTAGAATCTAGGCCACTTATTAAACAACTCCCAGCAGGTCTGCCACCCCCTGGCCTCCTCCCTTTCTCCACCCTGTGCATTTCCTGCCCCACTCCAACCTCCAAACCAGACGGTGCAAACCTTCCCCTCTCCCGTGTATTTCCTGTCCCTCTCCCTCCTGCAGGAACAGATCAGAACCCCCCACAATAATCCCTACCTGAGCTGGCTCCTCTGCAGCCATGTCGCTGCCTTGTCCCATGGGAGGACGGGATGAACCGGAAAGAAACATGAGCGTCGTTCTGCAACCTGGCCGGGCAAGAAGGGCTGTTGCAGAAGTTTAGGAACGGGCATTAGTTCATTTCACATCACGCTTCCCCCGGGCTCTTTCCCTGCAGAGCGAGATCCGAGATTCTGCCGTGCTGAGAAAATGCTCAATCTCTGGATTACAGCAGAGACCTGGGCCCTCCTGCCAGGCTAGGCCCACAGACACACTTTTAACCTCCTTTCTCCCTCCCGCATCCCAAAACAAAGTCTCTGAACGCAATCCCAGAAAAAAGCAGAACCAAAGGAGTCCCTTTCGAGGATTCCCTCTGACACTGACCCCATGACAGCCACACCCCAGCAGGAGGGACATGGAGTCAGGAACTGGGTTTTCCACCCCAGCGTTGGCTACAGCTTTGCACTGCGGGAAGCCCCCCCTCATGGATACCCTTTGTCATGGGGTTTGGGATACTTCTGGACCACGCTGCACTCAGAGGAACCTCCTCATCCCGTGCCAGCTGGAGAAAAGAAAAGGGTCCAGCCAACTCTCCTGTTACCAACTGGGAACCACCCATCCCCCAAACAGGGGGAGGCCCCTGGCTTTGATGGGTATTGAGTATATGGCTAGTCTCTTTTATCAGCAAACATTTTTAATAGAGAGAAAGGAGGGAACAAATGATTCTCAAAGGAGAAGGAAAGATGATCATTGTTGCAGGGGGGTTAATTTCCCAACCAGGATGGAGAAGGACTCAGGGCGACAGGTTCCCCCCAAGGAAGGAGAAGTTGCTAGGATTTAGAGACATGGGGAACATCCCCTAACCCAAGAGGATTTTTAATTGACATTTGATCATGACATCGTAAGAGGGAAACCTGAGATTTGTGATCAGTGTTCAGAAATGAAAGAGAAAGGGTGGAAATCTGAGGGATTTTAGATCCATTTATGGAAATTATAGAGAGGAAAGTGGAAAATGAGAGGGATTTTATCGCAGTTGTTGATAGGAGGTAAAAGCTGAGTGTATTTCCCACCACTATTTGGTCAATGAATAGAGCGGAAATGGGCAACATTGGCAAACGTTTGAGATCCATATTCAGGAATCTGAGAAAAGGTGTAAATCTGAGATTTTCGTCGTAATTTATAATTACAGAGACAGGGAAAGCTCTCAGGGGCATATTCAATTAGAAGTAGACAACTAGAGTAAAAGTGGGGCAAACGTTGAGGGTATTTTTGAGGAATCTTTGAGACGTACAGAGAAAACGTGTCACAAACTACGGAACTGAGAACATGGGATAAACGCCAAGACCGGGGAGGCTTTTATGTGGCTATTAAAGAACTAGCTGGAAAAGGGGGGACCATTTGTGATATAAAATCCAGCCTGTCCAATACAGAAGCAGAAAGTGATGGTCCCCCCCCCACCACGACCCCCGTTCACCTGGGCAGCAGGGAGCCCTCTGAGGGGCTGACTGAAGGGGGCAGGGAGGGGGCGGCAGTGGGGGATGGGCAGGTAGGGGGCAGAGAGTCACTTTCCTGCCCCCCGCGCCCAGCGCTCCCCCACCGGGGTCTCCCACTCACCGGAGCACGGGGGGGTTAATGACGGGCCCCACCCCGCACAGACCCCGGAGGGGAGCCGCAGCTGCTCCTTCTACAGATCCGACACGAGGCAGCGCCTCGTCTGCTCCAGGCCCCGCCCCCAGACGCTGCCACGCCCCCGGTCTGCTTCAGGCCCCGCCCCCCGACGCTGCCCCGCCCCCGGTCTGCTCCAGGCCCCGCCCCCAGGCGCTGCCCCGCCCCCGGTCTGCTCCAGACCCCGCCCCCAGGCGCTGCCTCGTGTCGGGTCTCTTGGAGGAGCAGCTTCGCGGTCTCTGCTGGGGGGGCCCGTCATTAACCCCCCCGTGCCCGGCCGGGGGGGGCTTTCTCCAGCTGGGACCAGCCCCGGCTCTGCCCGCCCCCGACCCGGTGAGTGGGAGACCCCGCGGGGGGGGGAGCGCTGGTGGGGGGGCAGGAAAGTGACTCTCTGCCCCCGGCACGGCTGGGATTGGGGGGGGCAGAGACTGGGGCCCGGCGGGCGGGGTCCCTTGGGGGGTGTTGGGGGGAGAAGCCGGAGTTGCGGGGGGTGGGGGTTGAATTGTCTCTGTGCAGCCAGGAAATTCCCGGGGGGGAAGTGGGGGGCGGCGGGGGAGTTAATTGGATCCCCTCTCCCCCCACGGGCACAAATGCCCCCCAGTTTTCCCCTTTTCCCTCTCGGTAGCTCCCACCTGGTTGTAAACTCCCCCCCACCCCCCCATTGATCCGCTCTCTGGTCTCCCCTGATCCCCCCCCCGTCTCTCCCTCCTCCTCACATGTCCATTGAAACTCCCCTCCCGTGGGGGGGGGCGGGATTTCCTTCCCCCCGTTTTATCCGCAGCGATTTGTCCCGGTGTCGGTGGGAAGTTGGAGCCCGGAGCTATCCCCCAACCTGGCTGCCCCGGCGTGGGGGTGGGAGGAGACGCCGGGTCTCTGCCGGGGCGGGGAAGGGAGGGGACGTGTCCCCCATGGGCTGCCACCGATCCCGGCTTCCCAGTCCCACTTGATGCCCCCAACTCCGCACCGTTGCCCCCAGCCCCCACCTGCCCCCACCTGCCCATCCCCCACTACCGCCCCCTCCCCTCCCCCAGGGAGCCCTCCAGCTCCCCGCCCCCCGGCCCCCTTCAGTCAGCCCCTCAGAGGGCTCCCTGCTGCCCAGGTGACCGGGGCCGGGGGGACGACGACGATCACTCTCTGTTTATGTTTTGGACAGGCTGGATTTGATATGACAAACGGTCCCCCCTTTTCCAGCTAGTTCTTTAATAGCCACATAAAAGCCCCCCCGGTCTTGGCGTTTATCCCATGTTCTCAGTTGCGTAGTTTGTGACACGTTTTCTCTGTACGTCTCAAAGATTGATAAAAAAGTTTGCCCCACTTTTACTCTCGTTGTCTACTTCTAATTGAATATGCCCCTGAGAGCTTTCCCTGTCTCCGTAATTATAAATTACGACGAAAATCTCAGATTTACACCTTTTTTCAGATTCCTGAATATGGATCTAAAACGTTTGCCAATGTTGCCCATTTCTATTCATTGACCAAATAGTGGTGGGAAATACACTCAGCTTTTACCTCTGTGACAAAGTGGGACTGTTCTTAATGTTCTTAATGTTTCCTCTGAATAGTGTGGGGGTGCCTCAGTTTCCCCTAGGCAGTTCTTAAGTATCTAGGTGGTGGGATAAGGGTGTATGATCATTGCAGAGCCCTAGAGGGCAGGTGTATGCAGGAGTCTGGACACAGAGAATGGCCGACACCCTGTTTCCTGGCCACTGATGGCCTGGGCCCTTCCTCCCTGCAAGGTGAGAGCTAAAGGGTTGGAGAACAAAGGAATCCGGTGACCTCCTGGCCCGGGAAAGGAACCAAGCCCAGAGGAGGAGGGGCTGGAGGGAGATGGAGTGAAGTGCAGACGTGGTTGTCTGGCTCACTGCCCCCCACAAAATGGACCCAGCTGAGGGGTCCTGTTCTCTGCACCTGCAAGCTCTGTTTTAGACCATGTTCCTGTCATCTAATAAACCTCTGTTTTACTGGCTGACTGAGAGTCCCGTCTGACTGCGGAGTTGGGGGGCAGGACCCTCTGGCTTCCCCAGGAGCCCTGCCTGAGCGGACTCGCTGTGGGAAGGGCATGGAGGGGCAGAGGATGCTGAATGGTCCGAGGTCAGACCCAGGAAGGTGGAAGCTGGGTGAGCTGTGTGTCCTGAAGACAGGCTGCTCACGGAAAGGCGACTGCCCCAGAGTCCTGCCTGGCTTCATGGGGAGCAGCTCCAGAGCATCGCTCAGGGACTCCGTGACAACTGGTGGCAGTGGTGGGATGTACTGCACCCCGTGGACGGCGCTTCCTGCAGAAAGTGACTGGGGAGCAGTAAAATGAAGGGGGATTGACGGGGACCAGACGTGCTGAAGATTCAGAGAGAGACAGTTTCAGGGGGCGGTTAACTCCTGGAAGTGTGTGACCAGAGAGAAGGACTTTTGCAGTAACAGGGTTCCCCTGGGGACTGCAGCGAGCGGTCCCAGGGACGGAGGAGTCTGCCGCTCGACCCTGACAAAGAGGGGGTGATCTCGAGAAGGGCTGGCACACTAGGGGTTCTCCCTGGAAACCGTGGGGAGCTGAGAGCACACAGGCCTGTGAGTCCACAACTTGGGAAGGGCGGAGTGAGGGCCTGTCACCGTCTCCTGAAGAAGGACATTGTAACCCTGTGCAGAAAGAGAGGGTTGAGCGTTGGAAAGTTCACCAAAGCACAGTTAATCGTGCAGCTGGAGGAGGATGACCGCTCTAAGGGACAGATTCCTGACCAGAAATGGGGCTATAGCAGGATCTGGGAGCAGCTGGAGTGGTGGCCAGGCATCGCCAAGACTCCTGTCCCCAACCAGACGAGGGTCTTCACGATCGGGTTCCCCATCCGGGGATCGGAGTCGGACAGGATTGGAGCTGAGTCCGAGAGAGCAAGAGGACCGTGGGAGACAGCGAGAGCCCGAGAAAGAGCTGCAGAAGCAGCAGCAGCATGAACTGGTGATGGGGGAGTGGAGAGGCCTAGGGGACCCCCCAGGGGTGAGTGGGGATAGACCCCGGGGGGCCAGTTCCGCAGGGAACCTCGAGACTAAATTGCTGCTCCTGGTTAAGGAGGGGGGATGTGGATGCCCACCTCACTGCCTTTGAGCAGGCTGGAGATTTGAACCGGGGGACCCTGCGGAAAAGCCCCGGTGTCTAGCTCCCTTGCTGGGTCCCAAGGCCGTAGACTCCGTCAGCCAGATGGGTGGGGAGGTGGACAGTCTCCCACTCCTGGTCCCAACCTATATGTCTGTGTGGAGTTTCCTTGGGCCAGGCCCCTCGGACCCCCAGTGGGAGCAGAAGGTGATGGTGAATGGGGAGACATTCCTGTGGTGGCAAGATCCTGGGACAGAGAGAACTGGTGTCAGGCCCTGGGTGGTGCAGCCTCAGAGGCTGAGGGGCTGTGTGAGCTGGGTGAGGGTCCCAGGGACGAAGCCCCTCGCCCTGCCTATGGCCCAGATCCCTGTGCAGACCCAGGAGGGGTGGGGCTGGCTGGTCATTGGGGTTCTCCAGGACACCAGCTGCAAGACCCTGTTATGGGGTGACTGTGTCTCTTTGGGACAGGATCCAGGCCGTACTCCTGTAACTGCCAAGGGTTTGAATCCGGGGAACCAATCGCTGGAGAGGGAAATGGTCAGTGAAAATGCAGATGACCTGGCTGGCAGCAGGGAGGAGCAGCTAGGCTCAAGCTATCTGCCTGACTTTAACCAGACCCCTGGAGTTGGGTGGGACAGAGAGATGCTCCCCGCCCCCCTTGCACACCGGAGAGGGGGCTCACGCTGGCTCTGATGCTGTGAGGAAAGCAGCGAGCTCGCTGCCTACCCCCACTGGGACAGCAAGGGCAGTGCTGAGCAAGGGGGGAGCTGAGACCCCAGCTGAGTGGGGGGAGACACAGGCAGGGCAGGGGATCTGTGGGGAGTGGCAAGGTGCTGGGTAAGGAAAGTCTGGATGAGCCTAGGCAGCCTTGTGAGCTGATGGCTGTGTCTAGTCAGCAGGGTGGGAAGTCGAGGAGAGTGGAAGAGGAGTGTCCCTGGACCTTACCTGTTAGCTGGGTGGAGAATTGGGACAGTGAAGGAAACATGCCTATGTCTGTCAGGGGTATTGACTTGCCAATGGAGGGAGCTACCCTGATCTCCAAGCAGTTGTCTGTGACCAGCCTTGTGTGCTGGGACAAGGGGAGAGAGGTCCCAAGCTGGGTGTCTGGGAAAGGAGAAAGTGTGTCCGGCTCTTCTTTGTCTGTGGAGCAGACAGAAGGGGCCTTTCAGCCTGTGATGGTTGAGGGTCGTGCAGTTGTCTCAGAGCTGGTTCTGGATTCAGCTAAAGCCCAGGAAGGGAAGGGTCCTAAGTTTGTGTCTGCTCCGGAGAATGGCCCTGTAACTAGGTCGCATCCAGTTAGGGTCTATGTAAAATCCCAGAGACGAGACAATTCTGGTGCTTGTATTTTGCCTGTTGCTAGTATGTTCTTGGAAAGGGTGTAGCAACTCTGTCTAATCAGGGTGAGATCCTAGCCAGGGCACAAGGAGAGCAGGAAGGTGATGTGATTGTGTTACCTCCTGAGGGTGTGGAAACCGGTAGCAAGAAGGAAAAGATTCCTGAACTTGTGTGTGGCAAAGGGAAGGAGAATGCTTCTGACCTTTTCTCTAGGAAGTCTGTAAGTTTGCCTGAAAGGGGATTGTGTAGGAATCCGCCGGATGGGCCAGAGGTGATTCTGGATGTAAGGGAGACCCAGAAAGAGTCTGTTGTTGCTCAGGAAAGTGTTCCTCTAGAGCAAGCCCTCGGTGAAGAGGGTAAGGGCAGAATTTCTGGGAGGGGTGAATTATTGCATAGAAAAGCCCCTAGGGAAAGGAATCCTCATGGAGTCTTTGCAAGCAGTTTACTGCCACTGAAGGGTGTGAAAGTGATTTTATCAAGAAAGTTTCAGTTCCTAACAGCCAGAAATTTTCTTTTGTGAATGTATCCACTGACTGTCCTGTTGAAAGACCCAGTGTGGAGAGCTTTGAGAAGGTCTCCGATGAAGTGAAAGCTGTTAAGAAAGTTAAACAGTCCCATAACCAAGTGGCTGTGTTTGGCCAGCTTGTTGGGGAGAAGACCCAATCCCAGTTTGACCCCCTGGGGTTTTGGGGTGGCCAAAGGGCATGGGCCACAGAAACCTTCCCACATGCGGCCTGCGAGTGCTATCGACCACCACTGACCTAAGGGAGGGCGTGAAACTGGAAGGGCCTGGTGTAACTCCTCCCAAGGAATGGGAGAGATGCTGGGGCACCCATGGGAACGTTGGTGGCTTCGAACTTCCCCAGGTCACCGGCTGAAGTGACCCCGCTCAGTTCGATCTCGAAGGGGGGAGAGATGTGACAAAGTGGGACTGTTCTTAATGTTTCCTCTGAATAGTGTGGGGGTGCCTCAGTTTCCCCTATGAAGTTTTTTAGTATCTAGGTGGTGCAATAAGGGTGTATGATCATTGCAGAGCCCTAGAGGGCATGTGTGTGCAGGGGTCTGGACACAGAGAATGGCCAACACCCTGTTTCCTTGCCACTGATGGCCTGGGCCCTTCCCCCCTGCAAGGGGAGAGCTGAAGGGTTGGAGAACAAAGGAATCCGGTGACCTCCTGGCCCGGGAAAGGAACAAAGCCCAGAGGAGGAGGGGCTGGAGGGAGTTGGAGTGAAGTGCAGGCGTGGTTGTCTGGCTCACTGCCCCCAAAATGGACCCAGCTGAGGGGTCCTGTTCTCTGCACCTGCAAGCTCTGTTTTAGACCATGTTCCTGTCATCTAATAAACCTCTGTTTTACTGGCTGGCTGAGAGTCCCGTCTGACTGCGGAGTTGGGGGGCAGGACCCTCTGGCTTCCCCAGGAGCCCTGCCTGAGCGGACTCGCTGTGAGAAGCGGACGGAGGGGCAGAGGATGCTGAATGCTCCGAGGTCAGACCCAGGAAGGTGGAAGCCGAGTGAGCTGTGTGTCCTGAAGACAGGCTGCTCACAGAAAGGAGACTTCCCCAGAGTCCTGCCTGGCTTCGTAGGGAGCAGTTCCAGAGCATCGCCCAGGGACTCCGTGACAACCTCCTATCAACAACTGCTCTAAAATCCCTCTCATTTTCCACTTTCCTCTCTATAATTTGCATAAATGGATCCAAAATCCCTCAGATTTCCAACCTTTCTCTTTCATTTCTGAACACTGATGTCAAATCTCAGGTTTCCCTCTTACGATGTCATGATCAAATGTCAATTAAAAATCCTCTCGCGTTTGGGGCTGTTCCCCATGTCTCTAAATCCTAGGAACTTGTCCTTCTTTGGGGGGAACCTGTCACCCTGAGTCCTTCTCCATCCTGGTTGGGAAATTAACCCCCCTGCAACAATGATCATCTTTCCTTCTCCTTTGAGAATCATTTGTTCCCTCCTTTCTCTCTGTTAAAAATGTTTGCTGATAAAAGAGACTAGCCATATATTCAATACCCATCAAAGCCAGGGGCCTCCCCCTGTTTGGGGGATGGGTGGTTCCCAGTTGGCAACAAGAGAGTTCATAGAATCATAGAATATCAGGGTTGGAAGGGACCCCAGAAGGTCATCTAGTCTAACCCCCTGCTCGAAGCAGGACCAATTCCCAGTTAAATCATCCCAGCCAGGGCTTTGTCAAGCCTGACCTTAAAAACCTCTAAGGAAGGAGATTCTACCACCTCCCTAGGTAACGCATTCCAGTGTTTCACCACCCTCTTAGTGAAAAAGTTTTTCCGAATATCCAATCTAAACCTCCCTCACTGCAACTTGAGACCATTACTCCTCGTTCTGTCATCTGCTACCATTGAGAACAGTCTAGAGCCATCCTCTTTGGAACCCCCTTTCAGGTAGTTGAAAGCAGCTATCAAATCCCCCCTCATTCTTCTCTTCTGCAGGCTAAACAATCCCAGCTCCCTCAGCCTCTCCTCATAACTCATGTGTTCCAGACCCCTAATCATTTTTGTTGCCCTTCGCTGGACTCTCTCCAATTTATCCACATCCTTCTTGTAGTGTGGGGCCCAAAACTGGACACAGGACACAGATGAGGCCTCACCAATGTCGAATAGAGGCCTCACCAATGTCGAATAGGTCGAGTTGGCTGGACCCTTTTCTTTTCTCCAGCTGGCACAGGATGAGGAGGTCCCTCTGAGTGCAGCGTGGGTCCAGAAGTATCCCAAACCCCATGACAAAGGGTATCCATGAGGGGGGGCTTCCCGCAGTGCAAAGCTGTAGCCAACGCTGGGGTGGATCCACGGTGGCCATTATTTGCTAGTGACAGAGTATGGAAATTTCTTAGTTATTTTGGCCCTCCATGGCTTCCCTTCTCCTGTTAAAGAGGCGTCCCCCCGGGCTCCCCCTGCCTGTGTGACTGGCCAGCAGGGGGCGGTGATAACTTTCTGTCCACTTGTCAGACACTGTGAGGGAACACTGTTGCTGGGGGGGGGGGCATGTCTGTGTGGGGAGATTGCAGCGGGAGCTGAAGGGGCATTGTGGTAGGGGGAGGCCTCTGGGTGGCTGGGCAGGGGGGACCCTAGTCAGGTTGGTGGGTTCTGGAGGGTTTGGGGTTTCGGGGGGTAGTTCTGATGTGCCCAGCCCTAAGGCTATGGGTCCTGGAGGTGGGTATCGCTGGGGGCCTGTTGGCTGCAGACCAGTGGGGGTGGGGGTCTCTTGGGCAGGTGGGGCAGGGTGTTAGACGCTGCCTGGTGCTGTACCAGGGGCTCTGTCTGGGATTGCCCAGCTGGCTCCTGGGACCATTGCCATGCCCAGTGCACAGAGCTGTGGTGGGGCGGTCCCTGGCGCAGAGTGAGGGGTCCTCCTGTAAAGCGTCAGGGGGTCCTGCTGGGAGGAGGAGGGGGTCCCAGGCAAATGGCCTGGCAGATCCTGGTGGAGGGCAGGTGGGGGTCCTAGGCAGGCAATGGGGAAATCCCAGGCAGGCAGTGAAGGACTATAAAATGACTCTACACAAACAGCCCCCCACCCCATTTCTCCTGCCATTTGCAGGAGCAAATCCAGCCATGGGGGAGCAAACAACCCAGGAATGAGAGTTTCCGAGCAGACAGGCATGGAGAGGGCACAGGGAAAAGGAGATAGAGAGACTGACAGGGTCTGTGGGATAAAAGAGTTTTGAAAGAGATTTCTAGCTCTCTCATCTGCCCAGACAGATGTATTACTCCACTGTGGGGAGAATCACTTTCCTGTGGACAAGACGAGGATGAGAGAGAGGAAAACCCAGTTCCTGACTCCATGTCCCTCCTGGTGGGGTGTGGCTGCCGTGGGGTCAGTGTCAGAGGGAATCCTCGAAAGGGACTCCTTTGGTTCTGCTTTTTTCTAGGATTGCGTTCAGAGACTTTGTTTTGGGATGCGGGAGAGAGAAAGGAGGTTAAAAGTGTGTCTGTGGGCCTAGCCTGGCAGGAGGGGCCAGGTCTCTGCTGTAATCCAGAGATTAAATAGAGAGTTGTCACTTTGGATGGGCTATCACCAGCAGGAGAGTGAATTTGTGTGGGGGGCGGAGGGTGAGAAAACCTGGATTTGTGTTGGAAATGGCCCAACTTGATGATCACTTTAGATAAGCTATTACCAGCAGGACAGTGGGTTGGGAGGAGGTATTGTTTCATATTCTCTGTGTGTATATAAAATCTGCTGCAGTTTCCACGGTATGCATCCGATGAAGTGAGCTGTAGCTCACGAAAGCTCATGCTCAAATAAATTGGTTAGTCTCTAAGGTCCCAGAAGTACTCCTTTTCTTTTAGCATTTTCTCAGTACGGCAGAATCTCAGATCTCACTCTGCAGGGAAAGAGCCTGTGGGAAGCGTGATGTGAAATGAACTAATGCCCATTCCCAAACCTCCACAACGGCCCTTCTCGGCCTGCCAGGCTGCAGAACGACGCTCACGTTTCGTTCTGGTTCATCCCGTCCTCCCATGGGACAGGGGAGTGACATGGCTGCAGAGGAGCCAGCTCAGGTAGGGATTATTGGGGGGGTTCTGATCTGTTCCTGCAGGAGGGAGAGGGACAGCAAATACACGGGAGAGGGGAAGGTTAACACGGTCTGGTTTGGAGGTCAGAGCGGGGCAGGAAATGCACAGGGTGGAGAAAGGGAGGAGGCCAGGGGGTGGCAGACCTGCCTGGAGTTGTTTAATAAGTGGTCTACGTTCTTGGAACAGACCCATGAGGTTCGGAGGTGGAAATGCTCCAGTTTGGTGAACAGAAAATAACCCACGTAGATGGGGCTGGGAAAAAGGACCAGACTCCTCGTGCTGGAGCCTGACCCAACTAACCAGCGGGTGCCTTGAAATTGAAGGGGGAAGCCACCAGTCAGGCTTAGGGGAGATTCTCCTGCCTCATATCCAGCTCCTCACAAGGAGGAGGGTGTTGGGCTTCCTACAAGAGATCTCTCCCTAGACCCTGCTTGTGGCAGCATCTCCAGTATCAGTCTGTGGCTAGTAGGTGTGTGATGGATCTGCTGGGAGAGAGGAGGGGCTCTCTCTTCGCCCCCTCACCCTAGTGTTTCCTGGGTGCTCTGAGCGGGGTGGGGGTGGGACTCTGTTGGCTGCGGTCCACCCAGAGTTTTGTTTGATTGGCTCCTCTCCCCCACGAATAGTGGGGCTGTGAGTGGGGCAGCAGGTCCTGAGTGTGGGGCTCTGGCTCTTTCAGGGGCCGGTGACCTTCGAGGAGGTGGCTGTGTATTTCACCAGGGAAGAGGGGGCTCTGCTGGACCCCGCTCAGAGAGCCCTCTACAGAGACATCATGCAGGAGACCTGTGAGAATGTGACCTCGCTGGGTAAGGGTTCCTGTCCCCTTGGTTCTTGGAAGGGGAACTGAAGAGATGAGGTTCACGCCACCCCCACAATGCCACCTCTGCTCTGTCCTGTTCCAGCATCACCCCAGCATGCCAGTGACACACACACGACCAGAGACCCTCCCCTGCTGCTGAACGCTGTGGGAAGAGAGCACAGGAGCAGAATCGCACAGTGTCAAATATCTCCTGTTTGCACAAGTAAAACGGGGGGTTAGGTCTAGCATAACGAGCAGAAGCTTCCTACCCCTGGCCTTCTCTCAAACCCTGAGCCTTCTCCACCCAGACCAGAAAGTGCTTGGGGTGTAAGAAGCAGGCTGCTGGGGTCAGAGCGGCTGGTCCAGGGTTACTGATCACACAGACCTTGAATGCTGGCTGGGGGAATCCAGACAAGGGAGCTCCAGCAGCAGAGCATTGAAACTCAGCCAGGATTACAGATGACACAACTCCTCACTGCTCCGGATTGCCCCGTGCATGGGACAATGGCCTCGGTTGCTGGTGAAAATCCTTGAGACCTGGAGAGTTGCTCCCCCCATCCCCATGTGCACTAACCACAATCTACCTTCTCTGCAGACTTGGTTTTTTGAGTCCCTCATTCCTGAAGTCACATGACCCCGATTCTCATTTTTCACATTCTGCTTTTCTACACTATTTAGAGTCTGTTGCTTCTGAATGATAGTTTCTAATTTCCCAGTGTTCTCCACACCCAGGGATTTTCCTACTCCCTCCCATTGCACTGGACTCACTAGGTTCCCTGGTATTTAAGAACGGCCACACTGGGACAGACCAAAGGTCCATCTAGCCCAGTGTCCTGTCTTCCGACAGTGACCAGCGCCGGGTGTCCCAGAGGGAATGAACAGAACAGGGAATCATGAAGTGATTCATCTCTTGTCACCCATTCACAGCTTATGACAAACAGAAGTTAGGGACACCATCCCTGCCCATCCTGGCTAATAACCATTCACAGACCTGTCCTCAGTAGATTTCTCATGGTGTGTGTTTGTTTTTTTTGTATCCCTATTATAATCTTGGCCTTCACAATGTCCTCTGGCAAGGAGTTCCCCAGGTTGACTGTGCGTTGTGTGAAGAAATACTTCCTTTTGTTTCTTATAAACCTGCTGCCTATTAATTTGATTGGGTGATTCCTAGTCCTTGTGTTCTGAGAAGGAGTAAATGACACTTCCTTCTTTACTTTCTCCACAGCAGACATGCTTTTATAGACCTCTCTCATATGCCCTCTTGTCTCTTTTCCAAGCTGAAAAGTCCCAGTCTTACATATCTCTCCTCATACAGAAGCTGTTTCATACTCCTAGTCCGGGTTTTTTTGCCCTTTTCTGAACCTTTTCCAATTGCAATGTATCTTTCTTGAGATGGGCCGACCACATCTGCACACAATATTCAAGATGTGGGCGTACCATGGATTTATATAGAGGCAAGTTATGTACTGTCTTATTATCTGTCCCTTTCTTAATGATTCCCAACACCCTGTTCGCTTTTTGACTGCCTCTGCACCCTGAGTGGATGTTTTCAGAGAACTATCGACAATGACTCCAAGATCCCTCTCTTGAGTGGAAACAGCTAATGTAGAACCCAACATTTTATATGTATAGTTGGGATTATGTTTTCCAATGGGCTGCACTAGGTGCTATCCTGACATCTAGGACTGCTGAGATCCTGCATTCAGTGATATCCCTGCCCTTCCTGTTCCCTTTCTCCACTGAACCCCACCAGCCCATTCTTAGTGTTCCCAGCTTCCCCAGGACTCTCTCATTGTGTCTGGACCTCTCTCTCTCTGCAAGAAGCAGTTCCAGGGAGACTTGTCCTCTGTCTGGAGTCTTCAACTTCTGGGACATGGATTTACTTTCTCTGTGTTTTAGGAGATGCTTTGAAATTGAGTGTCTGTGACATTAACCACAGTGCAATCTTGACTGGTTGAACAGCTGTTTCCCCTCAGTTGCCCAAGCTGGGGTGGCTTTTACACTGCTTTACTGTGAGAACAGCCACTCCTGGGCAGTTAACACCCAGTCTCCAGCATGTAACTCGCTGCCAGCTACACAGTATTGAGCGCTGTTAGTCAGCGACTCACGAATTACAGTGCACCACAGGAGAACCCCAGAAAATTCTCTGGTCCCGGACTTTTGTGCATCTTTCACTGTCCAGCACACTACTGAACGGCGCAAGGTCATATGAAGTCTGTCATTTCATCAGTGGAAAAGTGACACGTGCCAGCCTTGTTATCCCAAATGGATTTTCCAACACACTTTAATCCCAACACACTGGTTAGATGAAACAATAAAATGAGATGGCTAACTACCAGCAAAAAAACCATATTAATTGACTACACAGGTAATGAGGTATAAAAGCCAGAATTGTTTACAAAAGAAATGCAAGATAAAACCCAAACTAACATCTAAGTTAACAAGCTAAAATGGATACAAAGCAAATGTTTCTCTCACCATATCCTGAGGCAGGCTGGCTGTCCTTTCAGCCAGAAGTCCCCCTAATTCGCCCCTGCTGCCAAGTTCAGTTTCTTCAGGAGCTGTCATGAGCAGAGGAAAAGGGGGAGAGAGAGAGTCTCAAGCATTTTCCTCCCCTCTTTTTATAATTCAGTCCTTTGTACGACAAACAACTTCAGTTCTCAGCTGAGTCCTGGTGACCGGCTGTCTGTTGTAGCTATGAGCTTCAAGTGGTCCCTGTGAAGGAATGTAAATGTCTTCTTCACACCTTCCCCCTCCTGGAGAATGGCAATTTGACCAGCTGCTTGCCTTGCTGTCTCTGAGGAACTGGTCTGAGGGTGTTCCACAGAATTGCAACTTTTTCACTAATAGGATACAGTAAAATCTCATAATTTTACATAGTGTTGCTACACATATTTTAACAGGAGGATAATATTCTGTAGATTATGCATTTTCAAATGATACCTCAAAGAAGCCATACTATGTAAATAATTGATCATAGTTTTCTAGAAGAGTGAACATAGGGGTTGTGACAGGGTCAGGCCAGATGGCTAAGTAGGTCCCTTTTCCTTGGGTAAAGTAACAGAACAATCAGGAACCTTCTGGAGACCAGTAAGACAGGCTGATTCGAACACCTGCAACCAATCAAGAAGCTACTTGAATCAATTGAGGCAGGTAATCAGGGCACCTGGGTTTTAAAAAGGAGCTCACCTCAGTTAGTGAGGTGCGTGTGAGGAGCTGGGAGCAAGGGGCGCGAGGAGCTGAGAGTGAGAACACGGACTGTTGGAGGACTGAGGAGTACAAGCATTGTCAGACACCAGGAGGAAGGTCCTATGGTGAGGATAAAGAAGGGGTTGGGAGGAGGCCATGGGGAAGTAGCCCAGGGAGTTGTCGCTGTCGCAGAGCTGTTCCAGGAGGCACTCTAGACAGGTGCATTCCACAGGGCCCTGGGCTGGAGCCCGGAGCAGAGGGTGGGCCCGGGTTCCCCCCAAATCCTCCCAACTCCTGGTCAGACGCAGGAGTCGTCGGCCTGGACTCTGGGTTCAGAAAAACGGCCAAGCTGAGGGCTGCCGGGAAGCTCCAAGGCGAGCAAATCCGCCAATAAGTGCAAGACCCACCAAGGTAGAGCAGGAACTTCGTCACAGGGTACAGACTGTGCCTGTCTGTGTGTGTCCCCAGCAGATATGTGGGTATTTCAATCCCTCATAAGCAGAGTGCTCAGCATCTTCAGGGACCCAGGGAGCTGGTCCTGGGAATTCACTGGTTTACTTGGCGTGACACTGTAGGGAATTGTGAGACACTTCAATAATAATAATTAATAATAAAATACCAATATGATGAAATTGCAATGAATCATGCTAGATATGCCATGTAAGGTGTCAGTGAAAATGCTATGATTTTCCAAGTATGATCATTTTGTTTCTATGTTTTGTACCACCTTTGTGTTGTGAGTTATAGAGATGTAGGGTATATCTGTATTTCCAGACTTGTGCAGTGTTTCTGGGTGACACCCCCGGACAGACTGGCATCAGCACTGCCGAGCCTCTTCACTGGCCTGTCAAGGGTCATCAGCTGTACAATGAGCCCATGAAAAGAACCAAGGGGATACACCTATTGAGTCAGCAAGACATGCAGGGGTATGCCTGTGTACTGAGACCTCCAGGGCTTTTCCATGCCATGTGCTGTGAAGCTTGTGTTTGGGACACAGGAAGTACAAGCCACAAGGCAAAGGGAATAGAAAGGGCAGCTGCATCATCTTCATTTTCTCTTCAATCCCTCTTCCTACCTCTGGAGCAACTTCTCTGCAAACTGAAGCCTTGAACAAAGGACTGAATGACCCATCCAAGCTGTGGATGTGTTCCAGACGGACTTTCAAGCCAGGAACTCACCAATACTGTGAAGAACCCGATATATAGATTTCTGAATGTATCTGACCTTTCCTTCTTTCCTTTAGTTTAGAGGCTAAAGGATTGGCTGGCAGCCTGGTATTTTGGGTAAGATCCAAACCTTTTTTTTAAATTCAGGCTTGACAAAGCCCTGGCTGGGATGATTTAATTGGGGATTGGTCCTGCTTTGAGCAGGGGTTGGACTAGATGACCTCCTGAGGTCCCTTCCAACCCTGAAATTCTATGATTCAAACCTGTGCTGACCTGGTAATATGGCTGACCGTTTGGGGTCAGAACATTGTGTTTCTGTGACCAGAATTTTTAAATAAGCTCTCACTGTACCGAACATAGGTGCTGATTGGGAGTCAGAGAACTGGAATGCAATAAAGGGGGCTGTGTGATCTTTTTCAGCTTCTCAATAACCAGTGTGGGGGATCAGAAGCATAGTTTGTGAGTGGTCGGTGATTTTAACTTCAGTGTTAGCCATCAGTTCTGGGAGCATCTTCTCTCCCTTTTTTTAGCCTGCCCTGACCTTAGCGTTTTCAGTCAGGACTCCCCAAGGCACACCAGGTCACACTAAGCACTGAAGTGAAATTAATAGTATGTTTTGCTTTTTTTATGACACAGTCTTATGCAATCACCTGAACTCCTTTGTTTTCTTTCATCTGAGCAGGGTTTCCCATTTCCAAACCTGATGTGTTTTCCCAGCTGGAAGAAGGGGAAGAGCCATGGGTCTCAGAGCTCCAGGGTTCAGAGGAAAGACAGACCCTGAGAGCTCCCTGCAAAGGTGAGGAAACATGAAACCAACTCAGAATCTGTAAATGCCTGAAGGAAACATCTGGGATGCCCTACGAAGCCCTTGGGAGGTCACTCAGTTCATTATTGTCCCTAGCAGGGGTCATAACCTCAGGGTAACTATAGCTCATGGCTTCCTGTAGATCCTAGCAGACATCAGGCAGTAGCTTCCTCCCTTCCCCCCATGAATTTGATGGGATGTGAAGGCTGAATTGATCCCCTCCTCTCTCCCATTTAGGGGAAGTGTTTGGAGGAGTTCAGTTCCTGTTTTTATTTGACCTCTCTCCAGCACTTTTTTTCGTTGGCCTTCCCCTTTCCATCCCTGTTTGAGGTTTCTGTCTCTATCGCAGCAGGTGATGTGATGGCATGTGAGAAAGAGGAGCAGAATTCTCAGCAGGAAGATGCTGGGCAAGTGGATAAACACAGAGCATTATCACAAAGATCGGAAAGGAACGTGTCCAGGAGTCATGAGCAGGGAAAATCCTGTGAGATTCAGCACAGACCAGAGAGCGAGCAGGGAAATCGGCCAAGGGATAAAGTGGGTAAATTAATTTCCTGTCGGGGAACTCAGAAGGAGCTCAAGGAAAGCACAACACAGCAGGAAATCCTCAGGGGAAAGACAAAAAATGCATGCACTGAGTGTGGGAAAAACATATATGACGAGTCAGCCCTTCTAAAGCATCAGAGAATCCGCGCAGGAGAGAGGCCCTATGAATGCCGTGAGTGTGAGAACCTTCAATCGCAGCTCAAACCTTGTTACCCATCAGAGAACCACACAGGGGAGAGGCCCTATGAATGCCGTAAGTGTGGGAAAACCTTCTCTTGGCACTCAGCCCATGTTAGCCATCCAAGAATCTGCACAGGAGATCAACACCATAAAAACCTCTATGGCTATCCGTACTTTTTTTTCTTTAATACTTTTCCTGATTCCCACATAGTAACTTTTAAAGTTGTTTGAACTGTTTGCAGCACCGTTATCCCTCAGTGTGTCCAAATGAGTGGCCCATTTTTGCCTTTTGCAGTTCACCCTGTTTTGAGGTGGACCCATTTGTCCTTCCTATCTACTCCATTGTCTCACGAATAATTTGAGTGTGCCCTTCCTATCAGGAACCAGGGAGCATCACATCTATACCATTCCTCCTATTGCAAAATTATTGTTCGGAATCACCAATGATTCAGATTATATCGTTGCCAGTTGTTCTCACGTTGCTCTGGGTTGTGCTGAAGAGCAGTTATATTGGGAACTTTCCCAATTATATTTAAAGGAAGAGGAGCAGGGGCAGGAAAAGAAGTGTCATTTCAGCCTCTGTGACACTGGAAGGAGATGGGGTGACTCAGAGATTCCCTCCTTCCTCATCACTCCAGACCTGTTAACTCTGCATGGCTCAGACAGGAGGGATCTTCATCACATTCTATCCCTCCACTTCTCAAAGTGTCACGTGATGAAGCGTACTCAGCTGTCTGTGCTTGGAGACGATGCTTTGACTTCTTTAATCCTATATCAGAGTCGCTATGCCTGGAGATGAAAGTGTCAAAAACCTGGAAGGGGAATTCAGATGGATCCCAAGCACCGTGTGATCATTTGGAGTTTAAATCCCAGGTTCCATCAATTGGTAAAACCACTTCTGGCAAGGGGCTGTTTTGTCCCCCATTATGGGGGATGCTAGGTTACTAAAAAGTTTTTAAATAACCTAACTAATTCTATGGCATGGGGAATGGTCCCCTTCATGATGCAGATGTTGAGGAAATAGAAGTGGGTTTTTTATTGAATTTATCCTTTGTAGGTGCTAAAAAAAAGTGTATGAAATGAAATCAGTGTTGGAAATCTAATAGCTGCAGAAAAATAGCTAGTTTTGAATAGAAACTCCAGCTCTGATAACTAACAGGCCTGTATCCAGTCCCTTGCCTGGAATTGTGCCACCAAATTAAAGAAAAGCTGGGCATGTTTCAGGAAGCCATTCCTCACTAACACTGCTGAGATTTTGAGTGCTTTTGTAAAGGATTCTGAAGTGTACATTTACCCTAACCAAGGCCAAGGATTTGGAAAGAACTGGGGTTGAATGAGTACACGCTCCGTTCTTGGTTTCCATCCCAGTAAAAGAAGCTATGGTGACCAAAGCCCCAAGGAAAATTGTTTGTTTGTACAACTCACTGATTACAGATCCAAAGCATGCCAGGGTTAGATTGAGAACAATCATCCTTCACCATTTGGATTCAAAGAGAGAGAGTGCTTCATAGGACATTCCCTCCTCGTGGATTCCAAACTGGGTGCCTGATCGGGTAATGTGAAAGTCAGCTTCAGGACTCACATAATTTGTCAGACCATTCTGTTTATTAGCAAAGCACTTTGCCAGTGCACCCAGATATGTGAGCCCCCTGCAAAGGCTCAAGCTAACTTATTTATACAGATAAGCCAATTTAACATAAGAGACAAAAGGAAGCAGAAACTGACAAATATACATACATATCTATCTTGCATACTAATGTTTACCAATCTCCCAGCTCAGTAGGAGCTCTAAGTTAATTAGTTTGAGGACCCATTGTCTCACACTCCTTAATGTTTCTCTTCTTGACAACTATATTTCAACAAACCCTTCAAGTAGCATTTCTTTAATGAATTATAATTTCAATATAATTCATTCTATTTTCACAGAAACAAGGACTTTCAGGCTGTGGAAATGATGGCAACCAATGAGGCAACGAATGTGTCCGGTTCCAGTTTCAGACTTCCAGATACTCGCATGTTGAGTGCTGATTCTCTGGTTTTGTGTCTGATGCTCCGGCTTCACAATAAAGCTGATGTTGGCACAGCTGCCCCCATGTAGCTGCACTGGTGTAGCATGCTATTACAGATGCTCTAAGCCAATGGGAGAGATCTCTCCCGTCGGACTTCATTAGTCCAGCCCCCTCAAGCTATATGTCCTGCTGACGTAGCGCAATCTACACCGGGCGTTAGGGCTGTGTAACTACATTGCTCAACTCTGGATTTTTCACACCCCTGAGCAATATAGTTATACCGATAAATGCCTTTTAGAAGAACCAGCGATATATGAACTCAGAGAATTGGTTGGGACCTACGTTGGGACAAACCAGAACTAGAGCCAAGGTTCAGTTGTTGGCAACGGGGATTAAAAGAAAATGAACTCATATGATAAGAATTTGAGCTCTTTGAATATGTTATTGTTTCCAATAAAAATGAATTTATTGGTTAAAGAGTAGGAGACTAATTGTGTGATAATCTGAATCACTTTGTAAAACAAAGTGTCTTGTTTTTTTTGTTTTGTTAGTCATACAGGAAGTGACAGCTGATCTTGAAAAGTTAATTTGCTTTGATTTACCCCCTGTAGTGTAAGGAGTTCTGGTAGAAAACCTCACTCCAATGGTTGGGGTGGAAGAATGTGTGTGAGAGTGTATAAGTGAATATTGGCCCAGTATAGATTTTAAATTTTTGTGTTTCAAATAGAACTTATTTTGCTTAGTTTCAAAGTCTATTTCTAGTGAAAGCAAAAGTATTCGAAGAGACAATTTGTAGAAGTTTTTACAAGTTCTTACACTTAGACTGTAAGGGTCACTGACTTCCCCACTTCTCTAATTTGCAAAGGAAAGTCATCTGTCATAGGATGTGTTCAGCAGGGAGGAAAGTTGCAGTCCTCAAGCACCAAGGAAAAGGCTGAAGTCCATTACCTTTTAGGTCAAGAAGCCATCTAAAGTCTGGTCTATGCTGAAAAGCGATGTTGACGTAGCCACCTCTCTCAGGGGTGTGAAAAGTCCACTCCACTGAGAGAAGTAGTTAATGTGACCTCAGCCCCAGCGTAGACAGTGTTAGGTTGTCAGAAGAACACTTCCTGTGTTTGAAGTATAGACAGAGCCTGAGACAGACCGATCCCCTATGGGAAGTGAGTCATGACATGAATTCCAATTTTGACCCATTTCCCTCTATGTGAGGGAGGTACTAGTATGGAGGGCTGGGCCAGCTGTCCGATCGCCTGGTTCCTCAACTGTAGCTACAGCTCTTCGTACCCATCCACCCAAAGACTGAGAGAAATGGAGAGTTCCAACCGTTGTTATTTTAGTATCTTATTGTTCCTTTCTCTGTTTTTTGTGCTGGCCTTTCTATTATATCAGGGGGTGAGGGTATAGCTCAGTGCATGTTGTGACAAAGCTCTGTCCTTGTCTCTATGGGTCCCACGTTTCCTGGTGGATTTTGCTAGCCTCAGAGGCTCACTGTGACCGTCCACACAGCCCTTCTCTCTCTCTAGAGGCAAGGGCCACAGCTTACTGAGCCATCATAAGCCAGCAAGGGAGGTGAGGAGAAGCAACCCTCCCTCGCACAATCTCTGTTTTCCAGTATCCATGATTAATCAAGGAGGGGAGGGAAGGGGAGGAGAGGGGAGGGGGGAGCCTGGGCCCACCCTCTACTCTGGGCTCCAGCCCAGGGACCCTAATAGTAGCAGCTATGGTAGCTGACTTTTGGGAAATAGGACGTGTACAATTCCCTGGGCCGCTTCCCCACAGCAGCCCCCACTCAGTATCTCCTTCGCTGTTACCTCAGGGCCTCCTTCCTTGCACCTGATGTGGATTTGCACTGCTTGGTTCCTCCAACAGCACGGCTTCCTCCTACAGATCCTGACACCTGCGCCTCACTGACGAACTGGGAGGCTTTTCACGAGTTCCAGCCAGGCCTTGATGGGCTTCAGGTATTCCAATCAACCTAGCTATCTCCACTGCTTTCTAGAAGGATCTTAATTGGCCCCAGGTGTCTTGATTAACCTGAAACAACTGTCATTTGGTTACTATGGTACCAAGGATTTGTTTAGCCTGGGGCTAACATACCTGTTCCTCACGACTTAACTATAGCCGTCTTGCCTTGCGTCGTCGCAATGTGTGACAAAAGCTTATTGGTGCCAATTGGCAAAGGGGTCACTGTCATTCACAAGCAACTCCTGTCTCAGACCTGACAAATTCACCACACCTAGGACCCAGAGCAGGGGTGGGGGAATCTTCCTTACAGTGGGGGGGCCACCGGCGTCCGAACTGTGACGCCCCCATGACACCCCTTTCCCCCCAGCCCTCACTCACTCCGCCCCTTCTCCCTGAGGCCCCAATCTCACACCGCCACTTCTCCCTGATGCCACCCCTCCCTCCCTCTGAGGCCACACCCACAGAACGCCTCTTCCCCCAAGGCTCCACCTTGTTCCCCCATCCGTCGTCCGTTCTTAGGGCTGCTAAAAAGTGCTGGGCCCATGGCCCTCTAAACGCCCCTCGTCCTGCACCCTGACACACAGCCAGGCAGGCAGCAGTGTGTGTGAGTGTGTGTATGTGACAGAGACTGCTGGGCTGTACTGAGCCAGTGCGGGAAGTGGGGGCTGATGTCGGGGCTGTCCCGCTCTCCCTGACTCAGGACTGGGGTGTCCCCTCTCCCCCTGACTCAGGACTGGGGTGTCCCGCTCCCCCTGACTCAGGACTGGTTGCTTCCAGCAGCTGTCTGAACTTAGGGACAGCGTGCCAACACACTCACTCTTCCACAACACACACGCTCCCCGAACACACACACACTGTCCGTCCCCAACACACACACACTCTCTGCCCACCATGCCCACGGCAGCTGAAAAGCAGCTGGCAATCGAGTCGGATGCCCATGGAACAATGGGATAGAGAAACCTGCCTCGTGTGGCTGCCCACCAGGCATTGCAAACCCTTCCCAAAGCACCCTGCGGCCAGTTGCACAGTGGGATAGCGTCCCACAATGCACTGCTCTCTGTGGCGATCCAAGAGCTGCTAGCCTGGATGCGCTCCGGTGACATAAGCAGCCTAGTGTGGACATGCAACAGCGGCTTAATTAAAACGCTTTAACTAAAGCAGCATAACTCTGTCGTGTAGACGTAGCCTGGCTCCCACTGGGGCCAAGGATGCTCAGGCACTGAAACTGAAGAGCCACAACTTCCTCCGGGCAGGTGCCTCGTGGGAGGGGCAGAGAGGTGTGAGCGGTTCTCAGGGCAGGTGAGGGGAGGGGACAGAGAGGAGTGTGTGGCAGGCTGGGCAGGTCTCATGGGAGGGCTCAGAGAAGTGTGGGTGGCGGGCAGAGTCTGTATCAGGAGAGGGGGCAGAGAAGTGTGGGTGGCAGGCAGACCATGGGGTAGGGGGCGGAGAGGCACGAGCAGCCGGCAATGAGGCCTTGGGGGAGGAGAGGAGCGAGTGAAAGGTGGACCAGCAGGCCTCAGCCAAGGAGGCAGAGTGGATGGGAAGAAGTCCCCCTGTTAATCCAGTGCTATCTACACTGGGATTAGGTTGGCATAATGGCATTGCTCAGGGGGGTTAAATTTTTTACCCCGCAAAGTAATGTTGTTACACTGACTTAATTTTGTAGCGCAGACTTGTCCAAAGAATCACACACACACCTTGGGAGCAAAACTTCACCTGCTTCTCTGCTTTACAGAATCCAACACAAGCAACGCTTGTCCGGCCGTGGGGGGCGTTGGCAGGGAGTCAGGTGTGGGCAGACACCATACGTTAGCCAGAGACGGGCACCATGGCTTAGCTGGCTAAAGCACCTGTCTTGTAAACAGGAGATCCTGGGTTCAACTCCCAGTGGTGCCTTGTTGAGTGGCTTTTGGGGCACCTGGTACTGGCTGCTGTCAGAAGACAAGATACAGAGATAGGTGGACCTTTGGTCTAGCCCAGTGATGCTGGTTTTGCTGTTTAAATTACACGCACAGGCACTGATGATAGAGTGACTGAAAGTTTGGGTGTTAAGAGTTGATAGGTCAGTGGTGCAGTCCCCTCGCAGATGACCCCCTCCCTCTGGGACAGGGGCAGGTCCGAGCTCTCACACCAAGTGGCTCATTGGGGCTGTGTTAGCCGACGGCCAAGGATGTTTGGTGAGGTGCCAGCTATGCCCGTTTATACCATCCGTGACTTTAACCGCTAGGACGCACTGTCCCTTCGCAGCGGGCAGCCCGGGCTAGGCTGACGGATGCCCCAAGGTCCTAACCACCCGTGACTTTAACTGCTAGAGCTCAGAGCTCCTTCGCAGCGGGCAGTCAATACTGACTGACAGGTGCCCCAATGGCAGCACTAAGAGCCTCTCCACACCCGTGACTTTAACTGCCCGTGACTTTAGAGCTCAGAGCTCCTTCGCAGCGGGCAGCCAGGATTGACTGACAGGTGCCCCAAGAGTTTGCCCCGTGGAGGCGGCACAACTCAACGCTAGGCTCTTAGTACTCTCACCTAATGGCCAGGCTTTAGAGCCAAAACGGCTGAGGTTCTTTAATTGTGTCGGCTGCTTTACAGTAAACCAGAGAAAACAAGTCAGGCTTATGCACAAATAGTTACCAAAATTTATTAAGCTAGATTCTAATCATGTGGTTACAAAATTGGTAGTGCCTACTTATTTAAATGTAGAGATGTTACACACACAAACAAGTTACAAAACTGAAGCCACAATCCCAAAGAAAGAAAACAAAGTATAGAGCTCTATTTCAAAATATGTGTACACTAAAGATAGGAGATCAGGTGTGGGTGCTTCTTACCCTCCTTGCATCTCTCAATTCCAGCGGTGCCAAGCCAGGATCGGTCACTCAATTCCGCGGAAAGACGAATAAGGGACAAGGCGTAGGGACCCTCTTAGCTGCAGAAGCCTTGGGAGGCTGTCACTTATCTGACCAGCAGATAGATAGTGAAAAGCACTCAAGAATCATGGTGCTGTAGGTCCCCTACTTATACCTCTGTACTCCTTTATTCTCTTTCTCCTTTCTTATGCCAAATTGAGGCTGGTCTGTCTGGGTGACGCCAGCTTTCGCAAGAGTAGTTTACACTTGCAAAGGAGAGAAACAATAAGTGTTGACTACTGGACATTTCTTTTATCAGGGTAAATATTTTCCCACCTAGGATGTTGGGGTGTGTGCATCACGCTATTTAGTAGGGGCTAAGAGCCATGTCTGTCACAGGGCCTCTGCCTGCTGTGAGCTTAATCTTCGTATCTGTTCCCAGAGGCACATTGTAGCAGCACACCTGTGCTTTCACAGCTTCAAAGGCTGTACTGGAATATATGTTAAATGCCCTGTTCCTGCTTCCTCCTGTGTTTCCAGCAATGCTGGTCTGGGGGGGGGGGGGGGCTGTCTGTCTGGCTACACTTGCCTCTATATAAATCCATGGTACGCCCACATCTTGAATATTGTGTGCGGATGTGGTCGGCCCATCTCAAAAAAGATACATTGCAATTGGAAAAGGTTCAGAAAAGGGCAAAAAAACCCGGACTAGGAGTATGAAACAGCTTCTGTATGAGGAGAGATATGTAAGACTGGGACTTTTCAGCTTGGAAAAGAGACAAGAGGGCATATGAGAGAGGTCTATAAAAGCATGTCTGCTGTGGAGAAAGTAAAGAAGGAAGTGTTATTTACTCCTTCTCAGAACACAAGGACTAGGAATCACCCAATCAAATTAATAGGCAGCAGGTTTATAAGAAACAAAAGGAAGTATTTCTTCACACAACGCACAGTCAACCTGGGGAACTCCTTGCCAGAGGACGTTGTGAAGGACAAGATTATAATAGGGTTACAAAAAAAAAAAAAAAAAAACACCATGAGAAATCTATTGAGGACAGGTCCGTGAATGGTATATGAGCCAGGATGGGCAGGGATGGTGTCCCTAACTTCTGTTTGTCATAAGCTGTGAATGGGTGACAGGAGATGAATCACTTCATGATTCCCTGTTCTGTTCATTCCCTCTGGGACACCTGGTGCTGGTCACTGTCGGAAGACGGGACACTGGGCTAGATGACCTTTGGTCTGTCCCAGTGTGGCCATTCTGAAATACTAGGGAATCTAATGAGTCCAGTGCAATGGGAGGGAGTAGGAAAATCCCTGGGTGTGGAGAACACTGGGAAATTAGAAACTATCATTCAGAAGCAACAGACTCTAAATAGTCTAGAAAAGCAGAATGTGAAAAATAAGAATCGGGGTCATGTGACTTCAGGAATGAGGGACTCAAAAAACCAAGTCTGCAGAGAAGGTAGATTGTGGTTAGTGCACATGGGGATGGGGGAAGCAACTCTCCAGGTCTCAAGGATTTTCACCAGCAACCGAGGCCATTGTCCCATGCACGGGGCAATCCGGAGCAGTGTAATCCTGGCTGAGTTTCAATGTTCTGCTGCTGGAGCTCCCTTGTCCCAGCCAGCATTCAAGGTCTGTGTGATCAGTAACCCTGGACCAGCCGCTCTGACCCCAGCAGCCTGCTTCTTACACCCCAAGCACTTTCTGGTCTGGGTGGAAAGGCTCAGGGTTTGAGAGAAGGCCAGGGGTAGGAAGCTTCTGCTCGTTATGCTGAACCTAACCCCCCGTTTTACTTGTGCAAACAGGAGATATTTGACACTGTGCGATTCTGCTCCTGTGCTCTCTTCCCACAGCGTTCTGCAGCAGGGGAGGGTCTCTGGTCGTGTGTGTGTCACTGGCATGCTGGGGTGATGCTGGAACAGGACAGAGCAGAGGTGGCATTGTGGGGGTGGCGTGAACCTCATCTCTTCCGTTCCCCTTCCAAGAACCGAGGGGACAGGAATCCTTACCCAGCGAGGTCACAGTCTCATAGGTCTCCTGCATGACGTCTCTGGAGAGGGCTCTCTGAGCGGGGTCCAGCAGAGCCCACTCTTCCCTGGTGAAATACACAGCCACCTCCTCGAAGGTCACCGGCCCGTGAAAGAGCCAGAGCCCCACACTCAGGACCTGCTGCCCCACTCACAGCCCCACTACTCGTGGGGGAGAGGAGCCAATCAAACGAAACTCTGGGTGGACCGCAGTCAACAGAGTCCCACCCCCACCCCGCTCAGAGCACCCAGGAAACACCAGGGTGAGGGGGCGAAGAGACACCCCTCCTCTCTCCCAGCAGATCCATCACACACCTACTAGCCACAGACTGATACCGGAGATGCTGCCCCAAGCAGGGTCTAGGGAGAGATCTCTTGTAGGAAGCCCAACACCCTCCTCCTTGTGAGGAGCTGGATATGAGGCAGGAGAATCTCCCCTAAGCCTGACTGGTGGCTTCCCCCTTCAATTTCAAGGCACCCGCTGGTTAGTTGGGTCAGGCTCCAGCACTAGGAATCTGGTCCTTTTTCCCAACCCCATCTACGTGGGTTATTTTCTGTTGACCAAATTGGAGCATTTCCACCTCCGAACCTCATGGGTCTGTTCCAAGAACGTAGACCACTTTTTAAACAACTCCAGGCAGGTCTGCCACCCTCTGGCCTCCTCCCTTTCTCCACCCTGTGCATTTCCTGCCCCGCTCCAACCTCCAAACCAGACGGTGCAAACCTTCCCCTCTCCCGTGTATTTGCTGTCCCTCTCCCTCCTGCAGGAACAGATCAGAACCCCCCCAATAATCCCTACCTGAGCTGGCTCCTCTGCAGCCATGTCGCTCCTCTGTCCCATGGGAGGACGGGATGAACCAAAACGAAACGTGATCGTCGTTCTGCAGCCTGGCCGGGCGAGAAGGGCCGTTGTGGAGGTTTGGGAACGGGCATTAGTTCATTTCACATCACGCTTCCCCCAGCCTCTTTCCCTGCAGAGTGAGATCTGAGATTCTGCCGTACTGAGAAAATGCTAAAAGAAAAGGAGTACTTGTGGGACCTTAGAGACTAACCAATTTATCTGAGCATGAGCTTTCGTGAGCTACAGCTCACTTCATCGGATGCATACCGTGGAAACTGCAGAAGACATTATATACACAGAGACCATGAAACAATACCCCCTCCCACCCCACTGTCCTGCTGGTAATAGCTTATCCAAAGTGATCATCAAGTTGGGCCATTTCCAGCACAAATCCAGGTTTTCTCACCCTCCGCCCCCAACACAAATTCACTCTCCTGCTGGTGATAGCCCATCCAAAGTGACAACTCTCTACTCAGTCTCTGGATTACAGCAGAGACCTGGCCCCTCCTGCCAGGCTAAGCCCACAGACACACTTTTAACCTCCTTTCTCCCACCCGCATCCCAAAACAAAGTCTCTGAACGCAATCCTAGAAAAAAGCAGAACCAAAGGAGTCCCTTTCGAGGAAGTTTTTGGAAAGCGTAGGGGACAATTTCCTGGCGCAAGTGCTAGAGGAGCCAACTGGGGGGGCGCTTTTCTTGACCTGCTGCTCACAAACCGGGTATAATTAGTGGGGGAAGCAAAAGTGGATGGGAATCTGGGAGGCAGTGACCATGAGTTGGTTGAGTTCAGGATCCTGACGCAGGGAACAAAGGTAAGCAGCAGGATACGGACCCTGGACTTCAGGAAAGCAGACTTCGACTCCCTCAGGGAACGGATGGCCAGGATCCCCTGGGGGACTAACTTGAAGGGGAAAGGAGTCCAGGAGAGCTGGCTGTATTTCAAGGAATCCCTGTTGAGGTTACAGGGACAAACCATCCCGATGAGTCGAAAGAATAGTAAATATGGCAGGCGACCAGCTTGGCTTAATGGTGAAATCCTAGCGGATCTTAAACATAAAAAAGAAGCTTACAAGAAGTGGAAGGTTGGACATATGACCAGGGAAGAGTATAAAAATATTGCTCGGGCATGTAGGAATGTTATCAGGAGGGCCAAATCGCACCTGGAGCTGCAGCTAGCCAGAGATGTCAAGAGTAACAAGAAGGGTTTCTTCAGGTATGTTGGCAACAAGAAGAAAGCCAAGGAATGTGTGGGCCCCTTACTGAATGAGGGAGGCAACCTAGTGACAGAGGATGTGGAAAAAGCTAATGTACTCAATTCTTTTTTTGCCTCTGTTTTCACAAACAAGGTCAGCTCCCAGACTGCTGCGCTGGGCATCACAAAATGCGGAAGAGATGGCCAGCGCTCTGTGGAGATAGAGGTGGTTAGGGACTATTTAGAAAAGCTGGACGTGCACAAGTCCACGGGGCCGGACGAGTTGCATCCGAGAGTGCTGAAGGAATTGGCGGCTGTGATTGCAGAGCCACTGGCCATTATCTTTGGAAACTCGTGGCGAACCGGGGAAGTCCCGGGTGACTGGAAAAAGGCTAATGTAGTGCCAATCTTTAAAAAAGGGAAGAAGGAAGATCCTGGGAACTACAGGCCAGTCAGCCTCACCTCAGTCCCTGGAAAAATCATGGAGCAGGTCCTCAAAGAATCAATCCTGAAGCACTTGCATGAGAGGAAAGTGATCAGGAACAGCCAGCATGGATTCACCAAGGGAAGGTCGTGCATGACTAATCTAATCGCCTTTTATGATGAGATTACTGGTTCTGTGGATGAAGGGAAAGCAGTGGATGTATTGTTTCTTGACTTAAGCAAAGCTTTTGACACGGTCTCCCATAGTATTCTTGTCAGCAAGTTAAGGAAGTATGGGCTGGATGAATGCACTATAAGGTGGGTAGAAAGCTGGCTAGATTGTCGGGCTCAACGGGTAGTGATCAATGGCTCCATGTCTAGTTGGCAGCCGGTATCAAGTGGAGTGCCCCAAGGGTCGGTCCTGGAGCCGGTTTTATTCAATATCTTCATAAATGATCTGGAGGATGGTGTGGATTGCACTCTCAGCAAATTTGCGGATGATACTAAACTGGGAGGAGTGGTAGATACGCTGGAGGGGAGGGATAGGATACAGAAGGACCTAGACCAATTGGAAGATTGGGCCAAAAGGAATCTGATGAGGTTCAATAAGGATAAGTGCAGGGTCCTGCACTTAGGACGGAAGAACCCAATGCACAGCTACAGACTAGGGACCGAATGGCTAGGCAGCAGTTCTGCGGAAAAGGACCTAGGGGTGACAGTGGACGAGAAGATAGATATGAGTCAGCAGTCTGCCCTTGTTGCCAAGAAGGCCAATGGCATTTTGGGATGTATAAGTAGGGGCATAGTGAGCAGATCGAGGGACGTGATCGTTCCCCTCTATTCGACATTGGTGAGGCCTCATCTGGAGTACTGTGTCCAGTTTTGGGCCCCACACTTCAAGAAGGATGTGGATAAATTGGAGAGAGTCCAGCGAAGGGCAACAAAAATGATTAGGGGACTGGAACACATGAATTATGAGGAGAGGCTGAGGGAGCTGGGATTGTTTAGCCTGCAGAAGAGAAGAATGAGGGGGGATTTGATAGCTGCTTTCAACTACCTGAAAGGGGGTTCCAAAGAGGATGGCTCTAGACTGTTCTCAATGGTAGCAGATGACAGAACGAGGAGTAATGGTCTCAAGTTGCAGTGGGGGAGGTTTAGATTGGATATTAGGAAAAACTTTTTCACTAAGAGGGTGGTGAAACACTGGAATGCGTTACCTAGGGAGGTGGTAGAATCTCCTTCCTTAGAGGTTTTTAAGGTCAGGCTTGACAAAGCCCTGGCTGGGATGATTTAACTGGGAATTGGTCCTGCTTCGAGCAGGGGGTTAGACTAGATGACCTTCTGGGGTCCCTTCCAACCCTGATATTCTATGATTCTATGATTCCCTCTGACACTGACCCCACGGCAGCCACACCCCAGCAGGAGGGACATGGAGTCAGGAACTGGGTTTTCCTCCGTCTCATCCTCATCTTGTCCACAGGAAAGTGATTCTCCCCACAGTGCAGTAATACATCTGTCTGGGCAGATGAGAGAGCTGGAAATCTCTTTCAAAACTCTTTTATCCCACGGACCCTGTCAGTCTCTATCTCCTTTTCCCTGTGCCCTCTCCATGCCTGTCTGCTAGGAAACTCTCATTCCTGGGTTGTTTGCTCCCCCATGGCTGGATTTGCTCCTGCAAATGGCAGGAGAAATGGGGTGGGGGGCTGTTTGTGTAGAGTCATTTTATAGTCCTTCACTGCCTGCCTGGGATTTCCCCATTGCCTGCCTAGGACCCCCACCTGCCCTCCACCAGGATCTGCCAGCCCATTTGCCTGGGACCCCCCCCTCCTCCCAGCAGGACCCCCTGACGCTTTACAGGAGGACCCCTCACTCTGCGCCAGGGACCGCCCCACCACAGCGCTGTGCACTGGGCATGGCAATGGTCCCAGGAGCCAGCTGGGCAATCCCAGACAGAGCCCCTGGCACAGCACCAGGCAGCATCTAATCCCCTGCCCCACCTGCCCAAGAGACCCCCACCCCCACTGGTCTGCAGCCAACAGACCCCCAGCCATACCCACCTCCAGGACCCATAGCCTTAGGGCTGGGCACATCAGAGCTATCCCCCAAAACCCCAAATCCTCCAGAACCCACCAACCTGACTAGGGTCCCCCCTGCCCAGCCACCCAGAGGCCTCCCCCTACCACAATGTCCCTTCAGCTCCCGCTGCAATCTCCCCTCACAGACATGCACCCCCCAGCAACAGTGTTCCCTCACAGTGTCTGACAAATGGACAGAAAGTTATCACCACCCCCTGCTGGCCAGTCACACAGGCAGGGGGAGCCCGGGGGGACGCCTCTTTAACAGGAGAAGGGAAGCCATGGAGGGCCAAAATAAGTAAGACATTTCCATACTCTGTCACTAGCAAATAATGGCCACCGTGGATCCACCCCAGAGTTGGCTACAGCTTTGCACTGCCGGAAGCCCCCCCTCATGGAGACCTTTTGTCATGGGGTTTGGGATACTTCTGGACCACGCTGCACTCAGAGGGACCTCCTCATCCTGTGCCAGCTGGAGAAAAGAAAAGGGTCCAGCCAACTCGACCTATTCGACATTGGTGAGGCCTCTATTCGACATTGGTGAGGCCTCATCTGGAGTACTGTGTCCAGTTTTGGGCCCCACACTACAAGAAGGATGTGGATAAATTGGAGAGAGTCCAGCGAAGGGCAACAAAAATGATTAGGGGTCTGGAAAACATGAGTTATGAGGAGAGGCTGAGGGAGCTGGGATTGTTTAGCCTGCAGAAGAGAAGAATGAGGGGGGATTTGATAGCTGCTTTCAACTACCTGAAAGGGGGTTCCAAAGAGGATGGCTCTAGACTGTTCTCAATGGTAGCAGATGACAGAACGAGGAGTAATGGTCTCAAGTTGTAGTGGGGGAGGTTTAGATTGGATATTCGAAAAAACTTTTTCACTAAGAGGGTGGTGAAACACTGGAATGCATTACCTAGGGAGGTGGTAGAATCTCCTTCCTTAGAGGTTTTTAAGGCCAGGCTTGACAAAGCCCTGGCTGGGATGATTTAATTGGGGATGGGTCCTGCTTCGAGCAGGGGGTTAGACTGGATGACCTTCTGGGGTCCCTTCCAACCCTGATATTCTATGATTCTATGAACTCTCCTGTTACCAACTGGGAACCACCCATCCCCCAAACAGGGGGAGGCCCCTGGCTTTGATGGGTATTGAATAGATGGCTAGTCTCTTTTATCAGCAAACATTTTTAACAGAGAGAAAGGAGGGAACAAATGATTCTCAAAGGAGAAGGAAAGATGATCATTGTTGCAGGGGGGTTAATTTCCCAACCAGGATGGAGAAGCTCTCAGGGCGACAGGTTCCCCCCAAAGAAGGACAAGTTGCTAGGATTTAGAGACATGGGGAACAGCCCCAAACTCGAGAGTATTTTTAATTGACATTTGATAATGACATCGTAAGAGGGAAACCTGAGATTTGAGATCAGTGTTCAGAAATGAAAGAGAAAGGTTGGAAATCTGAGGGATTTTGGATCCATTTATGCAAATTATAGAGAGGAAAGTGGAAAATGAGAGGGATTTTATAGCAGTTGTTGATAGGAGGTTGTCACGGAGTCCCTGGGCGATGCTCTGGAACTGCTCCCTACGAAGCCAGGCAGGACTCTGGGGCAGTCGCCTTTCTGTGAGCAGCCTGTCTTCAGGACACACGGCTCACCCAGCTTCCACCTTCCTGGGTCTGCCTCGGACCATTCAGCATCCTCTGCCCCTCCGTCCGCTTCTCACAGCGAGTCCGCTCAGGCAGGGCTCCTCGGGAAGCCAGAGGGTCCTGCACCCCAACTCCGCAGTCAGACGGGACTCTCAGCCCGAAAGCGAGCTCACTGCTTTCCTCACAGCATCAGAGCCAGCCTGAGCCCCTTCTCCAGTGTGCAAGGGGGGCGGGGAGCATCTCTCTGTCCCACCCAACTCCAGGGCTCTGGTTAAAGTCAGGCAGGTAGCTTGAGCCTAGCTGCTCCTCCCT
This sequence comes from Lepidochelys olivacea, assembly GCF_965140295.1. Classification (NCBI taxonomy): domain Eukaryota; kingdom Metazoa; phylum Chordata; order Testudines; family Cheloniidae; genus Lepidochelys; species Lepidochelys olivacea. The sequence continues at coordinate 5,217,646 of NC_140414.1, read as the reverse complement.
GCTGCCAGCCAGGTCATCTGCATTTTCACTGACCATTTCCTCTCCACCGATTGGTTCCCCGGATTCAAACCCTTGGCAGTTACAGGAGTAAGGCCTGGATCCTGTCCCAAAGAGACACAGTCACCCCATAACAGGGTCTTGCAGCTGGTGTCCTGGAGAACCCTAACGACCAGCCAGCCCCACCCCTCCTGGGTCTGCACAGGGATCTGGGCCATAGGCAGGGCGAGGGGCTTCGTCCCTGGGACCCTCGCCCAGCTCACACAGCCCCTCAGCCTCTGAGGCTGCACCACCCAGGGTCTGACACCAATTCTCTCTGTCCCAGGATCTCGCCACCCCAGGAATGTCTCCCCATTCACCATCACCTTCTGCTCCCACTGGAGGTCCGAGGGGCCTGGCCCAAGGAAACTCCACACAGACATATAGGTTGGGACCAGGAGTGGGAGCCTGTCCACCTCCCCACCCATCTGGCTGACCGAGTCTATGGCCTTGGGACCCAGCAAGGGAGCTAGACACCGGGGCTTTTCCGCAGGGTCCCCTGGTTCAAATCTCCAGCCTGCTCAAAGGCAGTGAGGTGGGCATCCACATCCCCCCCCTCCTTAACCAGGGGCAGCAATTTAGTCTCGAGGTTCCCTGCGGAACTGGCCCCCCGGGGTCTATCCCCACTCACCCCTGGGGGGTCCCCTAGGCCTCTCCACTCCCCCATCACCAGTTCATGCTGCTGCTGCTTCTGCAGCTCTTTCTCGGGCTCTCGCTGTCTCCCCACGGTCCTCTTGCTCTCTCGGACTCAGCTCCAATCCTGTCCGACTCCGATTCCCGGATGGGGAACCCGATCGTGAAGACCCTCGTCTGGTCGGGGACAGGAGTCTTGGCGATGCCTGGCCACCACTCCAGCTGCTCCCAGATCCTGCTATAGCCCCATTTCGGGTCAGGAATCTGTCCCTTAGAGCGGTCATCCTCCTCCAGCTGCACGATTAACTGTGCTTCGGTGAACTTTCCAATGCTCAACCCTCTCTTTCTGCACAGGGTTACAATGTCCTTCTTCAGGAGACGGTGACAGGCCCTCACTCCGCCCTTCCCAAGTTGTGGACTCACAGGCCTGTGTGCTCTCAGCTCCCCACGGTTTCCAGGGAGAACCCCTAGTGTGCCAGCCCTTCTCGAGGTCACCCCCTCTTTGTCAGGGTCGAGCGGCAGACTCCTCCGTCCCTGGGACCGCTCGCTGCAATCCCCAGGGGAACCCTGTTACTGCAAAAGTCCTTCTCTCTGGTCACACACTTCCAGGGGTTAACCGCCCCCTGAAACTGTCTCTCTGTGAATCTTCAGCACGCCTGGTCCCCGTCAATCCCCCTTTGTTTTACTGCTCCCCAGTCACTTACTGCAGGAAGCGCTGTCCACGGGGTGCAGTACATCCCACCGCTACCACCAGTTGTCACGGAGTCCCTGAGCGATGCTCTGGAGCTGCTCCCCATGAAGCCAGGCAGGACTCTGGGGCAGTCGCCTTTCCGTGAGCAGCCTGTCTTCAGGACACACAGCTCACCCAGCTTCCACCTTCCTGGGTCTGACCTCGGACCATTCAGCATCCTCTGCCCCTCCATGCCCTTCCCACAGCGAGTCCGCTCAGGCAGGGCTCCTGGGGAAGCCAGAGGGTCCTGCACCCCAACTCCGCAGTCAGACGGGACTCTCAGTCAGCCAGTAAAACAGAGGTTTATTAGATGACAGGAACATGGTCTAAAACAGAGCTTGCAGGTGCAGAGAACAGGACCCCTCAGCTGGGTCCATTTTGTGGGGGGCAGTGAGCCAGACAACCACGTCTGCACTTCACTCCAACTCCCTCCAGCCCCTCCTCCTCTGGGCTTTGTTCCTTTCCCGGGCCAGGAGGTCACCGGATTCCTTTGTTCTCCAACCCTTTAGCTCTCACCTTGCAGGGGGGAAGGGCCCAGGCCATCAGTGGCCAGGAAACAGGGTGTCGGCCATTCTCTGTGTCCAGACTCCTGCACACACCTGCCCTCTAGGGCTCTGCAATGATCATACACCCTTATCCCACCACCTAGATACTTAAGAACTGCCTAGGGGAAACTGAGGCACCCCCACACTATTCAGAGGAAACATTAAGAACATTAAGAACAGTCCCACTTTGTCACAGAGGTAAAAGCTGAGTGTATTTCCCACCACTATTTGGTCAATGAATAGAAATGGGCAACATTGGCAAACGTTTTAGATCCATATTCAGGAATCTGAGAAAACGTGTAAATCTGAGATTTTCGTCGTAATTTATAATTACGGAGACAGGGAAAGCTCTCAGGGGCATATTCAATTAGAAGTAGACAACTAGAGTAAAAGTGGGGCAAACTTTTTTATCAATCTTTGAGACGTACAGAGAAAATGTGTCACAAACTACGCAACTGAGAACATGGGATAAACGCCAAGACCGGGGGGGATTTTATGTGGCTATTAAAGAACTAGCTGGAAAAGCGGGGACCGTTTGTCATATAAAATCCAGCCTGTCCAAAACATAAACAGAGAGTGATCGTCGTCGTCCCCCCGGCCCCGGTCACCTGGGCAGCAGGGAGCCCTCTGAGGGGCTGACTGGAGGGGGCGGGGGGGGGGGGAGCTGGAGGGCTCCCTGGGGGAGGGGAGGGGGCGGTAGTGGTGGATGGGCAGGTGGGGGGCAGGTGGGGGTTTGGGGCAACGGTGCAGCAGTTGGGGGCATCAAGTGGGACTGGGAAGCCGGGATCGGGGGCAGCCCCATGGGGGACACGTCCCCTCCCTTCCCCGCCCCGGCAGAGACCCGGCGTCTCCTCCCACCCCCACGCCGGGGCAGCCAGGTTGGGGGATGGCTCCGGGCTCCAACTTCCCACCGACTCCGGGACAAATCGCTGCGGATACAACGGGGGGGCGGGGAGGGAAATCCACGGGAGGGGAGTTTCAATGGACATGTGAGGAGGAGGGAGAGACGGGGGGGGGGATCAGGGGAGATGAGAGAGTGGATCAATGGGGGGGTGGGGGGGAGTTTACAATCACGTGGGAGCTACCGAGAGGGAAAAGAGGAAAACTGGGGGGCATTTGTGCCCGTGGGGGGGGAGGGGATCCAATTAACTCCCCCGCCGGCCCCCACTTCCCCCCCCGGGAATTTCCTGGCTGCACAGAGACAGTTCAACCCCCACCCCCCGCAACTCCGGCTTCTCCCCCCAACACCCCCCAAGGGACCCCGCCCGCCGGGCCCCAGTCTCTACCTCCCCCAATCCCAGCCGTGCCGGGGGCAGAGAGTCACTTTCCTGCCCCCCCACCAGCGCTCCCCCCCCGCGGGGTCTCCCACTCACCGGGTTGGGGGCGGGCAGAGCCAGGGGCTGGTCCCAGCTGGAGAAAGCCCCCCCCGGCCGGGCACGGGGGGGTTAATGACGGGCCCCCCCAGCACAGACCCCGGAGCGGAGCCGCAGCTGCTCCTCCGAGAGACCCGACACGAGGCAGCGTCTGGGGGCGGGGCCTGGAGCAGACCGGGGGCGGGGCAGCGCCAGGGGGCGGGGCCTGGAGCAGACAGGGGCGGGGCAGCGTCTGGGGGCGGAGCCCGGAGCAGACCAGGCGCTGCCTCGTGTCGGATCTGTAGGAGGAGCAGCTGCGGCTCCCCTCCGGGGTCTGTGCGGGGTGGGGCCCGTCATTAACCCCCCGTGCTCCGGTGAGTGGGAGACCCCGGTGGGGGAGCGCTGGGCGGGGGGGGCAGGAAAGTGACTCTCTGCCCCCTCCCTGCCCATCCCCCACTGCCGCCCCCTCCCCGCCCCCAAAGAGCCCTCCAGCGCCCCCCCCCCACCCCCTTCAGTCAGCCCCTCAGAGGGCTCCCTGCTGCCCAGGTGAACGGGGGCCGTGGGGGGGGGACCATCACTTTCTGCTTCTGTATTGGACAGGCTGGATTTTATATGACAAACGGTCCCCCCTTTTCCAGCTCGTTCTTTAATAGCCACATAAAAGCCCCCCCCCGGTCTTGGCGTTTATCCCATGTTCTCAGTTGCGTAGTTTGTGACACGTTTTCTCTGTACGTCTCAAAGATTCCTCAAAAATACCCTCAACGTTTGCCCCACTTTTACTCTAGTTGTCTACTTCTAATTGAATATGCCCCTGAGAGCTTTCCCTGTCTCTGTGATTATAAATTACGACGAAAATCTCAGATTTACACCTTTTCTCAGATTCCTGAATATGGATCTCAAACGTTTGCCAATGTTGCCCATTTCCGCTCTATTCATTGACCAAATAGTGGTGGGAAATACACTCAGCTTTTACCTCCTATCAACAACTGCGATAAAATCCCTCTCATTTTCCACTTTCCTCTCTATAATTTGCATAAATGGATCCAAAATCCCTCAGATTTCCAACCTTTCTCTTTCATTTCTGAACACTGATCACAAATCTCAGGTTTCCCTCTTACGATGTCATGATCAAATGTCAATTAAAAATCCTCTTGGGTTTGGGGCTGTTCCCCATGTCTCTAAATCCTAGCAACTTGTCCTTCCTTGGGGGGAAACTGTCGCCCTGAGTCCTTCTCCATCCTGGTTGGGAAATTAACCCCCCTGCAACAATGATCATCTTTCCTTCTCCTTTGAGAATCATTTGTTCCCTCCTTTCTCTCTGTTAAAAATGTTTGCTGATAAAAGAGACTAGCCATAGATTCAATACCCATCAAAGCCAGGGGCCTCCCCCTGTTTGGGGGATGGGTGGTTCCCAGTTGGTAACAGGAGAGTTGGCTGGACCCTTTTCTTTTCTCCAGCTGGCACGGGATGAGGAGGTTCCTCTGAGTGCAGCGTGGTCCAGAAGTATCCCAAACCCCATGACAAAGGGTCTCCGTGAGGGGGGGCTTCCCGCAGTGCAAAGCTGTAGCCAACTCTGGGGTGGATCCACGGTGGCCATTATTTGCTAGTGTTGCCGGCACCCAGTGCCAAGAGGCTGAACAACAGCTTGAGTGGTTTGTTACCCGGTGTGCTACACCCAATAATCACAACGGGGTGGAGAAGCAGAAAAGTTTATTTGCAGCTGCAAAAAGGTACAGGGAGAATAAAATCTTAAATCCTGCACAACAGAGCAGGAAGTTACACAGGCTTTTATATATATATATTTTTTAGCATACTTATTTAATAGCAAGCTGCTCCAAGTATTCATATCGCCAGCCAATTCAGTTCCCAGCTAGTTCCCTGATTTTTTGTATTATTTGTTAAACTATATATAAAGCAGCTTTATTTAGCATTGTTTTTTATATTTTTTTTTGTGTGGCCTTGCTTAGTTTCAGGCAGTCTGACTCTGCAACATACTGTTGCAGATTCTTAGCATAACTGCTGTGTGTGCCTCCAGGTGGGGGGGCCAAGGACACTTGGGCCTAGCATGCAGAGCTGCTGCGAATGCCTCCAGGCAGGAGGGGGGGGGGGCAAGGACACAGGGGCCTAGTGCGAGGGGGCTTCATCGACACTCGTGGTCTTCCATCCCCTCGAGTTACCTAGTGGCCATGCCCCAGTGTTCCCAACAACTCCCCCCTTTGAGAACATTTAACAGCCTTGGCTTTGAGTTTTTTTATTTGGGCTATTTATTTTTTTATAATATGATTTTGTATTAGCATTTTGTGATAGCTTTGAAGAGAATGATTTATTAATTTTTGCAAAAGGGCCCTGATATATGATATTGCACAGCATAATACTAGTAATACAAGCAATATAGGAAAGAGAAATTTTAATAGCAGGCTAAATAAACCACCAAGCCAAGATGACAAAATTTAGCCTGAAAACAAGGTTTATAACCAATTGTTTTTTGGGGCAGTATAGGCAACCTGTGCTTTGGCTTGGGCATGGGTTTTAGCCTGTATTATTTTTTTATAGATTTTATAATTGCTATTATTTATATATATATAATATTGGGGCCCGATGAGGGCATAAATTTTTTTTTGGGATGCTAAGAGATAGTTTAAAGCTAGCCTGTTTTGGAGGGAAAATGTTTTGAGCTGCTATATTTTTTTATTTAATGTTTTTATTGTTGATTTTAAATTATTAATTGAGTTTTTTAATTTTAAGGCTATTTTTTTAAGTATTATTTGCAGCTTTATAGTATAGGTCTCCGTGAGGGGAGGCTTCCCGCAGTGCAAAGCTGTAGCCAACTCTGGGGTGGATCCACGGTGGCCATTATTTGCTAGTGACAGAGTATGGAAATGTCTTACTTATTTTGGCCCTCCATGGCTTCCCTTCTCCTGTTAAAGAGGCGTCCCCCCGGGCTCCCCCTGCCTGTGTGACTGGCCAGCAGGGGGTGGTGATAACTTTCTGTCCACTTACCAGACACTGTGAGGGAACACTGTTGCTGGGGGGGGGCATGTCTGTGCGGGGAGATTGCAGCGGGAGCTGAAGGGGCATTGTGGTAGGGGGAGGCCTCTGGGTGGCTGGGCAGGGGGGGCCCTAGTCAGGTTGGTGGGTTCTGGAGGATTTGGGGTTTTGGGGGGTAGTTCTGATGTGCCCAGCCCTAAGGCTATGGGTCCTGGAGGTGGATATCGCTGGGGGCCTGTTGGCTGCAGACCAGTGGGGGTGGGGGTCTCTTGGGCAGGTGGGGCAGGGGATTAGATGCTGCCTGGTGCTGTGCCAGGGGCTCTGCCTGGGATTGCCCAGCTGGCTCCTGGGACCATTGCCATGCCCAGTGCACAGAGCTGTGGTGGGGCGGTCCCTGGCACAGAGTGAGGGGTCCTCCTGTAAAGCATCAGGGGGTCCTGCTGGGAGGAGGAGGGGGTGCCAGGCAAATGGCCTGGCAGATCCTGGTGGAGGGCAGGTTGGGGTCCTAGGCAGACAATGGGGAAATCCCAGGCAGGCAGTGAAGGACTATAAAATGACTCTACAGTAACAGCCCCCCACCCCATTTCTCCTGCCATCTGCAGGAGCAAATCTAGCCATGGGGGAGCAAACAACCCAGGAATGAGAGTTTCCGAGCAGACAGGCATGGAGAGGGCACAGGGAAAAGGAGATAGAGAGACTGACAGGGTCCGTGGGATAAAAGAGTTTTGAAAGAGATTTCCAGCTCTCTCATCTGCCCAGACAGATGTATTACTGCACTGTGGGGAGAATCACTTTCCTGTGGACGAGACGAGGATGAGAGAGAGGAAAACCCAGTTCCTGACTCCATGTCCCTCCTGCTGGGGTGTGGCTGTCATGGGGTCAGTGTCAGAGGGAATCCTCGAAAGGGACTCCTTTGGTTCTGCTTTTTTCTAGGATTGCGTTCAGAGACTTTGTTTTGGGATGCGGGAGGGAGAAAGGAGGTTAAAAGTGTGTCTGTGGGCCTAGCCTGGCAGGAGGGGCCAGGTGTCTGCTGTAATCCAGAGATTGAGCATTTTCTCAGCACGGCACAATCTCGGATCTCGCTCTGCAGGGAAAGAGCCTGGGGGAAGCGTGATGTGAATTGAACTAATGTCCGTTCCTAAACTTCTACAACAGCCCTTCTTGCCCGGCCAGGTTGCAGAACGACGCTCATGTTTCTTTCCGGTTCATCCCGTCCTCCCATGGGACAAGGGAGCGACATGGCTGCAGAGGAGCCAGCTCAGGTAGGAATTATTGTGGGGGGTTCTGATCTGTTCCTGCAGGAGGGAGAGGGACAGGAAATACACGGGAGAGGGGAAGGTTTGCACCATCTGGTTTGGAGGTTGGAGCGGGGCAGGAAATGCACAGGGTGGAGAAAGGGAGGAGGCCAGGGGGTGGCAGACCTGCTGGGAGTTGTTTAATAAGTGGCCTAGATTCTAGGAAGAGACCCATGAGGTTCGGAGGTGGAAATGCTCCAATCTGGTGAACAGAAAATAACCTACCTAGATGGGGCTAGGAAAAAGGACCAGACTCGTAGTGCTGGAGTCTGACCCAACTAACCAGCGGGTGCCTTGAAATACGAAGGGGGAAGCCACCAGTCAGGCTTAGGAGAGATTCCCCTGCCTCATATCCAGCTCTGGGAGTGGCTAAGTCATTATGCAAGGTAACCTATTTCCCCTTGTTTTTTCCTGCCCCCCACCCCCCCGACGTTCTTGTTAAACCCTGGATTTGTGCTGGAAATGGGCCACCTTGATTATCATACACATTGTAAGGAGAGTGATCACTTTAGATAAGCTATTACCAGCAGGAGAGTGGGGTGGGAGGAGGTATTTTTTTCATGATTTGTGTGTATATAAAAAGATCTTGTACACTTTCCACAGTTTGCATCCGATGAAGTGAGCTGTAGCTCACGAAAGCTTATGCTCAAATAAATTGGATAGTTTCTAAGGTGCCACAAGTCCTCCTTTTCTTTTCACAAGGAGGAGGGTGTTGGGCTTCCTACGAGAGATCTCTCCCTAGACCCTGCTCGGGGCAGCATCTCCGGTATCAGTCTGTGGCTAGTAGGTGTGTGATGGATCTGCTGGGAGAGAGGAGGGGTGTCTCTTCGCCCCCTCACCCTGGTGTTTCCTGGGTGCTCTGAGTGGGGTGGGGGTGGGACTCTGTTGACTGCGGTCCACCCAGAGTTTCCGTTTGATTGTCTCCTCTCCCCCACGAATAGTGGGGCTGTGAGTGGGGCAGCAGGTCCTGAGTGTGGGGCTCTGGCTCTTTCAGGGGACGGTGACCTTCGAGGAGGTGGCTGTGTATTTCACCAGGGAAGAGTGGGCTCTGCTGGACCCCGCTCAGAGAGCCCTCTACAGAGACGTCATGCAGGAAACCTATGAGAATGTGACCTCGCTGGGTAAGGATTCCTGTCCCCTCGGTTCTTGGGAGGGGAACGGAAGAGATGAGGTTCACGCCACCCCCACAATGCCACCTCTGCTCTGTCCTTTTCCAGCATCACCCCAGCATGCCAGTGACACACACACGACCAGAGACCCTCCCCTGCTGCTGAACGCTGTGGGAAGAGAGCACAGGAGCAGAATCGCACAGTGTCAAATATCTCCTGTTTGCACAAATAAAATGGGGGGTTAGGTCCAGCATAACGAACAGAAGCTTCCTACCCCTGGCCTTCTCTCAAACCCTGAGCCTTCTCCACCCAGACCAGAATGTGCTTGGGGTGTAAGAAGCAGGCTGCTTGGGTCAGAGCGGCTGGTCCAGGGTTTCTGATCACACAGACCTTGAATGCTGGCTGGGGGAATCCAGACAAGGGAGCTCCAGCAGCAGAACATTGAAACTCAGCCATGATTACAGATGACACAACTCCTCACTGCTCCGGATTGCCCCGTGCATGGGACAATGGCCTCGGTTGCTGGTGAAAATCCTTGAGACCTGGAGAGTTGCTCCCCCCATCCCCATGTGCACTAACCACAATCTACCTTCTCTGCAGACTTGGTTTTTTGAGTCCCTCATTCCTGAAGTCACATGACCCCGATTCTTATTCTTATTTTTCACATTCTGCTTTTCTAGACTATTTAGAGTCTGTTGCTTCTGAATGATAGTTTCTAATTTCCCAGTGTTCTCCACACCCAGGGATTTTCCTACTCCCTCCCATTGCACTGGACTCACTAGGTTCCCTGGTATTTCAGAACGGCCACACTGGGACAGACCAAAGGTCCATCTAGCCCAGTGTCCTGTCTTCCGACAGTGACCAGCGCCAGGTGTCCCAGAGGGAATGAACAGAACAGGGAATCATGAAGTGATTCATCTCCTGTCACCCATTCACAGCTTATGACAAAGAGAAGTTAGGGACACCATCCCTGCCCATCCTGGCTAATAACCATTCACGGACCTGTCCTCAATAGATTTCTCATGGTGTTTTTTTTTTTTTGTAACCCTGTTATAATCTTGTCCTTCACAACGTCCTCTGGCAAGGAGTTCCCCAGGTTGACTGTGCATTGTGTGAAGAAATACTTCCTTTTGTTTCTTATAAACCTGCTGCCTATTAATTTGATTGGGTGATTCCTAGTCCTTGCGTTATGAGAAGGAGTAAATGACACGTCCTTATTTACTTTCTCCACGGCAGTTTTGATTTTATAGACCTCTCTCATATCCCCCCTTTGTCTGTTTTCCAAGCTGAATAGTCCCGGTCTTTTTAATCTTTCCCCGTACAGAAGAGTTTCATACCTGTAATCATTTGGGTTGCCCTTTTCTGAACCTTTTCCAATTCCAATATATCTTTTTTTGAGATGGGGCAACCACATCTGCAGGCAGTATTCGAGATGTGGGTGTACCATGGGTTTATATAGAGGCGATAGGATATTTTCTGTCTTCTTATCTATCCATTTCAGAATGATTCCCAACATTCTCTTTGCTTTTTGACTGCCGTAGCACACTGAGTTGATGTTTTCAGAGAACTGTGCCCAGTGACTCCAAGATCCCTCTGTTGAGTGGAAACAGCTCATTTAGAGCCCATCATTTTATATGTGTAGTTGGGATTATGTTTTCCAATGGGCTGCAATATGGTGCTATCCTGCTATCCTGTTCCCATTCTCATAAAAGAAAAAGAGCATCCAAATGCGTGTTTACCTTCATTCCCTCAGCGGTCCTCATGGGAATCCCTGATCGGTTCCAAAGTGTATTAAAACCTTTCTTAAAGGGTTACCTCCTGGTGGTTATCAGGTCCTGTGAGTTTGTAGCCCAGAAAGACCCCCCTCAGTCAGCTCAAACTCAGCTGTTTATCCCCCAAAAGTCTGTCGTCTTCAGTCTCCTGAATGAGGGTGACTCCCTTTCTGCATTGGGTAAAGCTTCAAAAGGTGGAGCTCTGCATAACCAGCCTTGAGATCTGGCATTCATCACCCCGTAGCGATACCAGCTTGCACAGGAAACCCATCCCGCAGCCCTTCCTGGTATCATGTGGCGCATCTCGGCATCATAGTCTGTGAAGAATTCATGCTTTCAAGGGCTGGCTTAGATATACAGATAACAGTCATAATTAGGGCAAGAGTTTGCAGGCAATGAAAAGAGAGTAATTGACAAACGTGAGCAATATCTAATCCTTTAAAGCCTGAAAGTGCCTTGGGGGGAGGGGACAGGAGCCGGCTGTGTGGGGGCGGTGGGGCTCAGATACTGGGCATTGAGAGCCTAGAGCCAGCTGTGCGCTGGAGAGACGGGGCATGAACCAGCTGTGTACAGGGGAGATGAGCAGGGGAGAGGTGCTGTGGACACAGCCGCGAGCAGCTGTGAGTGCCGTCCTCTCTGCAGCATGATGAGAGAGCCTGGCGTCCCACTGCCGATCCCAGACTTGTATGAGGAGGGAAGAAATTGGCATCAAGTCTCAACCGCAGCCAGCCTGTGCCCTGGGGAGGAGACGGGTGTCTCCAGGGAGAAATCTGGGGGATTGTGACCCTGCATGCCCCACCCACCCTCTGATCAGCAATTCCGGATATTAACGGTGATTCCACAAACAAAGAGTAATTTTGGGAAAAAATGCAGTCCTAGCGACAATTTCCGGAAAACACTGGCCCTGGTTGGAACATTAAATCCGATAGTCTCAAGATCTAGGCCTGTGTTGATCAGATCTGCCACTCTGCCTTCACGGAGTTCACTCTGCTGGTGGGTTCTACCCCTTCCCCCATTCTGTGTCTGCCTTGTCTATTTAGATTGTAACTTCTTCAGGGCACGGGCCATCAACGCTTCTCGGTTTGTACTGTGCCTGGCAAAATGAGGACCCACTGTTAGTTGGCCCTTAGGCACTAAGGTAATGAATATGATTTATAATAATCATCTCCTGGCACTTTGAGCCAAGGAAGCCGGCCTTGGGACGTTACTACTTAAAAGTGAGCTGGGCTTAAAAGCATGGAATATTCTTTGTGACAAGTATCCCACAAATTCCACTGACCTCCCTTGTTTTCTTTGCCTTGAGCAGGGTTTCCAGTTTCCAGAACTGATGTGATCTCGCAGCTGGAACGAGGGGAGGAGCCGTGGGTCCCAGACCTTCATGGCTCTAAGAAAAAAGTGCTCCCGAGAGCTGCCTGCATAGGTGAGGCATTGGTTAAACCAACCCCAAAACTGTCGATGAATACAGGAAACATTTGGGATGCCCTACAAAGACCTTGTGAGCTCTCCAAGTTCAGGATTGTTCCCTGCAGATGTAGAATCATTAGGCAGAGGTCACTCATGGCTTCCCACCTATCCTGACTGACAACTGGCAGCAGGTCCCTCCCCAATCTCGATGTCCCCTGAGATTTCTTCTGACATACGGACCCAGAACTGATCCCTTCCTTTCTTTCCTCTGGGGAAGGTTGAAGGGAAAATCAGCTCCTGATAAGTTTGATCTGTCCTGTACACATTTTGGTTCCTTCATCCCTTTTTCCATTCTTCTCTCTGAGATTTCCTTTCTCTCTGGCGCAGGCAGAGACTTACGTCTGGATTCTCTCGGTCTCCCGTCAGGTGTTGGGATGGTGAGTGAAAACGAGGAGGAACCCCAGCAGGAAGATGCTGAGCGAGTAGAAGCCCATGGGATGTTGTCAGGAAGGTCCAAAGGGAATGATTCTGGGAGCTGTGCACGCCCAGAAAAAACAAAAGCCTGTGAGAGTCAGCAGAGGCCAGAGGAAAACTTCGGTAGCCAGTCAGACCTTATTACACGTGAGAGAATGAACTTGGAAGGAACACGCTACACATGCCTCGAGTGTGGGAAAAGCTTCAAAGGGAGCTCGGACCTTCTCACACATCAGAGAATCCACATGTGTGAGAAACCTTACGCATGCTGTGTGTGTGGGAAATGCTTCAAGCGGAGCTCGCATCTCATTGCACATAAGAGAATCCACATAGATGACAAACCTTATGGCTGCCCTGAGTGTGGGAAACACTTCAAGCAGAGCTCACACCTTATTACACATCGGAAAATCCACACGGGTGAGAAACCTTATGGATGCCCTGAGTGTGGGAAGCACTTCATTGACAGTTCATCCCTCCTCTCACATCAGCGAATCCACACAGGGGAGAGGCCCTACATATGCTCTGAGTGCGGGAAAAGCTTCAGTCAGAGCTCTACCCTAATCACACATCAGAGAACGCACACAGGAGAGACCCCCTACATGTGCTCTGAGTGCGGGAAAAGCTTTAATCGGAGCTCTGTACTGACCACACATAGAAGAATCCACACAGGTGAGAAGCCTTATGGATGCTCTGAGTGTGGGAAACGCTTCAATCGGAGCTCATACCTTATCATACATCGGCGAATCCATACGGGTGAGAAACCTTATGGATGCCGTGAGTGTGGCAAACACTTCAATCAAAGCTCAGCCCTTACCACACATCAGAGAATCCACACCGGTGAGAGGCCCTACATATGCTCTGAGTGCGGGAAAAGCTTCAGTCAGAGCTCTACCCTAATCACACATCAGAGAACGCACACAGGAGAGACCCCCTACATGTGCTCTGAGTGCGGGAAAAGCTTTAATCGGAGCTCTGTACTGACCACACATAGAAGAATCCACACAGGTGAGAAGACTTATGGATGCTCTGAGTGTGGGAAACGCTTCAATCGGAGCTCATACCTTATCATACATCGGCGAATCCATACGGGTGAGAAACCTTATGGATGCCGTGAGTGTGGCAAACACTTCAATCAAAGCTCAGCCCTTATCACACATCAGCGAATCCACACAGGAGAGAGGCCCTACACGTGCTCTGAGTGTGGGAGAAGCTTCAATCAGCGCTCAACCCTTATTAGACATCAGAAAATCCACAAGGGAGTGATCTGTAACAAATGCCTTGACTAGGGCTGGCCAAAGGTATTTTTTTCTTTTAAATCACATTTGCTAATTCCCACTTAGTGATCTGTGCCCCATCTTCACCGTGGTTACTCAGCTCCCCCAGATGAGTTGCCTGCTCCTGCCTTTTGCAGCTCACCCTTCTTTGGGGTCAATCCTGTGATGTTTTCTATCAACTCCTTTCCTTTTGGGTCAAAGGAGCGTGTGTCCCTCCAGCCAGGAATGTTCATCAGCTCCAGGTGGGGGAGAGAGGTTTGTTCCCAACAAGCTACACTGAGGCAAAAACTACCCGTGCCTTACATCCACTAGGACTGTACATGGCGTTGGCTGCTCAAGTTAGTGATCTTGGTGTTAAAAGACAATTACAGTTGTCGTGCAGATGCAGCCGAGGTGCAGTGGTTGGCATTAGCTTTCCCCTTGACCTGACCTAAACTCCATCACATGTCCTAGTCTAAACAAAGCCTGAGCATCACAGTTATACTGTTCCCCCATTTAAAAACAATTGTTAGTCATCAAGTTCCCCCACCAGGATCATATTGTTTCATTCCCAGTTGTCACAGTTCAGAGCGCTGTTGCTTCACGTTTTCCTGAAAGCAGATATTTTTCCTCCCGTTTTCCTCCCTTAAAATATATTGAAGTATAACAAAGAGCAGGAATAGGGAAGGGATAGGGAAAAATGTCTTTTCCCCTCTGTAACAACAGAAGAACATAGGGTAAATCAGAGGGATTCTCCATCACCATCTCTATCCCCCTGTTCTTCAATTGGTAAGGTCAATATTTCCCGAAGGGGCTGGGAAGAGGATTCTCTAGTAAATGATTTGGAACTAAGCAAAAGACCCATTCATTTGCCTCCCAAAGCAGTTGTGGCCCATGCCCTGCAGGAGGTTGCTCCTGAAGATCTTCCCTTCCTAATCAGGTGCATGTTGCCTCTTATTTGGGAAATGCAATCCCTTCCTAGGTAGAGATGGGAAAAATGGAAGTGACATTTCTGTTCAGCTCACTCCTGGCAGATGCTGTAAATGTGTAGGAAATGACATCCATGAGGAATGTGATAGAGCTGCAGAAAGACACCCATTTTGAGTAGATACCTGACATTTGGTGTCTTAGAGGGATTCTAAGGCGCACCTGAATTTAGTCCCTTATTTAAATCTGTTGCACCAGATTAAAGAAACAAAAGGGCATATTTGGGGGAGTTCTACCTCAGTATCGCTACTGGTATGTTGTGTGGTTGGTGAAGAATTCTACGCCAGAGCCGTGTAAAATTGCTACAACTAAGGTCAAAGATTTGACAAGAACTCAGGTAGAAATGAGAGGTACGAGTGGTTGATTTTCACCCCAGAGATGGACGCTATGGTGACCTGTGGCCAAGGTAAACTGTTTTTAGAATTGCTCACACTTCTAAAGGATGCCATGATGAAACTGGGAACAACTGTCTTTTACCATTTGGATCCCAAGTTTCCTGAAGCACAGAGAGAAACAGCTGATTCCTTCAGAGCCATGCCATGCCTATGGGTCCCAAACTGGCTGCCTTGCTGGACAAGAAGCACTTCTGTGTTGGTTAAATGATGGTAGCCAATGAGGGAATGTAACAGATTCCAAGTTCAGACTGCAGGATACATGAATGCTGAGTCCAGAGTCTGTGGTTTGGTCTGTTAGTTTTGCTCTTGAGTCTAATGCATGTGTCTCACTGTTCCGCCTCCTGCTACTCTGAAAGATTAGAAAGTGTGAAAGTAGAGCACAGGTGGTTTTTCTCATGATGCAGCCTTCCCACGTAGTGTGAGACCCCTTCCACCCACACTTCTGGGAGAAGACCCAGGGAGAAATGAACCCTCAGAAATGGAAGGCTCCTAGGTTATGGGAGAATGTGATTTCACACAGAGCTCACTGGGTGAAAATGGGAATTAAGAGAAAACTGCCCTAAAGGTTTATAGTTTGTAATCTTTGAAGAAATTGTTACCAGCAACAAGGAAATTGCACATGAAGTTTATTAGTGTAAGGTAAGAGGCTGATTCTGTGATCACTTTCAGTGTTACAGTATAATTCAGGTTTTCTTCTAGCCCCCTCCTACAAAATAGCAAATGGTGGCTAATCCTGCAATAAAAACCTGACTCCAAAGGAATCAGGTTTGGGGGAAAATGTGAGAGAAATAGCATGTACGAGAATAGAGACCCAGTATAGACTGGAATGATTTCTGTTTCAAATGGAATTTATTTGGTAAATTTTAAAATAAATCTTCTGTTGGGAGGAAAACTACTTGAGAGAAGATGTGGAACCTTTTCCCCAGTGAGAGGGAAAGAGCCAGAGAGTTCCCCAGGGCTCTTGTTCACAAAGCAAAGATGTCACATTAGGCAGGAGATGTCAAGATCTACAATGGTGATGGGCGAGTGATGGGAGCTTTTCTGGGTGGTTGTTGTTTGGTTGTTTTTTTTCCATGTAAGTTTTGTTTTGTTTTTGCAACTAGTTCTTTTTATAGCTGCTGAGCCCCCTTGTCCTTTTGAGCACAGCTCTTTAACCCTCAGGCCTGGCTCTGGAAACCTCAGAACCGGCTTTGCGTTTTTTTTTTTCATGTTTGCTATCTTTGGAGTTCGCACATCCACACGACATGCGGTTCACAGCAACGGATACTTTGAGAAACCTGCTGGGTGAAGCAGGCCTTTTCCAAACTGACATTGGCCCAAATTCTGCCTCAATTCAGCTGGATTGGGACACGTCTGTGTCAAAGGAGTGGTTCACACCTGATTTGCCCAGAGACCTCAGAGGAGGGGTAGTTAGATATAGGATAAGTAGGAATCGACAACAATTAAGTTAAATATAAAGGTGAAAGACCCTCACCTTGCAGGTCAACAAGCCTGTTCTGTTCTTTCCCTCCAATGCATCTGGCACTGGTCGCTCTCAGGTAGCACACTGGGCTTGACGGACCATTGGTCTGACCCAGTCTATGACCTGTCGTGCGTTCTTATGGAAGTCCTCTGCGGGCTTGTCTACACGGGCAAGTTTCTGCACAGGAAAGCAGCTTTCTGCGGTGTAACTCCCGAGGTGCGCACTCAGATTTCGTGATGCATGATAGGAAGGGGCCATGACAGGGACACACTGCCGTGCGGGGTCAAAATGAAGGAGCTGTGACATGCCTACCACAAGGTGCAGGAGGCAAACTGCTGCTCCATATTGGGGGCTAACTAACCCCAGCATCACGGCAAGAATCTACCTAGCAGCTGGAGAAAAAATATGAATGAGAGTCAAAGACACCTCCACGTGGCCTGTCTCTTCCCCAATCTCAACACCTGGAAGATTGTCTGGAAGACTCAGAATTTGAACTGCAGAGATTGGTCTCAGGCTGAGAGGGAATTCAGTCTGTGTATTAAGAACTCAACATGGCCTGGAGCAAGCAGTGAGTGAGAAAAGCTGTTTGATCCAATTCTTGCTTCGTATATTCAAATTAGAGTTTAGACTGGGAGTCTGTTTTCATTTGTTATGTAACCACTTTTGACCTCTGTGACCAATACTTATACTCAGTTAAAATCTAACTTTCTGGAGTTAATAAACTTATTTTACTATTTTATACTTACTCCTGAGTTTGTCCAAAGTGCTTGGGAAAGTTGCTCACATAACAAAGGCTGGTGCATGTCCCCTTTATTTTTGATGAAGTGGCGAACTAATTAATGAGCTTACACTTTTCAAGAGAAGGACTGAGACGATCGCATTCTGACCTTTTACTGACACTTCTTTAATAACTAAAAAAAAAGAACAGGAGGACTTGTGGCACCTTAGAGGCTAACCGATTTATTTGAGCACTGTCCAGTTTTGGGCCCCACACTTCAAGAAGGATGTGGATAAATTGGAGAGAGTCCAGCAAAGGGCAACAAAAATGATTAGGGGACTGGAACACATGAGTTATGAGGAGAGGCTGAGGGAACTGGGATTGTTTAGTCTACGGAAGAGAAGAATGAAGGGGGATTTGATAGCTGCTTTTAACTACCTGAAAGGTGGATCCAAAGAGGATGGATCTAGACTATTCTCAGTGATAGCAGATGACAGGACAAGGAGGAATGGTCTCAAGTTGCAGTGGGGGAGATTTAGGTTGGATATTAGGAAAAACCTTTTCACTAGGAGGGTGGTGAAACACTGGAATGCATTACCTAGGGAAGTGGTGGAATCCCCTTTCTTAGAAGTTTCTAAGGTCAGGCTTGACAAAGCCCTGGCTGGGATGATTAAGTTGGGGTTGGTCCTGCTTTGGGCAGGGGCTAGGACTAGATTCCTCCTGAGGACCCTTCCAACCCTGATCTTCTATGATTCGATGACCCTCCTCCAGGAGTGACAGAGCCTGGCATGTGCTGGAAGAAGCGGGGAGCTCTGGTGCCCACGGACCTGTCCTGGCAGCTTTCTCAGCAGCAAAGAAATCAATTCTCCCTGCCCCTGAGCAACCCACCCACAGCTAATGGCAGCATTGGTGGGGGGTCCCAAGCTTTGCACCAACGTCCACATTTCAGACCTTCCTCTCATGGCACTTTCCATGTGAATTAGGACAAGCAAGCTGGGGAAGCTCCATGGGGTAATAAAAACCAGGGCTGCAGGGAAGGTTTGAACTCACAACCCCAGCAATATTGCCCTTTGCACTAACCACTTGCACCCCTGCAGGGGCTCCTTGGACAGCGCTGGGAAGTCGGCCATGATCCGTCTCTGTGGTTCGCACCTTTGCCTGGCAATTGAAAGGCTGCCGGTTCAAACCTCACTCAAGGTGTGGCTTTCCAGCAATGAGACTCCAGTCCATTTTAACAGGAAGAAAATCTCCTCTATTCTGGTTTAGCCCCATTTGACTCCTTCTGCCCGTCTTCTTCCTCCCCCATCGGTCCCTTTCCTTCCCCATTGGGGCCATGCAGAGGGGAGCCCCAGTCAGTCTCGGTCACCGAGAGGCTGTATCCCATAAGGGGAGGGAGGGGTCGCTGTAAAGCATTGATAATGGGTGGGGGAGGGGTGTGCGTGGTTAGGGGGAGAAAGTCTGGAGAACTAACAGTGGGGCCCAGAGAGATTCCCCCACAGACTGGGGAGATCCCCTGCTGCCCACCATCACCCAGCTCTGGGAAGAACAACTTGGGATTGCTTGGGGAACCCACCTTTAAAAACACAAGTGTTCCATGCTAGTTACATTTGAATAAGACCAAAGCCGCCTCAAACCCAGTGTCACAGTCACTGGGACGACTTCATCCTGACATTTTACCGGCCGCAGCCACAAAGCGAGTCAAATTACGGCTCCCGTTCGGCGTCAAGGCTCACAGACGAACCCAGAGGCTTTTCCTTCCTCAGGTTCTGCCGTCATTTCAGTGCTGGCCTGTTCCGAGATTCATCGTTGTGCAAAGCAGCGTCAGGCCCTGAAACTGGACGAGCCCAGAGCAAAGGCTGCCTTCATTTAACCCTCCAAAAACCAACCCGCCGAAACGTGGATTAGCACCCATGCTCCTCCAGCCGCAGGGGAGGCGCCTCATCTGGGCCCCTGGTGCCCATGCTCCAGCAACATAAGACCACGGGGGCCTGGCTCCACCCAAGTCCGGGGGCCGGTGTCTCCCCCAGCCCCACCTGCTGCCCCCGGGCAATTTAAAAGGGCCCGGAAACCCCCACCGCCATCACCGGCAGCACAAGGGGGCTAACGCGGCTTCCTGCCCACCCTCGCTCCGTGTAACCCTTCTGCCCGTCAGAGTTGGCAGCAACAAGGACCGGGTTCAATATCTAGGGGATCCATTCCAATAACACAATGCAAACCAGCTCGAGCCCCCACCCAGTGACCTGGGACAAATATGTACCACCCCCGCTGGGCACCTCCCAGAGGCAATACTTCCCCTCTCGTAAGCACCTAGTCTGAGTGTAGCAAAAAGCCTTTTAATAACAGAGAGAAACAATGTGGCATTATGTTGGGGAAACACCACCAACAGGATTCATAACACAACTCACGAGCAAAAAAAAAACCCACCCCAAGCAAATTGGGGCATGCCCTTTCCCTTTGGTTCTTGAGTCCAGCAACCCCAAATCACCCAAAGTCCCAAAAGTCCAATGACCCAAAAGTCTCTGTCCCTGGTCAGGGCAGCCCCAAAGTTCAAAAGTTTATCTGCAGAGCTTTACCTCCCAACCTGGGTGGAGATGGGGGCGGGGGTAAAAGGCACCTTACATGATCTGAAGCTGACCGCCCCACAGCCCCATAGGCCTCCGCTCCACCAGCCGTCTCACAAACTTCTCCACAATAAATCTTCAGGCTCCCCCACTACTGAACACAACGCTCAGTGATTTCGGCTCTTACTCAGTTCAGCTCTTTGGTGAAGTCAGCTTGCAGTAGGGGAGCCTCAGTACTGGGACACCATTAGCCCGAAATGAGCTTCGCAGCCTGTAACTAGAGTCCTCACGGAATCAAAATTAGCTCTGAAATTCCACAGTGGAGAGAAAAGGAAGAGCAATTAGCATGTAAGTCCATCACCAAGGGACCCATGGCACCAAGTATTAATACTTGTCCCCACCCTCTCTCAATTCACAGCGTTTTGGAACCCATGACCCTTGCCTAGCGAGTGCTACTTAGTTGATGGTGAGTCCCTCCATCATAACAAAAGGCCAAGTACAGTTCCCAGCACAGTTCCCATAATCAGGGTAATAACAATTTATTCTTCCTGCCCCAATAACAGAGACACTGGGGATCCCACAGCAGCCAAAGTGAGCATTTGGGCAGCTATGGCCTCGTTCTAGGTGGGGTGGGTGTGCCTATGCAAATGAGATCGGCCCCTGAAGTTCTTTTCCACAACTTGCCAGACCTCACCACCAGATGTCAGGGTGAGGCTCACCCTGACACTGCTTACACTCCGTGTGGCCTGCCAGTCTCGGAAGCGGCTGGCGCGTCCCTGCTGCCCCGGGGGTGGGGGGATCTCCACACGCTGCCCCCGCCCCGAGGGCCGACTCTGCCATCTGTGGCAATGGGAGCTGCTGGGGTGGTGTCCGTGGGCAGCGATGGGCAGAGACCCCCCACCTAGGAGCTGCTGCCAGACGGGGGTGTGGGTCGCTTTTGGGAGATCCCTGAGGTAAGAGCTGCACCCTCATTCTCTCCCGCACCCCAAGCCCCAGCCCAGACCCCAGCCCCCTGTACCCAAACTCCCTCCCAGAGTCCACCCCCTGCACTCCCTCCTCCACCCTACCCCCATGCCCCAGCCCAGAGCCCACACCCCACACCCAAACTCCCTCCCAGAGCCTGCGCCCGCACCCCCTCCTGCACCCCAACCCCAACCCAGATCCCGCACCCAAACTTCCTCCCACAGGCCTCCCCCCACACCTGGTCTCGCACCCCAACCCTCTTCCCCAGTCCAGAGCCCACCCCTTGCACCCAACTCCCTCCCAGAGCCCGACCTGCACCCTCTCCTGCACCCCAACCCCCTCCCCCAGCCCAGAGCCCACACCTGAACTCCCTCCCAGAACCTGGCCACCCCACCCATTCCTGCACCCAATGCCCTGCCCCAGCCAAGACCCCACACCTGCACCCAAACTGCCTCCCACAGCCTGTACCCCTCACCCCCACCCACACCCTAACCCCCTGCCCCAGCCCAGAGCCCACACCACACATCCAATTCCCTCCCAGAGCCTGCCCCCACACCTGCTCCTGCACCCCAACCCCCTGCCCCAGCCCAGACCCCGCACCCTTCATTCCCTCCTGCACCCCAACACCCTGCCGCAACCCACAGCCCACACCCAAACTCCCTCCCAGAGCCCAACCCCTTTCCCTCTCCCTCCCATACCCAAACTCCCAGAGCCTTAGGCAGATGTGGGGGGAGGTGGACGGGGAGGCAGGACTTGGTCCCATTCTGGAAACCACCAAAAATTGTAGAAACCTGCCGCCCCTGTCCAGCCCAACCTTCTGCAGGTGCCCCTCAGGCCCCACCCATGCAGGGTTTGAAGCTTGCATTGCTTAAATTCCAGGATGCTGGAGGACTTCAGCTCCCCTTTGTCCAGCGGGAACCTTCAGCCCACTCCCAACCAGATTCTTGTCCATGGCATGACTGTCGCGGGGCTGGGCCCCTCTTTGTCTTTTCTCTCTGGGACAGGCCAGGGTACCTAGAACTGGGGTATCTGAGCACCCAGGACCTTCTATGGAGATGCCCTTCCCCTTCCCCTTCTGTGGTCCCATCTGTCATTGACTCCAGCCTGTTTTCTATCCATCATCAGCACCATCCCAAGCCAGCTGCACCCGCCTCAAAAAGACAGTGTCCCCTGATGGGTGTAAATCATAGAATCATAGAATATCCTCATTTACACATTTCTTTGGCAGTCATGACAGGAGACAAAGGGTTTCTATTCCCAACTTGAAGGCAAGGAGTGCATTAGGGGCAACTCCAAGGGAAAGACTATTGATGGAGATCTCAATCTAAATTCTACACGAGTTTTGTTATCTTCCCTTTTGGTTCTATCCCTGGAAATTCCCCCCGACTAGTCTGCTGAAAGATAAAATCATCTAAATCTGCCTCCAAAGAACCTGACCGGCTGAAGCAGGAGGAGACCTGAGAGATGGCCACTTTCAAATCAAAAGGGAATGCTGAGACCTGCCTGTTGCCACACCCGCCCCCACCCGTCCCGAGGAGAAGGAGGCGCCGACCTGTCGTGTGCGATCTAATGAGCAGGGAAAGAATCTGGGAATTACCTTCTGTAAAAACTCATCCTTTTGTTCCTCAAACACCTGTGGAAATAGCTGATTCAAGAAGTGGTTGACAGAGGGATGGTCCGCGTCTCTCAGCAGCTCCTTGGGTCACCAGCCGTTGTCAACCAAGCCAGTTGGCAGACTGACGGCAGGGCAAGAATGCTGACCCCCAACACTCTTTGCTGTTGGCCTCCGTGACATCACCATCAGCTTGTGCATAAACACACACAGACCCCACCCAGAGAGACACACCCCCACTGAGCAACTCCCCACTCTCCCTCCCAGCACTTCCTGCCCACCGCAGAACAGCTGTTTCATGGAATTGAGGATGCTCCGGGAGGGTCGGTTCGGGGCGGGGACATGGCACACTTGGGGCAGTGCATGGGATTCTTCTCTCCTCAGTGCAGGGCTCAGCACTTGTCCTTGCTGAACCTCATCAGATTTCTTTTGGCCCAATCCTCTAATTGGTCTGGGTCACTCTGAACCCTATCCCGACCCTCCAGCGTATCTCCCTCTCCCCCCAGCTTAGTGTCATCTGCGAACTTGCTGAGGGTGCAATCCATCCCGTCCTCCAGATCATGCACGAAGATGGTGAAGAAAACCGGCCCCCAGAGTGACCCGTGGGGAAGCGGGGGAGGGGGTGGAGGAGAGGAGGCAGACGGTGAGTGGCAGGGACCCCACAGAGGGGGGTGCAGTGGAGGAGAGGGGGAAATCATCCAGGCAGCGGTGGGCAGTGTGGGCTGGGAGAAGGGGTGAGGCAGATACAGGAAGAGATGGAGCACAGGCGGGGCACTGGGGCCCAGGCACCTGGGGTCTGGTCATCGTTGGCACCAGGAGAGGAGAGAGACAGAGACAGAATGTGTGTGTTGGCCAACGTACTGGAGGAGAGACAGAGAAAAACATGGTAGGATAGCAAGCAACTCACCTCCTGGAGTCATCTGTGATGAAGCGGGACTTCATGTTTCCTCTGAATTGTGTGGGGGTGCCTCAGTTTCCCCTATGCAGTTCTTAAGGATCTAGGGGGTGGGGTAAGGGTGTATGATCGTTGCAGAGCTCTGGAGGGCAGGTGTGTGCAGGGGTCTGGACACAGAGAATGGCCGACACCCTCTTTCCTGGCACCTGATGCCCTGGGCCCTTCCCCCCTGCAAGGTGAGAGCTAAAGGGTTGGAGAACAAAGGAATCGGGTGCCCTCCTGGCCGGGGACAGGGACAAAGCCCAGAGGAGGAGGGGCTGGGGGGAGTTTCAGTTGGGGGCTGGCTGGAGACATGGAGTGAAGGGCAGACGGGGTTGTCTGGCTCACTGCCCCCCCCCAAAATGGACCCGGCTGAGGGGTCCGGTTCTCTGCACCTACCAGCTCTGTGTTAGACCATGTCCCTGTCGTCTAATAAACCTCTGTTTTCCTGGCTGGCTGAGAGTCCCGTCTGACTGCGGAGTTGGGGGGCAGGACCGTCTGCCCCCGCCCCAGGACCCCGCCTGGGCGGACTGGCTGTGGGAAGCGCAGGGAGGGGCAGAGGAGGCTGAAGGCTCCGAGGTCAGAGCCAGGAAGGTGGAGCCGGGGGAGCTGTGTGTCCTGCAGACAGGCTGCTCCCCGAGAGGAGACTCCCCCAGAGTCCTGCCTGGCTTCCTGGGGAGCAGTCCCAGAGCATCGCCCGGGGACCCCGGGACATCCTCCTCCTCGATGAAACCTTCTGCCGTGTGACGTGTTGTGTGTGTCGTGTTGCGTGTGTCGTGTGACGTGTTGTGTGTGTGACGTGTGTTGTTTTGTGTGTGTGAGATGTGTTTATGTGTGCGTGTTGTGGTCTGTGTTGAGTGTGTGTGTGTGCCATGTTGTATACCGTGTTGTGTGCATGTGACGGTGTGTGCCGTTTTGTGTGCATGTTGTGTGTGTCGGTGTCATGTGTTGTGTGAGATTTTTGTGTCTCGTGTTGTGTGCCGTTTTGTGTGTCGTGTGTCGGTATCGTGTGTCGTGTTGTGTGTGGGTGTGTGATATTTTGTGTGCGAAGTTTTGTGCATCGTGTTGTGTGTGTGTGTCACGTGTGCCGTTTTGTGTGTCATGTGAGGTTTTGTGTGTCATATTGTGTGTGTGTGTCGGTGTCGTGTGTGATTTATTTGTCACGTTGTCTGCTGTTTTGTGCGTCATCAAGTGTGTGTGTGTGTGTATGTGTCGGTGTCGTGTGTTGTGTGTGATTTTTGTGTGTCGTGTTGTGTGCTGTTTTGTGTGTCAGTTTATTTGTGTGTCATGTTGTTTGTGTCTTTCGGTGTCCTGTGTTGTGTGTGTGTGAGAGTGTTCTCTCTGTGTGTGTCGGTGTCGTGTTGTGTGTGTGTGTGTCAGTGTTGTCTGTCGTGTTTTCTGTGTGTTGTCTTGGGTGGCCCCTCAGGGTACTGCACAAACCATTTCCATCGTGGAGAAACAGTGACACCAGGTGGCCAATCCAGATAATGGACAAACCATTTCCCTCACAGAGCAACAGTGTCACCGGGTGGCTAATCCAGGTATTGCACAAAGCATTTCCCTCATGGAGCAACAGTGACACACGTGGCCACTCTGGGTAATGCACAAATAATTTCCTTAACGGAGCAACAGTGACACCGGGTGGCCAGTCAGTGCAATGCACAAATCATTTCCCTCCTGGCCCAACAGTGACACCGGGTGGCTAAACCAGGTATTGCACAAATCATTTCCCTTATGGAGCAACAGTGTCACCGGGCGGCCCCTTGGAGTAACACACAAATCATTTCCTCCCGGAGCACCCGTTGCACAAACTGAGTTTAATAATAATAATAAACAACAAATAGTTTCACTAGAAAAGGCAGATTTTCAGTGATTATAAGGGATAGCAAACAGAAGAAGGCAGATTACTAAGCAAATACAAATACACACACGTACTAAGCCTAAGATCTAAAAGAGACTGGATTCAAGAAGTCATTTCCAATCCTAAAGGTCTTTTGGCAACTTGAAGAGTTTCTGTAGCTTAGACTTCCCGTTGTTTCTCTTTACAGACTAGACTCCTGTCTTAGTCTGGACTTCCCCCTTCTCATTCCCTTTGTCTCTTCAGGTACTTTCTGCAGCCTTTCTACTGCCCGGCATGATTTTCGTCCGCTCCAACTTCTCCATGGCTCCCGAGACCTCGCCTGTGGGAATGCACACCTACCCGTGTCCTACAAAGGGAGACGGCACCAGGAGAGCAGAGGGGAGAGAGCGAGTTGGCGAACACACGAGAAGACGGCGAGTGCGGACGAGGAACTGGCAGCGCCGACCTGGGAGCCGGGTCTGCAGCGGGCAGAGAGCGGAGGCCTGGTTCTGCCTCCTTGGAAAGAGGCCCAAGCGGCTCAGGCCCCTCCTGCCGCGTTCCCCTCCGGCGAGAGCTCCGGCACCATTCCTCGCCAGAGCCGCTGCGAGAGCCGAGCCGGAGCCCTCGCTCCACAGCGCTCGACGGGGGCTGGGAATCTCGCCCTCGGCCCTGCCGCCCTCTTCCCTCCCGCCCACACCGGCCCCACGCGCCGCCCAGAGACCGAGTTCCCCCGACCGTCCCCGCTCCGCTCTCGCCCCCGCGGGAGGTCATCTCCGGGGTGTGATTTCGGTGTCGTGTCCTCTGCCGTCTTGTGTGTCGTGTGACGTGTCGTGGGCGTGTGAGACGTCGTGTGTGTCAGTGTGTTTGCCGTCTCTCTGTGTGTGAGTCGTCGTGAGTCGGCGTGTGTGTGTGTCAGTGGGTGTGGGCGGGTGAGTGTGTGGGCGTGTGTGGGAGTGGGTGTGTGTTGTGTGTGGTGTGTGTCTTTTGGCGTGGGCGTGTGTTGTGTTGTGTGTGGTGTGTGGGCATGTCGTGTCGCGTGTGTCGTGTGGGTGTGTGTGTGTTCTGCGTGTGTTGTGTGGGCATGTGTGGGCGTATGTGAGAGAAGTTGTGTGTGTGTGTGTGAGACATTGTGTGTCTTGTGTGTGTGTGTGTGTCAGTCGTCGTCTGTGGTGTGTGTCGGTTTCATGTGTGTCAGTATCATGTGTCGGCATGTGTGTGGTCTGTGTCTGTCGATGTGTGTGTGTGAGACGTCATGTGTTGGCGTGTGTGTTTGTGACGGCATCTGTGAGAGACATCGTGTGTCGGCGTGTGTGTTTGTGTCGGCGTGTGTGCAACCTCATGTGTCGTGTGTGTGGACGTGTGTGAGAGCTGTCGTGTGCCTTGCGTGTGTGTGTCGGCGTGTGTGAGAGACGTGTCTCTGTGTGTGAGACGTTGTGTGTCGTGTGTGTGTGAGACATGGTTGTGTGTGTGTTGTCTTGAGTGTTTTGTTCAGTGTGTGATGTGTTGTGTGTGATTTGTGTGTGTGTGTGACGGGTTGTGTGTCGTGTTGTGAGCGCATGCGACGTCTCCCATGATCACGCAGTTTCCATGAGTATTTACTTCATTAAAAACATTAAAGAGGGCTCGATTCATATCCACATGAGATCCCGGCGGTCTCTAGCACACTCCAAGCACTATCCCAGGGGAGGCTCGAGTCGTTTGCTTCCCCAATGTCATTTTTGCCCAGACGGACTCTGTCTTATCCATTCCATCGCTGATTTCTTTACATTCGACCTCCTCATTGATAGACAATGCTACTCCACCACCTTGACCTTTATTTCGGTCTTTCCTAAACAGCACATACCCTTCAACACCCGTAGTCCAGTCATGACGACTATTCCACCCTGTTTCTGTTATCCCGAGAATATCTGGTTTCACTTCCTGCACCAGTACCTCTAGTTCCTCCATTTTGTTACCAAGGCTCCTCGCATTGGTGTACAAACATCTTCATTTTTGCTGTTTGGCCTCGCTCACGTTCTTTACCCAATGAGGCACGGTCATTCCACAGCCAGCAGAACCTACTAGACTGGTGTCCACACTGCCCTTCCTCCTTATAGCCATTCCCCTACCCACGGCTGTATCCTTTCTTACTTTCTTTTCTTCCCTCTCAAGGCTAAAATCCGGCATGGAGATTACCTGGACATTCCCCAACCTATCATCTCCCCCAGATTCCTAGATTAAAGCTCCCTTAATCAGTTGTGCCAGCCTCCATCCTAGAAGTCCGTTTCCTTCCCTACTCAGATGAAGTCCATCCCGAGAGAACTGTCCTCTGTCCAGGAATGCCTCCCAGTGGCCATTCATCCCAAAGCTGTCCTTCTAGCACCACTGCCTGAGCCATCTGTTGATAGTCATAATCTTGTCACGCCTTTGTTGACCTTCTCCAGGAATAGGCAAAATCCCACCACAGATCACCTGAGCCTCGATTTCCTTTAGCGTCTTCCCCAGCCAAGCACAGTCTCCCTTAATCCTTTCCAGCGAGAATCTAGCTGTATCATTTGTTCCCACATGAAGGATAATTAGGGGATTCTTTCCCGTTCCCTTTAGGATCCTTTTCAACCTCAGATCTACATCCCGTATCTTAGCACCTGGAAGACAGCACACCCTTCTATCCTCTGGATCAGCTCTGGTTACAGGCCTGTCTACTCTTCTCAGTAAAGAGTCCCCGATCACGTAGCCCTGCCTTTCCCTGGTGACAATGCTATTCTCCAGTCTATCCCCTGTTCCCTCTGGCTGCAAGTTCTTTCCATTCCTATTCTCCCTTGTAATCCTCTTCAACCCATCCTGTATCCTCCTGCGGCTCATATTTGGTGTAGTCTCCATTGACTCTTCTCCTTTTCCTATAGGACTAGCCACTCTTCTCTTCCTCCTTGCCCCTCCACCTTCAGTGACTACCTGTTGAGCCCCTTCTTCATTTTCCAACTCTCAAAAACTATTCCTGAACTCTATTTCTCCTTCACTAGCCCGTCTTTTCCTCTGCCTGGTTTTTTTTTAGTCACATGCTTTCACTGACCACTTTCCTCACCCAGCAGTCTCCCCTCAGAATTCCTCAGTCCTGCTTCCATCTGCAAGTCAGAGCTTTTCCCTTCAGATACCTCATGTCTTTGCTCCATCATCTGCTCAAACCCCTTTCTAAACTCAACCAGACTTTCCACCTGCATCTCCAAACCTCAGATCTTCTCCTCCATCAGCTCGAGCAGACGGCATTTCATGCAGACAAAACTCTTACCAGGTCCCCCCTCCAGGATCATGGACATGCGGCAGCTTCCACAGCCAGTCATCTCCATTGTGTCTTCCATGACATGAGTCACTCCCACCGCTGCCTCTGTGTCTGTCATCGCCTTCCCACCTAAATCCTGTTCACCTGGGAAACACCCAAATCCCACCCCCCACAGGAACAACAAACCCCAAACAAGCACCACAAGACAAACTCCCCCTCAGACTCCCCTGTTTACAGCCCTGTTTGCTGGCTCCTGTTCCAGGGCCTGACTGGCTGGCTCCCTTCATAGGACCCCGAGTCAGCGAAGCCCTGGCCCCGAATCAGGGCTCAGTTTCTCCCCCAGCACAAAGCCCCCACAAGCCTCGACACGTACACATAATCCCAATACACAACCAAATGCCAACACCTTCTCCCCCACACCATTCACAGCTGTTGGTGGGTCTTGGGGAAACCCTGGTGCACCAGCGGGCGCGGGTGTCTGACGGGGTGGGTGGGGTGGAGGGGGGCGGGGAGGGGGCCCAGCTGGGAGGTGGAGGGGTCTGTGTGGTGGGAGCTGTGGGAGCGTAGGGGATGGATTGGTGCTGTGGGAGGAGGAAAGGGGGGTTGTGGACAGGTGGCAATTGGGTTGTAGGGATGGGGACTGGGTCTGGGAGGGATGCGGTGGGGAGGGAGAGGCTATAGGGGACCTGGATTGGGGACTTGGGTCAATGGCATGGCTGCGGCTGTTGGGTTGGGTTGGGAGGGGCAGCACCATGGCAGCTCCCAGGGGGACACAGCATGGCTATGGGGGGCTGTAGGGAGGGGAGGGGTCTGTGGGGTGGGGTGTCTCAGCTGGGTGGGGTGACTGTGACATGTGGGGAGCGGGGGGGGCAGAAGAGGGGCCGGGGGCTCTGAGCCGTTCTGGAGAGCCCCCGGCCGCGTCCCTGCCGTTCCCCCCCCGCAGCCTCCGCTCCCAGCGCCGCCGGCCCATGCTCCGGGCAGCGGGGCAACGAGCCTGGCCGACCCCGGGGCTCTCTGCAGTGTGGCCCGGTGGCTGGTCCTGGGGCTCCAGGCTGCGCGGTCAGGGGGCAGGGAGCAAGGGAGGGGTGGGGTAGAGGGCAGGGGAGTTCGGGGGGGGTCAGGGGCTGGGGGGTGGATGGGGTCGGGGTGGTGAGAGGGCGGGGAACAGGGGGTTGAATGGCAGCAGGAGGTCCCGGGGCGGTCAGGGAGAAGGGCTGGTTGGATGGGGCAGAAGGTCCGGGTGGCAGACAGGAAGGAGGGGGGGTTGGATGGAGTGGTGGGGGGCTGTTAGGGGAGGGGGATCTGGAGCCCCTCAGAGAACAGAAAGGTTGGATGGGGCCGGAGGCCCGGGACGGCCATCCGGGGGCGAGAAGCGGGGCTCAGATGGGGGCAGGGGCCGGGCCATGCCTTGCTCTTTGAGGAGGCCCAGCCTCCCCTAACTGTCCCTCTGTACAATTTCTGAAACCCGATCCGGCATCAGGCCAAAGTTTGCCTGCCCCTGGCTTAGGGCCTGATTCATGCAAAGACCCATTGGGAGTGTGTGAACATTGCCCCATTTCTGAAACTGGAAACAACCCCTTGCACAGGGCTGGGAAAACAGAGCAGAGCACTGGAGCCTGAACCCCCTCGTGAGAGACTGCGATGAAATCCTCTCAGGTATGGGCATCCAGACAGCAGGAGTATCTGGCTGTGTCGACTCTCTCCTCAGGCCCTGCGCGACCAGCATCCCTAGCCAGATATACCTGAGATGACGGGGCGTCCAGGATTTCCAGGTTTATGGATCTTGGGTAGCAGATAGAAGACCCCTGGTCGGGGTTCTAGGGGTGGGTCTGTGCAGATTTGTTCTTGTGCTTTTTCAGGGAGTTTCTTGAGCAGATGATGCAGTTTCTCTTGGTCACCCTGAGTGGGATCAGAGGGGAATGGGCTGGAGAATGTGGAGTTGGAGAGCTGCCGAGCAGCCTCTTGTTCATATTCCAACCTATTCAGGATGACGACAGCACCTCCTTTGTCAGCCTTTTTGATTCGGATGTCAGAGTTGTTCCTGAGGCTGTGGACGGTGTTGTGTTCTGCACAGCTGAGGTTATGGGCCAAGTGATGCTGCTTTTCGACCACTTCAGCCCGTGCTTGTCGGCTGAAGCACTCAAGTTTAAGTCCAGTCTGCTGTTTCGACCTTCAGGCAGAATCCTTCTTTTTGTCGTGTTGGTCGGAAGGTCTCTGTGGATTAGTGTGTTGTTCAGAGGTGTGTTGGAAATATTGCTTCCGTCGGAGACGTGGAAAGTCGCATTCCAGGTCACCGCAGAACTGTATCATGTTGGTGGGGGTGGAGGGGCAGAAGGAGAGGCCACCCAGGACACCCACTTCCTAGACACTACAGTGCTAATAAGCAATGGTCACATAAACACCACCCTATCCTGGACCGCTATACTTACCTACATCCCTCCAGCTTTCATCCAGACCACATCACACGATCCGTTGTCTACAGCCAAGTTCTAAGATACAACCGCATTTGCTCCAATCCCTCAGACAGAGACAAACACCGACAGGATCTCTATCAAGCATTTGTCAAGGTTCCTCCCCCACTCTGAACTCTAGGGTACAGATGTGGGGACCTGCATGAAAACCTCCTAAGCTTACTTTCACCAACTTAGGTTAAAACTTCCCCAAGGTACAAATAAATTTTATCCTTTGTCCCTGGATCTCCACTGCCACCACCAAACTCTAACTGGGTTTACTGGGAAACGTAGTTTGGACACGTCTTTCCCCCCAAAATCCTGCCAACCCTTGCACCCCACTTCCTGGGAAAGGTTTGGTAAAAATCCTCACCAATTTGCATAGGTGACCACAGACCCAAACCCTTGGATCTGAGAATGATGAAAAAGCATTCAGTTTTCTTACAAGAAGACTTTTAATAGAAGTAAAGAAATCCCCTCTGTAAAATCAGGATGGTAGATACCTTACAGGGTAATTAGATTCAAAACATAGAGAATCCCTCTAGGCAAAACCTTAAGTTACAAAAAGGACACACAGACAGGAATAGTCATTCCATTCAGCACAGTTCCTTTCTCAGCCATTTAAAGAAATCATAATCTAACACATACCTAGCGAGATTACTTACTAAAAGTTCTAAGACTCCATTCCTGTTCTATCCCCGGCAAAAGCAGCATACAGATAGACACAGACCCTTTGTTTTTCTCCCTCCCCCCAGCTTTTGAAAGTATCTTGTCTCCTCATTGGTCATTTTGGTCAGGTGCCAGCGAGGTTACCTTTAGCTTCTTAACCCTTTACAGGTGAGAGGATTTTTCCTCTGGCCAGGAGGGATTTTAAAGGGGTTTACCCTTCCCTTTATATTTATGACAGCATTCTTCAAACTACAATCCCCACCTGCTGAAAGGAAGAATACTCAGAAGTCACCTACTCCAGGACAGGCCCAACAAAGAAAGGAACCGAACGCCACCAGCCATCAGCTTCAGCCCCCAACTAAAAGATCTCCAGGGCAGAATCGAGGATCTACAATCTATTCTTAAGGACGATCCCTCAATCTCACAGGCCACTCCCCACTTACAGACAGCCCCCCAACCTGAAGCAAATACTCACCAGCAACCAGACAACAAAAACACTAACCCAGGAACCTATCCTTGCAACAAACCCACTGCACATATCTAGTCTAGGGACACCATCCTCGGACCTAATCACATCAGCCACACCATCAAATGTGCCCAAATACATTTGTTAGTCTCTAAGGTGCCAGAACTACTCCTTGTTTTGTTTTTTTGTTTGTTTGGTTGGGTTTTTTTTGCTGATACAGACTAACATGGCTCCCACTCTGAGCTAAATGATTGCATCTCTCCCCAAAATCGATCTGTAAGCACAAAGAAAACCCTGGAGACCAGGCCTTTAAACGTTAGGAAACATCAGAGTTAAGGTGACGTGTACATACTTCGCGCAGTGCTGTTGTTCATGTGTGTTATGATACAGACTCACAAGTGTGGCCTTGAGGTCAATTCCCTGCCCCACACAGCATCAATTTCCTCCAGACTCCCAAGGGAAGTGGTGCTTCCTCCATCCCTTGATGAGATGCCTTTCTCGAGTCTGCTTTGGTCCAAAACTCACGACTGCACCATGCAGGAGGCCTGTAATGTGTAGGGGGGCCAGATGAGATGATCTAACAGTCTCTTCTGGCCTTCAAGTCTCCAAACCTCTGCAAAACCGAGTGCGGCACATTGAGCATCCTCTGATGGTTCCACGTGTGGCCTGCGTGAACCCTTGCACGACCACTGAGTGTGTGGGGGTGACCCAGGGGGAGCAGCTCAGACACGCACAGGAGCCGGCTCGGGGCAGGACATGAGCCCTGCAGGGCAGGGGTGGGGGTGGCAGTGACATCACAAGGGCCTTTTGCAGCACTCAGCTGATTGGTGAAAGGAGGTTGGGAGGCGGTGACCTCACAGAGAGTCCACGACAACAGCCAGGGAGGACAGGCTTCAGGGCAGGGGGATCTCAGAGACCCCCGTGGCTTTGCTGCAGGGAGTCTCCTTCTTGAGGTATCTCCTTGAGGACTGAGAGAGAATTCAGGGTCTCATATGTGAGCGTGAGGTGGAGCCTCTCTGGAGTTTTCTCCTTTCCCACTGCTCATTGAGCGAGAAGACAGACGTCCCTGTGGAGAAGGGAAGAGCCCCAGAGAGGTTTGGTACCGAGGCAGCCTGATCCGCCCGGTGCTGGCCAAATTCTCGGCATGGAAAACAGGCTGTTAAGGTGGGACAATTTTCCCCCAGCTAGGCCTTTGTCCCTTCGACTCCTTGGGGTTTGTCTTTTTTGGTTTCCCTTTTCCTGCTTCCCTCCCTCCACTGGTGAGGAGGGGGCTGCTCTGTAGCCCTCATGGTGGGAGGCCTCCCAAAGAGATGGGACAGGAAGCGTGTTCTGAGAGTGATCCTCACCGGTGACCTGAGCCATCCCTGGGCCATCTGGGGAACCCTCAACCCTCTGCCAGAGTCTCCACGCTGATTGGCTGAGCAGGGGGTGTCGTGGCAGGGAGGAGACTCAGGACTTTGTTGTTCTCTTTTAAGGCCCAGGAAATAAGCCAGAACCAATCATCTGCTTGGTGAATTGTTCTCCCTCTCGCTGCTGATTGTCTCTGAGCCGTTCCTGGTTCTCGCTGGTGTTCTCGTGCTTCTGAAACACTTGCTGAAGAATCAGTGTGAATGGTTGTTAGTCTGTAGCTCATTGCAGGTCCCTTTATTCTGATCATTCAGTGTGTGAAACTCCAGACTGATGGTTCGTTTGAAAGTCAGGACACCCGGGTCCTGTTCCCAACTCTATCCCGACAGGTTGTGTGAGGGAAGAGAAGGCCCTTCACCTTTCTCAGCCTTTGTTTCTCCTTCTGTCAGTTGGGGAGAACAATCCTTTCGCACCTGCCTCCCGGTGTGGGGAGGCTGGGGAGCTGTGGGGACCTATTTGAGAGCGTCACTCGGAGCAGTGTATCGCAGGAGGTGTCCCATCGGGTTGAGTCATTCCAGAGGATGATGTCGTGCAGCAGAAGCCCGTTTTCCCAACCTAGCGTGACACAGCTTTGCATGGGAACCGAACCAAGGGCGCACACAGGTCCAGAAGCCGGCGATTTCTCCTTTGGCCGCTAGATGGTGCTGCAGACTCCCACTTCCCCCTTCTCCTGGTCAGCGCAATGGGGGTTAGTCTCCCCAAAAAGAACGCCCGTCTCGCTTTGAACGTTCCTTGATGTGCACCCTGTGGACTGTCGGGATACGTGTCCAGAAGTTGCAGGGCTTGTTTCATGGTCTCCACAACGACAATCTTTCTTCCTTTTTAGACGTGACGACCTTTTTGGTCAAGATCCTTGATTATTCAGGGACTTATCCCGGAAGACCCAAAGTATTTGGGACATAAGACTTGTCTGGAAGGGCGCACAGGACAAAATTGTTTTTAGCCATAGCAGGTGACTTGTCCCAAGAATGACGTCTATCCCCCTTCCAAACAAGCCCCAAATGAGCTGTTACCAGAATTGCCCTTTACCTTGGGGTACGCCCATTTGTTAGGATTACTCTTCTGGTGGGGGGAGATTTTGCAATTCTGTCAATGTGCTGCTTTTGTCACTTGTGTTTTCCTATGGATCGCTACTCCTTCCTTCTGCAAGTTCCCTCCCAATGGAGCTACCCTGCAGGACCTCGGTTCCCCAGGGCTGGGGTCTTCCAGCCCCCAAATGTGATGAACATGAACAGACACACAGGCACACACACATGAAGTTAGCATGTCAGAGAGGACTGGGTCATCAGCACTCGCAAGCTGACCCCTGATGTGTCCCGGGACTCAGTGGGCTGGATCGAACAGCAATTTAATGCTGGTCCCCTCTTATGTCCTTGGCAGGGAGAACTGGAGGTCCTGGTGATGTCAAGGAACTATGACGTGATCGGAATAACAGAGACTTGGTGGGATAACTCACATGACTGGAGTACTGTCATGGATGGTTATAAACTGTTCAGGAAGGACAGGCAGGGCAGAAAAGGTGGGGGAGTAGCCCTGTATGTAAGGGAGCAGTATGACTGCTCAGAGCTCCAGTACGAAACTGCAGAAAAACCTGAGTGTCTCTGGATTAAGTTTAGAAGTGTGAGCAACAAGGGTGATGTAGTGGTGGGAGTCTGCTATAGACCACCGGACCAGGGGGATGAGGTAGATGAGGCTTTCTTCCGGCAGCTCACGGAAGCTACTAGATCGCATGCCCTGATTCTCATGGGTGACTTTAATTTTCCTGATATCTGCTGGGAGAGCAATACAGCGGTGCATAGACAATCCAGGAAGTTTTTGGAAAGCGTAGGGGACAATTTCCTGGCGCAAGTGCTAGAGGAGCCAACTGGGGGGGGGGTGCTTTTCTTGACCTGCTGCTCACAAACCGGGTAGAATTAGTGGGGGAAGCAAAAGTGGATGGAAATCTGGGAGGCAGTGACCATGAGTTGGTTGAGTTCAGGATCCTGACGCAGGGAACAAAGGTAAGCAGCAGGATACGGACCCTGGACTTCAGGAAAGCAGACTTCGACTCCCTCAGGGAACGGATGGCCAGGATCCCCTGGGGAACTAACTTGAAGGGGAAAGGAGTCCAGGAGAGCTGGCTGTATTTCAAGGAATCCCTGTTGAGGTTACAGGGACAAACCATCCCGATGAGTCGAAAGAATAGTAAATATGGCAGGCGACCAGCTTGGCTTAATGGTGAAATCCTAGCGGATCTTAAACATAAAAAAGAAGCTTACAAGAAGTGGAAGGTTGGACATATGACCAGGGAATAGTATAAAAATATTGCTCGGGCATGTAGGAATGTTATCAGGAGGGCCAAATCGCACCTGGAGCTGCAGCTAGCCAGAGATGTCAAGAGTAACAAGAAGGGTTTCTTCAGGTATGTTGGCAACAAGAAGAAAGCCAAGGAATGTGTGGGCCCCTTACTGAATGAGGGAGGCAACCTAGTGACAGAGAATGTGGAAAAAGCTAATGTACTCAATGCTTTTTTTGCCTCTGTTTTCACTAACAAGGTCAGCTCCCAGACTGCTGCGCTGGGCATCACAAAATGCGGAAGAGATGGCCAGCCCTCTGTGGAGATAGAGGCGGTTAGGGACTATTTAGAAAAGCTGGACGTGCACAAGTCCATGGGGCCGGACGAGTTGCATCCGAGAGTGCTGAAGGAATTGGCGGCTGTGATTGCAGAGCCACTGGCCATTATCTTTGAAAACTCGTGGCGAACCGGGGAAGTCCCGGATGACTGGAAAAAGGCTAATGTAGTGCCAATCTTTAAAAAAGGGAAGAAGGAAGATCCTGGGAACTACAGGCCAGTCA
Organism: Lepidochelys olivacea; assembly: GCF_965140295.1. Taxonomy (NCBI): domain Eukaryota; kingdom Metazoa; phylum Chordata; order Testudines; family Cheloniidae; genus Lepidochelys; species Lepidochelys olivacea. The sequence continues at coordinate 5,181,500 of NC_140414.1, read as the reverse complement.
GCCTCACCTCAGTCCCTGGAAAAATCATGGAGCAGGTCCTCAAAGAATCAATCCTGAAGCACTTGAATGAGAGGAAAGTGATCAGGAACAGCCAGCATGGATTCACCAAGGGAAGGTCATGCCTGACTAATCTAATCGCCTTTTATGATGAGATTACTGGTTCTGTGGATGAAGGGAAAGCAGTGGATGTATTGTTTCTTGACTTTAGCAAAGCTTTTGACACGGTCTCCCATAGTATTCTTGTCAGCAAGTTAAGGAAGTATGGGCTGGATGAATGCACTATAAGGTGGGTAGAAAACTGGCTAGATTGTCGGGCTCAACGGGTAGTGATCAATGGCTCCATGTCTAGTTGGCAGCCGGTATCAAGTGGAGTGCCCCAAGGGTCGGTCCTGGAGCCGGTTTTATTCAATATCTTCATAAATGATCTGGAGGATGGTGTGGATTGCACTCTCAGCAAATTTGCGGATGATACTAAACTGGGAGGAGTGGTAGATACGCTGGAGGGGAGGGATAGGATACAGAAGGACCTAGACCAATTGGAAGATTGGGCCAAAAGGAATCTGATGAGGTTCAATAAGGATAAGTGCAGGGTCCTGCACTTAGGACGGAAGAACCCAATGCACAGCTACAGACTAGGGACCGAATGGCTAGGCAGCAGTTCTGCGGAAAAGGACCTAGGGGAGACAGTGGACGAGAAGCTGGATATGAGTCAGCAGTGTGCCCTTGTTGCCAAGAAGGCCAATGGCATTTTGGGATGTATAAGTAGGGGCATAGCGAGCAGATGGAGGGACGTGATCGTTCCCCTCTATTCGACATTGGTGAGGCCTCATCTGGAGTACTGTGTCCAGTTTTGGGCCCCACACTTCAAGAAGGATGTGGATAAATTGGAGAGAGTCCAGCGAAGGGCAACAAAAATTATTAGGGGTCTGAAACACATGAGTTATGAGGAGAGGCTGAGGGAGCTGGGATTGTTTAGCCTGCAGAAGAGAAGAATGAGGGGGGATTTGATAGCTGCTTTCAACTACCTGAAAGGGGGTTCCAAAGAGGATGGCTCTAGTCTGTTCTCAATGGTAGCAGATGACAGAACGAGGAGAAATGGTCTCAAGTTGCAGTGGGGGAGGTTTAGATTGGATATTAGGAAAAACTTTTTCACTAAGAGGGTGGGGAAACACTGGAATGCGTTACCTAGGGAGGTGGTAGAATCTCCTTCCTTAGAGGTTTTTAAGGTCAGGCTTGACAAAGCCCTGGCTGGGATGATTTAACTGGGAATTGGTCCTGCTTTGAGCAGGGGGTTGGACTAGATGACCTTCTGGGGTCCCTTCCAACCCTGATATTCTATGATTCTATGATTCTATGATTCTATGATTGGGGCTGCCAGAATCTGTGGGTGGCTCATTCAGTTTATGCCGAGGGTTGAGTCCTGCTTTGTGCACCGTGTCTGAGAATGAAAATCCTAAACCTCCCTTTGAAATAACGAATGCAGCAGGACCTGTTTTGTCACTGCTCCGAAGCAGACAGAGAAATGGAGAAATGCCATTGAGTCCAGGGGAATACTTCACTGCGGTTTTACCTTTTTCACTTGCCAAACTCCCTCCCAACCTTCTGGGCTCCTAGAGCAGGGTCCTGAGCCTGAGCCAAGACACGTACCCTGCTACTTTACAGCCTAAGCCGCTGTCCTGGATTAATGCGACACGGGCCAGCCGTGGGTGATTCATTGCACTGTAGATGTATCCTAATGTTATGTCTATACTGCAATTAAAACACCCAGGGCACCTGTCTCAGAGCCCGGGGCAGCTGACTCAGGCTTATGGGGCTGTGGCTGCAGGGCTACAAAATGACAGTGGAGACAGATGGCCCAGTAAAGGTATCCACGCTCCCAAGGACTCTCCCAGGAACCGTGTACAATGCGGACTCCTCCGAGAAAGCCCGGAGACAATGGACACTGCTTGACTCACATCAAGGCAGCGGAACTTCCTAGCAAGTTGGAAGAGGGGAAGAGACGTCATGACTTGGCCTCACTCCCACTCTGCTCAACACCTGGCAACACATCTGGAGGACAAAGACTGAACTGAAATAATTCAGAGATCAGAAGAGAATAATAATAATAATCCATTCAAATGAAAGTCCCCAAACAGACTAGAATTGGTTTCCCAGCAGAAAATTTTCAATTTTGTTTTCCCAGTCAGACCTCGCCAAGGGAAGCAGAGAGAAAATGTTTGAGTTGCTTCCTCCAGAGCACCTTGACCTAGACACGCTAGCTGTGGGTCACTGTCGTGGCTGAGGTGGGGGCATTTTAATTATTTGGGCTGGTCCCAGGGTGTTTGGGAGACGTTATGAGGCTGTTACCTTTTGAGATAAATACTAAGAAACAAAGAACTCTTTGAGAAATCTGGGATTTAGATGTGTTTTATTGACAGCAAGGGAGGTCTGAGTTCCTGAGAAGGTTTTTGTTTACAGGAAGCAATGTGGCTTGTACCAAAGGGGAGATGGTTGTTTGTGAAGGAGGGGAGAAGACAAAATGCACACAATGAGGATGGGATTCAAACCCATGCATGCAAAGCACAATGATTAGCAGCCCACCACTTTAACCACTTGGCCACCTCATATGAGCTGCCAAAGAAGGGACAGGAGGAGAAATCTAAGGCCAGCAGAGGTAGGAACAATAAGGAGTTTTTAAATACGAAGTGTAAGGAAGGCCTGAATGACCTCCCCCCTCACATCTAGTGATGAGCTGGGGGAAAGACTTCAGGAACAGACCGTGTTTACATAGACAGGCCTCCTCTGCCTAGGTATGCAGCAAGTATCCTTTGAATAAAAAAACAAACAAACAAAATATAAAGGTAATTTTTTGGTTTTCCTGCAGTCAGCCAAAATATGTGAAAAGAAAGGGGCATTTTTAAGCAATCATCTGTCCCCACCCAGGGCCTGGGGAATGCTTATTTTCTTTTTCAGACACTTTCTGGGCAAGCTGGTGCCAGTGGAAGAAAACCCAGAACGCCGTGGGTCCCCTGTCGCAACAAAACATTGTGTTCTGTGTTTGTCTTGTTGTTCCTGTTATTTTGGTGGATATTGTAAATTCTTCAGGCGTGACACCCCCTTTTAATTGGGCATGTCGTGCTGCCCCTTTCGGGGCCAAGGGAAAATGTACCCTAATTCAACCTCTTCCACCCTCTACTCCGCCACCTCCCTCCAAATTCTCTGTGACAGCCCCATCCCCACGGTGGTCTACCCCCATCCAGAGACCTGTGGTTCTTAATGCAGCTGGTTTACAAATGACTATCGCTCTGTTCCCCACTGACTGGTCTCTCAGTACAACATTTGATAACTGTTCTGTTTACCAAAGTAGGTGAAAGAATGTTGCCGTGAGTAATTTCAAACTCATTTGAATTGGATGGAGGGGAAATAAACAAGAACATCTGAAAATGGCGAGCCCCCACAAATTACCTCTGGGAAGGCTGAAACTCACTGCAGGAAGCTGACTCAGTGTCTCGAATCCAACGCTTGGAATGTGCCTGGGGCTACTGGACGGAGTGGGATTACGTCAGGGATTTGAATCATAGACTCATAGAATCATAGAATAACAGAGTTGGAAGGGACCTCAGGAGGCCATCTAGTCCAACCCCCTGCCCAGAGCAGGACCAATCCCCACTAAATCATCCCAGTCAGGGCTTTGTCAAGCCTGACCTTAAAAACTTCTAAGGAAGGGGATTCCACCACCTCCCTAAGTAACACATTCCAGTGTTTCACCACCCTCTTAGTAAAAAAGGTTTTTCCTAATATCCAACCTAAACCTCCCCCACTGCAACTTGAGACCATTCCTCCTTGTCCTGTCATCTGCTATCACTGAGAATAGTCTAGATCCATCCTCTTTGGATCCACCTTTCAGGTAGTTAAAAGCAGCTATCAAATCCCCCCTCATTCTTCTCTTCCGTAGACTAAACAATCCCAGTGCCCGCAGCCTCTCCTCATAACTCATGTGTTCCAGTCCCCTAATCATTTTTGTTGCCCTTCGCTGGACTCTCTCCAATTTTTCCACATCTTTCTTGTAGCGTGGGGCCCAAATCTGGACACAGTACTCCAGATGAGGGCTCACCAATGTCGAATAGAGGGGAACGATCACGTCCCTTGATCTGCTGGCAACGCCCCTACTTATACAGCCCAAAATGCCATTGGCTTTCTTGGCAACAAGGGCACACTGCTGACTCATATCCAGCTTCTCGTCCACTGTCACCCCTAGGTCCTTTTCCACAGAACTGCTGCCTAGCCATTCGGTCCCTAGTCTGTAGCGGTGCATTGGATTTTTCTGTACTAAGTGCAGGACTCTGCACTTGTCCTTGTTGAACCTCATCAGATTTCTTTTGGTGCAATCCTCCAATTTGTCTAGGTCCCTCTCTTTCCTATCCCTACCCTCCAGCGTATCTACCACTCCTCCCAGTTTAGTGTCATCCGCAAACTTGCTGAGGGTGCAATCCACACCATCCTTCAGATCATTAATGAAGATATTGAACAAAACCGTCCCCAGGACCGACCCTTGGGGCACTCCGCTAGATACCGGCTGCCAACTAGACATGGAGCCATTGATCACTACCCATTGAGCCCGACAATCTAGCCAACTTTCTACCCACCTTGTAGTGCATCCATCCAGCCCATACTTCTTTAACTTGCTGACAAGAATACTGTGGGAGACCATGTCAAAAGCTTTGCTGAAGTCGAGGAATAACACGTCCACTGCTTTCCCTTCATCCACAGAACCAGTTATCTCATCATAGAAGGCAATTAGATAAGTCAGGCATGACTTGCCCTTTGTGAATCCATGCTGACTGTTCCTGATCACTTTCCTCTCCTCTAAGTGCTTCAGAATTGATTCCTTGAGGACCTGCTCCATGATTTTTCCAGGGACTGAGGTGAGGCTGACTGGCCTATAGTTCCCAGGATCCTCCTTCTTCCCTTTTTAAAAGATTGGCACTATATTAGCCTTTTTCCAGTCTTCTGGGACTTCCCCCAGTCGCCATGAGTTTTCAAAGATAATGGCCAATGGCTCTGCAATCACATCCGCCAATTCCTTTAGCAATCTCGGATGCAACGCATCCGGCCCCATGGACTTGTGCACGTCCAGTTTTTCTAAATAGTCCCGAACCACTTCTTCCTTCACAGAGGCTGGCCACCTCCTCCCCATGCTGTGCAGCCCAGTGCAGTAGTCTGGGAGCTGACCTTGTTCATGAAGACAGAGGCAAAAAAATCATTGAGTACATTAGCTTTTTCCACATCCTCTGTCACTAGATTGCCTCCCTCATTCAGTAAGGGGCCACAATTTCCTTGGCTTTCTTCTTATTGCCAACATACCTGAAGAAACCCTTCCTGGTTCTCTTAACATCCCTCGCTAGCTGCAACTCCAGGTGTGATTTAACCTTCCTGATTTCATTCCTACATGCCCGAGCAATATTTATATACTCATCCCTGTTCATTTGTCCAATCTTCCACTTCTTGTAAGCCTCTTTTTTGTGTTTAAGGTCAGCAAGGATTTCACTGTTAAGCCAAGCTGGTCGCCTGCCATATTTACTATTCTTTATACACATCGGGATGGTTTGTCCCTGTAACCTCAATAAGGATTCTTTAAAATACAGCCAGCTCTCCTGGACTCCTTTCCCCGTCATGTTATTCTCCCAGGGGATCCTGCCCATCAGTTCCCAGAGGGAGTCAAAGTCTGCTTTTCTGAAGTCAAGGGTCCGTATTCTGCTGCTCTCCTTTCTTCCCTGTGTCAGGATCCTGAACTTGACCATCTCATGGTCACTGCCTCCCAGGTTCCCATCCACTTTTGCTTCCCCTACTAATTCTTCCCGGTTTGTGAGCAGCAGGTCAAGAAGAGCTCTGCCCTTAGTTGGTTCCTCCAGCACTTGCACCAGGAAATTGTCCCCGACAGTTTCCAAAAACTTCCTGGATTGTCTGTGCACCGCTGTATTGCTCTCCTAGCAGATATCAGACATACATGACCCTGAATTCTCTCTCAGTCCTCAAGGAGACACCTCAAGAAGGAGACTCCCTGCAGCAAAGCCTTGGGGGTCTCTGAGATCCCCCTGCCCTGCAGCCTGTCCTCCCTGGCCGTTGTCGTGGACTCTCTGTGAGGTCACCGCCTCCCAACCGCCTTTCACCAATCAGCTGAGTGCTGCAAAAGGCCCTTGTGATGTCACTGCCACCCCCACCCCTGCCCTGCAGGGCTCATGTCCTGCCCTGTGCATGTTTGAGGGCTCCTGTGCATGTTTGAGCTGCTCCCCCTGGGTCACCCCCACACACTCAGTGGTCGTGCAAGGGTTCACGCAGGCCACACGTGGAACCATCAGAGGATGCTCAATGTGCCGCACCCAGTTTTGCAGAGATTTGGAGACTTGAAGGCCAGAAGAGACTGTTAGATCATCTCATCTGGCCCCCCTACACATCACAGGCCTCCTGCATGGTGCAGTCGCGAGTTTTGGACCAAAGCAGACTCGAGAAAGGCATCTCATCAAGGGATGGAGGAAGCACCACTTCCCTTGGGAGTCTGGAGGAAATTGATGCTGTGGGGGGCAGGGAATTGACCCCAAGGCCACGCTTGTGCATCTGTATCATAACACACATACACAACAGCACTGCGCAAAGTATGTCCGTCACCTTAACTCTGATGTTTCCTAACGTTTAAAGGCCTGGTCTCCAGGGTGTTCTCTGTGCTTATAGATCTCTTTTGGGGAGAGATGCAATCATTTAGTTCAGAGTGGGAGCCGTGTTAGTCTGTATCAGCAAAAAAAACCCAAAAACAAAAAACAAAACGAGGAGTAGTTCTGGCACCTTAGAGACTAACAAATGTATTTGGGCACATTTGACGGTGTGGCTGATGTGATTAGGTCCGAGGATGGTGTCCCTAGACTAGATATGTGGACAGAGTTGGCAATGGGTTTGTTGCAAGGATAGGTTCCTGGGTTAATGTTTTTGTTGTGTGGTTGCTAGTGATTATTTGCTTCAGGTTGGGGGGCTGTCTGTAAGCGAGGACTGGCCTGTCTCCCAAGATCTGTGAGATTGAGGGATCGTCCTTCAGAATAGATTGTAGAATCTTGATGCCTAAGGAACTCCACTGGTAACCTCCCTCCAGCCTGACAGTTCACCTTTCAGCAGGACCCGCTATAATCTCCCTGTTTTTAATTCATAGATTCATAGATATTGAGGTCAGAAGGGACCATCATGATCATCTAGTCTGACCTCCTGCACAAAGCAAGCCACAGAATCTCACTCCTGTGCAAAACCTCTCACCTATGTCTGAGCCATCGAAGTCCTTAAATCAGGATTTGAAGAGCTCAAGGAGCAGAAAATCCTCCAGCCAGTGACCCGTGCCCCATGCTATAGAGGAAGGTGAAAAACGTCCAGGGCCTCTTCCAATCTGCTGCAGAAAAATTCCTTCTTGATCCCAATTATGGCACCAGCTAAACCCTAAGCATTTGGGCAAGATTCACCAGCCAGATACCCAGGAAAGAATTCTCTTTAGTAACTCAGATGCCACCCCATCTAACATCCCATCACAGCCATTGGGCCTATTAACCATGAATATTTACAGATCAATTAATTGCCAAAATCATGTTATCCCATCATACCATCTCCTCCATAAAATTACCGAGTTTAATCTTAAAGCCAGATAGGTCTTTTGCCCCCATTGCTTCCCTTGGAAGGCAATTCCAAAACTTCACTCCTCTGATGGTTAGAAACCTTCATCTAATTTCAAGTGTAAACTTCCCAGTGACCAGTTTATAGCCATTTGTTCTTGTGTCCACATTGGTACTGAGCTTAAATTTTAATTCCTCTCCCTCTCTGGTATTTATCCCTCTGATATATTTATAGAGAGCAATCCTATCTCCCCTCAACCTTCTTTTAGTTAGGCTAAACAAGCCAAGCTCCTTGAGTCTCCTTTCATAAGACAGGTTTTCCATTCCTCGGATCATCCTAGTAGCCCTTCTCTGTACCTCTTCCAGTTTGAATTCATCCTTCTTAAACATGGGAGACCAGAACTGCACACAGTATTCCAGGTGAGGTCTCACCAGTGCCTTTTAGAATGGTTCTAAAACCTCCTTATCTCGACTGGAAATACCTCGCCTGATGCATCCCAAGACCGCATTAGCTTTTTGCACGGCCACATCACATTGGCGGCTCATAGTCATCCTATGATCAACCAATACTCCAAGGTCCTTCTCCTCCTCCGTTACTTCTAACTGATGTGTCCCCAGTTTATAACTAAAATCCTTGTTATTAATCCCTAAATGCTTGACCTTACACTTCTCATGATTCAATTTCATCCTATTACTATTACTCCATTTTATTATGTCATCCAAATCTTCCTGTACGATATCCCGGTATCTCTCTAAATTAGCAATACCTCCCAGCTTTGGATCATCGGCAAACTTGATTAGCACACACCCACTTTTTGTGCTGAGATCAGCAATAAAAAGATGAAATAAGATTGGTCCCAAAGATTGATCCCTAAGGAACTCCACTTGATCCTGCCCTGGAGATCTTTTAGTTTGGGGCTGAAGGTGATAGCTGGTGGTGTTCTGTTCCTTTCTTTGTTGGGCCTGTCATGGAAGACACAATGAAGATGACTGGATGTGGAAGCTGCCGTATGTCCATGATCCTGGAGGGGGAACCTGGTAAGAGTTTTGTCTGCATGAAATGCCATCTGCTCGAGCTGATGGAGGAGAAGATCTGAGGTTTGGAGATGCAGATGGAAAGTCTGGTTGAGTTTATGAAGGGGTTTGAGCAGATGATGGAGCAAAGACATGAGGTATCTGAAGGGAAAAGCTCAGACTTGCAGATGGAAGCAGGACTGGGGAATTCTGAGGGGAGACTGCTGGGTGAGGAAAGTGGTCAGTGGAAGCATGTGATGAAAAGAACCAGGCAGAGGAAAAGACGGGCTGGTGAAGGAGAAATAGAGCTCAGGAATAAGTTTTGAGAGTTGGAAAATGAAGAAGGGGCTCAGCAGGTAGTCACTGAAGCTGGAGGGGCAAGGAAGAAGAGAAGAGCGGCTAGTCCTATAGGAAAAGGGGAAAAGTCAATGGAGACTACACCAAATATGAGCCCCAGGAGGATACAGGATGGGTTGAAGAGGATTACAAGGGAGAATAGCAATGGAAAGAACTTGCAGCCAGAGGGAACAGGGGATAGACTGGAGAATAGAACTGTCACCAGGGAAAGGCAGGTCTACGTGATCGGGGACTCTTTACTGAGAAGAGTAGACAGGCCTGTAACCAGGCCTGGAGAAGGGCAACAAAGGCGTGACAAGATTATGACTGTCAACAGATGGCTCAGGCAGTGGTGCTAGAAGGCGGGCTTTGGGATGTATGGCCACTGGGAGGCCTTCCTGGACAGAGGACAGTTCTCTCGGGATGGACTTCATCTGAGTAGGGAAGGAAATAGACTTCTAGGATGGAGGCTGGCACAACTGATTCAGAGAGCTTTAAACTAGGAATCTGGGGGAGATGATTGGTTGGGGGATGTCCAGGTAATCTCCATGCCGGATTTTAGCCTTGAGAGGGAAGAAAAGAAAGTAAGAAAGGATACAGCCGTGGGTAGGAGAATGGCTATAAGGAGGAAGGGCAGTGTGGATACCAGTCTAATAGGTTCTGCTGGCTGTAGAATGACCGTGCCTCATTGGGTAAAGAATGTGAGTGAGGCCAAACAGCAAAAATGAAGATGTTTGTACACCAATGCGAGGAGCCTAGGTAACAAAATGGAGGAATTAGAGGTACTGGTGCAGGAAGTGAAACCAGATATTCTAGGGATAACAGAAACAGGGTGGAATAGTCGACATGACTGGACTATGGGTATTGAAGGGTATGTGCTGTTTAGGAAAGACCGAAATAAAGGTCAAGGTGGTGGAGTAGCATTGTCTATCAATGAGGAGGTAGAATGTAAAGAAATCAGCGATGGAATGGAGAAGACAGAGTCCATCTGGGCAAAAATGACATTGGGGAAGAAATCTACTCGAGCCTCCCCTGGGATAGTGCTTGGAGTGAGCTAGAGACCGCCGGGATCTAATGTGGATATGGATCGAGCCCTCTTTAATGTTTTTAATGAAGTAAATACTCATGGAAACTGCGTGATCATGGGAGACATTAACCTCCCAGATCTAGACTGGAGGACGAGTGCTAGTAATAATAATCGGGCTCAGATGTTCCTAGATGCTGTTAGATGGATTCCTTCATCAAGTAGTTGCTGAACCGACAAGAGGGTGTGCCATTCTAGATTTGGTTTTGGTGAGAAGTGAGGACCTCCTAGAAGAAATGGTTGTAGGGGACAAGCTTGGTTCTAGCGATCATGAGCTAATTCAGTTCAAACTGAACGGAAGGATCAACAAAAAATAAATCTGCAACTAGGGTTTTTGATTTCAAAAGGGCTGACTTTGAAAAATGAAGGAAATGAGTTAGGCAAGTGGATTGGACTGAAGAACTTCAGGGATCTAAAGGCAGAGGAGGCCTGGGATGACTTTAAATCAAAGCTGCAGAAGCTATCAGAAGCCTGCATCCCAAGAAAGGGGGGAAAATTCATAGGCAGGAGCTGTAGACCAAGCTGGATGAGCAAGCATCTCGGAGAGGTGATTAAGAAAAAGGAGAAAGCATACAGGGAGTGGAAGATGGGAGGGATCAGCAAGGAAAGCTATCTTACTGAGGTCAGAACATGAAGGGATAAAGTGAGAAGGACCTTGCAAAGAGAATTAAAACCAATTGTAAAAGGTTCTATCACCGTGTCAATAAGAACAAAACCAAGAAAAAAGAAGTGGGACCGGTAAGCACTGAGGATGGAGTGGAGGTCAAGGATAATCTAGGCATGGCCCAATATCGAAACAAATCCTTTGCCTCAGTCTTTAATAAGGCTAAGGAGGATCTTAGGGATAATGGTAGCATGACAAATGGGAAGGAGGAGATGGAGGTAGATATTACCATATCTGAGGTAGAAGTGAAACTCAAACTGCTTAATGGGACTAAATTGGGGGCCCAAGATAATCTTTGTCCAAGAATATTAAAAGAACTGGCACATGAAATTGCAAGCCCATTAGCAAGAATTTTTAATGAATCTGTAAACTCAGGGGTTGTACCCTATGATTGGAGAATTGCTAACATAGGTGCTATTTTTAAGAAAGGGGGGAAAAAAGTGATCTGGGTAACTACAGGCCTGTTAGTTCGACATCTGTAGTATGCAAGGTCTTGGAAAAAATTTTGAAGGAGAAAGTAGTTAAGGACATTGAGGTCAATGGTAAATGGGTCAAAATACAAGATGGTTTTACAAAAGGTAGATCATGCCAAACCAACCTGATCTCCTTCTTTGAGAAAGTAACAGATTTTTTAGACAAAGGAAACGCAGTGGATCTAATTGATCTAGATTTCAGGAAGGCGTTTGATATGGTGCCACATGAGGAATTATTAGTTAAAGTGGAAAAGATGGGGATCAATATGAAAATTGAAAGATGGATAGGGAAATGGTTAACAGGGAGATTATAGCGGGTACTGCTGAAAGGTGAACTGTCAGGCTGGAGGGAGGTTACCAGTGGAGTTCCTCAGGGATCAGTCTTTGGGACCAATCTTATTTCATCTCCCTCCCTCAGCTCAGTGATGGCCTGAATTGCCCCTTCTCCCGGCAGAGCCAGAGGATTGGAAGCAGCAACATCAGACCCCTGTGTGGCTCGCAGGAATGAACACAAACACGCCCTTGTAGCTGGACAGATGGTGAGTTTTACCCCTGGGATACGACAAGGCTCAAGAGAAAGGTGGTGGCCCCACATCTAAGGAATGAAACACAACACAGTCATCATCGTTACGCCCGTCCTTGCCCCTTTATACATCTACTGTCTCGCTCCCGCCACCCTCACCCTCTGTGGGTTCAGTGAGAGCCGCACTCAGTGCTTCCGACACACACAGACTCACACACACATCTTGCAAGGAAACCTCACCACGGAGCCACATGCACCTGTTGCTTCCCTGCCCCCCTGCTCTCCAGAATCCAATCCCAAGGAAAGCTTGTCGGGCCCAGAGCTGGCAGGGCGCCCGGTGCTGGAGCATTGAAGCTACTGTGACGGCACTCAGAGGAAAGATGCGGAGAGATGCTAGTTAAGAATTGGCCGGTCAGGTTTCCAGTCCCCTCACAGGTCATTCCCTCACTCGAGCACAGGGGCACATCTCAATTCTCAGCTGGCTCAGTCGAGCTGCATCGTTCTTGTTTCCACTCAGTCAGGTTTGAGGCCTGTTTCGCACCCTGTCTTTGAGAAGACAGTCAGAAACTACTCTCTGAAACAGCCAATGCAGGAGGACGTGTTATCGCTCCTGCCCCAACTCAGACGGACAAAGAGAGAAATGTTCTCGCTTTGAGGGTGGGACTCCCTGCCCTGGGCCAAAGACGAGCACCTCTCTTTGACCTTGGTCGCTCCTTCAGCTTTTCTTTCAGCAGGGAGCCCGAGAGCTCAGGTGCTGGAGCGCTGCGTTGGTCAGTGAAGCTCGGTGAGCTCCAATGTCACTCGGCTCTTCTACCAGCAAGTCAAAACACAGGAAGGATTTCCTCATTTGACAATACTGGGGCTGTCTGAGGGTCTGGCCACACTGCACACTGAGCCTGTCTCTATGTGGCCTGGGCTTGCTGACTTGTGTTGCCAAGCCGGTGTTTGAGCATCCAGACTGCAGGGGAAACTCAGGCCTCACACTGTGTCTATCTGTCAAGGTTCCTTCCCCACTCTGAACGCTAGGGTACAGATGTGGGGACCTGCATGAAAACCTCCTCAGCTTACTTTTACCAGCTTAGGTTAAAACTTCCCCAAGGTACAAACTATTTTACCTTTTGCCCTTGGACTTTCGCTGCTACCACCAAAATTCTAACCGGGTTTTTAATTAGGAAAGAGCCGTTTGGAAACGTCTTTCCCCCCCAAATCCTCAACAAAATATTGCACCCTCGTTCCTGGGGAAGGTTTGGTAAAAATCCTCACCAATTTGCATAGGTGACCACAGACCCAGACCCTTGGATCTTAAGAACAATAAAAAAACATTCAGTTTCTTAAAAGAAGAATTTTAATAGAAGAAAAAGTAAAAAGAATCACCTCTGTCAACTCAGGATGGTAAATACCTTACAGGGTAATTAGATTCAAAACATCGAGAATCCCTCTAGGTAAAACCTTAAGTTACAAAAAGACACAAAAACAGGAATATCCATTCCATTCAGCACAGCTTATTTTCTCACCCATTTAAAGGAATCAGAATCTAACGCATATCTAGCTAGATTACTTACTAAGTTCTAAGACGCCATTCCTGTTCTGTCCCTGGCAAAAGCATCACACAGACAGATCCCGACCCTTTGTTTCTCCCTCCCCCCAGCTTTTGAAAGTATCTTGTCTCCTCATTGGTCATTTTGGTCAGGTGCCAGCGAGGTTACCTTTAGCTTCTTAACCCTTTACAGGTGAGAGGATTTTTCCTCTGGCCAGGAGGGATTTAAAGGTGGTTAGCCTTCCCTTTCTATTTATGACTCTCTCCTACCGCAGGAAGTCATCCTAAGTTACGCTGCTCCCGCTGCGTGAATAACAGAGCTGGATTTGACGTCTCTTCGGTCGACTTACTGCTGTGTCTACACTGGGCTGGGTTGATGGGAGACGCTCTTCGGTCGACTTCCCTTCCTCCTGCCGTTCCCGGCGCAGTCCCAACGGCGACCGGAGAGCGCTCTGCTGTCAATTTAGTGGGTCTTCACTCGACCCCCACGACATCAACCCCCAGTGGATCCACCGCAGCAAACAGAGCCTCCCAAACATGCTGCCCCATCCACACGGCACCACTTAGACCCGAGTGGGAAATTCAGCTCCTGTGGGGTGTGTCACCCTCATCCGCTGAAGATGCTCCCCGAGTCTCCAGGGATTCCTGCCCTAACTGCTCTCCAGCCGGTTTGTGTCCATACGCTCCCCGCGGGGAGGCTGTGAGTGGCCTGGTTACAAGCGCTGGTTGCTCAGGCCTGGCAGGGAAGGGAAGCTCCGGGCAGCACTGACAGTCTGGAGATCCCTCCGGGGAAGCACAGGCGGTGGGTGGAACAGGTGGGGAGGCGAAGCTGCGGGGTCCTGCGGACGCCCTGAAACCAGCTCACAGACCCCCGGGGGTCACGCTGCCCTTCACGCTGTTGCAGTAATGTTTGTATAAGGCGTGACGCTGAAAGAGCAGCTTGTGTCAGAGTGTATTCAGGCCAACGGATGTGTGTGTTAGTAGAGATCAAAGCGACTGTTCAATGTTCAAATGTATTGGGTGTTTGAACCTCCTGAAAACTCGTGGAATGTTGTTTGCTCTGTTTTCACGTCTCTGTGTCCTGTTACGCTGTGATAGCAAAGAGTTGCCTTGTGTGGACCCCTGTCACTAAATAACCCCTCAAAGGAGAATGAAGGTGTGTGGGATGCAAGTGAAGAAAAGGTTCATTTCCAAAGAAGGGGTGGTAAGAAGCAGGATCCCTGGGCGGGGGGCAGGTGGGTGGTTTGCACTGTTGTTGCCCAGAGTGGGAATGGGGAACTGGGCTCTGGCTTAAAGCGGTGTCAGGCTTCGAGGGGCTGGGTTCAGAGCTGGAGGTTCGGGTTGGGGTGAGGGTTGGGCTACAGTTTTGGTTCAGGGGTTTCGAGTTGGGGGGCAGGTTATGGGGTTAGGGTTCCAGTTGGGTTCCGGGTAGGGGGTGGGGTTTAGATTTTGCGGGGAGGGTTTGGCCAGCAGCAGCATAGAAGTGCGGGTGGCAATGGGGTGCAGCCAATAGTGATAAGTCGGGGGTCTTTTAGGTCGTTTTAGTGTCAGTAGCACCCTGGGAAGGGGGGAGGGTCATGTTTACGACAGGGGGCTAAAGTGTTGGGGAAGGGGGTGGCAAGTTGACCCATCCCACTTCGCACTTCCCACACGGACACGCACAATACGGCGAACGCGCGGACGCACACACGTCACACACACACGATGACACAAAACAGCACACAACGCGACACACAAAGTAACACACGACACAGACACACACACAACACGACATGGAAAGCATCACACACATGACCCACAACATGTCTCACACACACACACGCTCAACACAACACGACCCACAACATGTCACACTCACACACTCAACGACACACAGCACGTTGCACGTACGTCACACACACACAACGTCGGACCCACAGTTTGTTGCATGTCGCACGTATGACGTCACGCACAGGTCGCACCACGCACATGCACACGCACAACACGTCACACGCACGCAAACTCTACGTCACAGACACAACACAGACAACACGACACACGACACAAAATGGCACACGACACTGAGACACACACACACGACACTGACACATTGCACATGAAACACACAGCACGTCGCACGTCACACACAAGATGTCGTACTTTACATGTCACACGCACAACACGTAGCACACAGCACGTCGAGTGTTGCTCGTGCATCACACATCGCAAGTTGTAGACCCCACGTTTCATGTTATACTCACAACACATCGCACACAGCCTGCCGCACGTTGTAGACAGGACGTCACACGTCGCACACACAACACAGTGCGCGTCGCACATAAACAGCACGTCTGGCGAACACTGCACATTGCACACGCATAACACGTCTCACGCGCGCACAACACGACACACACCAACAAAACACTCAAGACAACACACACACAACCACATCTCACACACACACACGACACCACATGACACACAATATCTCACACACACAAACACGTCTCTCACACACGCCAACACACACACACAACACACGCCCACACACACACACGACACATGATGTCGCACACACGCGGACACACACAATGTCTCTCACATGCCAACATACGACGTCTCTCACACACGACACCGACACACACACACGACACACAACGTCTCACGCACACACAACACCGACACACACCACACATGACGACTGACACACACACAACACACGGCCTCTCACACACACACACACCCAACACATGACATCTCACACACGACGTCTCACACAAACACACGACGTCTCTCACAGACACGCACACACGCCCACACACACACACTCGCCGACACCCGCTGACACACGACATCTCACACGCCAACAACACGACATACGACACGTCACACACACACAAGACGGCAGAGGACACGACACCGAAATCACACGCGACACCGGCACGTCACACGACACACAAGACGGCAGAGGACACGACACCGAAATCACACCCCGGAGACGACCCCCCGCGGGGGCGAGAGCGGAGCGGGGACGGTCTGGGGAACTCGGTCTCTGGGCGGCGCGTGGGGCCGGTGTGGGCGGCAGGGCCGAGGGCGAGATTCCCAGCCCCCGTCGAGCGATGTGGAGCGAGGGCTCCGGCTCGGCTCTCGCAGCGGCTCTGGCGAGGAATGGTGCCGGAGCTCTCGCCGGAGGGGAACGTGGCAGGAGGGGCCTGAGCCGCTTGGGCCTCTTTCCAAGGAGGCGGAACCAGGCCTCCGCTCTCTGCCCGCTGCAGACCCGGCTGCCAGGTCGGCGCTTCCAGTTCCTCGTCCGCACTCGCCATCTTCTCGTGTGTTCGCCAACTCGCTCTCTCCCCTCTGCTCTCCGGGTGCCGTCTCCATTTGTAGGACACGGGTAGGTGTGCATTCCCACAGGTGAGGTCTCGGGAGCCATGGAGACGTCGGAGCGGAGGAAAATCATGCAGGGCAGTAGAAAGGCTGCAGAAAGTACCTGAAGAGACAAAGGGAATGAGAAGGGGGGAGTCCAGACTAAGACAGGAGTCTAGTCTGAAAAGAGAAACAACGGGAAGTCTAAGCTACAGAAACTCTTCAAGTTGCCAAAAGACATTTAGGATGGGAAATTACTTCTTGAATCCAGTCTCTTTAAGATCTTAGGCTTAGTATGTGTGTGTATTTGTATTTGCTTAGCAATCTGCCTTCTTCTGTTTGCTATCCCTTATAATCACTGAAAATCTGCCTTTTCCAGTGAAACTATTTGTTGTTTATTATTATTATTAAACTCAGTTTGTGCAACGGGTGCTCCGGGAGGAAATGATTTGTGTGTTACTCCAAGGGGCCGCCCGGTGTCACTCTTGCTCCATGAGGGAAATGATTTGTGCAATACCTGGTTTAGCCACCCACTGTCACTGTTGGGCCAGGAGGGAAATGATTTGTGCAATACCTGAATTGGCCACACGGTGTCCCCATTGCTCCGTGAGGAAATGCTTTCTGCATTACTCCAAGTGGCCACCCAGTGTCACTGTTGGTCCAGGAGGGAAATGGTTTGTGCATGACCTGAATTGGCCACACACATCACTGTTGCTCTAGGGGGGGATTGTTTGTGTGTTACTCCTGAGTGGCCACGTTGTGTCACTGTTTCTCCATGAGGGGAATGCTTTGTGCCTTACCCTGTGTGGCCACCCAAGACAACACACACAACAAACACAAAACATCACACACACAAAACACGACAGACGACACTCACACACACACACACAACGCGACACCGACACACACAGAGAGAACACGTCACACATACAGAAACACGTCTCTCACACACACACAACACAGGACACCGACACACAAACAACATGACACACAAATAAAATGACACACAAAACAGCACACAACACGACACACAAAAATCACACACAATACACGACACCGACACATACACACACACACACACGAGACGAGGCACAAAACGGCAGACATGACACAGAAATCACACATGACACAGACACCCACACACAATACGACACACAACACCTCACATGACACACAAAACGGCACACGTGACACACACACACAACACGATGCACAAAACATAGCTCACAAAATATCACACACCCACACACATGACACACACACAGAACAACATGACACACGACACACAAAACGGCACACAACACGAGACACAAAAATCTCACACAACACATGACACCGACACACACAACATGCACACAAAACGGCACACAACACAGCACACACCGTCACACGCACACAACACAGCATACAACATGGCACACACACACTCAACATGGACCACAACACGCACACATAAACACATCTCACACACACAAAACGACACACAAGTCACACACACAACACGTCACACGACACATGCAACACGACACACACAACACGTCACACGGCAGAAGGTTTCATCGAGGAGGAGGATGTCCCGGGGTCCCCGGGCAATGCTCTGGGACTGCTCCCCAGGAAGCCAGGCAGGACTCTGGGGAAGTCTCCTCTCGGGGAGCAGCCTGTCTGCAGGACACACAGCTCCCCCGGCTCCACCTTCCTGGCTCCGACCTCGGAGCCTTCAGCCTCCTCTGCCCCTCCCTGCGCTTCCCACAGCCAGTCCGCCCAGGCGGGGTCCTGGGGGGGGCAGAGGGTCCTGCCCCCCAACTCCGCAGTCAGACGGGACTCTCAGCCAGCCAGTAAAACAGAGGTTTATTAGACGACAGGGACATGGTCTAACACAGAGCTTGTAGGTGCAGAGAACAGGACCCCTCAGCCGGGTCCATTTTGGTGGGGGGGGCAGTGAGCCAGACAACCCCGTCTGCCCTTCACTCCATGTCTCCAGCCAGCCCCCAACTGAAACTCCCCCCAGCCCCTCCTCCTCTGGGCTTTGTCCCTGTCCCCGGCCAGGAGGGCACCCGATTCCTTTGTTCTCCAACCCTTTAGCTCTCACCTCGCAGGGGGGAAGGGCCCAGGGCATCAGGTGCCAGGAAAGAGGGTGTCGGCCATTCTCTGTGTCCAGACCCCTGCACACACCTGCCCTCCAGAGCTCTGCAAAGATCATACACCCTTACCCCACCCCCTAGATCCTTAAGAACTGCATACGGGAAACTGAGGCACCCCCACACGATTCAGAGGAAACATGAAGTCCTGCTTCATCACAGATGACTCCAGGAGGTGAGTTGCTTGCTATCCTACCATGTTTTTCTGTCTCTCTCCTCTAGTATGTTGGCCAACACACACATTCTGTCTCTGTCTCTCTCCTCTCCTGGTGCCAACGATGACCAGACCCCAGGTGCCTGGGCCCCAGTGCCCCGCCTGTGCTCCATCTCTTCCTGTATCTGCCTCACCCCTTCTCCCAGCCCACACTGCCCACCGCTGCCTGGATGATTTCCCCCTCTCCTCCACTGCACCCCCCTCTGTGGGGTCCCTGCCACTCACCGTCTGCCTCCTCTCCTCCACCCCCTCCCCCGCTTCCCCACGGGTCACTCTGGGGGCCGGTTTTCTTCACCATCTTCGTGCATGATCTGGAGGATGGGATGGATTGCACCCTCAGCAAGTTCGCAGATGACACTAAGCTGGGGGGAGAGGGAGATAGGCTGGAGGGTCGGGATAGGGTTCAGAGTGACCCAGACCAATTAGAGGATTGGGCCAAAAGAAATCTGATGAGGTTCAGCAAGGACAAGTGCTGAGCCCTGCACTTAGGAGAGAAGAATCCCATGCAGTGCCCCAAGTGTGCCATGTCCCCGCCCCGAACCGACCCTCCCGGAGCATCCTCAATTCCATGAAACAGCTGTTCTGGGGTGGGCAGGAAGTGCTGGGAGGGAGAGTGGGGAGTTGCTCAGTGGGGGTGTGTCTCTCTGGGTGGGGTCTGTGTGTGTTTATGCACAAGCTGATTGTGATGTCACGGAGGCCAACAGCAAAGAGTGTTGGGCGTCAGCATTCTTGCCCTGCCGTCAGTCTGCCAACTGGCTTGGTTGACAACGGCTGGTGACCCAAGGAGCTGCTGAGAGACGCGGACCATCCCTCTGTCAACCACTTCTTGAATCAGCTATTTCCACAGGTGTTTGAGGAACAAAAGGATGAGTTTTTACAGAAGGTAATTCCCAGATTCTTTCCCTGCTCATTAGATCGCACACGACAGGTCGGCGCCTCCTTCTCCTGGGGACGGGTGGGGGCGGGTGTGGCAACAGGCAGGTCTCAGCGTTCCCTTTTGATTTGAAAGTGGCCATCTCTCAGGTCTCCTCCTGCTTCAGCCGGTCAGGTTCTTTGGAGGCAGATTTAGATGATTTTATCTTTCAGCAGACTAGTCGGGGGGAATTTCCAGGGATAGAACCAAAAGGGAAGATAACAAAACTCGTGTAGAATTTAGATTGAGATCTCCATCAATAGTCTTTCCCTTGGAGTTGCCCCTAATGCACTCCTTGCCTTCAAGTTGGGAATAGAAACCCTTTGTCTCCTGTCATGACTGCCAAAGAAATGTGTAAATGAGGATATTCTATGATTCTATGATTTACACCCATCAGGGGACACTATCTTTTTGAGGCGGGTGCAGCTGGCTTGGGATGGTGCTGATGATGGATAGAAAACAGGCTGGAGTCAATGACAGATGGGACCACAGAAGGGGAAGGGGAAGGGGAAGGGCATCTCCATAGAAGGTCCTGGGTGCTCAGATACCCCAGTTCTAGGTACCCTGGCCTGTCCCAGAGAGAAAAGACAAAGAGGGGCCCAGCCCCCCGACAGTCATCCCATGGACAAGAATCTGGTTGGGAGTGGGCTGAAGGTTCCCGCTGGACAAAGGGGAGCTGAAGTCCCCCAGCGTCCTGGAATTTAAGCAATGCAAGGTTCAAACCCTGCACGAGTGGGGCCTGAGGGGCACCTGCAGAAGGTTGGGCTGGACAGGGGCGGCAGGTTTCTACAATTTTTGGTGGTTTCCAGAATGGGACCAAGTCCTGCCTCCCCGTCCACCTCCCCCCACATCTGCCTAAGGCTCTGGGAGTTTGGGTATGGGAGGCAGAGGGAAAGGGGTTGGGCTCTGGGAGGGAGTTTGGGTGTGGGCTGTGGGTTGCGGCAGGGTGTTGGGGTGCAGGAGGGAATGAAGGGTGCGGGGTCTGGGCTGGGGCAGGGGGTTGGGGTGCAGGAGCAGGTGTGGGGGCAGGCTCTGGGAGGGAATTGGATGTGTGGTGTGGGCTCTGGGCTGGGGCAGGGGGTTAGGGTGTGGGAGGGGGTGAGGGGTACAGGCTCTGGGAGGCAGTTTGGGTGCAGGTGTGGGGTCTTGGCTGGGGCAGGGCATTGGGTGCAGGAATGGGTGGGGTGGCCAGGTTCTGGGAGGGAGTTCAGGTGTGGGCTCTGGGCTGGGGGAGGGGGTTGGGGTGCAGGAGAGGGTGCAGGTCGGGCTCTGGGAGGGAGTTGGGTGTAAGGGGTGGGCTCTGGACTGGGGAAGAGGGTTGGGGTGCGAGAGCAGGTGTGGGGGGAGGCCTGTGGGAGGAAGTTTGGGTGCGGGATCTGGGTTGGGGTTGGGGGTTGGGGTGCAGGAGGGGGTGCGGGCGCAGGCTCTGGGAGGGAGTTTGGGTGTGGGGTGTGGGCTCTGGGCTGGGGCATGGGGGTAGGGTGGAGGAGGGAGTGCAGGGGGTGGACTCTGGGAGGGAGTTTGGGTACAGGGGTCTGGGGTCTGGGCTGGGGCTTGGGGTGCGGGAGAGAATGAGGGTGCAGCTCTTACCTCAGGGATCTCCCAAAAGCGACCCACACCCCCCTCTGGCAGCAGCTCCTAGGTGGGGGGTCTCTGCCCATCGCTGCCCACGGACACCACCCCAGCAGCTCCCATTGCCACAGATGGCAGAGTCGGCCCTCGGGGCGGGGGCAGCGTGTGGAGATCCCCCCACCCCCGGGGCTGCAGGGACGCGCCAGCCGCTTCCGAGACTGGCAGGCCACACGGAGTGTAAGCAGTGTCAGGGTGAGCCTCACCCTGACATCTGGTGGTGAGGTCTGGCAAGTTGTGGAAAAGAACTTCAGGGGCCGATCTCATTTGCATAGGCACACCCACCCCGCCTAGAACGAGGCCATAGCTGCCCAAATGCTCACTTTGGCTGCTGTGGGATCCCCAGTGTCTCTGTTATTGGGGCAGGAAGAATAAATTGTTATTACCCTGATTATGGGAACTGTGCTGGGAACTGTACTTGGCCTTTTGTTATGATGGAGGGACTCACCATCAACTAAGTAGCACTCGCTATGCAAGGGTCATGGGTTCCAAAACGCTGTGAATTGAGAGAGGGTGGGGACAAGTATTAATACTTGGTGCCATGGGTCCTTTGGTGATGGACTTACATGCTAATTGCTCTTCCTTTTCTCTCCACTGTGGAATCTCAGAGCTAATTTTGATTCCGTTAGGACTCTAGTTACAGGCTGCGAAGCTCATTTTGGGCTAATGGTGTCCCAGCACTGAGGCTACCCTACTACAAGCTGACTTCACCAAAGAGCTGAACTGAGTAAGAGCCGAAATCACTGAGCGTTGTGTTCAGTAGTGGGGGAGCCTGAAGATCTATTGTGGAGAAGTTTGCGGGACGGCTGGAGTGCCTCATGGACAGGCTGGTGGAGCAGTTCGTGGGACGGCGGGAGCTGCTGGTGGGCTGCGGAGCGGAGCTGAGCGAAGCAGTTCGTGGGGCGGCTGGTGGAGCGGAGGCCTATGGAGCTGTGGGGCGGTCAGCTTCAGATCATGTAAGGTGCCTTTTACCCCCGCCCCCATCTCCACCCAGGTTGGGAGGTGAAACTCTGCCGATAAACTTTTGAACTTTGGGGCTGCCCTGACCAGGGACAGAGACTTTTGGGTCATTGGACTTTTGGGACTTTGGGTGATTTGGGGTTGCTGGACTTAAGAACCAAAGGGAAAGGGCATGCCCCAATTTGCTTGGGGTGGGTTTTTTTTTTGCTCGTGAGTTGTGTTATGAATCCTGTTGGTGGTGTTTCCCCAACATAATGCCACATTGTTTCTCTCTGTTATTAAAAGGCTTTTTGCTACACTCAGACTAGGTGCTTACGAGAGGGGAAGTATTGCCTCTGGGAGGTGCCCAGCGGGGGTGGTACATATTTGTCCCAGGTCACTGGGTGGGGGCTCGAGCCAGTTTGCATTGTGTTATTGGAATGGATCCCCTAGATATTGAACCCGGTCCTTGTTGCTGCCAACTCTGACGGGCAGAAGGGTTACACGGAGCGAGGGTGGGCAGGAAGCCGCCTTAGCCCCCTTGTACTGCCGGTGATGGCGGTGGGGGTTTCCGGGCCCTTTTAAATTGCCCGGGGGCAGCAGGTGGGGCTGGGGGAGACACCGGCCCCCGGACTTGGGTGGAGCCAGGCCCCCGTGGTCTTATGTTGCTGGAGCATGGTCACCAGGGGCCCAGATGAGGCGCCTCCCCTGCGGCTGGAGGAGCATGGGTGCTAATCCACGTTTCGGCGGGTTGGTTTTTGGAGGGTTAAATGAAGGCAGCCTCTGCTCTGGGCTCATCCAGTTTCAGGGCCTGACGCTGCTTTGCACAACGATGAATCTCGGAACAGGCCAGCACTGAAATGACGGCAGAACCTGAGGAAGGAAAAGCCTCTGGGTTGGTGTGTGAGCCTTGACGCCGAACGGGAGCCGTAATTTGACTCGCTTTGTGGCTGCGGCCGGTAAAATGTCAGGACAAAGTCGTCCCAGTGACTGTGACACTGGGTTTGAGGCGGCTTTGGTCTTATTCAAATGTAACTAGCATGGAACACTTGTGTTTTTAAAGGTGGGTTCCCCAAGCAATCCCAAGTTGTTCTTCCCAGAGCTGGGTGATGGTGGGCAGCAGGGGATCTCCCCAGTCTGTGGGGGAATCTCTCTGGGCCCCACTGTTAGTTCTCCAGACTTTCTCCCCCTAACCACGCACACCCCTCCCCCACCCATTATCAATGCTTTACAGCGACCCCTCCCTCCCCTTATGGGACACAGCCTCTCGGTGCCAGAGACTGACTGGGGCTCCCCTCTGCATGGCCCCAATGGGGAAGGAAAGGGACCAATGGGGGAGGAAGAAGACGGGCAAAAGGAGTCAAATGGGGCTAAACCAGAATAGAGGAGATTTTCTTCCTGTTAAAATGGACTGGAGTCTCATTGCTGGAAAGCCACAGCTTGAGTGAGGTTTGAACCGGCAGCCTTTCAATTGCCAGGCAAAGGTGCGAACCACAGAGACGGATCACGGCCGACTTCCCAGCGCTGTCCAAGGAGCCCCTGCAGGGGTGCAAGTGGTTAGTGCAAAGGGCAATATTGCTGGGGTTGTGAGTTCAAACCTTCCCTGCAGCCCTGGTTTCTATTACCCCATGGAGCTTCCCCAGCTTGCTTGTCCTAATTCACATGGAAAGTGCCATGAGAGGAAGGTCTGAAATGTGGACGTTGGTGCAAAGCTTGGGACCCCCCACCAATGCTGCCATTAGCTGTGGGTGGGTTGCTCAGGGGCAGGGAGAATTGATTTCTTTGCTGCTGAGAAAGCTGCCAGGACAGGTCTGTGGGCACCAGAGCTCCCCGCTTCTTCCAGCACATGCCAGGCTCTGTCACTCCTGGAGGAGGGTCATCGAATCATAGAAGATCAGGGTTGGAAGGGTCCTCAGGAGGAATCTAGTCCTACCCCCTGCCCAAAGCAGGACCAACCCCAACTAAATCATCCCAGCCAGGGCTTTGTCAAGCCTGTCCTTAGAAACTTCTAAGAAAGGGGATTCCACCACTTCCCTAGGTAATGCATTCCAGTGTTTCACCACCCTCCTAGTGAAAAGGTTTTTCCTAATATCCAACCTAAATCTCCCCCACTGCAACTTGAGACCATTCCTCCTTGTCCTGTCATCTGCTATCACTGAGAATAGTCTAGATCCATCCTCTTTGGATCCACCTTTCAGGTAGTTAAAAGCAGCTATCAAATCCCCCTTCATTCTTCTCTTCCGTAGACTAAACAATCCCAGTTCCCTCAGCCTCTCCTCATAACTCATGTGTTCCAGTCCCCTAATCATTTTTGTTGCCCTTTGCTGGACTCTCTCCAATTTATCCACATCCTTCTTGAAGTGTGGGGCCCAAAACTGGACAGTGCTCAAATAAATCGGTTAGCCTCTAAGGTGCCACAAGTCCTCCTGTTCTTTTTTTTTAGTTATTAAAGAAGTGTCAGTAAAAGGTCAGAATGCGATCGTCTCAGTCCTTCTCTTGAAAAGTGTAAGCTCATTCATTAGTTCGCCACTTCATCAAAAATAAAGGGGACATGCACCAGCCTTTGTCATGTGAGCAACTTTCCCAAGCACTTTGGACAAACTCAGGAGTAAGTATAAAATAGTAAAATAAGTTTATTAACTCCAGAAAGTTAGATTTTAACTGAGTATAAGTATTGGTCACAGAGGTCAAAAGTGGTTACATAACAAATGAAAACAGACTCCCAGTCTAAACTCTAATTTGAATATACTAAGCAAGAATTGGATCAAACAGCTTTTCTCACTCACTGGTTGCTCCAGGCCATGTTGAGTTCTTAATACACAGACTGAATTCCCTCTCAGCCTGAGACCAATCTCTGCAGTTCAAATTCTGAGTCTTCCAGACAATCTTCCAGGTGTTGAGATTGGGGAAGAGACAGGCCACGTGGAGGTGTCTTTGACTCTCATTCATATTTTTTCTCCAGCTGCTGGGTAGATTCTTGCCGTGATGCTGGGGTTAGTTAGCCCCCAATATGGAGCAGCAGTTTGCCTCCTGCACCTTGTGGTAGGCATGTCACAGCTCCTTCATTTTGACCCCGCACGGCAGTGTGTCCCTGTCATGGCCCCTTCCTATCATGCATCACGAAATCTGAGTGCGCACCTCGGGAGTTACACCGCAGAAAGCTGCTTTCCTGTGCAGAAACTTGCCCGTGTAGACAAGCCCGCAGAGGACTTCCATAAGAACGCACGACAGGTCATAGACTGGGTCAGACCAATGGTCCGTCAAGCCCAGTGTGCTACCTGAGAGCGACCAGTGCCAGATGCATTGGAGGGAAAGAACAGAACAGGCTTGTTGACCTGCAAGGTGAGGGTCTTTCACCTTTATATTTAACTTAATTGTTGTCAATTCCTACTTATCCTATATCTAACTACCCCTCCTCTGAGGTCTCTGGGCAAATCAGGTGTGAACCACTCCTTTGACACAGACGTGTCCCAATCCAGCTGAATTGAGGCAGAATTTGGGCCAATGTCAGTTTGGAAAAGGCCTGCTTCACCCAGCAGGTTTCTCAAAGAATCCGTTGCTGTGAACCGCATGTCGTGTGGATGTGCGAACTCCAAAGATAGCAAACATGAAAAAAAACAAAAACGCAAAGCCGGTTCTGAGGTTTCCAGAGCCAGGCCTGAGGGTTAAAGAGCTGTGCTCAAAAGGACAAGGGGGCTCAGCAGCTATAAAAAGAACTAGTTACAAAAACAAAACAAAAATTACATGGAAAAAAACCAACCAAACAACAACCACCCAGAAAAGCTCCCATCACTCGCCCATCACCATTGTAGATCTTGACATCTCCTGCCTAATGTGACATCTTTGCTTTGCGAACAAGAGCCCTGGGGAACTCTCTGGCTCTTTCCCTCTCACTGCGGAAAAGGTTCCACATCTTCTCTCAAGTAGTTTTCCTCCCAACAGAAGATTTATTTTAAAATTTACCAAATAAATTCCATTTGAAACAGAAATCATTCCAGTCTATACTGGGTCTCTATTCTCGTACATGCTATTTCTCTCACATTTTCCCCCAAACCTGATTCCTTTGGAGTCAGGTTTTTATTGCAGGATTAGCCACCATTTGCTATTTTGTAGGAGGGGGCTAGAAGAAAACCTGAATTATACTGTAACACTGAAAGTGATCACAGAATCAGCCTCTTACCTTACACTAATAAACTTCATGTGCAATTTTCTTGTTGCTGGTAACAATTTCTTCAAAGATTACAAACTATAAACCTTTAGGGCAGTTTTCTCTTAATTCCCATTTTCACCCAGTGAGCTCTGTGTGAAATCACATTCTCCCATAACCTAGGAGCCTTCCATTTCTGAGGGTTCATTTCTCCCTGGGTCTTCTCCCAGAAGTGTGGGTGGAAGGGGTCTCACACTACGTGGGAAGGCTGCATCATGAGAAAAACTACCTGTGCTCTACTTTCACACTTTCTAATCTTTCAGAGTAGCAGGAGGCGGAACAGTGAGACACATGCATTAGACTCAAGAGCAAAACTAAGAGACCAAACCACAGACTCTGGACTCAGCATTCATGTATCCTGCAGTCTGAACTTGGAATCTGTTACATTCCCTCATTGGCTACCATCATTTAACCAACACAGAAGTGCTTCTTGTCCAGCAAGGCAGCCAGTTTGGGACCCATAGGCATGGCATGGCTCTGAAGGAATCAGCTGTTTCTCTCTGTGCTTCAGGAAACTTGGGATCCAAATGGTAAAAGACAGTTGTTCCCAGTTTCATCATGGCATCCTTTAGAAGTGTGAGCAATTCTAAAAACAGTTTACCTTGGCCACAGGTCACCATAGCGTCCATCTCTGGGGTGAAAATCAACCACTCGTACCTCTCATTTCTACCTGAGTTCTTGTCAAATCTTTGACCTTAGTTGTAGCAATTTTACACGGCTCTGGCGTAGAATTCTTCACCAACCACACAACATACCAGTAGCGATACTGAGGTAGAACTCCCCCAAATATGCCCTTTTGTTTCTTTAATCTGGTGCAACAGATTTAAATAAGGGACTAAATTCAGGTGCGCCTTAGAATCCCTCTAAGACACCAAATGTCAGGTATCTACTCAAAATGGGTGTCTTTCTGCAGCTCTATCACATTCCTCATGGATGT
Organism: Lepidochelys olivacea; assembly: GCF_965140295.1. Classification (NCBI taxonomy): domain Eukaryota; kingdom Metazoa; phylum Chordata; order Testudines; family Cheloniidae; genus Lepidochelys; species Lepidochelys olivacea. The sequence continues at coordinate 5,153,922 of NC_140414.1, read as the reverse complement.
CATTTCCTACACATTTACAGCATCTCCCAGGAGTGAGCTGAACAGAAATGTCACTTCCATTTTTCCCATCTCTACCTAGGAAGGGATTGCATTTCCCAAATAAGAGGCAACATGCACCTGATTAGGAAGGGAAGATCTTCAGGAGCAACCTCCTGCAGGACATGGGCCACAACTGCTTTGGGAGGCAAATGAATGGGTCTTTTGCTTAGTTCCAAATCATTTACTAGAGAATCCTCTTCCCAGCCCCTTCGGGAAATATTGACCTTAGCAATTGAAGAACAGGGGGATAGAGATGGTGATGGAGAATCCCTCTGATTTACCCTATGTTCTTCTGTTGTTACAGAGGGGAAAAGACATTTTTCCCTATCCCTTCCCTATTCCTGCTCTTTGTTATACTTCAATATATTTTAAGGGAGGAAAACGGGAGGAAAAATATCTGCTTTCAGGAAAACGTGAAGCAACAGCGCTCTGAACTGTGACAACTGGGAATGAAACAATATGATCCTGGTGGGGGAACTTGATGACTAACAATTGTTTTTAAATGGGGGAACAGTATAACTGTGATGCTCAGGCTTTGTTTAGACTAGGACATGTGATGGAGTTTAGGTCAGGTCAAGGGGAAAGCTAATGCCAACCACTGCACCTCGCCTGCATCTGCACGACAACTGTAATTGTCTTTTAACACCAAGATCACTAACTTGAGCAGCCAACGCCATGTACAGTCCTAGTGGATGTAAGGCACGGGTAGTTTTTGCCTCAGTGTAGCTTGTTGGGAACAAACCTCTCTCCCCCACCTGGAGCTGATGAACATTCCTGGCTGGAGGGACACACGCTCCTTTGACCCAAAAGGAAAGGAGTTGATCGAAAACATCACAGGACTGACCCCAAAGAAGGGTGAGCTGCAAAAGGCAGGAGCAGGCAACTCATCTGGGGGAGCTGAGTAACCACGGTGAAGATGGGGCACAGATCACTAAGTGGGAATTAGCAAATGTGATTTAAAAGAAAAAAATACCTTTGGCCAGCCCTAGTCAAGGCATTTGTTACAGATCACTCCCATGTGGATTTTCTGATGTCTAATAAGGGTTGAGCTCCGATTGAAGCGTTTCCCACACTCAGAGCACATGTAGGGCCTCTCTCCGGTGTGCGTTCTCTGATGTGTGATTAGGGTAGAGCTGTGATTGAAGCTTTTCCCGCACTCAGAGCATATGTAGGGCCTCTCACCAGTGTGGATTCTCTGATGTGTGGTAAGGGCTGAGCTTTGATTGAAGTGTTTGCCACACTCACGGCATCCATAAGGTTTCTCACCCGTATGGATTCGCCGATGTATGATAAGGTATGAGATCCGACTGAAGCGTTTCCCACACTCAGAGCATCCATAAGGCTTCTCACCTGTGTGGATTCTTCTATGTGTGGTCAGTACAGAGCTCCGATTAAAGCTTTTCCCGCACTCAGAGCACATGTAGGGGGTCTCTCCTGTGTGCGTTCTCTGATGTGTGATTAGGGTAGAGCTGTGATTGAAGCTTTTCCCGCACTCAGAGCATGTGTAGGGCCTCTCCCCTGTGTGGATTCGCTGATGTGAGAGGAGGGATGAACTGTCAATGAAGTGCTTCCCACACTCAGGGCATTCGTAAGGTTTCTCACCCGTGTGGATTTTCCGATGTCTAATAAGGTGTGAGCTCTGCTTGAAGTGTTTCCCACACTCAGGGCATCCGTAAGGTTTCTCACCCGTGTGGATTTTCCAATGTGTAATAAGGTGTGAGCTCCGCTTGAAGTGTTTCCCACACTCAGGGCATCCATAAGGTTTCTCACCCGTGTGAATTTTCCGATGTGTAATAAGGTGTGAGCTCTGCTTGAAGTGTTTCCCACACTCAGGGCATCCATAAGGTTTCTCACCCGTGTGGATTCTCTTATGTGCAATGAGATGCGAGCTCTGCTTGAAGCATTTCCCACACACACAGCATGCGTAAGGTTTCTCACCCGTGTGGATTCTCTGATGTGTGAGAAGGTCCAAGCTCCCTTTGAAGCTTTTCCCACACTCGAGGCATGTGTAGCGTGTTCCTTCCAAGTTCATTCTCTCACGTGTAATAAGGTCTGACTGGCTACCGAAGTTTTCCTCTGGCCTCTGCTGACTCTCACAGGCTTTTGTTTTTTCTGGGCGTGCACAGCTCCCAGAATCATTCCCTTTGGACCTTCCTGACAACATCCCATGGGCTTCTACTCGCTCAGCGTCTTCCTGCTGGGGTTCCTCCTCGTTTTCACTCACCATCCCAACACCTGACGGGAGACCGAGAGAATCCAGACGTAAGTCTCTGCCTGCGCCAGAGAGAAGAATGGAAAAAGGGATGAAGGAACGAAAACATGTACAGGACAGATCAAACCTATCAGGAGCTGATTTTCCCTTCAACCTTCCCCAGAGGAGAGAAAGGAAGGGATCATTTCTGGGTCCGTATCTCAGAAGAAATCTCAGGGGACAGCGAGATTGGGGAGGGACCTGCTGCCAGTTGTCAGTCAGGATAGGTGGGAAGCCATGAGTGACCTCTGCCTAACGATTCCACATCTGCAGGGAACAATCCTGAACTTGGAGAGCTCACAAGCTCTTTGTAGGGCATCCCAAATGTTTCCTGTATTCACCGACAGTTTTGGGGTTGGTTTAACCAATGCCTCACCTATGAAGGCAGCTCTCGGGAGCACTTTTTTCTCAGAACCATGAAGGTCTGGGACGCACGACTCCTCCCCTCGTTCCAGCTGCGAGATCACATCAGTTCTGGAAACTGGAAACCCTGCTCAAGGCAAAGAAAACAAGGGAGGTCAGTGGAATTTGTGGGATACTTGTCACAAAGAATATTCCATGCTTTTAAACCCAGCTCACTTTTAAGTAGTAACGTCCCAAGGCCGGCTTCCTTGGCTCAAAGTGCCAGGAGATGATTATTATAAATCATATTCATTACCTTAGTGCCTAAGGGCCAACTAACAGTGGGTCCTCATTTTGCTTGGCACAGTACAAACCGAGAAGCGTTGATGGCCCGTGTCCTGAAGAAGTTACAATCTAAATAGACAAGGCAGACACAGAATGGGGGAAGGGGTACAACCCACCAGCAGAGTGAACTCCGTGAAGGCAGAGTGACAGATCTAATCAACACAGGCCTAGATCTTGAGACTATCAGATTTAATGTTACAACCAGGGCCAGTGTTTTCCGGAAATTGTCGCTAGGACTGCATTTTTTCCCAAAATTACTCTTTGTTTCTGGAATCACCGTTAATATCCGGAATTGCTGATCAGAGGGTGGGTGGGGCATGCAGGGTCACAATCCCCCAGATTTCTCCCTGGAAACACCCGTCTCCTCCCCAGGGCACAGGCTGGCTGCGGTTGAGACTTGCTGCCAATTTCTTCCCTCCTCATACAAGTCTGGGATCGGCAGTGGGACGCCAGGCTCTCTCATCATGCTGCAGAGAGGACGGCACTCACAGCTGCTCGCGGCCGTGTCCACAGCACCTCTCCCCTGCTCATCTCCCTGCACACAGCTGGTTCATGCCCCGTCTCTCCAGCGCACAGCTGGCTCTAGGCTCTCAATGCCCAGTATCTGAGCCCCACCGCCCCCACACAGCCGGCTCCTGTCCCCTCCCCCCAAGGCACTTTCAGGCTTTAAAGGATTAAATATTGCTCACGTTTGTCAATTACTCTCTTTTCATTGCCTGCAAACTCTTGCCCTAATTATGACTGTTATCTGTATATCTAAGCCAGCCCTTGAAAGCATGAATTCTTCACAGACTATGATGCCGAGATGCGCCACATGATACCAGGAAGGGCTGCGGGATGGGTTTCCTGTGCAAGCTGGTATCGCTACAGGGTGATGAATGCCAGATCTCAAGGCTGGTTATGCAGAGCTCCACCTTTTGAAGCTTTACCCAACGCAGAAAGGGGTAGTGACGGATTTCCCCTCATTCAGAAGACTGAAGACGACAGACTTTTGGGGGATAAACAGCTGAGTTTGAGCTGACTGAGGGGGGTCTTTCTGGGCTACAAACTCACAGGACCTGATAACCACCAGGAGGTAACCCTTTAACAAAGGTTTTAATGCACTTTGGAACCGATCAGGGATTTGCATGAGGACTGCTGAGGGAATGAAGGTAAACACGCATTTGGATGCTCTTCTTCTTTTATGAGAACGGGAACAGGAAGGGCAGGGATATCACTGAATGCAGGATCTCAGCAGGACTAGGTGTCAGGATAGCACCATATTGCAGCCCATTGAAAAACAAAATCCCAACTACACATATAAAATGATGGGCTCTAAATGAGCTGTTTCCACTCAACAGAGGGATCTTGGAGTCACTGGGCACAGTTTTCTGAAAACATCAACACAGTGTGCCATGGCAGGCAAAAAGCAAAGAGAATGTTGGGAATCATTCTGAAATGGATAGATAAGAAGACAGAAAATATCCTATTGCCTCTATATAAACCCATGGTACACCCACATCTCGAATACTGCCTGCAGATGTGGTTGCCCCATCTCAAAAAAAGATATATTGGAATTGGAAAAGGTTCAGAAAAGGGCAACCCAAATGATTACAGGTATGAAACTCTTCTGTACGGGGAAAGATTAAAAAGACCGGGACTATTCAGCTTGGAAAAGAGACAAAGGGGGGATATGAGAGAGGTCTATAAAATCAAAAGTGCCGTGGAGAAAGTAAATAAGGACGTGTCATTTACTCCTTCTCATAACACAAGGACTAGGAATCACCCAATCAAATTAATAGGCAGCAGGTTTATAAGAAACAAAAGGAAGTATTTCTTCACACAATGCACAGTCAACCTGGGGAACTCCTTGCCAGAGGACGTTGTGAAGGCCAAGATTATAATAGGGTTACAAAAAAAAAAACAAAAAACACCATGAGAAATCTATTGAGGACAGGTCCGTGAATGGTTATTAGCCAGGATGGGCAGGGATGGTGTCCCTAACTTCTGTTTGTCATAAGCTGTGAATGGGTGACAGGAGATGAATCACTTCATGATTCCCTGTTCTGTTCATTCCCTCTGGGACACCCGGCGCTGGTCACTGTTGGAAGACAGGACACTGGGCTAGATGGACCTTTGGTCTGTCCCAGTGTGGCCATTCTGAAATACCAGGGAACCTAGTGAGTCCAGTGCAATGGGAGGGAGTAGGAAAATCCCTGGGTGTGGAGAACACTGGGAAATTAGAAACTATCATTCAGAAGCAACAGACTCTAAATAGTCTAGAAAAGCAGAATGTGAAAAATAAGAATCGGGGTCATGTGACTTCAGGAATGAGGGACTCAAAAAACCAAGTCTGCAGAGAAGGTAGATTGTGGCTAGTGCACATGCGGATGGGGGAGCAACTCTCCAGGTCTCAAGGATTTTCACCAGCAACCGAGGCCATTGTCCCATGCACGGGGCAATCCGGAGCAGTGAGGAGTTGTGTCATCTGTAATCCTGGCTGAGTTTCAATGTTCTGCTGCTGGAGCTCCCTTGTCTGGATTCCCCCAGCCAGCATTCAAGGTCTGTGTGATCAGTAACCCTGGACCAGCCCATCTGACCCCAGCAGCCTGCTTCTTACACGCCAAGCACATTCTGGTCTGGGTGGAGAAGGCTCAGGGTTTGAGAGAAGGCCAGGGGTAGGAAGCTTCTGTTCGTTATGCTGGACCTAACCCCCCGTTTTACTTGTGCAAACAGGAGATATTTGACACTGTGCGATTCTGCTCCTGTGCTCTCTTCCCACAGCGTTCAGCAGCAGGGGAGGGTCTCTGGTCGTGTGTGTGTCACTGGCATGCTGGGGTGATGCTGGAACAGGACAGAGCAGAGGTGGCATTGTGGGGGTGGCGTGAACCTCATCACTTCCGTTCCCCTTCCAAGAACCGAGGGGACAGGAACCCTTACCCAGCGAGGTCACATTCTCATAGGTCTCCTGCATGACGTCTCTGTTGAAGGCTCTCTGAGTGGGGTCCAGCAGAGCCCACTCTTCCCTGGTGAAATACACAGCTACCTCCTCGAAGGTCACCGGCCCCTGAAAGAGCCAGAGCCCCACACTCAGGACCTGCTGCCCCACTCACAGCCCCACTATTCGTGGGGGAGAGGAGACAATCAAACGGAAACTCTGGGTGGACCGCAGCCAACAGAGTCCCACCCCCACCCCACTCAGAGCACCCAGGAAATACCAGGGTGAGGGGGCGAAGAGACACCCCTCCTCTCTCCCAGCAGATCCATCACACACCTACTAGCCACAGACTGATACCGGAGATGCTGCCCCGAGCAGGGTCTAGGGAGAGATCTCTTGTAGGAAGCCCAACACCCTCCTCCTTGTGAAAAGAAAAGGAGGACTTGTGGCACCTTAGAGACTATCCAATTTATTTGAGCATAAGCTTTCGTGAGCTACAGCTCACTTCATCCGATGCAAACTGTGGAAAGTGTAGAAGAGCTTTTTATATACACACAAATCATGAAAAAAATACCTCCTCCCACCCCACTCTCCTGCTGATAATAGCTTATCTAAAGTGATCACTCTCCTTACAATGTGTATGATAATCAAGGTGGCCCATTTCCAGCACAAATCCAGGGTTTAACAAGAACATCGGGGGGATGGGGGGGCAGGAAAAAACAAGGAGAAATAGGTTACCTTGCATAATGACTTAGCCACTCCTAGAGCTGGATATGAAGCAGGGGAATCTCTCCTAAGCCTGACTGGTGGCTTCCCCCTTCGTATTTCAAGGCACCCGCTGGTTAGTTGGGTCAGGCTCCAGCACTACGAGTCTGGTCCTTTTTCCCAGCCCCATCTAGGTAGGTTATTTTCTGTTCACCAGATTGGAGCATTTCCACCTCCGAACCTCATGGGTCTCTTCCTAGAATCTAGGCCACTTATTAAACAACTCCCAGCAGGTCTGCCACCCCCTGGCCTCCTCCCTTTCTCCACCCTGTGCATTTCCTGCCCCACTCCAACCTCCAAACCAGACGGTGCAAACCTTCCCCTCTTCCGTGTATTTCCTGTCCCTCTCCCTCCTGCAGGAACAGATCAGAACCCCCCACAATAATCCCTACCTGAGCTGGCTCCTCTGCAGCCATGTCGCTGCCTTGTCCCATGGGAGGACGGGATGAACCGGAAAGAAACATGAGCGTCGTTCTGCAACCTGGCCGGGCAAGAAGGGCTGTTGCAGAAGTTTAGGAACGGGCATTAGTTCATTTCACATCACGCTTCCCCCGGGCTCTTTCCCTGCAGAGCGAGATCCGAGATTCTGCCGTGCTGAGAAAATGCTCAATCTCTGGATTACAGCAGAGACCTGGCCCCTCCTGCCAGGCTAGGCCCACAGACACACTTTTAACCTCCTTTCTCCCTCCCGCATCCCAAAACAAAGTCTCTGAACGCAATCCCAGAAAAAAGCAGAACCAAAGGAGTCCCTTTCGAGGATTCCCTCTGACACTGACCCCATGACAGCCACACCCCAGCAGGAGGGACATGGAGTCAGGAACTGGGTTTTCCTCTGTCTGATCCTCGTCTCGTCCACAGGAAAGTGATTCTCCCCACAGTGCAGTAATACATCTGTCTGGGCAGATGAGGGAGCTGGAAATCTCTTTCAAAACTCTTATCCCACGGACCCTGTCAGTCTCTCTCTCTCCTTTTCCCTGTGCCCTCTCCATGCCTGTCTGCTCAGAAACTCTCATTCCTGGGTTGTTTGCTCCCCCATGGCTGGATTTGCTCCTGCAGATGGCAGGAGAAATGGGGTGGGGGGCTGTTACTGTAGAGTCATTTTATAGTCCTTCACTGCCTGCCTGGGATTTCCCCATTGTCTGCCTAGGACCCCCACCTGCCCTCCACCAGGATCTGCCAGGCCATTTGCCTGGGACCCCCTCCTCCTCCCAGCAGGACCCCCTGACGCTTTACAGGAGGACTCCTCACTCTGCACCAGGGACCGCCCCACCACAGCTCTGTGCACTGGGCATGGCAATGGTCCCAGGAGCCAGCTGGGCAATCCCAGACAGAGCCCCTGGCACAGCACCAGGCAGTGTCTAATCCCCTGCCCCACCTGCCCAAGAGACACCCACCCCCACTGGTCTGCAGCCAACAGGCCCCCAGCCATACCCACCTCCAGGACCCATAGCCTTAGGGCTGGGCACATCAGAACTACTCCCCGAAACCCCAAACCCTCCAGAACCCACCAACCTGACTAGGGTCCCCCCTGCCCAGCCACCCAGAGGCCTCCCCCTACCACAATGCCCCTTCAGCTCCCGCTGCAATCTCCCCGCACAGACACTTGCCCCCCCCCAGCAACAGTGTTCCCTCACAGTGTCTGACAAGTGGATAGAAAGTTATCACCACCCCCTGCTGGCCAGTCACACAGGCAGAGGGAGCCCGGGGGGACGCCTCTTTAACAGGAGAAGGGAAGCCATGGAGGGCCAAAATAAGTAAGACATTTCCATACTCTGTCACTAGCAAATAATGGCCACCGTGGATCCACCCCAGAGTTGGCTACAGCTTTGCACTGCGGGAAGCCCCCCCTCACGGAGACCCTTTGTCATGGGGTTTGGGATACTTCTGGACCACGCTGCACTCAGAGGGACCTCCTCATCCCGTGCCAGCTGGAGAAAAGAAAAGGGTCGAGCCAACTCTCCTGTTACCAACTGGGAACCACCCATCCCCCAAACAGGGGGAGGCCCCTGGCTTTGATGGGTATTGAATATATGGCTAGTCTCTTTTATCAGCAAACATTTTTAACAGAGAGAAAGGAGGGAACAAATGATTCTCAAAGGAGAGGGAAAGATGATCATTGTTGCAGGGGGGTTAATTTCCCAACCAGGATGGAGAAGGACTCAGGGTGACAGGTTCCCCCCAAGGAAGGACAAGTTGCTGGGATTTAGAGACATGGGGAACAGCCCCTAACCCAAGAGGATTTTTAATTGACATTTGATCATGACATCGTAAGAGGGAAACCTGAGATTTGTGATCAGTGTTCAGAAATGAAAGAGAAAGGGTGGAAATCTGAGGGATTTTGGATCCATTTATGCAAATTATAGAGAGGAAAGTGGAAAATGAGAGGGATTTTATCGCAGTTGTTGATAGGAGGTAAAAGCTGAGTGTATTTCCCACCACTATTTGGTCAATGAATAGAGCGGAAATGGGCAACGTTGGCAAACGTTTGAGATCCATATTCAGGAATCTGAGAAAAGGTGTAAATCTGAGATTTTCGTCGTAATTTATAATTACAGAGACAGGGAAAGCTCTCAGGGGCATATTCAATTAGAAGTAGACAACTAGAGTAAAAGTGGGGCAAACGTTGAGGGTATTTTTGAGGAATCTTTGAGACGTACAGAGAAAACATGTCACAAACTACGCAACTGAGAACATGGGATAAACGCCAAGACCGGGGGGATTTTATGTGGCTATTAAAGAACTAGCTGGAAGAGGGGGGACCGTTTGTCATATAAAATCCAGCCTGTCCAAAACATAAGCAGAAAGTGATGGTCCCCCCCCCACGGCCCCCGTTCACCTGGGCAGCAGGGAGCCCTCTGAGGGGCTGACTGAAGGGGGCGGGGGGGGGCGCTGGAGGGCTCTTTGGGGGCGGGGAGGGGGCGGCAGTGGGGGATGGGCAGGTAGGGGGCAGAGAGTCATTTTCCTGCCCCCCCCGCCCAGCGCTCCCGCACCGGGGTCTCCCACTCACCGGAGCACGGGGGGGTTAATGACGGGCCCCACCCCGCACAGACCCCGGAGAGGAGCCGCAGCTGCTCCTCCTACAGATCCGACACGAGGCAGCGCCTGGTCTGCTCCGGGCTCCGCCCCCAGACGCTGCCCCGCCTCCGGTCTGCTCCAGGCCCCGCCCCCAGGCGTTGCCCCGCCCCTGTCTGCTCCATGCCCCGCCCCCTGGCGCTGCCCCGCCCCCGGTCTGCTCCAGGCCCCGCCCCCAGCCGCTGCCTTGTGTCGGGTCTCTCGGAGGAGCAGCTGCGGCTCCGCTCCGGGGTCTGTGCTGGGGGGGCCCGTCATTAACCCCCCCGTGACCGGCCGGGGGGGGGGGGCTTTCTCCAGCTGGGACCCGGCCTCTGCCCGCCCCCGACCCGGTGAGTGGGAGACCCCGCGGGGGGGAGCGCTGGTGGGGGGGCAGGAAAGTGACTCTCTGCCCCCGGCACGGCTGGGATTGGGGGGGGCAGAGACTGGGGCCCGGCGGGCGGGGTCCCTTGGGGGGTGTTGGGGGGAGAAGCCGGAGTTGCGGGGGGGGTTGAACTGTCTCTGTGCAGCCAGGAAATTCCCGGGGGGGAAGTGGGGGGCGGTGGGGGAGTTAATTGGATCCCCTTCCCCCCCACGGGCACAAATGCCCCCCAGTTTTCCCCTTTTCCCTCTCGGTAGCTCCCACCTGGTTGTAAACTCCCCCCCACCCCCCCATTGATCCTCTCTCTCCTCTCCCCTGTTCCCCCCCCCCCGTCTCTCCCTCCTTCCCTCCTCCTCACATGTCCATTGATACTCCCCTCCCGTGGGGGGGGGGAATTCCCTCCCCCCCCGTTTTATCCGCAGCGATTTGTCCCGGTGTCGGTGGGAAGTTGGAGCCCGGAGCCATCCCCCAACCTGGCTGCCCCGGCTTGGGGGTGGGAGGAGACGCCGGGTCTCTGCCGGGGCGGGGAAGGGAGGGGACGTGTCCCCCATGGGGCTGCCCCCGATCCCGGCTTCCCAGTCCCACTTGATGCCCCCAACTGCCGCACCGTTGCCCCCAGCCCCCACCTGCCCCCCACCTGCCCATCCCCCACTACCGCCCCCTGCCCTCCCCCAGGGAGCCCTCCAGCTCCCCCCTCCCACCCCCTTCAGTCAGCCCCTCAGAGGGCTCCCTGCTGCCCAGGTGACCGGGGCCGGGGGGGACGAGGACCATCACTCTCTGTTTATGTATTGGACAGGCTGGATTTTATATGACAAACGGTCCCCCCTTTTCCAGCTAGTTCTTTAATAGCCACATAAAATCCCCCCCGGTCTTGGCGTTTATCCCATGTTCTCAGTTACGTAGTTTGTGACACGTTTTCTCTGTACGTCTTAAAGATTGATAAAAAAGTTTGCCCCACTTTTACTCTAGTTGTCTACTTCTTATTGAATATGCCCCTGAGAGCTTTCCCTGTCTCCGTAATTATAAATTACCACAAAAATCTCAGATTTACACCTTTTCTCAGATTCCTGAATATGGATCTAAAACGTTTGCCAATGTTGCCCATTTCTATTCATTGACCAAATAGTGGTGGGAAATACACTCAGCTTTTACCTCTGTGACAAAGTGGAACTGTTCTTAATGTTTCCTCTGAATAGTGTGGGGGTGCCTCAGTTTCCCCTAGGCAGTTCTTAAGTATCTAGGTGGTGGGATAAGGGTGTATGATCGTTGCAGAGCCCTAGAGGGCAGGTGTGTGCAGGAGTCTGGACACAGAGAATGGCCGACACCCTGTTTCCTGGCCACTGATGGCCTGGGCCCTTCCCCCCTGCAAGGTGAGAGCTAAAGGGTTGGAGAACAAAGGAATCCGGTGACCTCCTGGCCCGGGAAAGGAACAAAGCCCAGAGGAGGAGGGGTTGGAGTGAAGTGCAGGCGTGGTTGTCTGGCTCACTGCCCCCAAAATGGCCCAAGCTGAGGGGTCCTGTTCTCTGCACCTGCAAGCTCTGTGTTAGACCATGTTCCTGTCATCTAATAAACCTCTGTTTTACTGGCTGGCTGAGAGTCCCGTCTGACTGCGGAGTTGAGGGGCAGGACCCTCTGGCTTCCCCAGGAGCCCCGCCTGAGTGGACACGCTGTGAGAAGCGGACGGAGGGGCAGAGGATGCTGAATGGTCCGAGGTCAGACCCAGGAAGGTGGAAGCTGGGTGAGCTGTGTGTCCTGCAGACAGGCTGCTCACAGAAAGGAGACTTCCCCAGAGTCCTGCCCAGCTTCATGGGGAGCACTTCCAGAGCATCGCCCAGGGACTCCGTGACAACCTCCTATCAACAACTGCTCTAAAATCCCTCTCATTTTCCACTTTCCTCTCTATAATTTGCATAAATGGATCCAAAATCCCTCAGATTTCCAACCTTTCTCTTTCATTTCTGAACACTGATCTCAAATCTCAGTTTTCCCTCTTACGATGTCATCATCAAATGTCAATTAAAAATCCTCTTGGGTTAGGGGCTGTTCCCCATGTCTCTAAATCCAAGCAACTTGTCCTTCTTTGGGGGGGACCTGTCGCCCTGAGAGCTTCTCCATCCTGGTTGGGAAATTAACCCCCCTGCAACAATGATCATCTTTCCCTCGCCTTTGAGAATCATTTGTTCCCTCCTTTCTCTCTGTTAAAAATGTTTGCTGATAAAAGAGACTAGCCATAGATTCAATACCCATCAAAGCTAGGGGCCTCCCCCTGTTTGGGGGATGGGTGGTTCCCAGTTGGTAACAGGAGAGTTGGCTGGACCCTTTTCTTTTCTCCAGCTGGCACGGGATGAGGAGGTCCCTCTGAGTGCAGCGTGGTTCAGAAGTATCCCAAACCCCATGACAAAAGGTCTCCATGAGGGGGGGCTTCCCGCAGTGCAAAGCTGTAGCCAAGTCTGGGGTGGATCCACGGTGGCCATTATTTGCTCGTGACAGAGTATGGAAATTTCTTACTTATTTTGGCCCTCCATGGCTTCCCTTCTCCTGTTAAAGAGGCGTCCCCCCGGGCTCCCTCTGCCTGTGTGACTGGCCAGCAGGGGGTGGTGATAACTTTCTATCCACTTACCAGACACTGTGAGGGAACACTGTTGCTGGGGGGTGCATGTCTGTGCGGGGAGATTGCAGCGGGAGCTGAAGGGGCATTGTGGTAGTGGGAGGCCTCTGGGTGGCTGGGCAGGGGGGACCCTAGTCAGGTTGGTGGGTTCTGGAGGGTTTGGGGTTTCGGGGGGTAGTTCTGATGTGCCCAGCCCTAAGGCTATGGGTCCTGGAGGTGGGTATGGCTGGGGGCCTGTTGGCTGCAGACCAGTGGGGGTGGGGGTCTCTTGGGCAGGTGGGGCAGGGGATTAGACGCTGCCTGGTGCTGTGCCAGGGGCTCTGTCTGGGATTGCCCAGCTGGCTCCTGGGACCATTGCCATGCCCAGTGCACAGAGCTGTGGTGGGACGGTCCCTGGCGCAGAGTGAGGGGTCCTCCTGTAAAGCGTCAGGGGGTCCTGCTGGCCGGAGGAGGGGGTCCCAGGCAAATGGGCTGGCAGATCCTGGTGGAGGGCAGGTGGGGGTCCTAGGCAGGCAATGGGGAAATCCCAGGCAGGCAGTGAAGGACTATAAAATGACTCTACACAAACAGCCCCCCACCCCATTTCTCCTGCCATTTGCAGGAGCAAATCCAGCCATGGGGGAGCAAACAACCCAGGAATGAGAGTTTCCGAGCAGACAGGCATGGAGAGGGCAGAGGGAAAAGGAGATAGAGACTGACAGGGTCCGTGGGATAAAAGAGTTTTGAAAGAGATTTCCAGCTCTCTCATCTGCCCAGACAGATCTATTACTGCACTGTGGGGAGAATCACTTTCCTGTGGACAAGACGAGGATCAGACAGAGGAAAACCCAGTTCCTGACTCCATGTCCCTCCTGCTGGGGTGTGGCTGCCGTGGGGTCAGTGTCAGAGGGATTACAGATGACACAACTCCTCACTGCTCCGGATTGCCCCGTGCATGGGACAATGGCCTCGGTTGCTGGTGAAAATCCTTGAGACCTGGAGAGTTGCTCCCCCCATCCCCATGTGCACTAATCACAATCTACCTTCTCTGCAGACTTGGTTTTTTGAGTCCCTCATTCCTGAAGTCACATGACCCCGATTTTTATTTTTCACATTCTGCTTTTCTAGACTATTTAGAGTCTGTTGCTTCTGAATGATAGTTTCTAATTTCCCAGTGTTCTCCACAGCCAGGGATTTTCCTACTCCCTCCCATTGCACTGGACTCACTAGGTTCCCTGGTATTTCAGAATGGCCACACTGGGACAGACCAAAGGTCCATCTAGCCCAGTGTCCTGTCTTCCGACAGTGACCAGCACCGGGTGTCCCAGAGGGAATGAACAGAACAGGGAATCATGAAGTGATTCATCTCCTGTCACCCATTCACAGCTTATGACAAACAGAAGTTAGGGACACCATCCCTGCCCATCCTGGCTAATAACCATTCACGGACCTGTCCTCGATAGATTTCTCATGATGTTTTTTGTTTTTTGTAACCCTATTATAATCTTAGCCTTCACAACGTCCTCTGGCAAGGAGTTCCCCAGGTTGACTGTGCGTTGTGTGAAGAAATACTTCCTTTTGTTTCTTCTAAACCTGCTGCCTATTAATTTGATTGGGTGATTCCTAGTCCTTGTGTTCTGAGAAGGAGTAAATGACACTTCCTTCTTTACTTTCTCCACAGCAGACATGCTTTTATAGACCTCTCTCATATGCCCTCTTGTCTCTTTTCCAAGCTGAAAAGTCCCAGTCTTACATATCTCTCCTCATACAGAAGCTGTTTCATACTCCTAGTCCGGGTTTTTTTGCCCTTTTCTGAACCTTTTCTAATTGTAATGTATCTTTCTTGAGATGGGCCGACCACATCCGCACACAATATTCAAGATGTGGGCGTACCATGGATTTATATAGAGGCAAGTTATGTACTGTCTTATTATCTGTCCCTTTCTTAATGATTCCCAACACCCTGTTTGCTTTTTGACTGCCTCTGCACCCTGAGTGGATGTTTTCAGAGAACTATCAACAATGACTCCAAGATCCCTCTCTTGAGTGGAAACAGCTAATGTAGACCCCATCATTTTATATGTATAGTTGGGATTATGTTTTCCAATGGGCTGCACTAGGTGCTATCCTGACATCTAGGACTGCTGAGATCCTGCATTCAGTGATATCCCTGCCCTTCCTGTTCCCTTTCTCCACTGAACCCCACCAGCCCATTCTTAGTGTTCCCAGCTTCCCCAGGACTCTCTCATTGTGTCTGGACCTCTCTCTCTCTCTGCAAGAAGCAGTTCCAGGGAGACTTGTCCTCTGTCTGGAGTCTTCAACTTCCTGGACATGGATTTACTTTCTCTGTGTTTTAGGAGATGCTTTGAAATTGAGTGTCTGTGACATTAACCACAGTGCAATCTTGACTGGTTGAACAGCTGTTTCCCCTCAGTTGCCCAAGCTGGGGTGGCTTTTACACTGCTTTACTGTGAGAACAGCCACTCCTGGGCAGTTAACACCCAGTCTCCAGCATGTAACTCGCTGCCAGCTACACACTATTGAGCGCTGTTAGTCAGCGACTCACGAATTACAGTGCACCACAGGAGAACCCCAGAAAATTCTCTGGTCCCGGACTTTTGTGCATCTTTCACTGTCCAGCACACTACTGAACAACTCAAGGTCATATGAAGTCTGTCATTTCATCAGTGGAAAATGACACGTGCCAGCCTTGTTATCCCAAAAGGATTTTCCAACACACTTTAATCCCAACACACTGGTTAGATGAAACAATAAAATGAGATGGCTAACTACCGGCAAAAAAACCATATTAATTGACTACAGGTAATGAGGTATAAAAGCCAGAATTGTTTACAAAAGAAATGCAAGATAAAACCCAAACTAACATCTAAGTTAACAAGCTAAAACGGGTACAAAGCAAATGTTTCTCTCACTATATCCTGAGGCAGGCTGGCTGTCCTTTCAGCCAGAAGTCCCCCTAATTCGCCCCTGCTGCCAAGTTCAGTTTCTTCAGGAGCTGTCATGAGCAGAGGAAAAGGGGGAGAGAGAGAGTCTCAAGCATTTTCCTCCCCTCTTTTTATAATTCAGTCCTTTGTACGACAAACAACTTCAGTTCTCAGCTGAATCATGGTGACCGGCTGTCTGTTGTAGCTATGAGCTTCAAGTGGTCCCTGTGAAGGAATGTAAATGTCTTCTTCACACCTTCCCCCTCCTGGAGAATGGCAATTTGACCAGCTGCTTGCCTTGCTGTCTCTGAGGAACTGGTCTGAGGGTGTTCCCCAGAATTGTAACTTTTTCACTAATATGATACAGTAAAATCTCATAATTTTACATAGCGTTGCTACACATATTTTAACAGGAGGATAATATTCTGTAGATTATGCATTTTCAAATGATACCTCAAACAAGCCATACTATGTAAATAATTGATCATAGTTTTCTAGAAGAGTGAACATAGGGGTTGTGACAGGGTCAGGCCAGATGGCTAAGTAGGTCCCTTTTCCTTGGGTAAAGTAACAGAACAATCAGGAACCTTCTGGAGACCAGTAAGACAGGCTGATTCGAACACCTGCAACCAATCAAGAAGCTACTTGAATCAATTGAGGCAGGTAATCAGGGCACCTGGGTTTTAAAAAGGAGCTCACCTCAGTTAGTGAGGTGCGTGTGAGGAGCTGGGAGCAAGGGGCGCGAGGAGCTGAGAGTGAGAACACGGACTGTTGGAGGACTGAGGAGTACAAGCATTATCAGACACCAGGAGGAAGGTCCTATGGTGAGGATAAAGAAGGGGTTGGGAGGAGGCCATGGGGAAGTAGCCCAGGGAGTTGTCGCTGTCGCAGAGCTGTTCCAGGAGGCACTCTAGACAGGTGCATTCCACAGGGCCCTGGGCTGGAGCCCGGAGCAGAGGGTGGGCCCGGGTTCCCCCCAAATCCTCCCAACTCCTGGTCAGACACAGGAGTCGTCGGCCTGGACTCTGGGTTCAGAAAAACGGCCAAGCTGAGGGCTGCCGGGAAGCTCCAAGGCGAGCAAATCCGCCAATAAGCGCAAGACCCACCAAGGTAGAGCAGGAACTTCGTCACAGGGTACAGACTGTGCCTGTCTGTGTGTGTCCCCAGCAGATATGTGGGTATTTCAATCCCTCATAAGCAGAGTGCTCAGCATCTTCAGGGACCCAGGGAGCTGGTCCTGGGAATTCACTGGTTTACTAGGCGTGACACTGTAGGGAATTGTGAGACACTTTAATAATAATAATTAATAATAAAATACCAATATGATGAAATTGCAATGAATCATGCTAGATATGCCATGTAAGGTGTCAGTGAAAATGCTATGATTTTCCAAGTATGATCATTTTGTTTCTATGTTTTATACCACCTTTGTGTTGTGAGTTGTAGACATGTAGGGTATATCTGTATTTCCAGACTTGTGCAGTGTTTCTGGGTGACACCCCCGGACAGACTGGCATCAGCACTGCCGAGCCTCTTCACTGGCCTGTCAAGGGTCATCAGCTGTACAATGAGCCCATGAAAAGAACCAAGGGGATACACCTATTGAGTCAGCAAGACATGCAGGGGTATGCCTGTGTACTGAGAACTCCAGGGCTTTTCCATGCCATGTGCTGTGAAGCTTGTGTTTGGGACACAGGAAGTACAAGCCACAAGGCAAAGGGAATAGAAAGGGCAGCTGCATCATCTTCATTTTCTCTTCAATCCCTCTTCCTACCTCTGGAGCAACTTCTCTGCAAACTGAAGCCTTGAACAAAGGACTGAATGACCCATCCAAGCTGTGGATGTGTTCCAGACGGACTTTGAAGCCAGGAACTCACCAATACTGTGAAGAACCCGATATATAGATTTCTGAATGTATCTGACCTTTCCTTCTTTCCTTTAGTTTAGAGGCTAAAGGATTGGCTGGCAGCCTGGTATTTTGGGTAAGATCCAAACCTTTTTTTTAAGGTCAGGCTTGACAAAGCCCTGGCTGGGATGATTTAATTGGGGATTGGTCCTGCTTTGAGCAGGGGGTTGGACTAGATGACCTCCTGAGGTCCCTTCCAACCCTGAGATTCTATGATTCAAACCTGTGCTGACCTGGTAATATGGCTGACCCTTTGGGGTCAGAACATTGTGTTTCTGTGACCAGAATTTTTAAATAAGCTCCCACTGTACCGAACATAGGTGCTGATTGGGAGTCAGAGAACTGGAATGCAATAAAGGGGGCTGTGTGATCTTTTTCAGCTTCTCAATAACCAGTGTGGGGGATCAGAAGCATAGTTTGTGAGTGGTCGGTGATTTTAACTTCAGTGTTAGCCATCAGTTCTGGGAGCATCTTCTCTCCCTTTTTTAGCCTGCCCTGACCTTAGCGTTTTCAGTCAGGACTCCCCAAGGCACACCAGGTCACACTAAGCACTGAAGTGAAATTAATAGAATGTTTTGTTTTTTTATGACAAAGTCTTATGCAATCACCTGAACTCCTTCGTTTTCTTTCATCTGAGCAGGGTTTCCCATTTCCAAACCTGATGTGTTTTCCCAGCTGGAAGAAGGGGAAGAGCCATGGGTCTCAGAGCTCCAGGGTTCAGAGGAAAGACAGACCCTGAGAGCTCCCTGCAAAGGTGAGGAAACATGAAACCAACTCAGAATCTGTAAGGGCCTGAAGGAAACATCTGGGATGCCCTACGAAGCCCTTGGGAGGTCACTCAGTTCATTATTGTCTCTAGCAGGGGTCATAACCTCAGGGTAACCAGAGCTCATGGCTTCCTGTAGATCCGAGCAGACATCAGGCAGTAGCTTCCTCCCTTCCCCCCATGAATTTGATGGGATGTGAAGGCTGAATTGATCCCCTCCTCTCTCCTATTTAGGGGAAGTGTTTGGAGGAGTTCAGTTCCTGTTTTTATTTGACCTCTCTCCAGCACTTTTTTTCGTTGGCCTTCCCCTTTCCATCCCTGTTTGAGGTTTCTGTCTCTACCGCAGCAGGTGATGCGATGGCATGTGAGAAAGAGGAGCAGAATTCTCAGCAGGAAGATGCTGGGCAAGTGGATAAACACAGAGCATTATCACAAAGATCGGAAAGGAACGTGTCCAGGAGTCATGAGCAGGGAAAATCCTGTGAGATTCAGCACAGACCAGAGAGAGAGCAGGGAAATCGGCCAAGGGATAAAGTGGGTAAATTAATTTCCTGTCGGGGAACTCAGAAGGAGCTCAAGGAAAGCACAACACAGCAGGAAATCCTCAGGGGAAAGACAAAAAATGCATGCACTGAGTGTGGGAAAAACATACATGACCAGTCAGCCCTTATAAAGCATCAGAGAATCCGCGCAGGAGAGAGGCCCTATGAATGCCGTGAGTGTGAGAACCTTCAATCGCAGCTCAAACCTTGTTACCCATCAGAGAACCACACAGGGGAGAGGCCCTATGAATGCCGTGAGTGTGGGAAAACCTTCTCTTGGCACTCAGCCCATGTTAGCCATCAAAGAATCTGCACAGGAGATCAACACCATAAAAACCTCTAGGGCTATCCGTACTTTTTTTTCTTTAATACTTTTCCTGATTCCCACATAGTAACTTTTAAAGTTGTTTGAACTGTTTGCAGCACCGTTATCCCTCAGCGTGTCCAAATGAGTGGCCCATTTTTGCCTTTTGCAGTTCACCCTGTTTTGAGGTGGACCCGTTTGTCCTTCCTATCTACTCCATTGTCTCATGAATAATTTGAGTGTGCCCTTCCTATCAGGAACCAGGGAGCATCACATCTATACCATTCCTCCTACTGCAAAATTATTATTCGGAATCACCAATGATTCAGATTATATCATTGCCAGTTGTTCTCACGTTGCTCTGGGTTGTGCTGAAGAGCAGTTATATTGGGAACTTTCCCAATTATATTTAAAGGAAGAGGAGCAGGGGCAGGAAAAGAAGTGTCATTTCAGCCTCTGTGACACTGGAAGGAGATGGGGTGACTCAGAGATTCCCTCCTTCCCCATCACTCCAGACCTGTTAACTCTGCATGGCTCAGACAGGAGGGATCTTCGTCACATTCTATCCCTCCACTTCTCAAAGTGTCACGTGATGAAGCGGTCTCAGCTGTCTGTGCTTGGAGACGATGCTTTGACTTCTTTAATCCTATATCAGAGTCGCTATGCCTGGAGATGAAAGTGTCAAAAACCTGGAAGGGGAATTCAGATGGATCCCAAGCACCGTGTGATCATTTGGAGTTTAAATCCCAGGTTCCATCAATTGGTAAAGCCACTTCTGGCAAGGGGGCTGTTTTGTCCCCCATTATGGGGGATGCTAGGTTACTAAAAAAATTTTAAATAACCTAACTAATTCTATGGCATGGGGAATGGTCCCCTTCATGATGCAGATGTTGAGGAAATAGAAGTGGGTTTTTTATTGAATTTATCCTTTGTAGGTGCTAAAAAAAGTGTATGAAATGAAATCAGTGTTGGAAATCTAATAGCTGCAGAAAAATAGCTAGTTTTGAATAGAAACTCCAGCTCTGATAACTAACAAGCCTGTATCCAGTCCCTTGCCTGGAATTGTGCCACCAAATTAAAGAAAAGCCGGGCATGTTTCAGGAAGCCATTCCTCACGAACACTGCTGAGATTTTGAGTGCTTTTGTAAAGGATTCTACTTCAGGGAAGTGTACATTTACCCTAACCAAGGCCAAGGATTTGGAAAGAACTGGGGTTGAATGAGTACATGCTCCGTTCTTGGTTTCCATCCCAGTAAAAGAAGCTATGGTGACCAAAGCCCCAAGGAAAATTGTTTGTTTGTACAACTCACTGATTACAGATCCAAAGCATGCCAGGGTTAGATTGAGAACAATCATCCTTCACCATTTGGATCCAAAGAGAGAGAGTGCTTCATAGGACATTCCCTCCTCATGGATTCCAAACTGGGTGCCTCATTGGGTAATGTCAAAGTCAGATTCAGGACTCACATAATTTGTCAGACCATTCTGTTTATTAGCAAAGCACTTTGCCAATGCACACAGATATGTGAGCCCCCTGCAAAGGCTCAAGCTAACTTATTTATACAGATAAGCCAATTTAACATAAGAGACAAAAGGAAGCAGAAACTGACAAATATACATACATATCTTACTTGCATACTAATGTTTACCAATCTCCCAGCTCAGTAGGAGCTCTAAGTTAATTAGTTTGAGGACCCATTGTCTCACACTCCTTAATGTTTCTCTTCTTGACAACTATATTTCAACAAACCCTTCAAGTAGCATTTCTTTAATGAATTCTAATTTCAATATAATTCATTCTATTTTCACAGAAACAAGGACTTTCAGGCTGTAGAAATGATGGTAACCAATGAGGCAACGAACGTGTCCGGTTCCAATTTCAGACTTCCAGATACTCGCATGTTGAGTCCTGATTCTCTGGTTTTGTGTCTGATGCTCCGGCTTCACAATAAAGCTGATGTTGGCACAGCTGCCCCCATGTAGCTGCACTGGTGTAGCATGCTATTACAGATGCTCTAAGCCAATGGGAGAGATCTCTCCCGTCGGACTTCATTAGTCCAGCCCCCTCAAGCTATATGTCCTGCTGACGTAGCGCTATCTACACAGGGCGTTAGGGCTGTGTAACTACATTGCTCAACTCTGGATTTTTCACACCCCTGAGCAATATAGTTATACCGATAAATGCCTTTAGTGTAGGACAGTTTTCTCTTGTGTTTTATGCATTTACATCCCTTCTCCTCTACCTCCTCCTACTTTGAAAGATTAAAAAGTGTGAAAAGAGAGATTTTTTTTTCCTCGTGATGCAAACATTCCCACATAGGAGACCCCTTCCACCAACACACATGGCAGAAGAACCAGCGATATGTGAACTCAGAGAATTGGTTGGGACCTACGTTGGGACAAACCAGAACTAGAGCCAAGGTTCAGTTGTTGGCAACGGGGATTAAAAGAAAATGAACTCATATGACAAGAATTTGAGCTCTTTGAATATGTTATTGTTTCCAATGAAAATGAATTTATTGGTTAAAGAGTAGGAGACTAATTGTGTGATAATCTGAATCACTTTGTAAAACAAAGTGTCTTGTTTAGTGACAGCTGATCTTGAAAAGTTAATTTGCTTTAATTTACGCCCTGTAGTGTAAGGAGTTCTGGTAGAAAACCTCACTCTAATGGGTGGGGTGGAAGAATGTGTGTGAGAGTGTATAAGTGAATATTGGCCCAGTATAGATTTTAAATTTTTGTGTTTCAAATAGAACTTATTTTGCTTAGTTTCAAAGTCTATTTCTAGTGAAAGCAAAATTATTCAAAGAGACAATTTGTAGAAGTTTTTCAAGTTCTTATACTTCCAGTGTTTGAAGTATAGACAGAGCCTGAGACAGACCGATCCCCTATGGGAAGTGAGTCATGACATGAATTCCAATTTTGACCCATTTCCCTATATGTGAGGGAGGTACTAGTATGGAGGGCTGGGCCAGCTGTCCGATCGCCTGGTTCCTCAACTCTAGCTACAGCTCTTCGTACCCATCCACCCAAAGACTGAGAGAAATGGAGAGTTCCAACCGTTGTTATTTTAGTATCTTATTGTTCCTTTCTCTGTTTTTTGTGCTGGTCTTTCTATTATATCAGGGGGTGAGGGTATAGCTCAGTGCATGTTGTGACAAAGCTCTGTCCTTGTCTCTATGGGTCCCACGTTTCCTGGTGGATTTTGCTAGCCTCAGAGGCTCACTGTGACTGTCCACATAGCCCTTCTCTCTCTCTAGAGGCAAGGGCCACAGCTTACTGAGCCATCATAAGCCAGCAAGGGAGGTGAGGAGAAGCAACCCTCCCTCGCACAGTCTCTGTTTCCCAGTATCCATGATTAATCAAGGAGGGGAGGGAAGGGGAGGAGAGGGGAGGGGGGAGCCCGGGCCCACCCTCTACTCTGGGCTCCAGCCCAGGGACCCTAATAGTAGCAGCTATGGTAGCTGACTTTTGGGAAATAGGACGTGTACAATTCCCTGGGCCGCTTCCCCACAGCAGCCCCCACTCAGTATCTCCTTCGCTGTTACCTCAGGGCCTCCTTCCTTGCACCTGATGTGGATTTGCACTGCTTGGTTCCTCCAACAGCACGGCTTCCTCCTACAGATCCTGACACATGCGCCTCACTGACGAACTGGGAGGCTTTTCACTAGTTCCAGCCAGGCCTTGATGGGCTTCAGGTATTCCAATCAACCTAGCTATCTCCACTGCTTTCTAGAAGGATCTTAATTGGCCCCAGGTGTCTTGATTAACCTGAAACAACTGCCATTTGGTTACCATAGTACCAAGGATTTGTTTAGCCTGGGGCTAACATACCTGTTCCTCACGACTTAACTATAGCCGTCTTGCCTTGCCCCCTCGCAATGTGTGACAAAAGCTTATTGGTGCCAATTGGCAAAGGGGTCACTGTCATTCACAAGCAACTCCTGTCTCAGACCTGACAAATTCACCACACCTAGGACCCAGAGCAGGGGTGGGGGAATCTTCCTTACAGTGGGGGGGCCACCGGCGTCCGAACTGTGACGCCGCCATGACACCCCTTTCCCCCCAGCCCTCACTCACCCCGTCCCTTCTCCCTGAGGCCCCAATCTCACACCGCCCCTTCTCCCTGATGCCACCCCTCCCTCCCTCCGAGGCCACACCCACAGAACGCCTCTTCCCCCAAGGCTCCACCTTGTTCCCCCCTCCGTCGTCCGTTCTTAGGGCTGCTAAAAAGTGCTGGGCCCATGGCCCTCTAAACCCCCCTCGTCCTGCACCCTGACACACAGCCAGGCAGGCAGCAGTGTGTGTGAGTGTGTGTATGTGACAGAGACTGCTGGGCTGTGCTGAGCCAGTGCGGGAAGTGGGGGCTGATGTCGGGGCTGTCGCGCTCTCCCTGACTCAGGACTGGGGTGTCCCTTCTCCCCCTGACTCAGGACTGGGGTGTCCCGCTCCCCCTGACTCAGGACTGGTTGCTTCCAGCAGCTGTCTGAACTTAGGGACAGCGTGCCAACCCACTCACTCTTCCACAACACACACGCTCCCCGAACACACACACTGTCTGTCCCCAACACACACACACTCTCTGCCCACCATGCCCACGGCAGCTGAAAAGCAGCTGGCAATCGAGTCGGATGCCCATGGAACAATGGGATAGAGAAACCTGCCTCGTGTGGCTGCCCACGAGGCATTGCAAACCCTTCCCAAAGCACCCTGCAGCCAGTTGCACAGTGGGATAGCGTCCCACAATGCACTGCTCTCTATGGCGATCCAAGAGCTGCTAGCCTGGATGCGCTCCGGTGACACAAGCAGCCTAGTGTGGACATGCAACAGCGGCTTAGTTAAAATGCTTTAACTAAAGCAGCATAACTCTGTCGTATAGAGACGTAGCCTGGCTCCCACTGGGGCCAAGGATGCTCAGGCCCTGAAACTGAAGAGCCACAACTTCCTCCGGGCAGGTGCCTCGTGGGAGGGGCAGAGAGGTGTGAGCGGTTCTCAGGGCAGGTGAGGGGAGGGGACAGAGAGGAGTGTGTGGCAGGCTGGGCAGGTCTCATGGGAGGGCTCAGAGAAGTGTGGGTGGCGGGCAGAGTCTGTCTCAGGAGAGGGGGCAGAGAAGTGTGGGTGGCAGGCAGACCGTGGGGTAGAGGGCGGAGAGGCACGAGCAGCCGGCAATGAGGCCTTGGGGGAGGAGAGGAGCGAGTGAAAGGTGGACCAGCAGGCCTCAGCCAAGGAGGCAGAGTGGGTGGGAAGAAGTCCCCCTGTTAATCCAGTGCTATCTACACTGGGATTAGGTTGGCATAATGGCATTGCTCAGGGGGGTTAAATTTTTTACCCCGCAAAGTAATGTCGTTACACTGACTTAATTTTGTAGCGCAGACTTGTCCAAAGAATCACACACACACCTTGGGAGCAAAACTTCACCTGCTTCTCTGCTTTACAGAATCCAACACAAGCAACGCTTGTCCGGCCGTGGGGGGCGTTGGCAGGGAGTCAGGTGTGGGCAGACACCATACGTTAGCCAGAGACGGGCACCATGGCTTAGCTGGCTAAAGCACCTGTCTTGTAAACAGGAGATCCTGGGTTCAACTCCCAGTGGTGCCTTGTTGAGTGGCTTTTGGGGCACCTGGTACTGGCTGCTGTCAGAAGACAAGATACAGAGATAGGTGGACCTTTGGTCTAGCCCAGTGATGCTGGTTTTGCTGTTTAAATTACACGCACAGGCACTGATGATAGAGTGACTGAAAGTTTGGGTGTTAAGAGCTGATAGGTCAGTGGTGCAGTCCCCTCGCAGATGACCCCCTCCTTCTGGGACAGGGGCAGGTCCGAGCTCTCACACCAAGTGGCTCATTGGGGCTGTGTTAGCCGACGGCCAAGGATGTTTGGTGAGGTGCCAGCTATGCCCGTTTATACCATCCGTGACTTTAACCGCTAGGACGCACTGTCCCTTCGCGGCGGGCAGCCCGGGCTAGGCTGACGGATGCCCCAAGGTCCTAACCACCCGTGACTTTAACTGCTAGAGCTCAGAGCTCCTTCGCAGTGGGCAGTCAATACTGACTGACAGGTGCCCCAATGGCAGCACTAAGAGCATCTCCACACCCGTGACTTTAACTGCTAGAGCTCAGAGCTCCTTCGCAGCGGGCAGCCAGGATTGACTGACAGGTGCCCCAAGAGTTTGCCCCGTGGAGGCGGCACAACTCAACGCTAGGCTCTTAGTACTCTCACCTAATGGCCAGGCTTTAGAGCCAAAACGGCTGAGGTTCTTTAATTGTGTCGGCTGCTTTACAGTAAACCAGAGAAAACAAGTCAGGCTTATGCATAAATGGTTACCAAAATTTATTAAGCTAGATTCTAATCATGTGGTTACAAAATTGCTAGTGCCTACTTATTTAAATGTAGAGATGTTACACACACAAACAAGTTACAAAACTGAAGCCACAATCCCAAAGAAAGAAAACAACGTATAGAGCTCTATTTCAAAATATGTGTACACTAAAGATAGGAGATCAGGTGTGGGTGCTTCTTACCCTCCTTGCATCTCTCGATTCCAGCGGTGCCAAGCCAGGATCGGTCACTCAATTCCGCGGAAAGACGAATAAGGGACAAGGCGTAGGGACCCTCTTAGCTGCAGAAGCCTTGGGAGGCTGTCACTTATCTGACCCGCAGATAGATAGTGAAAAGCACTCAAAAATCATGGTGCTGTAGGTCCCCTACTTATACCTCTGTACTCCTTTATTCTCTTTCTCCTTTCTTATGCCAAATTGAGGCTGGTCTGTCTGGGTGACGCCAGCTTTCGAAAGAGTAGTTTACACTTGCAAGGGAGAGAAACAATAAGTGTTGACTACTGGACATTTCTTTTATCAGGGTAAATATTTTCCCACCTAGGATGTTGGGGTGTGTGCATCACGCTATTTAGTAGGGGCTAAGAGCCATGTCTGTCACAGGGCCTCTGCCTGCTGTGAGCTTAATCGTCCTATCTGTTCCCAGAGGCACATTGTAGCAGCACACCTGTGCTTTCACAGCTTCAAAGGCTGTGCTGGAATATATGTTAAGTGCCCTGTTCCTGCTTCCTCCTGTGTTTCCAGCAATGCTGGTCTGGGGGCGGGGGGGCGCTGTCTGTCTGGCTACACTTGCCTCTATATAAATCCATGGTACACCCACATCTTGAATATTGTGTGCAGATGTGGTCGGCCCATCTCAAAAAAGATACATTGCAATTGGAAAAGGTTCAGAAAAGGGCAAAAAAAACCCGGACTAGGAGTACGAAACAGCTTCTGTATGAGGAGAGATATGTAAGACTGGGACTTTTCAGCTTGGAAAAGAGACAAGAGGGCATATGAGAGAGGTCTATAAAAGCATGTCTGCTGTGGAGAAAGTAAAGAAGGAAGTGTTATTTACTCCTTCTCAGAACACAAGGACTAGGAATCACCCAATCAAATTAATAGGCAGCAGGTTTATAAGAAACAAAAGGAAGTATTTCTTCACACAACACACAGTCAACCTGGGGAACTCCTTGCCAGAGGACGTTGTGAAGGCCAAGATTATAATAGGGTTACAAAAAAAAAAAAAAAAAAACACCATGAGAAATCTATTGAGGACAGGTCCGTGAATGGTATATGAGCCAGGATGGGCAGGGATGGTGTCCCTAACTTCTGTTTGTCATAAGCTGTGAATGGGTGACAGGAGATGAATCACTTCATGATTCCCTGTTCTGTTCATTCCCTCTGGGACACCTGGTGCTGGTCACTGTCGGAAGACAGGACACTGGGCTAGATGGACCTTTGGTCTGTCCCAGTGTGGCCATTCTGAAATACTAGGGAATCTAATGAGTCCACTGCAATGGCAGGGAGTAGGAAAATCCCTGGGTGTGGAGAACACTGGGAAATTAGAAACTATCATTCAGAAGCAACAGACTCTAAATAGTCTAGAAAAGCAGAATGTGAAAAATAAGAATCGGGGTCATGTGACTTCAGGAACGAGGGACTCAAAAAACCAAGTCTGCAGAGAAGGTAGATTGTGGCTAGTGCACATGGGGATGGGGGAAGCAACTCTCCAGGTCTCAAGGATTTTCACCAGCAACCGAGGCCATTGTCCCATGCACGGGGCAATCCGGAGCAGTGAGGAGTTGTGTCATCTGTAATCCTGGCTGAGTTTCAATGCTCTGCTGCTGGAGCTCCCTTGTCTGGATTCCTCCAGCCAGCATTCAAGGTCTGTGTGATCAGTAACCCTGGACCAGCCGCTCTGACCCCAGCAGCCTGCTTCTTACACCCCAAGCACTTTCTGGTCTGGGTGGAGAAGGCTCAGGGTTTGAGAGAAGGCCAGGGGTAGGAAGCTTCTGCTCGTTATGCTGGACCTAACCCCCTGTTTTACTTGTGCAAACAGGAGATATTTGACACTGTGCGATTCTGCTCCTGTGCTCTCTTCCCACAGCGTTCAGCAGCAGGGGAGGGTCTCTGGTCATGTGTGTGTCACTGGCATGCTGGGGTGATGCTGGAACAGGACAGAGCAGAGGTGGCATTGTGGGGGTGGCGTGAACCTCATCTCTTCAGTTCCCCTTCCAAGAACCAAGGGGACAGGAACCCTTACCCAGCGAGGTCACAGTCTCATAGGTCTCCTGCATGACATCTCTGGAGAGGGCTCTCTGAGCGGGGTCCAGCAGAGCCCCCTCTTCCCTGGTGAAATACACAGCCACCTCCTCGAAGGTCACCGTCCCCTGAAAGAGCCAGAGCCCCACACGCAGGACCTGCTGCCCCACTCACAGCCCCACTATTCACGGGGGAGAGGAGCCAATCAAACGGAAACTCTGGGTGGACCGCAGCCAACAGAGTCCCACCCCCACCCCGCTCAGAGCACACAGGAAACACCAGGGTGAGGGGGCGAAGAGACACCCCTCCTCTCTCCCAGCAGATCCATCACACACCTACTAGCCACAGACTGATACCGGAGATGCTGCCCCGAGCAGAGTCTAGGGAGAGATCTCTTGTAGGAAGCCCAACACCCTCCTCCTTGTGAGGAGCTGGATATGAGGCAGGGGAATCTCCCCTAAGCCTGACTGGTGGCTTCCCCCTTCATATTTAAAGGCACCCACTGGTTAGTTGGGTCAGGCTCCAGCACTAGGAGTCTGGTCCTTTTTCCCAGCCCCATCTAAGTGCGTTATTTTCTGTTCACCAGATTGGAGCATTTCCACCTCCGAACCTCATGGGTCTGTTCCAAGAATCTAGGCCACTTATTAAACAACTCCCAGCAGGTCTGCCACCCCCTGGTCTCCTCCCTTTCTCCACCCTGTGCATTTCCTGTCCCCGCTCCAACCTCCAAACCAGACGGTGCAAACCTTCCCCTCTCCCGTGTATTTGCTGTCCCTCTCCCTCCTGCAGGAACAGATCAGAACCCCCCCAATAATCCCTACCTGAGCTGGCTCCCCTGCAGCTATGTCGCTCCCCTGTCCCATGGGAGGACGGGATGAACCGGAACGAAACGTGAGCGTCGTTCTGCAGCCTGATCGGGCGAGAAGGGCCGTTGTGGAGGTTAGGGAACGGGCATTAGTTCATTTCACATCACGCTTCCCCAGGCTCTTTCCTTGCAGAGCGAGATCCGAGATTCTGCCGTGCTGAGAAAATGCTAAAAGAAAAGGAGTACTTCTGGGACCTTAGAGACTAACCAATTTATTTGAGCATGAGCTTTCGTGATCTACAGCTCACTTCATCGGATGCATACCGTGGAAACTGCAGCAGACTTTATATACACACAGAGAATATGAAACAATACCTCCTCCCACCCCACTGTCCTGCTGGTAATAGCTTATCTAAAGTGATCATCAAGTTGGGCCATTTCCAGCACAAATCCAGGTTTTCTCACCCTCCGCCCCCCACACAAATTCACTCTCCTGCTGGTGATAGCCCATCCAAAGTGACAACTCTCTACTCAATCTCTGGATTACAGCAGAGACCTGGCCCCTCCTGCCAGGCTAGGCCCACAGACACACTTTTAACCTCTTTTCTCTCTCCCGCATCCCAAAACAAAGTCTCTGAACGCAATCCTAGAAAAAAGCAGAACCAAAGGAGTCCCTTTCGAGGATTCCCTCTGACACTGACCCCACGGCAGCCACACCCCAGCAGGAGGGACTTGGAGTCAGGAACTGGGTTTTCCTCTCTCTCATCCTCGTCTTGTCCACAGGAAAGTGATTCTCCCCACAGTGCAGTAATAGATCTGTCTGGGCAGATGAGAGAGCTGGAAATCTCTTTCAAAACTCTTTTATCCCACGGACCCTGTCAGTCTCTCTATCTCCTTTTCCCTGTGCCCTCTCCATGCCTGTCTGCTCGGAAACTCTCATTCCTGGGTTGTTTGCTCCCCCATGGCTGGATTTGCTCCTGCAAATGGCAGGAGAAATGGGGTGGGGGGCTGTTTGTGTAGAGTCATTTTATAGTCCTTCACTGACTGCCTGGGATTTCCCCATTGCCTGCCTAGGACCCCCACCTGCCCTCCACCAGGATCTGCCAGCCCATTTGCCTGGGACCCCCTCCTCCTCCCAGCAGGACCCCCTGACGCTTTACAGGAGGACCCCTCACTCTGCGCCAGGGACCGCCCCACCACAGCTCTGTGCACTGGGCATGGCAATGGTCCCAGGAGCCAGCTGGGCAATCCCAGACAGAGCCCCTGGCACAGCACCAGGCAGCGTCTAATCCCCTGCCCCACCTGCCCAACAGACCCCCACCCCCACTGGTCTGCAGCCAACAGGCCCCCAGCCATACCCACCTCCAGGACCCATAGCCTTAGGGCTGGGCACATCAGAACTACCCCCCGAAACCCCAAACCCTCCAGAACCCACCAACCTGACTAGGGCCCCCCCTGCCCAGCCACCCAGAGGCCTCCCCCTACCACAATGCCCCTTCAGCTCCCGCTGCAATCTCCCCGCACAAACACCTGCCCCCCAGCAACAGTGTTCCCTCACAGTGTCTGGTAAGTGGATAGAAAGTTATCACCACCCCCTGCTGGCCAGTCACACAGGCAGAGGGAGCCCGGGGGGACGCCTCTTTAACAGGAGAAGGGAAGCCATGGAGGGCCAAAATAAGTAAGAAATTTCCATACTCTGTCACTAGCAAATAATGGCCACCGTGGATCCACCCCAGAGTTGGCTACAGCTTTGCACTGCGGGAAGCCCCGCCTCACGGAGACCCTTTGTCATGGGGTTTGGGATATTTCTGAACCACGCTGCACTCAGAGGGACCTCCTCATCCCCTGCCAGCTGGAGAAAAGAAAAGGGTCCAGCCAACTCTCCTGTTACCAACTGGGAACCACCCATCCCCCAAACAGGGGGAGGCCCCTGGCTTTGATGGGTATTGAATCTATGGCTAGTCTCTTTTATCAGCAAACATTTTTAACAGAGAGAAAGGAGGGAACAAATGATTCTCAAAGGCGAGGGAAAGATGATCATTGTTGCAGGGGGGTTAATTTCCCAACCAGGATGGAGAAGGACTCAGGGCCACAGGTTCCCCCCAAAGAAGGACAAGTTGCTAGGATTTAGAGACATGGGGAACAGCCCCAAACTTGAGAGGATTTTTAATTGACATTTGATAATGACATTGTAAGAAGGAAACCTGAGATTTGAGATCAGTGTTCAGAAATGAAAGAGAAAGGGTGGAAATCTGAGGGATTTTGGATCCATTTATGCAAATTATAGAGAGGAAAGTGGAAAATGAGAGGGATTTTAGAGCAGTTGTTGATAGGAGGTAAAAGCTGAGTGTATTTCCCACCACTATTTGGTCAATGAATAGAGCGGAAATGGGCAACGTTGGCAAACGTTTGAGATCCATATTCAGGAATCTGAGAAAAGGTGTAAATCTGAGATTTTCGTCGTAATTTATAATTACAGAGACAGGGAAAGCTCTCAGGGGCATATTCAATTAGAAGTAGACAACTAGAGTAAAAGTGGGGCAAACTTTTTTTTATCAATCTTTGAGACGTACAGAGAAAACGTGTCACAAACTACGCAACTGAGAACATGGGATAAACGCCAAGACGGGGAGGGGGGGGATTTTATGTGGCTATTAAATAACGAGCTGGAAAAGGGGGACCGTTTGTCATATAAAATCCAGCCTGTCCAATACATAAACAGAAAGTGATGGTCCCCCCCCCTCCCCGGCCCCCGTTCACCTGGGCTGCAGGGAGCCCTCTGAGGGGCTGACTGAAGGGGGCGGGGGGGGGAGCTGGAGGGCTCCCTGGGGGAGGGGAGGGGTCGGTAGTGGGGGATGGGCAGGTGGGGGGCAGGTGGGGGCTGGGGGCAACGGTGCGGCAGTTGGGGGCCGCAAGTGGGACTGGGAAGCCGGGATCGGGGGCAGCCCCATGGGGGACACGTCCCCTCCCTTCCCAGCCCCGGCAGAGACCCGGCGTCTCCTCCCAGCCCCACGCCGGGGCAGCCAGGTTGGGGGATGGCTCCGGGCTCCAACTTCCCACCGACACCGGGACAAATCGCTGCGGATAAAACGGGGGGGGAGGGAAATCCTGCCACCCCCACGGGAGGGGAGTTTCAATGGACATGTGAGGAGGAGGGAGAGACGGGGGGGGGATCAGGGGAGACCAGAGAGCGGATCAATGGGGGGGTGGGGGGGAGTTTACAACCAGGTGGGAGCTACCGAGAGGGAAAAGGGGAGAACTGGGGGGCATTTGTGCCCGTGGGGGGGGAGGGGATCCAATTAACTCCCCCGCCGCCCCCCACTTCCCCCCCGGGAATTTCCTGGCTGCACAGAGACAATTCAACCCCCACCCCCGCAACTCCGGCTTCTCCCCCCAGCACCCCCCAAGGGACCCCGCCCGCCGGGCCCCAGTCTCTGCACCCCCCCAATCCCAGCCGTGCCGAGGGCAGAGAGTCACTTTCTTGCCCCCCCCGCCCAGCGCTCCCCCCCCCGGGGTCTCCCACTCACCGGAGCACGGGGGGGCTAATGACGGGCCCCCCCAGCACAGACCCCGGAGCGGAGCCGCAGCTGCTCCTCCGAGAGACCCCGCCCGCCGGGCCACTTTCCTGCCCCCCCACCAGCGCTCCCCCCCCCGCGGGGTCTGCCACTCACCGGGTCGGGGGCGGGCAGAGCCGGGGTTGGTCCCAGCTGGACAAAGCCCCCCCCGGCCGGGCACGGGGGGGTTAATGACTGGCCCCCCCAGCACAGACCCCGGAGCGGAGCCGCAGCTGCTCCTTCGAGAGACCCGACACGAGGCAGCGCCTGGGGGCGGGGCCTGGAGCTGACCGGGGGCGGGGCAGCGTCTGGGGGCGGGGCCTGGAGCAGACAGGGGCGGGGCAGCGTCTGGGGGCGGGGCCTGGAGCAGACCGGGGGCGGGGCAGCGTCTGGGGGCGGAGCCCGGAGCAGACCAGGCGCTGCCTCGTGTCGGATCTGTAGGAGGAGCAGCTGCGGCTCCCCTCCGGGGTCTGTGCGGGGTGGGGCCCGTCATTAACCCCCCCGTGCTCCGGTGAGTGGGAGACCCCGGTGGGGGAGCGCTGGGCGGGGGGGGCAGGAAAGTGACTCTCTGCCCCCTACCTGCCCATCCCCCACTGCCGCCCCCTCCCCGCCCCCAGGGAGCCCTCCAGCTCCCCCCCCCACCCCCTTCAGTCAGCCCCTCAGAGGGCTCCCTGCTGCCCAGGTGAACGGGGGCCGTGGGGGGGGGACCATCACTTTCTGTTTATGTATTGGACAGGCTGGATTTTATATCACAAACGGTCCCCCCTTTTCCAGCTAGTTCTTTAATAGCCACATAAAAGCCCCCCCGGTCTTGGCGTTTATCCCATGTTCTCAGTTGCGTAGTTTGTGACACGTTTTCTCTATACGTCTCAAAGATTCCTCAAAAATACCCTCAACGTTTGCCCCACTTTTACTCTAGTTGTCTACTTCTAATTGAATATGCCCCTGAGAGCTTTCCCTGTCTCTGTAATGATAAATTACGACGAAAATCTCAGATTTACACCTTTTCTCAGATTCCTGAATATGGATCTCAAATGTTTGCCAATGTTGCCCATTTCCGCTCTATTCATTGACCAAATAGTGGTGGGAAATACACTCAGCTTTTACCTCCTATCAACAACTGCTCTAAAATCCCTCTCATTTTCCACTTTCCTCTCTATAATTTGCATAAATGGATCCAAAATCCCTCAGATTTCCACCCTTTCTCTTTCATTTCTGAACATTGATCTCAAATCTCAGGTTTCCCTCTTACGATGTCATTATCAAATGTCAATTAAAAATCCTCTTGGGTTTGGGGCTGTTCCCCATGTCTCTAAATCCTAGCAACTTGTCCTTCTTTGGGGGGAACCTGTTGCCCTGAGTCCTTCTCCATCCTGGTTGGGAAATTAACCCCCCTGCAACAATGATCAACTTTCCCTCTCCTTTGAGAATCATTTGTTCCCTCCTTTCTCTCTGTTAAAAATGTTTACTGATAAAAGAGACTAGCCATATATTCAATACCCATCAAAGCCAGAAGCCTCCCCCTGTTTGGGGGATGGGTGGTTCCCAGTTGGTAACAGGAGAGTTGGCTGGACCCTTTTCTTTTCTCCAGCTGGCACGGGATGAGGAGGTCCCTCTGAGTGCAGCGTGGGTCCAGAAGTATCCCAAACCCCATGACAAAGGGTCTCCGTGAGGGGGGGGCTTCCCTCAGTGCAAAGCTGTAGCCAACTCTGGGGTGGATCCACGGTGGCCATTATTTGCTAGTGACAGAGTATGGAAATGTCTTACTTATTTTAGCCCTCCATGGCTTCCCTTCTCCTGTTAAAGAGGCGTCCCCCCGGGCTCCCTCTGCCTGTGTGACTGGCCAGCAGGGGGTGGTGATAACTTTCTATCCACTTACCAGACACTGTGAGAGAACATTGTTGATGGGGGGGGCAGGTGTCTGTGTGGGGAGATTGCAGCGGGAGCTGAAGGGGCATTGTGGTAGGGGGAGGCCTCTGGGTGGCTGGGCAGGGGGGGGCCCTAGTCAGGTTGGTGGATTCTGGAGGGTTTGGGGTTTCGGGGGGTAGTTCTGATGTGCCCAGCCCTAAGGCTATGGGTCCTGGAGGTGGGTATGGCTGGGGGCCTGTTGGCTGCAGACCAGTGGGGGTGGGGGTCTCTTGGGCAGGTGGGGCAGGGGATTAGATGCTGCCTGGTGCTGTGCCAGGGGCTCTGTCTGGGATTGCCCAGCTGGCTCCTGGGACCATTGCCATGCCCAGTGCACAGAGCTGTGGTGGGGCGGTCCCTGGCGCAGAGTGAGGGGTCCTCCTGTAAAGCGTCAGGGGGTCCTGCTGGGAGGAGGAGGGGGTCCCAGGCAAATGGCCTGGCAGATTCTGGTGGAGGGCAGGTGGGGGTCCTAGGCAGGCAATGGGGAAATCCCAGGCAGGCAGTGAAGGCCTTTATAAAATGACTCTACACAAACAGCCCCCCACCCCATTTCTCCTGCCATTTGCAGGAGCAAATCCAGCCATGGGGGAGCAAACAACCCAGGAATGAGAGTTTCCTAGCAGACAGGCATGGAGAGGGCACAGGGAAAAGGAGATAGAGAGACTGACAGGGTCCGTGGGACAAAAGAGTTTTGAAAGAGATTTCCAGCTCTCTCATCTGCCCAGACAGATGTATTACTGCACTGTGGGGAGAATCACTTTCCTGTGGACAAGACAAGGATAAGAGAGAGGAAAACCCAGTTCCTGACTCCATGTCCCTCCTGCTGGGGTGTGGCTGCCGTGGGGTCAGTGTCAGAGGGAATCCTCGAAAGGGACTCCTTTGGTTCTGCTTTTTTCTGGGATTGCGTTCAGAGACTTTGTTTTGGGATGCGGGAGGGAGAAAGGAGGTTAAAAGTGTGTCTGTGGGCCTAGCCTGGCAGGAGGGGCCAGGTCTCTGCTGTAATCCAGAGATTGAGCATTTTCTGAGCACGGCAGAATCTCGGATCTCGCTCTGCAAGGAAAGAGCCTGGGGGAAGCGTGATGTGAATTGAACTAATGTCCGTTCCTAAACTTCTACAACAGCCCTTCTTGCCCGGCCAGGTTGCAGAACGACACTCATGTTTCTTTCCAGTTCATCCCGTCCTCCCATGGGACCAGGGAGTGACATGGCTGCAGAGGAGCCAGCTCAGGTAGGGATTATTGTGGGGGGTTCTGATCTGTTCCTGCAGGAGGGAGAGGGACAGGAAATACACGGGAGAGGGGAAGGTTTGCACCGTCTGGTTTGGAGGTTGGAGTGGGGCAGGAAATGCACAGGGTGGAGAAAGGGAGGAGGCCAGGGGGTGGCAGACCTGCTGGGAGTTGTTTAATAAGTGGCCTAGATTCTAGGAAGAGACCCATGAGGTTCGGAGGTGGAAATGCTCCAATCTGGTGAACAGAAAATAACCTACCTAGATGGGGCTGGGAAAAAGGACCAGACTCGTAGTGCTGGAGCCTGACCCAACTAACCAGCGGGTGCCTTGAAATACGAAGGGGGAAGCCACCAGTCAGGCTTAGGGGAGATTCCCCTGCTTCATATCCAGCTCTAGGAGTGGCTAAGTCATTATGCAAGGTAACCTATTTCCCCTTGTTTTTTCCTGCCCCCCCACCCCCCCAACGTTCTTGTTAAACCCTGGATTTGTGCTGGAAATGGGCCACCTTGATTATCATACACATTGTAAGGAGAGTGATCACTTTAGATAAGCTGTTACCAGCAGGAGAGTGGGGTGGGAGGAGGTATTTTTTTCATGATTTGTGTGTATATAAAAAGTTCTTCTACACTTTCCACAGTTTGCATCCGATGAAGTGAGCTGTAGCTCACGAAAGCTTATGCTCAAATAAATTGGATAGTCTCTAAGGTGCCACAAGTCCTCCTTTTCTTTTCACAAGGAGGAGGGTGTTGGGCTTCCTTCAAGAGATCTCTCCCTAGACCCTGCTCGGGGCAGCATCTCCGGTATCAGTCTGTGGCTAGTAGGTGTGTGATGGATCTGCTGGGAGAGAGGAGGGGTGTCTCTTCGCCCCCTCACCCTGGTGTTTCCTGGGTGCTCTGAGTGGGGTGGGGGTGGGACTCTGTTAACTGCGGTCCACCCAGAGTTTCTGTTTGATTGTCTCCTCTCCCCCACGAATAGTGGGGCTGTGAGTGGGGCAGCAGGTCCTGAGTGTGGGGCTCTGGCTCTTTCAGGGGCCGGTGACCTTCGAGGAGGTAGCTGTGCATTTCACCAGGGAAGAGTGGGCTCTGCTGGACCCCGCTCAGAGAGCCCTCTACAGAGACGTCATGCAGGAGACCTATGAGAATGTGACCTCCCTGGGTAAGGATTCCTGTCCCCTCGGTTCTTGGAAGGGGAACGGAAGTGATGAGGTTCACGCCACCCCCACATTGCCACCTCTGCTCTGTCCTGTTCCAGCATCACCCCAGCATGCCAGTGACACACACACGACCAGAGACCCTCCACTGCTGCTGAACGCTGTGGGAAGAGAGCACAGGAGCAGAATCGCACAGTGTCAAATATCTCCTGTTTGCACAAGTAAAACGGGGGGTTAGGTCCAGCATAACGAACAGAAGCTTCCTACCCCTGGCCTTCTCTCAAACCCTGAGCTTTCTCCACCCAGACCAGAATGTGCTTGGGGTGGAAGAAGCAGGCTGCTGGGGTCAGAGCGGCTGGTCCAGGGTTACTGATCACACAGACCTTGAATGCTGGCTGGGGGAATCCAGACAAGGGAGCTCCAGCAGCAGACCATTGAAACTCAGCCAGGATTACAGATGACACAACTCCTCACTGCTCCGGATTGCCCCGTGCATGGGACAATGGCCTCGGTTGCTGGTGAAAATCCTTGAGACCTGGAGAGTTGCTCCCCCATCCGCATGTGCACTAGCCACAATCTACCTTCTCTGCAGACTCGGTTTTTTGAGTCCCTCATTCCTGAAGTCACATGACCCCGATTCTTATTTTTCACATTCTGCTTTTCTAGACTATTTAGAGTCTGTTGCTTCTGAATGATAGTTTCTAATTTCCCAGTGTTCTCCACAGCCAGGGATTTTCCTACTCCCTCCCATTGCACTGGACTCACTAGGTTTCCTAGTATTTAAGAATGGCCACACTGGGACAGACCAAAGGTCCATCTAGCCCAGTGTCCTGTCTTCCGACAGTGACCAGCGCCGGGTGTCCCAGAGGGAATGAACAGAACAGGGAATCATGAAGTGATTCATCTCCTGTCACCCATTCACAGCTTATGACAAACAGAAGTTAGGGACACCATCCCTGCCCATCCTGGCTAATAACCATTCACGGACCTGTCCTCAATAGATTTCTCATGGTGTTTTTTTTTTTTTGTAACCCTATTATAATCTTGTCCTTCACAACGTCCTCTGGCAAGGAGTTCCCCAGGTTGACTGTGCATTGTGTGAAGAAATACTTCCTTTTGTTTCTTATAAACCTGCTGTCTATTAATTTGATTGGGTGATTCCTACTCCTTGTGTTATGAGAAGGAGTAAATGACACGTCCTTATTTACTTTCTCCACGGCAGTTTTGATTTTATAGACCTCTCTCATATCCCCCCTTTGTCTGTTTTCCAAGCTGAATAGTCCCGGTCTTTTTAATCTTTCCCCGTACAGAAGAGTTTCATACCTGTAATCATTTGGGTTGCCCTTTTCTGAACCTTTTCCAATATATCTTTTTTTGAGATGGGGCAACCACATCTGCAGGCAGTATTCGAGATGTGGGTGTACCATGGGTTTATATAGAGGCGATAGGATATTTTCTGTCTTCTTATCTATCCATTTCAGAATGATTCCCAACATTCTCTTTGCTTTTTGCCTGCCGTGGCACACTGAGTTGATGTTTTCAGAGAACTGTGCCCAGTGACTCCAAGATCCCTCTGTTGAGTGGAAACAGCTCATTTAGAGCCCATCATTTTATATGTGTAGTTGGGATTATGTTTTCCAATGGGCTGCAATATGGTGCTATCCTGACACCTAGTCCTGCTGAGATCCTGCATTCAGTGAGATCCCTGCCCTTCCTGTTCCCGTTCTCATAAAAGAAGAAGAGCATCCAAATGCGTGTTTACCTTCATTCCCTCAGCGGTCCTCATGGGAATCCCTGATCGGTTCCAAAGTGTATTAAAACCTTTCTTAAAGGGTTACCTCTTGGTGGTTATCAGGTCCTGTGAGTTTGTAGCCCAGAAAGACCCCCCTCAGTCAGCTCAAACTCAGCTGTTTATCCCCCAAAAGTCTGTCGTCTTCAGTCTCCTGAATGAGGGGAAATCCGTCACTTCCCCTTTCTGCGTTGGGTAAAGCTTCAAGAGGTGGAGCTCTGCATAACCAGCCTTGAGATCTGGCATTCATCACCCTGTAGCGATACCAGCTTGCACAGGAAACCCATCCCGCAGCCCTTCCTGGTATCATGTGGCGCATCTCGGCATCATAGTCTGTGAAGAATTCATGCTTTCAAGGGCTGGCTTAGATATACAGATAACAGTCATAATTAGGGCAAGAGTTTGCAGGCAATGAAAACAGAGTAATTGACAAACGTGAGCAATATCTAATCCTTTAAAGCCTGAAAGTGCCTTGGGGGGAGGGGACAGGAGCCGGCTGTGTGGGGGGCGGTGGGGCTCATGTACTGGGCATTGAGAGCCTAGAACCAGCTGTGCGTTGGAGAGACGGGGCATGAACCAGCTGTGTACAGGGGAAATGAGCAGGGGAGAGGTGCTGTGGACACGGCCGCGAGCAGCTGTGAGTGCCGTCCTCTCTGCAGCATGATGAGGGAGCCTGGCGTCCCACTGCCGATCCCAGACTTGTATGAGGAGGGAAGAAATTGGCATCAAGTCTCAACCGCAGCCAGCCTGTGCCCTGGGGAGGAGACGGGTGTCTCCAGGGAGAAATCTGGGGGATTGTGACCCTGCATGCCCCACCCACCCTCTGATCAGCAATTCCGGATATTAACGGTGATTCCAGAAACAAAGAGTAATTTTGGGAAAAAATGCAGTCCTAGCGACAATTTCTGGAAAACACTGGCCTTGGTTGTAACATTAAATCCGATAGTCTCAAGATCTAGGCCTGTGTTGATCAGATCTGCCACTCTGCCTTCACGGAGTTCACTCTGCTGGTGGGTTGTACCCCTTCCCCCATTCTGTGTCTGCCTTGTCTATTTAGATTGTAACTTCTTCAGGACACGGGCCATCAACGCTTCTCGGTTTGTACTGTGCCTAGCAAAATGAGGACCCACTGTTAGTTGGCCCTTAGGCACTAAGGTAATGAATATGATTTATAATAATAATCTCCTGGCACTTTGAGCCAAGGAAGCCGGCCTTGGGACGTTACTACTTAAAAGTGAGCTGGGCTTAAAAGCATGGAATATTCTTTGTGACAAGTATCCCACAAATTCCACTGACCTCCCTTGTTTTCTTTGCCTTGAGCAGGGTTTCCAGTTTCCAGAACTGATGTGATCTCGCAGCTGGAACGAGGGGAGGAGTCGTGCGTCCCAGACCTTCATGACTCTAAGAAAAAAGTGCTCCCGAGAGCTGCCTGCATAGGTGAGGCATTGGTTAAACCAACCCCAAAACTGTCGGTGAATAAAGGAAACATTTGGGATGCCCTACAAAGACCTTGTGAGCTCTCCAAGTTCTGGATTGTTCCCTGCAGATGTAGAATCGTTAGGCT
Source organism: Lepidochelys olivacea (assembly GCF_965140295.1). Taxonomy (NCBI): domain Eukaryota; kingdom Metazoa; phylum Chordata; order Testudines; family Cheloniidae; genus Lepidochelys; species Lepidochelys olivacea. The sequence continues at coordinate 5,114,209 of NC_140414.1, read as the reverse complement.
GAGGTCACTCATGGCTTCCCACCTATCCTGACTGACAACTGGCAGCAAGTCCCTCCCCAATCTCGCTGTCCCCTGAGATTTCTTCTGAGATACGGACCCAGAACTGATCCCTTCCTTTCTCTCCTCTGGGGAAGGTTGAAAGGAAAATCAGCTCCTGATAGGTTTGATCTGTCCTGTAGACATTTTGGTTCCTTCATCCCTTTTCCCATTCTTCTCTCTGAAATTTGCTTTCTCTCTGGCGCAGGCAGAGACTTACGTCTGGATTCTCTCGGTCTCCCGTCAGGTGTTGGGATGGTGAGTGAAAACGAGGAGGAGCCCCAGCAGGAAGATGCTGAGCGAGTAGAAGCCCATGGGATGTTGTCAGGAAGGTCCAAAGGGAATGATTCTGGGAGCTGTGCACGCCCAGAAAAAACAAAAGCCTGTGAGAGTCAGCAGAGGCCAGAGGAAAACTTCGGTAGCCAGTCAGACCTTATTACACGTGAGAGAATGAACTTGGAAGGAACACGGTACACATGCCTCGAGTGTGGGAAAAGCTTCAAAGGGAGCTCGGACCTTCTCACACATCAGAGAATCCACACGGGTGAGAAACCTTACGCATGCTGTGTGTGTGGGAAATGCTTCAAGCAGAGCTCGCATCTCATTGCACATAAGAGAATCCACACGGGTGAGAAACCTTATGGATGCCCTGAGTGTGGGAAACACTTCAAGCAGAGCTCAAACCTTATTACACATCGGAAAATTCACACGGGTGAGAAACCTTATGGATGCCCTGAGTGTGGGAAACACTTCAAGCGGAGCTCACACCTTATTACACATTGGAAAATCCACACGGGTGAGAAACCTTACGGATGCCCTGAGTGTGGGAAACACTTCAAGCAGAGCTCACACCTTATTAGACATCGGAAAATCCACACGGGTGAGAAACCTTAGGAATGCCCTGAGTGTGGGAAGCACTTCATTGACAGTTCATCCCTCCTCTCACATCAGCGAATCCACACAGGGGAGAGGCCCTACACATGCTCTGAGTGCGGGAAAAGCTTCAATCAGAGCTCTACCCTAATCACACATCAGAGAACGCACACAGGAGAGAGCCCCTACATGTGCTCTGAGTGCGGGAAAAGCTTTAATCGGAGCTCTGTACTGACCACACATAGAAGAATCCACACAGGTGAGAAGCCTTATGGATGCTCTGAGTGTGGGAAACGCTTCGATCGGAGCTCATACTTTATCATACATCGGCGAATCCATACGGGTGAGAAACCTTATGGATGCCGTGAGTGTGGCAAACACTTCAATCAAAGCTCAGCCCTTATCACACATCAGCGAATCCACACAGGAGAGAGGCCCTACATGTGCTCTGAGTGTGGGAGAAGCTTCAATCAGCGCTCAACCCTTATTAGACATGAGAAAATCCACATAGGAGTGATCTCTAACAAATGCCTTGACTAGGGCTGGCCAAAGGTGTTCCTTTTTTTAAGAAAAAAATCACATTTGCAAATTCCCACTTAGTGATCTGTGCCCCATCTTCACCGTGGTTACTCAGCTCCCCCAGATGAGTTGCCTGCTTCTGCTTTTTGCAGCTCACCCTTCTTTGGGGTCAGTCCTGTGATGTTTTCTATCAACTCCTTTCCTTTTGAGTCGAAGGAGCGTGTGTCCCTCCAGCCAGGAATGTTCATCATCCAGGTGGGGGAGAGAGGTTTGTTCCCAACAAGCTACACTGAGGCAAAAACTACCCGTGCCATACATCCATTAGGACTGTACATGGCGTTGGCTGCTCAAGTTAGTTATCTTGGTGTTAAAAGACAATTACAGTTGTCGTGCAGATGCAGCCGAGGTGCAGTGGTTGGCATTAGCTTTCCCCTTGACCTGACCTAAACTCCATCACTTTTCCTAGTCTAAACAAACCCTGAGCATCACAGTTATACTGTTCCCCCATTTAAAAACAATTGTTAGTCATCAAGTTCCCCCACCAGGAACATATTGTTTCATTCCCAGTTGTCACAGTTCATCAGAGCGCTGTTGCTTCAGGTTTTCCTGAAGGCAGATATTTTTACTCCCGTTTTCCTCCCTTAAAATATATTGAAGTATAACAAAGAGCAGGAATAGGGAAGGGATAGGGAAAAATGTCTTTTCCCCTCTGTAACAACAGAAGAACATAGGGTAAATCAGAGGGATTCTCCATCACCATCTCTATCCCCCTGTTCTTCAGTTGGTAAGGTCAATATTTCCCGAAGGGGCTGGGAAGAGGATTCTCTAGTAAATGATTTGGAACTAAGCAAAAGACCCATTCATTTGCCTCGCAAAGCAGTTGTGGCCCATGCCCTGCAGGAGGTTGCTCCTGAAGATCTTCCCTTCCTAATCAGGTGCATGTTGCCTCTTATTTGGGAAATGCAATCCCTTCCTAGGTAGAGACGGGAAAAATGGAAGTGACATTTCTGTTCAGCTCACTCCTGGGAGATGCTGTAAATGTGTAGGAAATGACATCCATGAGGAATGTGATAGAGCTGCAGAAAGACACCCATTTTGAGTAGATACCTGACATTTGGTGTCTTAGAGGGATTCTAAGCTGCACCTGAATTTAGTCCCTTATTTAAATCTGTTGGACCAGATTAAAGAAACAAAAGGGCATATTTGGGGGAGTTCTACCTCAGTATCGCTACTGGTATGTTGTGTGGTTGGTGAAGAATTCTACGCCAGAGCCGTGTAAAATTGCTACAACTAAGGTCAAAGATTTGACAAGAACTCAGGTAGAAATGAGAGGTTTTAGTGGTTGATTTTCACCCCAGAGATGGACGCTATGGTGACCTGTGGCCAAGGTAAACTGTTTTTAGAATTGCTCACACTTCTAAAGGATGCCATGATGAAACTGGGAACAACTGTCTTTTACCATTTGGATCCCAAGTTTCCTGAAGCACAGAGAGAAACAGCTGATTCCTTCAGAGCCATGCCATGCCTATGGGTCCCAAACTGGCTGCCTTGCTGGACAAGAAGCACTTCTGTGTTGGTTAAATGATGGTAGCCAATGAGGGAATGTAACAGATTCCAAGTTCAGACTGCAGGATACATGAATGCTGAGTCCAGAGTCTGTGGTTTGGTCTCTTAGTTTTGCTCTTGAGTCTAATGCATGTGTCTCACTGTTCCGCCTCCTGCTACTCTGAAAGATTAGAAAGTGTGAAAGTAGAGCACAGGTGGTTTTTCTCATGATGCAGCCTTCCCCCGTAGTGTGAGACCCCTTCCACCCACACTTCTGGGAGAAGACCCAGGGAGAAATGAACCCTCAGAAATGGAAGGCTCCTAGGTTATGGTCGAATGTGACTTCACACAGAGCTCACTGGGTGAAAATGGGAATTAAGAGAAAACTGCCCTAAAGGTTTATAGTTTGTAATCTTTGAAGAAATTGTTACCAGCAACAAGGAAATTGCACATGAAGTTTATTAGTGTAAGGTAAGAGGCTGATTCTGTGATCACTTTCAGTGTTACAGTATAATTCAGGTTTTCTTCTAGCCCCCTCCTACAAAATAGCAAATGGTGGCTAATCCTGCAATAAAAACCTGACTCCAAAGGAATCAGGTTTGGGGGAAAATGTGAGAGAAATAGCATGTACGAGAATAGAGACCCAGTATAGACTGGAATGATTTCTATTTCAAATGGAATTTATTTGGTAAATTTTAAAATAAATCTTCTGATGGGAGGAAAACTACTTGAGACAAGATGTGGAACCTTTTCCCCAGTGAGAGGGAAAGAGCCAGAGAGTTCCCCAGGGCTCTTGTTCGCAAAGCAAAGATGTCACATTAGGCAGGAGATGTCAAGATCTACAATGGTGATGGGCGAGTGATGGGAGCTTTTCTGGGTGGTTGTTGTTTGGTTGGTTTTTTTCCATGTAATTTTTGTTTTGTTTTTGCAACTAGTTATTTTTATCGCTGCTGAGCCCCCTTGTCCTTTTGAGCACAGCTCTTTAACTCTCAGGCCTGGCTCTGGAAACCTCAGAACCGGCTTTGCGTTTTTTTTTTCATGTTTGCTATCTTTGGAGTTCGCACATCCACACGACATGCGGTTCACAGCAACGGATACTTTGAGAAACCTGCTGGGTGAAGCAGGCCTTTTCCAAACTGACATTGGCCCAAATTCTGCCTCAATTCAGCTGGATTGGGACACGTCTGTGTCAAAGGAGTGGTTCACACCTGATTTGCCCAGAGACCTCAGAGGAGGGGTAGTTAGATATAGGATAAGTAGGAATTGACAACAATTAAGTTAAATATAAAGGTGAAAGACCCTCACCTTGCAGGTCAACAAGCCTGTTCTGTTCTTTCCCTCCAATGCATCTGGCACTGGTCGCTCTCAGGTAGCACACTGGGCTTGACGGACCATTGGTCTGACCCAGTCTATGACCTGTCGTGCGTTCTTATGGAAGTCCTCTGCAGCCTTGTCTACACGGGCAAGTTTCTGCACAGGAAAGCAGCTTTCTGTGGTGTAACTCCCGAGGTGCGCACTCAGATTTCGTGATGCATGATAGAAAGGGGCCATGACAGGGACACACTGCCGTGCGGGGTCAAAATGAAGGAGCTGTGACATGCCTACCACAAGGTGCAGGAGGCAAACTGCTGCTCCATATTGGGGGCTAACTAACCCCAGCATCACGGCAAGAATCTACCTAGCAGCTGGAGAAAAAATATGAATGACAGTCAAAGACACCTCCACGTGGCGTGTCTCTTCCCCAATCTCAACACGTGGAAGATTGTCTGGAAGACTCAGAATTTGAACTGCAGAGATTGGTCTCAGGCTGAGAGGGAATTCAGTCTGTGTATTAAGAACTCAACATGGCCTGGAGCAACCAGTGAGTGAGAAAAGCTGTTTGATCCAATTCTTGCTTAGTATATTCAAATTAGAGTTTAGACTGGGAGTTTGTTTTCATTTGTTATGTAACCACTTTTGACCTCTGTGACCAATACTTATACTCAGTTAAAATCTAACTTTCTGGAGTTAATAAACTTATTTTACTATTTTATACTTACTCCTGAGTTTGTCCAAAGTGTTTGGGAAAGTTGCTCACATGACAAAGGCTGGTGCATGTCCCCTTTATTTTTGATGAAGTGGCGAACTAATTAATGAGCTTACACTTTTCAAGAGAAGGACTGAGACGATCGCATTCTGACCTTTTACTGACACTTCTTTAATAACTAAAAAAAGAACAGGAGGACTTGTGGCACCTTAGAGGCTAACCGATTTATTTGAGCATAAGCTTTCGTGAGCTACAGAATGCATCCGATGAAGTGAGCTGTAGCTCACGAAAGCTTATGCTCAAAGAAATTGGTTAGTCTCTAAGTTGCCACAAGTCCTCCTTTCCTTTTTGCAGATACAGACTAACACGGCTGCTACTCTGAAACCTGTCGTCATTAATAACGATTCCCCTGACGTACGTTGCTAAGATAATTTCAATAGCTCCTACACCGATACCTCCTGCCCCTTCTGGCTGGTTCATTGCGCTGTTTGGAACCTGCACCTAAAATTACACCCTCCCTGGGAGCAAGATTCAAAACTGCCCAAGGAAACCCCATTGGGTTTCAAGTGCCGCACAAGCAAGGAGGCAAAGGGACAGTACAGGGTCGCAGAGCTTCTCCTTTGTCCCAGGGAGAAGGATCTAGTGGGCTAGATTAGGGGGGCTAATAGTCATGACTCCTGGGTTCTATTCCTGGCTGTGGGAGGAAAGGGGTGTCGAGTGGATTAGAGTGGGGGGGGCTAGGAGTCAAAGAGAAAACACTTCCCTTGTGTTCAGCTTCAATGCACATTGAACAAGAACATGGCTTCTCATATCTTAGGTTCTGATGCCATCGTGTGGCCGTTTCATTTCACTTCTTGTGAAAAGGTTTGGGTGCCTTGCACAGACACGTTATTTCCTGGGGAGAGATGGAGAAGTGGAAGCTGCATGGATTTCATCCTCTGAAAAATAGGTTAAAATAATCCCCAGACAGCTCAGGCCCACCCGTCCCAGCTCACTGTTGCCAGTGAAGCTCAGTTCTGGGCCTGGTGTGCAGTAAATGTGGGGGAGACGCTGCCTGCCTGGACTCTTCAGGAGAAAAAGTCAGACACGACGCCATGCCTGGTGCAGGAGATGCAGATGTGTTGCTTGATTGTTTTTCTCATTTTAAATGTACTTGATCATTTCGATGGCAAAAAATCTTTGAAAAAGACCAGGAAAAAAAGAAGAAACCGTGAAAATACCCAAGGGAGAGAGGGGGTTTCTGAGAGCCGGGGTAGAAATGGAGATTTTCATGAAACGGGGACAGGCCAAAGCAGGGAGCAAAGGGGGAGGTTTTTTGTGCAGTTCCATTTTAACCAGCCTCACATCCTGGAGTCCCTAATGTCCCAGCTTACCCGCAATGTGTGACCTCGAGACTCCTCCCCACTGCAAAAACTGCAGTTCCCCCAGCTCTCCTTAACCTAGATGGATCCTCTGGCAACCAGATGTCTCTGCAGAACCGCCGTGGTTACTCTCCTGAGTGTCTGTTCAGGGACAGCTACCGACTTCTCCTGAGAATGCAGTTGAGTAATGGCTCTCCCATCTCTAGATGCTTTCCTGTGGGCTCTGAGAAGCAGGATGGGGCATGTATGATAAAGTCCACGCAACATTCCCCTTTCATCCCAGCCCTGGGACGTCACCAGTTGCCACCTATCCCCTGGCAGCAGTGAGGGATGTTTCCCACTGTCCAGGAGACACCAGCTTTGGACCAAAGGCAGCTTGAGGCTTCTCCTCTCTCCCTTCTTGAATCAAGTTCATGTTTTTTCCAAGAGTTAAAGCAGCCCAAACCCCCAGGGTCTGGATTAATGTCACAAGTTTGCTATCTCTCCCTGCAAGACAACTTCTTAATGAGAGGAGTTAAATGAGATGAGTGGAGTTAAATCAATTCTCAGCCTGAGTCCTTTGCTCTTAATCCTGAGGATATTGTCCCACCGTGGGGCCATTTCCTGCCTCTCTTTCACACAGAAGGACAATTTTCTTTGTGCAGACGCAGGAACATCAAGATCTTTCTCTGTCCCTTGTGGAAAGCAGAGTGTCAAATTCCAAGGAACCTTCCTCTTCTGCGATGGAAACAATGGAGAAGCAGGGGGCCCTGGGCACCTCCAGCCCTGGCCGGGAGATGTTCCCTCCCCGCTTTCTTTATGCTGCTGTTATTATTTCATGGAGTGTCTGGGATGGGGGAAAAGCTGAGTTCACTCCAGGTGGAGGGAAAAGAGGACCCTGAGAATCTCAGGGCCTCAGGGAAAACCCAACCCCTGCTACCGGGATCACGGAGGTGCTGGGGATTTGAGCAGGAAAGGGACTGTGTGAATTGTCCAGGTGGGGAATGAATAACCACCGACAACTAGATCCACCTCATTAACCACTGACACAGGCTAATCGTGCTGCAGATAGAAGGGAAACTGGGAGCAATGCTTTGCTGTCAGCCATGGAAACAGTGACCCGACTGCACTGCAGTGAATGTGCTGGGGAAAGCTGGACTTTACAGGCAGGTGGAAATAGCAGATCCGAGAAAAGCCCCCCCCCGCCAACTTCTTCCACCGGGGTGAGGTGTTGAGCGACTCACAGCGCCCCCCAGCGCCGTTACCTTTCAGCAGGGGCTGGCAGCTCCAGCCAGTCAATGCAGGGGAGAGGGCCGAGTGTATCTCTGCACCCTGAGTCCAGGGCAGGCCCTCTCTCTCCCCCACATAGAGAAACTGGCCCTGCTGCAAAGTGACCCCTGAGAACCAGCAACCTCCAGGACAGAGGGTTTGGCCCTCAGAGCAGGGAATGTGTCCCCCATGCTGCCGTTAGGCCCCTGGAGGCTCTGGAAACAGGAGGGCTCTGAGCGTAACCCATCCCAAACAGCCCCCGTCTGGGGATGTAGCTCAGTGGTAGAGCGCATGCTTTGCATGTATGAGGCCCCGGGTTCGATCCCCACCATCTCCAAGTCTCTTTTCACCCTGCTGCTTTGCTCAGGCCCAGAGGGGATGTGGCCCAGCAGGAGTTTCAGTCCTGCTCAGTGCGGGGCAGGTGCCCATTGCACGGAAGGTCTGTGGGGGTTTCTGCTCCTAAGTCACCTTGGTACATTTAAGATTCCCACCCAAGGGGCGGCTTGGGACAGTGGCGGATGAGAAGGGGGAATCCTCCAGCCCTGGAGGGAACGGTCCCGTCTGCCCAGACTGAGGGGCAAGGAGACGGAGGGGCAGTCAGTGCTCAGAGAGGAGAGAGCTCAGTGATTTACACCCATCAGGGGACACTGTCTTTTTGAGGCGGGTGCAGCTGGCTTGGGATGGTGCTGATGATGGACAGAAAACAGGCTGGAGTCAATGACAGATGGGACCACAGAAGGGGAAGGGGAAGGGCATCTCCATAGAAGGTCCTGGGTGCTCAGATACTCCAGTTCTAGGTACCCTGGCCTGTCCCAGAGAGAAAAGACAAAGAGGGGCCCAGCCCCCCGACAGTCATCCCAAGGACAAGAATCTGGTTGGGAGTGGGGTGAAGGTTCCCGCTGGACAAAGGGGAGCTGAAGTCCCGCAGCGTCCTGGAATTTAAGCAATGCAAGCTTCAAACCCTGCACGGGTGGGACCTGAGGGGCACCCGCAGAAGGTTGGGCTGGACAGCAGCGGCAGGTTTCTACAATTTTTGGTGGTTTCCAGAATGGGACCAAGTCCTGCCTCCCCGTCCACCTCCCCCCACATCTGCCTAAGGCTCTGGGAGGGAGTTTGGGTATGGGAGTGAGAGGGAAAGGGGTTGGGCTCTGGGAGGGAGTTTGGGTGTGGGCTGTGGGTTGCGGCATGGGGTTGGGGTGCAGGAGGGAATGCAGGGTGCGGGGTCTGGGCTGGGGCAGGGGGTTGGGGTGCAGGAGCAGGTGTGGGGGCAGGCTCTGGGAGGGAATTGCGTGTGTGGTGTGGGCTCTGGGCTGGGGCAGGGGGTTAGGGTGTGGGAGGGGGTGAGGGGAACAGGCTCTGGGAGGCAGTTTGGGTGCAGGTGTGGGGTCTTGGCTGGGGCAAGGCGTTGGGTGCAGGAATGGGTTGGGTTCCCAGGTTCTGGGAGGGAGTTCAGGTTCGGGCTCTGGGCTGGGGAAAAGGGTTGGGGTGCAGGAGAGGGTGCAGATTGGGCTGTGGGAGGGAGTTTGGGTGTGGGGTGTGGGCTCTGGGCTGGGGGAGGGGGTTGGGGTGCAGGAGAGGGTGCAGGTTGGGCTCTGGGAGGGAGTTTGGGTGTGGGGTGTGGGCTCTGGCTGGGGGAGGGGGTTGGGGTGCAGGAGAGGGTGCAGGTCATGCTCTGGGAGGGAGTTTGGGTGCAGGGTGTGGGCTCTGGGCTGGGGAAGAGGGTTGGGGTGCGAGAGCAGGTGTGGGGGGAGGCCTGTGGGAGGAAGTTTGGGTGCGGGATCTGGGTGGGGGTTGGGGTGCAGGAGGGGGTGCGGGCGCAGGCTCTGGGAGGAAGTTTGGGTGTGGGGTGTGGGTTCTGGGCTGGGGCATGGGGGTAGGGTGGAGGAGGGAGTGCAGGGGGTGGACTCTGGGAGGGAGTTTGGGTGCAGGGGGTTGGGCTCTGGGCTGGGGCTTGGGGTGCAGGAGAGAGTGAGGGTGCAGCTCTTAGCTCAGGCATCTCCCAAAAGCGACCCACACCCCCCTCTGGCAGCAGCTCCTAGGTGCGGGGGTCTCTGCCCATCGCTGCCCACGGACACCACCCCAGCAGCTCCCATTGCCACAGATGGCAGAGTCGGCCCTCGGGGCGGGGGCAGCGTGTGGAGATCTCCCCACCCCCGGGGCTGCAGGGACGTGCCAGCTGCTTCCGAGACTGGCAGGCCACACGGAGTGTAAGCAGTGTCAGGGTGAGCCTCACCCTGACATCTGGTGGTGAGGTCTGGCAAGTTGTGGAAAAGAACTTCAGGGGCCGATTTCATTTGCATAGGCACACCCACCCCGCCTAGAACGAGGCCATAGCTGCCCAAATGCTCACTTTGGCTGCTGTGGGATCCCCAGTGTCTCTGTTATTGGGGCAGGAAGAATAAATTGTTATTACCCTGATTATGGGAACTGTGCTGGGAACTGTACTTGGCCTTTTGTTATGGTGGAGGGACTCACCATCAACTAAGTAGCACTCGCTAGGCAAGGGTCATGGGTTCCAAAATGCTGTGAATTGAGAGAGGTTGGGGGTAAGTATTAATACTTGGTGCCATGGGTCCCTTGGTGATGGCCTTACATGCTAATTGCTCTTCCTTTTCTCTCCACTGTGGAATCTCAGAGCTAATTTTGATTCCGTTAGGACTCTAGTTACAGGCTGCGAAGCTCATTTTGGGCTAATGGTGTCCCAGCACTGAGGCTCCCCTACTACAAGCGGACTTCACCAAAGAGCTGAACTGAGTAAAAGCCGAAATCACTGAGCGTTGTGTTCAGTAGTGGGGGAGCCTGAAGATCTATTGTGGAGAAGTTTGCGGGACGGCTGGAGTGCCTCGTGGACAGGCTGGTGGAGCAGTTCGTGGGATGGCGGGAGCTGCTGGTGGGCTGCGGAGCGGAGCTGGGGAAAGCTGGACTTTACAGGCAGGTGGAAATAGCAGATCCGAGAAAAGCCCCCCCCCCCACTTCTTCCACCGGGGTGAGGTGTTGAGCGACTCACAGCGCCCCCCAGCGCCGTTACCTTTCAGCAGGGGCTGGCAGCTCCAGCCAGTCAATGCAGGGGAGAGGGCCGAGTGTATCTCTGCACCCTGAGTCCGGGGCAGGCCCTCTCTCTCCCCCACATAGAGAAACTGGCCCTGCTGCAAAGTGACCCCTGAGAACCAGCAACCTCCAGGACAGAGGGTTTGGCCCTCAGAGCAGGGAATGTGTCCCCCATGCTGCCGTTAGGCCCCTGGAGGCTCTGGAAACAGGAGGGCTCTGAGCGTAACCCATGCCAAACAGCCCCCGTCTGGGGATGTAGCTCAGTGGTAGAGAGCATGGTTTTCATGTATGAGGCCCTGGGTTCGATCCCCAGCATCTCCAAGTTCTCTTTTCACCCTGCTGCTTTGCTCAGGCCCAGAGGGGATGTGGCCCAGCAGTCTCCCTGCAGGAGTTTCAGTCCTGCTCAGTGCGTAGCAGGTGCCCATTGCACGGAAGGTCTGTGGGGGTTTCTGCTCCTAAGTCACCTTGGTACATTTAAGATTCCCACCCAAGGGGCGGCTTGGGACAGTAGCGGATGAGAAGGGGGAATCCTCCAGCCCTGGAGGGAAAGGTCCCGTCTGCCCAGACAGAGGGGCAAGGAGACGGAGGGGCAGTCAGTGCTCAGAGAGGAGAGAGCTCAGTGATTTACACCCATCAGGGGACACTGTCTTTTTGAGGCGGGTGCAGCTGGCTTGGGATGGTGCTGATGATGGATAGAAAACAGGCTGGAGTCAATGACAGATGGGACCACAGAAGGGGAAGGGCATCTCCATAGAAGGTCCTGGGTGCTCAGGTACCCCAGTTCTAGGTACCCTGGCCTGTCCCAGAGAGAAAAGACAAAGAGGGGCCCAGCCCCCCGACAGTCATCCCATGGACAAGAATCTGGTTGGGAGTGGGGTGAAGGTTCCCGCTGGACAAAGGGGAGCTGAAGTCCCCCAGCGTCCTGGAATTTATGCAATGCAAGCTTCAGACCCTGCATGGGTGGGGCCTGAGGGGCACTCGCAGAAGGTTGGGATGGACAGGGGCGGCAGGTTTCTACAATTTTTGGTGGTTTCCAGAATGGGACCAAGTCCTGCCTCCCCGTCCACCTCCTCCCACATCTGCCTAAGGTTCTGGGAGGGAGTTTGGGTATGGGAGGGAGAGGGAAAGGGGGTGGGCTCTGGGAGGGAGTTTGGGTGTGGGCTGTGTGTTGCGGCAGGGGGTTAGGGTGCAGGAGGGAATGCAGGGTGTGGGCTGGGGCAGGGCGTTAGAGTGTGGGAGGGGGTGAGGGGTACAGGCTCTGGGAGGCAGTTTGGGTGCAGGTGTGGGGTCTGGGCTGGGGCAGAGCGTTGGGTGCAGGAATGGGTGGGGTGGGCAGGTTCTGGGAGGGAGTTCAGGTTCGGGCTCTGGGCTGGGGGAGGGGGTTGGGGTGCAGGAGAGGGTGCAGGTTGGGCTCTGGGAGGGAGTTTGGGTGTGGGGTGTGGGCTCTGGGCTGGGGGAGGGGGTTGGGGTGCAGGAGGGGGTGCAGGTCGGGCTCTGGGAGGGAGTTTGGGTGCAGGGGGTGGGCTCTGGGCTGGGGAAGAGGGTTGGGGTGCGAGAGCAAGTGTCGGGGGAGGCCTGTGGGAGGAAGTTTGGGTGCGGGATCTGGGTTGGGGTTGGGGGTTGGGGTGCAGGAGGGGGTGCGGGCGCAGGCTCTGGGAGGAAGTTTGGGTGTGGGGTGTGGGCTCTGGGCTGGGGCATGGGGGTAGGGTGCAGGAGGGAGTGCAGGGGGTGGACTCTGGGAGGGAGTTTGGTTGTAGGGGGTTGGGGTCTGGGCTGGGGCTTGGGATGCGGGAGAGAGTGAAGATGCAGCTCTTACCTCAGGGATCTCCCAAAAGCGACCCACACCCCCCTCTGGCAGCAGCTCCTAGGTGGGGGGTCTCTGCCCATCGCTGCCCACGGACACCACCCCAGCAGCTCCCATTGCCACAGATGGCAGAGTCGGCCCTCGGGCAGGGGCAGCGTGTGAAGATCCCCCCACCCCCGGGGCTGCAGGGACGCGCCAGCCGCTTCCGAGACTGGCAGGCCACACGGAGTGTAAGCAGTGTCAGGGTGAGCCTCACCCTGACATCTGGTGGTGAGGTCTGTGAGCCTGAAGATCTATTGTGGAGAAGTTTGCGGGACGGCTGGAGTGCCTTGTGGACAGGCTGGTGGAGCAGTTCATGGGACGGCGGGAGCTGCTGGTGGGCCGCGGAGCGGAGCTGAGTGAAGCAGTTTGTGGGGCGGCTGGTGGAGTGGAGGCCTATGGAGCTGTGGGGCGGTCAGCTTCAGATCATGTAAGGTGCCTTTTACCCCCGCCCCCATCTCCACCCAGGTTGGGAGGTGAAGCTCTGCAGATAAACTTTTGAACTTTGGGGCTGCCCTGACCAGGGACAGAGACTTTTGGGTCATTGGACTTTTGGGACTTTGGGTGATTTGGGGTTGCTGGACTCAAGAACCAAAGGGAAAGGGCATGCCCCAGTTTGCTTGGGGTGGGTTTTTTTTTTGCTCGTGGGTTGTGTTATGAATCCTGTTGGTGCTGTTTCCCCAACATAATGCCACATTGTTTCTCTCTGTTATTAAAAGGCTTTTTGCTACACTCAGACTATGTGCTTGCGAGAGGGGAAGGATTGCCTCTGGGAGGCGCCCAGCTGGGGTGGTACATATTTGTCCCAGGTCACTGGGTGGGGGCTCGAGCCGGTTTGCATTGTGTTATTGGAATGGATCCCCTAGATATTGAACCCGGCCCTTGTTGCTGCCAACTCTGACGGGCAGAAGGGTTAAACGGAGCGAGGGTGGGCAGGAAGCCGCCTTAGCCCCCTTGTGCTGCCGGTGATGGCGATGGGGGTTCCCGGGCCCTTTTGAATTGCCCGGTGGCAGCAGGCGGGGCTGGGGGAGACACCGGGCCCCGGACTTTGGTGGAGCCAGGCCCCCGTGGTCTTATGTTGCTGGAGCACAGGCATCAGGGGCCCAGATGAGGCGCCTCCCCTGCGGCTGGAGGAGCATGGGTGCTAATCCACGTTTTGGCGGGTTGGTTTTTGGAAGGTTAAATGAAGGCAGCCTCTGCTCTGGGCTCGCCCAGTTTCAGGGCCTGACGCTGCTTTGCACAACGATGAATCTCGGAACAGGCCAGCAATGAAATGACGGCAGAACCTGAGGAACGAAAAGCCTCTGGGTTCGTCTGTGGGCCTTGACGCCGAACGGGAGCCGTAATTTGACTCGCTTTGTGGCTGCGGCCGGTAAAATGTCAGGACAAAGTCGTCCCAGTGACTGTGACACTGGGTTTGAGGCGGCTTTGGTCTTATTAAAATGTAACTAGCATGGAACACTTGTGTTTTTAAAGGTGGCTTCCCCAAGCAATCCCAAGTTGTTCTTCCCAGAGCTGGGTGATGGTGGGCAGCAGGGGATCTCCCCAGTCTGTGGGGAAATCTCTCTGGGCCCCACTGTTAGTTCTCCAGCCTTTCTCCCCCTAACCACGCACACCTCTCCCCACCCATTATCAATGCTTTACAGCGACCCCTCCCTCCCCTTATGGGATACAGCCTCTCGGTGACCGAGACTGACTGGGGCTCCCGTCTGCATGGCCCCAATGGAGAAGGAAAGGGACCGATGGGGGAGGAAGAAGACGGGCAGAAGGAGTCAAATGGGGCTAAACCAGAATAGAGGAGATTTTCTTCCTGTTAAAATGGACTGGAGTCTCATTGCTGGAAAGCCACACCTTGAGTGAGGTTTGAACCGGCAGCCTTTCAATTGCCAGGCAAAGGTGCGAACCACAGAGACGGATCACGGCCGACTTCCCAGCGCTGTCCAAGGAGCCCCTGCAGGGGTGCAAGTGGTTAGTGCAAAGGGCAATATTGCTGGGGTTGTGAGTTCAAGCCTTCCCTGCAGCCCTGGTTTCTATTACCCCATGGAGCTTCCCCAGTTTGCTTGTCCTAATTCACATGGAAAGTGCCATGAGAGGAAGGTCTGAAATGTGGACGTTGGTGCAAAGCTTGGGACCCCCCACCAATGCTGCCACTAGCTGTGGATGGGTTGCTCAGGGGCAGGGAGAATTGATTTCTTTGCTGCTGAGAAAGCTGCCAGGACGGGTCTGTGGGCACCAGAGCTCCCCGCTTCTTCCAGCACACGCCAGGCTCTGTCTCTCCTGGAGGAGGGTCATAGAATCATAGAAGATCAGGGTTGGAAGGGCCCTCAGGAGGTATCTAGTCCACCCCCTGCCCAGATCAGGACCAACCCCAACTAAATCATCCCAGCCAGGGCTTTGTCAAGCCTGACCTTAGAAACTTCTAAGAAAGGGGGTTCCACCACTTCCCTAGGTAATGCATTCCAGTGTTTCACCACCCTCCTAGTGAAAAAGTTTTTCCTAATATCCAACCTAAATCTCCCCCACTGCAACTTGAGACCATTACTCCTTGTCCTGTCATCTGCTATCACTGAGAATAGTCTAGATCCATCCTCTTTGGATCCACCTTTCAGGTAGTTAAAAGCAGCTATCAAATCCCCCTTCATTCTTCTCTTCCATAGACTAAACAATCCCAGTTCCCTCAGCCTCTCCTCATAACTCATGTGTTCCAGTCCCCTAATCATTTTTGTTGCCCTTCGCTGGACTCTCTCCAATTTATCCACATCCTTCTTGTAGTGTGGGGCCCAAAACTGGACACAGTACTCCAGATGAGGCCTCACCAATGTCGAATAGAGGGGAACGATCACGTCCCTTGATCTACTGGCAATGCTCCTACTTATACACCCCAAAATCATAGAATCATAGAATATCAGGGTTGGAAGGGACCCCTGAAGGTCATCTAGTCCATCCCCCTGCTCGAAGCAGGACCAATTCCCAGTTAAATCATCCCAGCCAGGGCTTTGTCAAGCCTGACCTTAAAAACCTCTAAGGAAGGAGATTCTACCACCTCCCTAGGTAACGCATTCCAGTGTTTCACCACCCTCTTAGTGAAAAAGTTTTTCCTAATATCCAATCTAAACCTCCCCCACTGCAACTTGCCATTGGCCTTCTTGGCAACAAGGGCACACTGCTGACTCATATCCAGCTTCTCGTCCACTGTCACCCCTAGGTCCTTCTCTGCAGAACTGCTGCCAAGCCATTCGGTCCCTAGTCTGTAGCAGTGCATTGGATTCTTCCATCCTACGTGCAGGACTCTGCACTTGTCCTTGTTGAACCTCCTCAGATTTCTTTTGGCCCAATCCTCCAATTTGTCTAGGGCCCTCTGTATCCTATCCCTACCCTCCAGCATATCTACCACTCCTCCCAGTTTAGTGTCATCCACAAATTTGCTGAGAGTGCAATCCACACCATCCTCCAGATCATTAGTGAAGATATTGAACAAAACCGGCCCCAGGACCGACCCTTGGGGCACTCCGCTAGATACCGGCTGCCAACTAGACATGGAGCCATTGATCACTACCCGTTGAGCCCAACAATCTAGCCAGCTTTCTATCCACCTTATAGTGCATTCATCCAGACCATACTTCTTTAACTTGCTGGCAAGAATACTGTGGGAGACCGTGTCAAAAGCTTTGCTAAAGTCAAGGAACAACATGTCCACTGCTTTCCCCTCATCCACAGAGCCAGTTATCTCGTCATAGAAGGCAATTAGATTAGTCAGGCATGACTTTCCCTTGGTGAATCCATGCTGACTGTTCCTGATCACTTTCCTCTCCTCTAAGTGCTTCAGAATTGATTTCTTGAGCACATGCTCCATGATTTTTCCAGGGACTGAGGTGAGGCTGACTGGCCTGTAGTTCCCAGGATCCTCCTTCTTCCCTTTTTGAAAGATGGGCACTACATTAGCCTTTTTCCAGTCTTCCGGGACTTCCCCTGATCGCCATGAGTTTTCAAAGATAATAGCCAATGGCTCTGCAATCACATCCGCCAATTCCTTTAGCACTCTCGGATGCAGCTCATCTGGCCCCATGGACTTGTGCACGTCCACTTTTTCTAAATAGTCCCGAACCACTTCTTTCTTCACAGAGGGCTTGCCACCTCCTCCGAATGCTGTGCTGCCCAGTGCAGTCGTCTGGGAGCTGACCTTGTTCGTGAAGACAGAGGCAAAAAAAGCATTGAGTATGTTAGCTTTTTCCACATCCTCTGTCACTAGGTTGCCTCTCTCATTTAGTAATGGGCCCACAGTTTCCTTGGCTTTCTTCTTATTGCCAAAATACCTGAAGAAACCCTTCTTGTTACTCTTAACTTCGCTCGCTAGCTGCAACTCCAGGTGTGATTTGGCCTTCCTGATTTCACTTCTGCATGCCTGAGCAATATTTATATACTCATCCCTGGTCATTTGTCCAATCTTCCACTTCTTGTAAGCCTCTTTTTTGTGTTTAAGATCAGCAAGGATTTCTCTGTTAAGCCAAGCTGGTCGCCTACCATATTTACTATTCTTTCTACACATCGGGATGGTTTGTCTCTGTAACCTCAATAAGGATTCTTTAAAATACAGCCAGCTCTCCTGGACTCCTTTCCCCCTCATGTTATTCTCCCAGGGGATCTTTCCCATCAGTTCCCTGAGGGAGTCAAAGTCTGCTTTTCTGAAGTTCAGAGTCCGTATTCTGCTGCTTTCCTTTCCTCCTTGTGTCAGGATCCTGAACTCGACCATCTCATGGTCACTGCCTCCCAGGTTCCCATCCACTTTTGCTTCCCCTACTAATTCTTCCCGGTTTGTGAGCAGCAGGTCAAGAAGAGCTCTGCCCCTAGTCGGTTCCTCCAGCACTTGCACCAGGAAATTGTCCCCTACAGTTTCCAAAAACTTCCTGGATTGTCTGTGCACCGCTGTATTGCTCTCCCAGCAGATATCAGGATGATTGAAGTCGCCCATGAGAACCAGGGCGTGCCATCTTGTAGCTTCTGCGAGTTGCCGGAAGAAAGCCTCATCCACCTCATCCCCCTGGTCTGGTGGTCTATAGGAGACTCCCACCACTGCATCACTCTTGTTCCTCAAGCTTCTAAACTTAAACCAGAGACTCTCAGGTTTTTCTACAGTTTCATTGTTGAGCTCTGAGCAGTCATACTGCTCCCTTACATACAGTGCAACTCCCCCACCTTTTCTGGCCTCCCTGTCCTTCCTGAACAGTTTATATCCATCCATGACAGCACTCCAGTCCTCCGAGTTATCCCACCAAGTCTCCGTTATTCCTTGTGTCCCAGGCTTTGTGCATTTGTATATAGGCACTTGAGATAACCCGCTGATCGCCCCTTGTTCTCAGTATGAGGCAGGAGCCCTCCCCTCTCATACGCTCCAGCTCGTGCTTCCTCCCGGTATCCCGCTTCCCCACTTACCTCAGGGCTTTGGTCTCCTTTCCCTGGTGAACCTAGTTTAAAGCCCTCCTCACTAGGTTAGCCAGCCTGCTCACGAAGATGCTCTTCCCTCTCTTCGTTAAGTGGAGCCCGTCTCTGCCTAGCATTCCTCCTACTTGGAACACCATCCCATGGTTGAAGAAGCCAAAGCCTTCTCTCCGACACCACCTGTGTAGCCATTCCTTGACTTCCACGATTTGACGGTCTCTACCCCGGCCTTTTCCTTCCACGGGGAGGATGGACGAGAACACCACTTGCACCTCAAACTCCTTTATCCTTCTTCCCAGAGCTACGTAGTCTGCAGTGATCCGCTCAAGGTAATTCTTGGCAGTATCATTGGTGCCCACGTGGAAAAGCAGGAAGGGGTAGCGATCCGAGGGCTTGATGAGTCTCGGCAGTCTCTCCGTCACATCGCGAATCTTAGCCCCCGGCAAGCAGCAGACTTCTCTGTTTTCCCGGTCAGGGTGGCAGATAGATGACTCAGTCCTCCTGAGGAGAGAGTCCCCGACCACCACCACCCACCTCCTTCTCTTGGGAGTGGTGGTCGTGGAACCCCCAACCCTAGGACAGTGCATCTCATGCCTTTCAACTGGTGGAGTCTCCTGCTCCCTTCCCCCAGACGTATCATCTGGGTCACTCCCCGCAATGGTACCTGTGGAGAGAACATGAAAATGGTTACTTACCTGTGTCCGCTTTGCTGGTCCATGGACTTTCCCCCTTCTTCTTCTGGAGGTCACATGTTGCCAGATTTCTTCACAGTCCTCCTGTCCCTGCTGCGCAGCCTGCTCTGAATCTTCAGAACCTTGTGCCCATAGAAGCATATCCTGACGTCTGTCCAGGAAATCTTCAGTTTCTCTTATGCAACGCAGGGTCGATACCTGTTGCTCCAGACCTTGAACCTTCTCTTCCAATATGGAGACCAGCTTGCACTTTGTACAGACAAAGTCGCTTCTGTCCTCTGGAAGAAAGACAAACATGGCACATCCAGTGCAGGTCACAACAGTTGAACACCCCCCATCCATATTACCTTCCTACTATGAGCTTCCTCGGGAGATGCAGTAATGCCTCAGAGAAGTCGTTAGGGTGTAAGCCTCAGTGGGCTCACTCCAGGTGAACTCCCAGGCAAACTCCTGCTGTTTCCCCACTGCTCAGCTGGTTCTATAAGCACCGAGCCTAAAGCTCTTCCAAGCCTTCTTAGCGCAGCGGGCAGTGCATCAGTCTCATAATCTGAAGGTCCTGAGTTTAAGCCTCAGAGAAGGCAACTCTTCTTGCTCCCTGCTTTAGATTTTCTAACGTAAATCAGAGTAAAAAAGACTAGAACTGAGTGGTTTCTAGACACCCTCCCATCCATCTAACACACACACACAGACTTTTCTAACGGTACGTGTACAGTATGAAATTAGTTCAAAATTATTCGATTCGAAATTTCGGGAGCTATTTTAGACATTCAGGCTTCGGTGTCCCCACTGAAGCGCGTGAATTCAGCAGAGTGCATCCACAGTACCGAGGCTAGCATCGAACGTCGGAGCGGGTGCACCGTGGGTCGCTATCCCACAGTTCCCGCAGTTCCCGCCTCCCACTGGAATACTGGGTTACGCTCCCAGTGCACAATGGGGCAAAAACATTCTTGCGGGTGTTTCTGGTGCGTGTCATCAGGAACCTATGGCGG
The DNA here is from genome assembly GCF_965140295.1 of Lepidochelys olivacea. Classification (NCBI taxonomy): domain Eukaryota; kingdom Metazoa; phylum Chordata; order Testudines; family Cheloniidae; genus Lepidochelys; species Lepidochelys olivacea. Next base: position 5,094,593 of record NC_140414.1, on the reverse strand, counting down.
ACAATCGTTTCACGCCTTTTTGGCATGCAGACGCCATACTGCTTTCAGCAGAGGGTGCACCGCTTGCTCTCCTGCAACTATGAATCCGCCTCTCATTTCCTCTTCCCTTCCGATGTAATCTCTACTATCTGCTCTTTCTCTTCCTCATCGAACTCTTCTGCGTCCAACTCTGCTCTCCCGCTGGTGCCACGCTTCCGAGCTTCTCCGGGTTGTCTGTCCTGGGCTCCCGCCTCCGTGAAAACCACGGAAGACAACCATTTCCCGCCTTTCTTCGGCTACCACGAACCAAACAGCACCTCTTCCCCTGCCACTCTGCTCTCCTCCATTTCGCGCCCGTTTTCCAGGATTACCCGTGCAGGCGCCATGGAGCCCGCTCAGATCTCCGCTGCAGTTTTAAGCATTTTAAATACCTCGCGCATTATCCAGCAGTATGTGCAGTCCCTGCAAAACGGGGCAAGGAAACGACGACCGTGCGATTACTATACTGATGAGGACATGGACAAAGATGGCACGGCGTGTGGCAATTGGGAGATCATGGTGGCACTCGGCCAGGTTCATGCCGTGGCACGCCGATTCTGGGCCCAGGAAACAAGCACAGACTGCTGGGGCCTCATCGTGTTGCAGCTGTGGGATGATTCCCAGTGGCTGAGAAACTTTTGTATGCGTAAGGGCCACTTTCATGGAGCTTTGCGACTTGCTGTCTCCTGCCCTGAAGTGCAAAGACACCAAAATGAGAGCCGCCCTCACAGTTCAGAAGTGAGTGGCCATAGCCCTGCGGAAGCTTGCAACGCCCGACATCTAGCGGTCAGTCGGGAATAAGTTTAGAGTGGGCAAATCTTCTGTGGGGCCTGCTGTGATCCAAATAGCCAACACAATCATTGATCAGCTGCTATCAAGGGTCGTGACTTTGGGAAATGTGCAGACCATTGTGAATGGCTTTAATGCGCTGGGGTTCCCTGACTGCGGCGGGGCGATAGACATAACGCATATCCCTCTCTTGGCCCCGGACCAGCGGGGCGGCCACTACATAAACCGCAAGGGGTACTCTTCCATGGTGCTGCAAGCCCTGGTGGATCACAAGGGACGTGGCGAAAGGGATGCACAAACAATCCAGTTGGGCCATTGCCCACAAGCTCACCCCAAGCAGCTTGGACTCCTGATGACTGTGATGCTGAGGTTCCTTAGACCCCTGTTCATATTTCAGACCCCAGCCGGTGCAGCATCCCTGCCCAACCACTCACCATCGGCCCCAGGAGAACCAGCTGGTGGGCTGCATCCACAGGCAGGTAGTTTATGCCGCTCCCCTCAGAGCAGCAGCCACAGCTGTGCAGCTAATCCCCACATCTGGTTGCCGGGGATCCAGCTGGATTGTTTGGGCATCCCTTTCAAGACTTGCCCTCAACAACCTGGCAGCCCCCAGCTTTCTCATTGCTCTGTGGTTGTTTGCTCTGTGAAAGGGGCCTCTAGGAATTGGTATTTCCAGAGGCATTAAAGAATCATAAAGGAGAAGGAAAAGTTAATGCCTTAGAAAAGTCTGTGTGTCTGTATTAGATGGATGGGAGGGTGTCTAGAAACCACTCTGCTCTCGTCTTTTTTCTCTGATTTCCAGTGGTAATCAAGGTCGGCCATTGCCAGCAGTTGACAAGAACATGTGAGAGCAGTGGGGGCGGGAAATAAACATGGGGAAATAGTTTTACTTTGTGTAATGACCCATCCCCTCCCAGTCTTTATTCAAGCCTAAGTTAACTGTATCCAGTTTGCAAATTAATTCCAATGATCACTACAAAAGGTTCCCCCCACCCCACCCGGCTCTCCTCCTGGTAATAGCTCACCTTACCTGATCACTCTCGTTACAGTGTGTAGGGTAACCCCTATTGTTTCATGTTCTCTGTGTATAGGAGTCTCCCCACTGTATTTTCCACTGCATGCATCTGATGTAGCTCACGAAAGCTTATGCTCCAATAAATTTGTTCGTCTCTAAGGTGCCACAAGTCCTCCTGTTCTTACTCATGGTGTTGTATCCCCATAGTGTGGCCGTTTGGTGTCAGTCCTTTTAAATAAACAATGAGATTTTTTCATAGAAACCATATTTTCCTCATACAGACACAGGAGTAGATTCATCTACAAAGGGAAGGTGATTCCAAGGCAGTTCCGGAGGGAGAAGGAAACATTTTCAGCATCACTAAATTATTGTGTTGTACCTCACACACACACAGAGTGACAATAAACTCAATTAACTGAGCTACCAACACACTGCACAGGAATGAAATAAACAACTTTATGTTCAAGGAGTTCGGTGCATGTAAAGAATATTAAAAATATGTTTTGGGCAACGCATGGAAAAGTCATTGTGTTGTACAACCCACTTGATATAGTTAATACACCACATAATATTTAATGAAGTTAAGAACGATGTGCTTATAAATTAACATGTTGTGCCATTCACACACGCACAAGACCTAGAAAAAACTGAATTATTTGAGCTTCCAACATTTCCACTTTCTCACAGCATGTTAGACCCCCTGCTTTAAATGAAATATGTCTAAAGGCCAGATGTATGAAAGAATTGTCTCGTTCTGTATTTCTTAGCTTTTATCTCAAAAGGTAATAGCCTCATAATCTCCCCCAAACACCCTGGGACCTCTGCAAATTATTAAAATGCCCCTGTTCTCAGCAAGGCCACGACAGTGACCCACAGCTAGAGTGTCTAGGCCAAGCATTCTGAAGGAGGCAAGTCAAAGATTTTCTCTCTGCTTCCCTTGGCAAGGTCAGAGTGGGAAAACAAAATCCCCCACATGGAAAGTTTTCTGCTGAGAAACCAATACTAGTCTGTTTGGGGACTTTGATTTGAATGGATTATTCTTCTTCTCTTCTGATCTCTGAATTATTTCAGTTCAGTCTTTGTCCTCCAGATGTGTTGCAAGGTGTTGAATTGCGGGGGAGAGAGGCCAAGTCATGACGTCTCTTCCCCTCTTTCATAATTTCTTCCAACTTGTTAGGAAGTTCCTCTGCCTTGATGTGAGTCAAGCAGTGTCCATTGTCTCCGGGCTGTCTCGGAGGAGTCCGCATTGTACACGGTTCCTGGGAGAGTCCTTGGGAGCGTGGATACCTTCACTGGGCCAGCAGCGAGTCTGGCTCCTCCAGCGTCACACCGGAAAGGCTGGCGGTGGCCATTTCCCAGCCTCATCACATATTTCAGTGACGCACCCAGAGCAAAACTCCACCACTTCCCAGACAAGCCTAGCGCACACCATCCACCCAGGTATTAGCCTTCAACAGATCACGACTTTTACAATGATAGCTCACCAGGCCGACTCTGTACAAATCGTACCTTAATTCTATGAGAGTGGTGACTATGGGGCTTCCAGGGTGCTGCTTTGAGCACAGCCTGCCAGCCCTGGGCTGACACTGCAATGGAGACGTCCCCGTAGAGTCCCTCTCTCCCGGGATAAAGATGGCAGCAGGGCTGGCCTGGGTCACCTGATGTGGGCTTCTGGAGCTCAAGCTGTGGGGCTGAAAAGTGGCGTGCAGATACTGGTGTTCCTGCTGAAGCCTGGGTTTGGAAACCCTCACCCCTCATGGGACCTCAGATTGAGTTCAAGCCCATCTGTCTCCACTGTCATTTTATAGCCCTGCAGCTGCAGCCCCAGAAGCCTGAGTCAGCTGCCCCGGGCTCTGAGACAGGTGCCCTGGGTGTTTGAATCGCTGTGGAGACATAACGTTGGGATATGTCTACAGTGCAATGAATCACCCATGGCTGGCTGGTGTCACATTAATCAGGGTCTTGTGGCTTGGGCTGAAAAGTTGCAGTGTACAAATACAAAGAAACAAGAGCAAAAACCGGTTGCCTTTATTTATTTATGTCATAAATATAAAGGGAAGGGTAAACCCCTTTGAAATCCCTTCTGGCCAGGGGAAAGCTCCTCTCACCTGGAAAGGGTTAAGAAGCTAAAGGTAACCTCGCTGGCACCTGACCAAAATGACCAATGAGGAGACAAGATACTTTCAAAAGCTGGGAGGAGGGAGAGAAACAAAGGGTCTGTGTCTGTCTATATGCTGGTCTTTACTGGGGATAGACCAGGAATGGAGTCTTGGAACTTTTAGTAAGTAATCTAGCTAGGTATGTGTTAGATTATGATTTCTTTAAATGGCTGAGAAAAGAATTGTGCTGAATAGAATAACTATTTCTGTCTGTGTATCTTTTTTGTAACTTAAGGTTTTGCCTAGAGGGGTTCTCTATGTTTTGGAATCTAATTACCCTGTAAGATATCTACCATCCTGATTTTACAGGGGGGATTTCTTTATTTCTATTTACTTCTATTTTTTATTAAAAGTCTTCTTGTAAAAAACTGAATGCTTTTTCATTGTTCTCAGATCCAAGGGTTTGGGCCTGTGGTCACCTATGCAAATTGGTGAGGCTTTTTATCCAACATTTCCCAGGAAAGGGGGGGTGCAAGTGTTGGGAGGATTGTTCATTGTTCTTAAGATCCAAGGGTCTGGGTCTGTAGTCACCTAGGCAAATTGGTGAGGCTTTTTACCAAACCTTGTCCAGGAAGTGGGGTGCAAGGTTTTGGGAAGTATTTTGGGGGGAAGGACGCGTCCAAACAGCTCTTCCCCAGTAACCAGTATTAGTTTGGTGGTGGTAGCGGCCAGTCCAAGGACAACGGGTGGACTATTTTGTACCTTGGGGAACTTTTGACCTAAGCTGGTAAAGATAAGCTTAGGAGGTTTTTCATGCAGGTCCCTACATCTGTACCCTAGAGTTCAGAGTCGGGGAGGAACCTTGACATGGTGCCATAGTGGTGGGATTAACCTGAAATCATTTTGAGATCCAGTTGAGATTTTTTGAACTAGAAATACAGATTTTAAAAAGGAATTTTTTTTTTCCTGTGGAAAGGAAGTCCAGAAAGCAGCTGAAACTGAAAGCAGCTTGGTTTTTCTCTGCTTTGTGGCCAAGCAGAGACAAAAGGGGATTATCTTTGTGAATTGCAGGTTTTCTTTGCCTGGAGGCAGGGTACTTAACTCCTGCAGGGAAATTCACAGTCTTCCAACCCAGAGTTTTTTTTTTTCTTTTCTTCCTAAAAGTAAATAGGGGGTGTGGGTTCTACCCATTTGCCTGGAGACAAAAGTGGCAGGGTTTGTTTTTTTTTAGGATTTTGATTTTTTTGTTTTACAAGGAGCACAGGTTTGAAAAGGAATTTTTTTTTCCTTTGGGCTGCTGGTAAGCAGGTTTCCAAGTAGTTGGAGGTTTTTTGCTTTGATTTGGGCCCAGAGCAGAGACAAGGGAATTGTCTTTTTCTGTAGGCTGACAATCACTATCAGAGAATAGGTATTCTATTCCAGCACAGCAAAATTTTACAGCCAAGTTTTGTTTGTTTATTTCTAAACCTTGGGTGTAAAGTTAGTTAAAAACAGAGAGGTTAGAATGACAAAATCCACGGCTCGACAAAGGCTGGAAGTAGCCAGATTTCAGGCTGCGGAAAAACAAAGGGAACATGAAAGACAGATAGAACTCATGCGGCTGAAAATGGAAGCGAGGGACAAAGAACTGGAGGAGAAGGAAAAAGAGAGGAAGCATGTGGAGGAGGTGGAGAAGATAAAGGCTCAGCGGAATATCCCAACAAACCCTAGCAATCCTTCTCCAAGTACCACTTCCCATCCCAGAAAGTTTCCCACCTACAAGGCAGGTGATGATACTGAGGCCTTCTTAGAAAACTTCGAAAGGGCCTGCCTTGGGTACAACATCTCTACTGACCAATACATGGTAGAGCTGAGGCCGCAGCTCAGTGGACCATTAGCTGAGGTGGCAGCTGAAATGCCTAAAGAACACATGAACAAGTATGAACTGTTTAAATCCAAGGTGAGAGTCAGAATGGGGATAACACCCGAGCAGTCTCGTTGGAGGTTCCGAGCCCTAAGGTGGAAACCAGACATGTCATTTACCCGACATGCCTACCACATTGTGAAACATTGGGATGCCTGGATATCAGGAGCAAGTGTTGAATCTCCAGTAAATTTGCCCTTCCTAATGCAAATGGAACAATTCTTAGAGGGTGTTCCTGAGGAAATAGAAAGATGCATCCTAGATGGGAAACCCAAAACTGTAATTGAGGCAGGAGAGATTGGAGCCAGATGGGTGGAGGTGGCAGAGAAGAAGAAAACTGGTCGCAGTTGGAGCGGAGACCAGAAGGGACCACCCCAGACCACACCCTATTACCGGGGGCTGCCCAAGGCCCCACCTACCTCCCAAAGAACCCTCCAGACCCCTTATCGTCCCACCACCCCCTTCTCCAGCAACCCTCCTCGCCCCAGTGACCCGTCAGCTGGACGATGTTTTAAATGTAACGAGCTGGGGCATGTAAAGGCCAACTGCCCCAAGAACCCCAACAGATTACAGTTCATTGCACCGGAATCACACCAGAGGTCCACAGGCCCAGATACCTCCCAGATACCCTTGGAGCGGAGGGAAACTGTGAGTGTGGGCGGGAAGAAGGTCACCGCGTGGAGGGACACCGGAGCACAAGTGTCAGCTATCCATGCTTCCTTAGTGGACCCCAATTTAATCAACCCAGAGATCCAAGTGACGATTCAACCCTTCAAGTCCAACTCTTTCAATTTGCCTACAGCCAAGTTGCCTGTCCAGTACAAGGGCTGGTCAGGAATGTGGACTTTTGCAGTCTATGATGATTATCCCATCCCCATGCTGTTGGGGGAAGACTTGGCCAAGCATGTGAAGCCGGCCAAGAGGGTGGGAACGGTCACCCGCAGCCAGGCTAAACAAGCCATGAGGCCTAGCTCTGTTCCGGAAACTTCTATCAGGACCCGGTCAGAGGTGATGGACCTGGACCCCAGGCCAATGTCTGCAACAGCAGTAGTGGATCCAGTCCCAGAGACCCAGACAGAACCAGTCCCAGAACCGGAACCAGCCGAACAACCAACACCAGACCCCGTGTCAGCACTGAATCCAGTACTTGCAACCTCAACACCAGAGGGCCCCACTGAACCTGAACTGGCAGCAGCTGATAACCCTACACAAGAGGCTCAGCCGGAGCCTGAATCCCAACATAGTGCACCAGCGGAGAGCGGTTCACAGTCAACAGAAACAGCTCCATCCCCTATATCGCTTCCAGAGGGACCAAGCCTAGGTCCACAATCCCATGAGGAACTGATGTCTCCAGCATCAAGGGAACAGTTCCAGACTGAACAGGAAGCAGATGAAAGCCTCCAGAGAGCTTGGACGGCGGCACGGAGCAACCCACCGCCTCTCAGCTCTTCTAATCGATCCAGGTTTGTTATAGAAAGAGGACTTTTATACAAGGAAACTCTTTCTGGTGGACACCAGGAAGACTGGCATCCTCAGAGACAGTTGGTAGTTCCAACTAAATACCGGGCCAAGCTCTTGAGCTTAGCCCACGATCACCCTAGTGGCCATGCTGGGGTGAACAGGACCAAAGACCGTTTGGGGGGGTCATTCCACTGGGAGGGAATGGGCAAGGATGTTTCTACCTATGTCCAGTCTTGTGAGGTGTGCCAAAGAGTGGGAAAACCCCAAGACCAGGTCAAAGCCCCTCTACAACCACTCCCCATCATTGAAGTTCCATTTCAGCAAGTAGCTGTGGATATTCTGGGTCCTTTTCCAAAAAAGACACCCAGAGGAAAGCAGTACATACTGACTTTCATGGATTTTGCCACCCGATGGCCGGAAGCAGTAGCTCTAAGCAATACCGGGGCTAAAAGTGTGTGCCAGGCAGTAGCAGACATTTTTGCCAGGGTAGGTTGGCCCTCCGACATCCTCACAGATGCAGGGACTAATTTCCTGGCAGGAACTATGAAAAACCTTTGGGAAGCTCATGGGGTAAATCACTTGGTTGCCACTCCTTACCATCATCAAACAAATGGCATGGTGGAGAAGTTTAATGGAACTTTGGGGGCCATGATACGTAAATTCGTAAATGAGCATTCCAATGATTGGGACCTAGTATTGCAGCAGTTGCTCTTTGCCTACAGAGCTGTACCACATCCCAGTTTAGGGTTTTCCCCATTTGAACTTGTATATGGCCGTGAGGTTAAGGGGCCATTGCAGTTGGTGAAGCAGCAATGGGAGGGATTTACACCTTCTCCAGGAACTAACATTCTGGACTTTGTAACCAACCTACAAAACACCCTCCGAACCTCTTTAGCCCTTGCTAGAGAAAACTTACAGGATGCTCAAAAAGAGCAAAAAGCCTGGTATGATAAACATGCCAGAGAGCGTTCCTTCAAAGTAGGAGACCAGGTCATGGTCTTAAAGGCGCTCCAGGCCCATAAAATGGAAGCATCATGGGAAGGGCCATTCATGGTCCAGGAGCGCCTGGGAGCTGTTAATTATCTCATAGCATTCCCCACCTCCAACCGAAAGCCTAAGGTGTACCATATTAATTCTCTAAAGCCCTTTTATTCCAGAGAATTAAAGGTTTGTCAGTTTACAGCCCAGGGAGGAGACGACGCTGAGTGGCCTGAAGGTGTCTACTACGAAGGGAAATGTGCTGGTGGTGTGGAAGAGGTGAACCTCTCCATGACCCTTGGGCATATGCAGCGACAGCAGATCCAGGAGCTGTGCACTAGCTACGCGCCAACGTTCTCAGCCACCCCAGGACTGACTGAACGGGCATACCACTCCATTGACACAGGTAATGCTCACCCAATTAGGGTCCAACCTTACCGGGTGTCTCCTCAAGCTATAGAACGGGAGATCCAGGATATGTTACAGATGGGTGTAATCCGCCCCTCTGAAAGTGCATGGGCATCTCCAGTGGTTCTAGTTCCCAAACCAGATGGGGAAATACGTTTTTGCGTGGACTACCGTAAGCTAAATGCTGTAACTCGCCCAGACAACTATCCAATGCCACGCACAGATGAACTATTAGAGAAACTGGGACGGGCCCAGTTCATCTCTACCTTGGACTTAACCAAGGGGTACTGGCAGGTACCGCTAGATGAATCTGCCAAGGAAAGGTCAGCCTTCATCACACATCTCGGGCTGTATGAATTTAATGTACTCCCTTTCGGGCTGCGAAATGCACCCACCACTTTCCAAAGACTTGTAGATGGTCTCCTAGCGGGATTAGGAGAATATGCAGTCGCCTACCTTGACGACGTGGCCATATTTTCGGATTCCTGGGCAGACCACCTGGAACATCTACAAAAAGTCCTTGAGCGCATAAGGGAGGCAGGACTAACTGTTAAGTCTAAGAAGTGTCAAATAGGCCTAAACAGAGTGACTTACCTTGGACACCAGGTGGGTCAAGGAACTATCAGCCCCCTACAGGCCAAAGTGGATGCTATCCAAAAGTGGCCTGTCCCAAAGTCAAAGAAACAGGTTCAATCCTTCTTAGGCTTGGCCGGTTATTACAGACGATTTGTACCGCACTACAGCCAAATCGCTGCCCCACTGACAGACCTAACCAAAAAGAAACAGCCAAATGCTGTTCAGTGGACCGAAAAGTGTCAGAAGGCCTTTAACAAGCTTAAAGCGACACTCATGTCTGACCCTGTACTAAGGGCCCCAGACTTTGACAAACCGTTCCTAGTAACCACAGATGCGTCCGAGCGTGGTGTGGGAGCAGTTTTAATGCAGAAAGGACCTGATCAAGAATTCCACCCTGTAGTGTTTCTCAGCAAAAAACTGTCTGAGAGGGAAAGCAACTGGTCAGTCACTGAAAAAGAATGTTACGCCATTGTCTATGCTCTGGAAAAGCTACGCCCATATGTTTGGGGACGGCGTTTCCACCTGCAAACCGACCATGCTGCACTGAAGTGGCTTCACACCGTCAAGGAAACTAACAAAAAACTTCTTCGGTGGAGTTTAGCTCTCCAAGATTTTGATTTCGACATCCAACACATCTCAGGAGCTTCTAACAAAGTGGCTGATGCACTCTCCCGTGAAAGTTTCCCAGAATCAACTGGTTAAAATCGTCCTTGAGATGTGGAAAATATTGTTAGTCTTTATGTACTTGGTAGTATATTTAGAGATGCATGTGTCTTATTAACTCTGTTTTTCCTAGAGCTCCAGGAAGAAATCCCAGCCAGTGTTTCACCCTAGCTGAGATTTGGGGGCGTGTTATAAATATAAAGGGAAGGGTAAACCCCTTTGAAATCCCTCCTGGCCAGGGGAAAGCTCCTCTCACCTGGAAAGGGTTAAGAAGCTAAAGGTAACCTCGCTGGCACCTGACCAAAATGACCAATGAGGAGACAAGATACTTTCAAAAGCTGGGAGGAGGGAGAGACACAAAGGGTCTCTGTCTGTCTGTATGCTGGGTCTTTGCCGGGGATAGACCAGGAATGGAGTCTTAGAACTTTTAGTAAGTAATCTAGCTAGGTATGTGTTAGATTATGATTTCTTTAAATGGCTGAGAAAAGAATTGTGCTGAATAGAATAACTATTTCTGTCTGTGTATCTTTTGTGTAACTTAAGGTTTTGCCTAGAGGGGATCTCTATGTTTTGAATCTAATTACCCTGTAAGGTATCTACCATCCTGATTTTACAGGGGGGATTTCTTTATTTCTATTTACTTCTATTTTTTTTAAAAGTCTTCTTGTAAGAAAACTGAATGATTTTTCATTGTTCTCAGATCCAAGGGTTTGGGTCTGTGGTCACCTATGCAAATTGGTGAGGCTTTTTATCCAACATTTCCCAGGAAAGGGGGGGGTGCAAGTGTTGGGAGGATTGTTCATTGTTCTTAAGATCCAAGGGTCTGGGTCTGTAGTCACCTAGGCAAATTGGTGAGGCTTTTTACCAAACCTTGTCCAGGAAGTGGGGTGCAAGGTTTTGGGAAGTATTTTGGGGGGAAGGACGCGTCCAAACAGCTCTTCCCCAGTAACCAGTATTAGTTTGGTGGTGGTAGCGGCCAGTCCAAGGACAACGGGTGGACTATTTTGTACCTTGGGGAAGTTTTGACCTAAGCTGGTAAAGATAAGCTTAGGAGGTTTTTCATGCAGGTCCCCACATCTGTACCCTAGAGTTCAGAGTGGGGGAGGAACCTTGACAGGGCCCAATTCGTTTCTGCAATGGATTGTAGTGTAGTGTGGTGGTTATCATGTTTGCTTCACACGCAAAATATCCCTGGTTTAAAACTAGGCAGAAACAGTGCCTTTTCCCCCGACTGATCACTTTTGGTCTTCCTCCATTCCAAGCCCTTTGCTGAAATACACCCGTATTTCCCACACTTTTTGTTCCTTTTTCTTTCCTTTGACGATATTTTAGGGTTGTAATTTAATGGCCACACAATTTTGCTCATGAATTAAAGTTTAACACAACATTTGACAGCCTTTTCCCATGCCCTCTTTTCTGTCACTTACAGGAGTTTACTTATGGGAATATTCACTGATTTATTGCACCGAGCATTTCAAAGGAAAGGTCAGAATCATTTACCTTGGATTCACTTTCCTTACTTCTTTCTAATTCTTTCTCTCACGTAGATGGGGAAATCTGTGTTGGAACAATTTAGCTTACCACTCTCTCTTTCTAGACGGAAGCTGACACAGTTTAAAACTTCCCAATTTGCAAATATCTATGTGAAAATATTTTCTAAACCAATGCAGAGATCCTGGGCAGGGCTAGGGGTGAGGCAGATTAATAATTGGCTGTTCTTTATTTTGGTGCTTGCTAATTGGCCATTTGGAATTTTAATATAGGATGGCATTACAGCCGAAAGATAATCTCAACATGTGGAGAAGAAACGGTTATACGGGCTAATAAATAATTTCTTGGTGTCACACCAAAAGTGATGCATTCCAGTGTGAAAGAAGAACTAATTCATGTCTTATGAGCATTTGCTATGTAGTTGTAGCCATGCATGTCCCAGAAAAGCTTGTCTTTGTCCCCAACAGAAGCTGGCCCAGTGAAAGATATTATCTCACCCACCTGCGCGTTTGCTCGCCACACTACCTGAGACAAGCGGAAAGAGACTCAAAGCAGAGAAAAGGGAACAAAGAAGTTGAATTCCTAGCTGAAAAATGGGCCCCTTTGTCAGCTAGAGGCAATCTCAGACGATTCTGGGACCTCTTGTGGCTATTGCTGGTTTTGAAAAAAGCCAGGTGTTATTTAGACAATATCGCTTCCAGTATATCCACTGAAGCAGATTTATGCTTCACAATTGCTGTGTATCCAAAGAGATTCATTCAATTCAGCACACAAGTGAATAGAGATGGGCAGCTGGAGTCAGCCAGTTCTCCCCCATTCTCAAAGTCTTTGGTATTTAAAAAGGCCCCTTTTTGTGTTTATAAGGGACAGGGCACAAAATGGCCAGATAATAAGCTATTGGAGTGAAAGTTCTGAGGTTTTTTTAATTTGCAGTGAAGACTGAATGGAGAATTGTGTCGAGAAGTTTCTTTCCCTGACTGAGGATGGAACCAAGGCAGCATCAACGAGACTCCTAACCAGTAGACCAAGGGTACTCAACAGGTGTACCACGGGCCAACTCTAGACAGCCAGAAATTTTTAGTGGACCCTGAAATCTTTTTATTTACTGATTATTATGATTTTTTAAAATTATTTTCTCTGGAGTCTGGACCTTGATCATATCTTGACTGAGATTTTGGACCTTGACAAAAAATAGTTGACTACCCTCTATGCTTTCTAAGGCTACTTTCTCTCCAGTTTAGGAAATGGTCCATTCCCCATTTCAGAGGGGACAAGAACAGAGAGCGCTCATAACCTGAGCTCAAGGAAAAGCGTTGAAATAAGCTCAAATTATGCTTTACGTTCCTCCATCAGAATCCCAAGAGGAACACAAAAGAGGAACAATCCTCCTCTGCTTTCATTTACCCCACTGCATCCTTCTCCGCTTCTTCTTCCGCCTAGAAAGTGGCTTGTCCAGGGAAACCACTCTGCTGATTATAATTTTGGCATAGAAAGCCAGGGAGGGGATTTGCTTCCACTTGACGTGAGCAGATAGCATTCTGACTCAGTGTCTAGAATCAGGTTTCCCAGCTTTGGCTGCCCCCCGTTTGTCAACTCTGTGCAGGCAGGAAGCAGCCAAAGTGCGAACCCTCGCGTCACATGGGCTCTGGTGTCATGATGTTTTGCACAGCGTTGGCGAGTCCATGTTTCGTCTCTTTGTCCTCCTCGGTAAGCCGGACCCTTCCCCACAAATGGTTTCCTCTGACGCTGGAGGGATCGAAGTACCTGCAGGTTTCCTTCACTCAGCTTTATTTTCCTGCATTTCTTGTGTCTTGTATTGCTGTGCCAGGGAGCTGGCAGGGGAATGCCCATGGGAAAGTGAAGTCAAAGTGAGCTTTCTTGGTTTGGCGCTTTCCTGCGTTTTGTCTCCTGGTGAGAAGGGGAAACTGGAGGAGCTATCTTAGCGTTTCTGACGGATATTTGAGGTAAAAAAGAAGCCATTGGTGTTCTTTGTGCTCCTGTTCCTCAAAGAGAAACGCTGAAATAGCTGACGCAGTGGCTACTGAGAAAGCTCAACTAAACAGGCGAAAAGCTCGCCACGACTGGTTTTTGCAGTGTAGGTTATTACCACGTTCGCCTCAGGCATGAAAGGCCTCCGGGTCCTCGGGCAGAAACAGTGTCTTGTTTTGCTTCTGATTATTTTTCTTTTCATTCCCTCCAAGTCGTTTATCAAGCTTTCTTCCTCATTATTTTTTCCTTTCACGAAACTTTAGGGTCGGAAGGTGGGGATTATTCTGAATTTTGACCAACCCCAACTGAATCATCCCAGCCAGGGCTTTGTCAAGTCCCCTGCCTTCTGACATGTCCTTTCACAGAATCACAGATTTGGAAGGGACCTCAGGAGGTCATCTAGTCCAATCCACTGCTCAAGGCAGGACCAATCCCCAATTTTTGCCCCAGATCCCTAAATGGCCCCCTCAAGGATTGAACTCACAGAGAACTGTTTGAAATGGGTCACCCTGATTACCACTACAAAAAGTGATTTTTCCTCCTGCTGATAGTAGCCCATGACATGCTAACGAGGAAATAGCCGTGATTTAAAATCTCCACTCAGAAATGGTGAACAACAGCAGAACCCAAAGTGACTGAAGGAAGGGCAGATGATCACAGTTAGTTCATTCTTTAAGTCAATATTGTCTCAGATGTTCTGGGGAGAGAATTCCACGGTAAGTGATTTTGTATTTTTGCAGGACATCAGACCCCCTGGGGAGAAGCTCCTCAAAGAAAATGTGGCCCCAGGAGTGTCAGAGAAGGGAATCACTGTTTCCCTTACGAGGTGGGTGAGGGAAACCTGCAGGGACTTAGATTCCTCCAGAGTCTGATGAAAGCATTGGTGGGGAAAGTCTGGGGAAGCCGAGTAGGACAAGGAGAGGTAAAAAGGGCTTGCAGCTCTTGTGCAATCCCCATGCTCCCAGCAGAAGGGTCCTGGGGGTTCAGCACTTTGGCTGCTTGTTGAGGACACAGAATTCAGAAGATGGCAAAACTCAGAGCCCTGTTACATGGAGTCAGAATGCAATCAGCTCACACCGAGGGACAGCAAACTCCCTCCCTTGCTCTCTATGCCAAAGTTCCTATCAGCTCAATGTCCTTCCCAGAAGAAGGCCCAGGTTGGCTGCTGAGAGGGTTGCAATGGGGTGAATGAAGGCAGAGGAGGATTGTTCCTCCTGGGTTTTCTTTGTGTTGCTCTGTGATCCTAGTGGAGGAAGCTGACGCAGCATTTGAGTTTGTTTCAGTGGCTTGGGTTGGGCTCCGGTTGTGACCCTGAGCACAGGGTTTGCTGCTCGCTCTGCTCTTAGCCGCTCAGGGAATGGACAAAGAAGCAGCTTCGGAAATTGGACAAAAAATAGCCTAAGAAAGTGTAGCACAGCTGAGAAGAACAGCATTATCCTCCTCTCCCTGGTGGTCTAGTGGTTAGGATTTGGCGCTCTCACCGCCACGACCTGGGTTCAATTCCCAGTCAGGCGACAGTGACTTTATAGCAAAACACCTTAATTTATTCTTCTCTTGCAATTTTAACAAATTGATGGTTTTTCCCTTATTCCCCCATCTTCTACGAGATGTTGGCAAGGGCTTTGGAGACCATATCAAAATCAAAGCTTCCCACTGACTAGGAGCAGAATTTGGCATGGTTCCACTGTGCACCTAGATGTCCACAAATAGACAGGTGCAAATTAGTCACAAAGAGCTCAGATAAGATTTAGGGGATGACAATCTCACTCCCTAAATACCTACATGGGGAACAATACTTACGAACAGGCTCTTCAATCTAACAGACAAATGTATAATGTGAGCCAATGGCTGGAAGTGAAGCTAGACACATACAGATTGAAAATAAGGTGTGCTTTCTGACAGGGAAGGGAATTAAACATTGAAAATCTTACCCAGAGTCCTGGTGGAGTCTCCATTCCTGGAAATTTTCAAATCAATATTGGATCTATTTTTTTTTAAACAGATCTGTTCTAGTTGAAAAGGAATTCTTCGGGGGCAGGTGTCGGGCCCGTGCTAGACAGGAGGTCAGACTGGGTGTTTACGAAGACCCCTTGTGGTTTTAAAATATGGGAAACAAACCCTTAAATGACAAACGCTTTATTCTGTGAACCAAAAGGAAGTGCTTCCCCTGGCTCTTTTTCTCATTTTGTAAACAAGGGCTTGGAATTTCAACTCTCAGTGAAGCTTTGCCTTTAAACTGAATTAGGTGAATTTTCCAGCTCTTGGTCCTCTGAGTCTAAGGAAGAATCCCTGAAAAGCAGGTGAGGTTTCAGTTCAGAATTTCATAGATTAATTTGATGCCATCCAAGAGTGAACACTTCGGTAGGGAACAAGTGAGAATTTGTTGACCGAGAAAAATTCCTGGTGAAAATTAGCAAAGCTGTGGATATTTTTAAACATTCCAGTGAATTTACACATGAAGATACAAACAGAGAGAGAAACACAGAGAGAGAAAGAGAAAATCACACACTGCACAGGCCCATGCAGGCATTAACAAAAATCAGACCCACACACAAATCCACACAGCACACAGAGAATCATAGAATAACAGATTCAGAGCAGGCTGCACATCAGGGACAGGAGGACGGTGAAGAAATTTGGCATCATGTGACCTCCAGAAGAAGAATGGGGAGCGTCCAGGTACCAGCAGGGCAGATACAGGGCAGATACCGTTTTCATGTTGTCTCCACAGGTACTAATGCGGAGAGTGGACCAGAGGATACGTCTGAGGGAAGGGAGCAGAAGGGAGACTGTGCCAATTGGAAGGCATGAGATGCAGTGTGCTAGGGTTGGGGGTTCCACGACCACCGCTCCCAAGAGGAGGCGGCGGGCGGTGGTGGTCGGGGACTCTCTGCTCAGAGGGACTGAGTCATCTATCTGCCATCCCAACCGGGAAAACCAAGAAGTCTGCTGCTTGCCAGGAGCTAAGATTCGCGATGTGACGGAGAGACTGCCGAGACTCATCCAGCCCTCGGATCACTACCCCTTCCTGCTCCTCCACGTGGGCACCAATGATACTGCCAAGAATGACCTTGAGCGGATCCCTGTGGACTTCGTGGCCCTGGGAAGAAGGATAAAGGAGTTTGAGGTGCAAGTGGTGTTCTCGTCCATCCTCCCCGTGGAAGGAAAAGGCCGGGATAGGGACTGTCGAATCGTGGAAATCAACGAATGGCTACGCAGGTGGTGTCGGAGAGAAGGCTTTGGATTCTTTGACCATGGGATAGTGTTCCAAGAAGGAGGAGTGCTAGGCAGAGACAGGCTCCACCTAACGAAGAGAGGGAAGAGCATCTTTGCAAGCAGGCTGGCTAACCTAGTGAGGAGGGCTTTAAACTAGGTTCACCAGGGGAAGGAAACCAAAGCCCTGAGGTAAGTGGGGAAGTGGGATACCAGGAGGAAGCACGAGCAGGAGTGCAGGAGAGAGGAGGGTTCCTGCCTCATACTGAGAAAGAGGGGCGATCAGCGGGTTATCTCAAGTGCCTATACATAAATGCACGACGCCTGGGAAACAAGCAGGGAGAACTTGTTGGTTCTAGACTATTCTCAGTGGTAGAAGAGGACAGGACAAGGAGTAATGGTCAAGTTGCAGTGGGGGAGGTTTAGGTTGGAAAATAGAAAAAACTTTTTCACTAGGAGGGTGGTGAAACACTGAAATGCGTTACCTAGGAAGGTGGTGGAATCACCTTCCTTAGAAGTTTTTCAGGTCAGGCTTGAGAAAGCCCTGGCTGGGATGATTTAGTTGGGGATTGGTCCTCCTCTGGGCAGAGGGTTGGACTAGATACCTCCTGAGGTCCCTTCCAACCCCGATATCCTAGGATTCTATGATCATTTGGCCAAAAACATGCAGCAAAGCACCCAACTCAGTTGCATGAATGCTCTATAAACCACTCCTCAATTATACAGAGACACCAGCATATCTCCCCAGCTCTCAGCCTTGCACCTCAGAAATGTACCATCTTACACGGTTCACGGCCTTCTCTTGAAAAGTGTAAGCTCATTAATTAGTTCGCCACTTCATCAAAAATAAAGGGGACATGCACCAGCCTTTGTCATGTGAGCAACTTTCCCAAGCACTTTGGACAAACTCAGGAGTAAGTATAAAATAGTAAAATAAGTTTATTAACTCCAGAAAGTTAGATTTTAACTGAGTATAAGTATTGGTCACAGAGGTCAAAAGTGGTTACAAAACAAACGAAAATAGACTCCCAGTCCAAACTCTAATTTGAATATACTAAGCAAGAATTGGATCAAACAACTTTTCTCACTCACTGGTTGCTCCAGGCAATGTTGAGTTCTTAATACACAGACTGAATTCCCTCTCAGCCTGGGACCAATCTCCGTAGTTCAAATTCTGAGTCTTCCAGACAATCTTCCAGGTGTTGAGATTGGGGAAGAGACAGGCCACGTGGGGGTGTCTTTGACTCTCATTCATATTTTTTCTCCAGCTGCTAGGTAGATTCTTGCCGTGATGCTGGGGTTAGTTAGCCCCCAATATGGAGCAGCAGTTTGCCTTCTGCACCTTGTGGTAGGCATGTCACAGCTCCTTCCCTTTGACCCCGCACGGCAGTGTGTCCCTGTCATGGCCCCTTTCTATCATGCATCACGAAATCTGCGTGCGCACCTCGGGAGTTACACCGCAGAAAGCTGCTTTCCTGTGCAGAAACTTGCCCGTGTAGACAAGGCCGCAGAGGACTTCCATAAGAACGCACGACAGGTCATAGACTGGGTCAGACCAATGGTCCGTCAAGCCCAGTGTGCTACCTGAGAGCGACCAGTGCCAGATGCATTGGAGGGAAAAAACAGAACAGGCTTGTTGACCTGCAAGGTGAGGGTCTTTCACCTTTATATTTAACTTCATTGTTGTCGATTCCTACTTATCCTATATCTAACTACCTTTCCTCTGAGGTCTCTGGGCAAATCAGGTGTGAACCACTCCTTTGACACAGACGTGTCCCAATCCAGCTGAATTGAGGCAGAATTTGGGCCGATGTCAGTTTGGAAAAGGCCTGCTTCACCCAGCAGGTTTCTCAAAGTATCCGTTGCTGTGAACCGCATGTCGTGTGGATGTGCGAACTCCAAAGATAGCAAACATGAAAAAAAAAAACGCAAAGCCGGTTCTGAGGTTTCCAGAGCCAGGCCTGGGGGTTAAAGAGCTGTGCTCAAAAGGACAAGGGGGCTCAGCAGCTATAAAAAGAACTAGTTGCAAAAACAAAACAAAAATTACATGGAAAAAAAACAACCAAACAACAACCACCCAGACAAGCTCCCATCACTCGCCCATCACCATTGTAGATCTTGACATCTCCTGCCTAATGTGACATCTTTGCTTTGCGAACAAGAGCCCTGGGGAACTCTCTGGCTCACCTGTGTGGGTGGAAGGGGTCTCACACTATGGGGGAAGGCTGCATCATGAGAAAAACCACCTGTGCTCTACTTTCACACTTTCTAATCTTTCAGAGTAGCAGGAGGCGGAAAAGTGAGACACATGCATTAGACTCAAGAGCAAAACTAAGAGACCAAACCACAGACTCTGGACTCAGCATTCATGTATCCTGCAGTCTGAACTTGGAATCTGTTACATTCCCTCATTGGCTACCATCATTTAACCAACACAGAAGTGCTTCTTGTCCAGCAAGGCAGCCAGTTTGGGACCCATAGGCATGGCATGGCTCTGAAGGAATCAGCTGTTTCTCTCTGTGCTTCAGGAAACTTGGGATCCAAATGGTAAAAGACAGTTGTTCCCAGTTTCATCATGGCATCCTTTAGAAGTGTGAGCAATTCTAAAAACAGTTTACCTTGGCCACAGGTCACCATAGCGTCCATCTCTGGCGTGAAAATCAACCACTAAAACCTCTCATTTCTACCTGAGTTCTTGTCAAATCTTTGACCTTAGTTGTAGCAATTTTACACGGCTCTGGCGTAGAATTCTTCACCAACCACACAACATACCAGTAGCGATACTGAGGTAGAACTCCCCCAAATATGCCCTTTTGTTTCTTTAATCTGGTGCAACAGATTTAAATAAGGGACTAAATTCAGGTGCGGCTTAGAATCCCTCTAAGACACCAAATGTCAGGTATCTACTCAAAATGAGTGTCTTTCTGCAGCTCTATCACATTCCTCATGGATGTCATTTCCTACACATTTACAGCATCTGCCAGGAGTGAGCTGAACAGAAATGTCACTTCCATTTTTCCCATCTCTACCTAGGAAGGGATTGCATTTCCCAAATAAGAGGCAACATGCACCTGATTAGGAAGGGAAGATCTTCAGGAGCAAGCTCCTGCAGGGCATGGGCCACAACTGCTTTGGGAGGCAAATGAATGGGTCTTTTGCTTAGTTCCAAATCATTTACTAGAGAATCCTCTTCCCAGCCCCTTCGGGAAATATTGACCTTACCAATTGAAGAACAGGGGGATAGAGATGGTGATGGAGAATCCCTCTGATTTACCCTATGTTCTTCTGTTGTTACAGAGGGGAAAAGACATTTTTCCCTCTCCCTTCCCTATTCCTGCTCTTTGTTATACTTCAATATATTTTAAGGGAGGAAAACGGTAGTAAAAATATCTGCCTTCAGGAAAACCTGAAGCAACAGCGCTCTGATGAACTGTGACAATTGGGAATGAAACAATATGATCCTGGTGGGGGAACTTGATGACTAACAATTGTTTTTAAATGGGGGAACAGTATAACTGTGATGCTCAGGCTTTGTTTAGACTAGGACATGTGATGGAGTTTAGGTCAGGTCAAGGGGAAAGCTAATGCCAACCACTGCACCTCGGCTGCATCTGCACGACAACTGTAATTGTCTTTTAACACCAAGATCACTAACTTGAGCAGCCAACGCCATGTACATTCCTAGTGGATGTAAGGCACGAGTGGTTTTTGCCTCAGTGTAGCTTGTTGGGAACAAACCTCTCTCCCCCACCTGGAGCTGATGAACATTCCTTGCTGGAGGGACACACGCTCCTTTGACCCAAAAGGAAAGGAGTTGATAGAAAACATCACAGGACTGACCCCAAAGAAGGGTGAGCTGCAAAAGGCAGGAGCAGGCAACTCATCTGGGGGAGCTGAGTAACCACGGTGAAGATGGGGCACAGATCACTAAGTGGGAATTAGCAAATGTGATTTAAAAGAAAAAAATACCTTTGGCCAGCCCTAGTCAAGGCATTTGTTACAGATCAGTCCCATGTGGATTTTCTGATGTCTAATAAGGGTTGAGCGCTGATTGAAGCTTCTCCCACACTCAGAGCACGTGTAGGGCCTCTCTCCTGTGTGGATTCGCTGATGTGTGATAAGGGCTGAGCTTTGATTGAAGTGTTTGCCACACTCACGGCATCCATAAGGTTTCTCACCCGTATGGATTCGCCGATGTATGATAAAGTATGAGCTCCGATCGAAGCGTTTCCCACACTCAGAGCATCCATAAGGCTTCTCACCTGTGTGGATTCTCCTATGTGTGGTCAGTACAGAGCTCCGATTAAAGCTTTTCCCGCACTCAGAGCACATGTAGGGCCTCTCACCAGTGTGGATTCTCTGATGTGTGGTAAGGGCTGAGCTATAACGGAAGCGTTCCCCACACTCAGAGCATGTGTAGGGCCTCTCCCCGGTGTGGATTCGCTGATGTGAGAGGAGGGATGAACTGTCAATGAAGTGTTTCCCACACTCAGGGCATCCGTAAGGTTTCTCACCCGTGTGGATTTTCCAATGTGTAATAAGGTGTGAGCTCTGCTTGAAGCATTTCCCACACACACAGCATGCGTAAGGTTTCTCACCCGTGTGGATTCTCTGATGTGTGAGAAGGTCCGAGCTCCCTTTGAAGCTTTTCCCACACTCGAGGCATGTGTAGCGTGTTCCTTCCAAGTTCATTCTCTCACGTGTAATAAGGTCTGACTGGCTACCGAAGTTTTCCTCTGGCCTCTGCTGACTCTCACAGGCTTTTGTTTTTTCTGGGCGTGCACAGCTCCCAGAATCATTCCCTTTGGACCTTCCTGACAACATCCCATGGGCTTCTTCTCGCTCAGCGTCTTCCTGCTGGGGTTCCTCCTCGTTTTCACTCACCATCCCAACACCTGACGGGAGACCGAGAGAATCCAGACGTAAGTCTCTGCCTGCGCCAGAGAGAAAGGAAATCTCAGAGAGAAGAATGGAAAAAGGGATGAAGGAATGAAAACATGTACAGGACAGATCAAACCTATCAGGAGCTGATTTTCCCTTCAACCTTCCCCAGAGGAGAGAAAGGAAGGGATCAGTTCTGGGTCCGTATCTCAGAAGAAATCTCAGGGGACAGCGAGATTGGGGAGGGACCTGCTGCCAGTTGTCAGTCAGGATAGGTGGGAAGCCATGAGTGACCTCTGCCTAACGATTCCACATCTGCAGGGAACAATCCTGAACTTGGAGAGCTCACAAGCTCTTTGTAGGGCATCCCAAATGTTTCCTGTATTCACCGACAGTTTTGGGGTTGGTTTAACCAATGCCTCACCTATGACGGCAGCTCTCGGGAGCACTTTTTTCTCAGAACCATGAAGGTCTGGGACGCATGACTCCTCCCCTCGTTCCAGCTGCGAGATCACATCAGTTCTGGAAACTGGAAACCCTGCTCAAGGCAAAGAAAACAAGGGAGGTCAGTGGAATTTGTGGGATACTTGTCACAAAGAATATTCCATGCTTTTAAACCCAGCTCACTTTTAAGTAGTAACGTCCCAAGGCCGGCTTCCTTGGCTCAAAGTGCCAGGAGATGATTATTATAAATCATATTCATTACCTTACTGCCTAAGGGCCAACTAACAGTGGGTCCTCATTTTGCTTGGCACAGTACAAACCGAGAAGCGTTGATGGCCCGTGTCCTGAAGAAGTTACAATCTAAATAGACAAGGCAGACACAGAATGGGGGAAGGGGTACAACCCACCAGCAGAGTGAACTCCGTGAAGGCAGAGTGACAGATCTAATCAACACAGGCCTAGATCTTGAGACTATCGGATTTAATGTTACAACCAGGGCCAGTGTTTTCCGGAAATTGTCGCTAGGACTGCATTTTTTCCCAAAATTACTCTTTGTTTCTGGAATCACCGTTAATATCCGGAATTGCTGATCAGAGGGTGGGTGGGGCATGCAGGGTCACAATCCTCCAGATTTCTCCCTGGAGACACCCGTCTCCTCCCCAGGGCACAGGCTGGCTGCGGTTGAGACTTGCTGCCAATTTCTTCCCTCCTCATACAAGTCTGGGATCGGCAGTGGGACGCCAGGCTCTCTCATCATGCTGCAGAGAGGACGGCACTCACAGCTGCTCGCGGCCGTGTCCACAGCACCTCTCCCCTGCTCATCTCCCTGCACACAGCTGGTTCATGCCCCGTCTGTCCAACGCACAGCTGGCTCTAGGCTCTCAATGCCCAGTATCTGAGCCCCACCGCCCCCACACAGCCGGCTCCTGTCCCCTCCCCCCAAGGCACTTTCAGGCTTTAAAGGATTAGATATTGCTCACGTTTGTCAATTACTCTCTTTTCATTGCCTGCAAACTCTTGCCCTAATTATGACTGTTATCTGTATATCTAAGCCAGCCCTTGAAAGCATGAATTCTTCACAGACTATGATGCCGAGATGCGCCACATGATACCAGGAAGGGCTGCGGGATGGGTTTCCTGTGCAAGCTGGTATCGCTACAGGGTGATGAATGCCAGATCTCAAGGCTGGTTATGCAGAGCTCCACCTTTTGAAGCTTTACCCAACGCAGAAAGGGGTAGTGACGGATTTCCCCTCATTCAGAAGACTGAAGACGACAGACTTTTGGGGGATAAACAGCTGAGTTTGAGCTGACTGATTGGGGTCTTTCTGGGCTACAAACTCACAGGACCTGATAACCACCAGGAGGTAACCCTTTAACAAAGGTTTTAATGCACTTTGGAACCGATCAGGGATTCGCATGAGGACTGCTGAGGGAATGAAGGTAAACACGCATTTGGATGCTCTTCTTCTTTTATGAGAACGGGAACAGGAAGGGCAGGGATATCACTGAATGCAGGATCTCAGCAGGACTAGGTGTCAGGATAGCACCATATTGCAGCCCATTGAAAAACAAAATCCCAACTACACATATAAAATGATGGGCTCTAAATGAGCTGTTTCCACTCAACAGAGGGATCTTGGAGTCACTGGGCACAGTTCTCTGAAAACATCAACTCAGTGTGCCACGGCAGGCAAAAAGCAAAGAGAATGTTGGGAATCATTCTGAAATGGATAGATAAGAAGACAGAAAATATCCTATCGCCTCTATATAAACCCATGGTACACCCACATCTCGAATACTGCCGGCAGATGTGGTTGCCCCATCTCAAAAAAAGATATATTGGAATTGGAAAAGGTTCAGAAAAGGGCAACCCAAATGATTACAGGTATGAAACTCTTCTGTACGGGGAAAGATTAAAAAGACTGGGACTATTCAGCTTGGAAAAGAGACAAAGGGGGGATATGAGAGAGGTCTATAAAATCAAAACTGCCGTGGAGAAAGTAAATAAGGACGTGTCATTTACTCCTTCTCATAACACAAGGACTAGGAATCACCCAATCAAATTAATAGGCAGCAGGTTTATAAGAAACAAAAGGAAGTATTTCTTCACACAACGCACAGTCAACCTGGGGAACTCCTTGCCAGAGGACGTTGTGAAGGCCAAGATTATAATAGGGTTACAAAGAAAAAACCAAAAAACACCATGAGAAATCTATTGAGGACAGGTCCGTGAATGGTTATTAGCCAGGGTGGGCAGGGATGGTGTCCCTAACTTCTCTTTGTCATAAGCTGTGAATGGGTGACAGGAGATGAATCACTTCATGATTCCCTGTTCTGTTCATTCCCTCTGGGACACCTGGTGGTCGTCACTGTCGTAAGACAGGACACTGGGCTAGATGGACCTTTGGAAAGGTGGAAATCTGAGGGATTTTGGATCCATTTATGCAAATTATAGAGAGGAAAGTGGAAAATGAGAGGGATTTTAAACCAGTTGTTGATAGGAGGTAAAAGCTGAGTGTATTTCCCACCACTATTTGGTCAATGAATAGAGCGGAAATGGGCAACATTGGCAAACGTTTTAGATCCATATTCAGGAATCTGAGAAAAGGTGTAAATCTGAGCTTTTCGTCGTAATTTATAATCACAGAGACAGGGAAAGCTCTCAGGGGCATATTCAATTGGAAGTAGACAACTAGAGTAAAAGTGGGGCAAACGTTGAGGGTATTTTTGAGGAATCTTTGAGACGTACAGAGAAAACGTGTCACAAACTACGCAACTGAGAACATGGGATAAACGCCAGGACCGGGGGGGCTTTTATGTGGTTATTAAAGAACTAGCTGGAAAAGGGGGGACCGTTTGTGATATAAAATCCAGCCTGTCCAATACATAAACAGAAAGTGATGGTCCCCCCCCCCGGCCCCCGTTCACCTGGGCAGCAGGGAGCCCTCTGAGGGGCTGACTGAAGGGGGCGGGGGGGGAGCTGGAGGGCTCCCTGGGGGCGGGGAGGGGGCGGCAGTGGGGGATGGGCAGGTAGGGGGCAGAGAGTCACTTTCCTGCCCCCCCCGCCCAGCGCTCCCCCACCGGGGTCTCCCACTCACCGGAGCACGGGGGGTTAATGACGGGCCCCACCCCGCACAGACCCCGGAGGGGAGCCGCAGCTGCTCCTCCTACAGATCCGACACGAGGCAGCGCCTGGTCTGCTCCGGGCTCCGCCCCCAGACGCTGCCCCGCCCCTGTCTGCTCCAGGCCCCGCCCCCTGGCGCTGCCCCGCCCCCGGTCTGCTCCAGGCCCCGCCCCCAGGCGCTGCCTCGTGTCGGGTCTCTCGGAGGAGCAGCTGCGGCTCCGCTCCGGGGTCTGTGCTGGGGGGGGCCCGTCATTAACCCCCCGTGCCCGGCCGGGGGGGGCTTTCTCCAGCTGGGACCAGCCCCGGGCTCTGCCCGCCCCCGACCCGGTGAGTGGGAGACCCCGCGGGGGGGGGAGCGCTGGTGGGGGGGCAGGAAAGTGACTCTCTGCCCCCGGCACGGCTGGGATTGGGGGGGGCAGAGACTGGGGCCCGGCGGGCGGGGTCCCTTGGGGGGTGTTGGGGGGAGAAGCCGGAGTTGCGGGGGGTGGGGGTTGAACTGTCTCTGTGCAGCCAGGAAATTCCCGGGGGGGAAGTGGGGGGCGGCGGGGGAGTTAATTGGATCCCCTCCCCCCCCACGGGCACAAATGCCCCCCAGTTCTCCCCTTTTCCCTCTCGGTAGCTCCCACCTCGTTGTAAACTTCCCCCCCACCCCCCCCATTGATCCGCTCTCTGTTCTCCCCTGATCCCCCCCCCCGTCTCTCCCTCCTCCTCACATGTCCATTGAAACTCCCCTCCCGTGGGGGGGGGCGGGATTTCCCTCCCCCCCCCCGTTGTATCCGCAGCGATTTGTCCGGTGTCGGTGGGAAGTTGGAGCCCGGAGCCATCCCCCAACCTGGCTGCCCCGGCGTGGGGGTGGGAGGAGACGCCGGGTCTCTGCCGGGGCCGGGAAGGGAGGGGAAGTGTCCCCCATGGGGCTGCCCCCGATCCCGGCTTCCCAGTCCCACCTGATGCCCCCAACTGCCGCACCGTTGCCCCCAGCCCCCACCTGCCCCCCACCTGCCGATCCCCCACTACCGCCCCCTCCCCTTCCCCAGGGAGCCCTCCAGCTCCCCACCCCCGCCCCCTTCAGTCAGCCCCTCAGAGGGCTCCCTGCTGCCCAGGTGACCGGGGCCGGGGGGACGACGACGATCACTCTCTGTTTATGTTTTGGACAGGCTGGATTTTATATGACAAACGGTCCCCGCTTTTCCAGCTAGTTCTTTAATAGCCACATAAAATCCCCCCCGGTCTTGGCGTTTATCCCATGTTCTCAGTTGCGTAGTTTGTGACACGTTTTCTCTGTACGTTTTAAAGATTGATAAAAAAGTTTGCCCCACTTTTACTCTAGTTGTCTACTTCTAATTGAATATGCCCCTGAGAGCTTTCCCTGTCTCCGTAATTATAAATTACGACGAAAATCTCAGATTTACACCTTTTCTCAGATTCCTGAATATGGATCTAAAACGTTTGCCAATGTTGCCCATTTCTATTCATTGACCAAATAGTGGTGGGAAATACACTCAGCTTTTACCTCTGTGACAAAGTGGAACTGTTCTTAATGTTTCCTCTGAATAGTGTGGGGGTGCCTCAGTTTCCCCTAGGCAGTTCTTAAGTATCTAGGTGGTGGGATAAGGGTGTATGATCGTTGCAGAGCCCTAGAGGGCAGGTGTATGCAGGAGTCTGGACACAGAGAATGGCCGACACCCTGTTTCCTGGCCACTGATGGCCTGGGCCCTTCCCCCCTGCAAGGTGAGAGCCAAAGGGTTGGAGAACAAAGGAATCCGGTGACCTCCTGGTCCGGGAAAGAAACCAAGCCCAGAGGAGGAGGGGCTGGAGGGAGTTTCAGTTGGGGGCTGGCTGGGACATGGAGTGAAGGGCAGACGTGGTTGTCTGGCTCACTGCCCCCCCCAAAATGGCCCCAGCTGAGGGGTCTTGTTCTCTGCACCTGCAAGCTCTGTTTTAGACCATGTTCCTGTCATCTAATAAACCTCTGTGTTACTGGCTGGCTGAGAGTCCCGTCTGACTGCGGAGTTGGGGTGCAGGACCCTCTGGCTTCCCCAGGAGCCCTGCCTGAGCGGACTCGCTGTGGGAAGCGCATGGAGGGGCAGAGGATGCTGAATGCTCCGAGGTCAGACCCAGGAAGGTGGAAGCCGGGTGAGCTGTGTGTCCTGAAGACAGGCTGCTCACGGAAAGGCGACTGCCCCAGAGTCCTGCCTGGCTTCATGGGGAGCAGCTCCAGAGCATCGCCCAGGGACTCCGTGACAACTGGTGGCAGGGGTGGGATGTACTGCACCCCGTGGACAGCGCTTCCTGCAGTAAGTGACTGGGGAGCAGTAAAACGAAGGGGGATTGACGGGGACCAGGCGTGCTGAAGATTCAGAGAGAGACAGTTTCAGGGGGCGGTTAACTCCTGGAAGTGTGTGACCAGAGAGAAGGACTTTTGCACTAACAGGGTTCCCCTGGGGATTGCAGCGAGCGGTCCCAGGGACGGAGGAGTCTGCCGCTCGACCCTGACAAAGAGGGGGTGACCTTGAGAAGGGCTGGCACACTAGGGGTTCTCCCTGGAAAGCGTGGGGAGCTGAGAGCACACAGGCCTGTGAGTCCACAACAACTTGGGAAGGGCGGAGTGAGGGCCTGTCACCGTCTCCTGAAGAAGGACATTGTAACCCTGTGCAGAAAGAGAGGGTTGAGCGTTGGAAAGTTCACCGAAGCACAGTTAATCGTGCAGCTGGAGGAGGATGACGGCTCTAAGGGACAGATTCCTGACCCGAAATGGGGCTATAGCAGGATCTGGGAGCAGCTGGAGTGGTGGCCAGGCATCGCCAAGACTCCTGTCCCCGACCAGACGAGGGTCTTCACGATCGGGTTCCCCATTCGGGGATCGGAGTCGGACAGGATTGGAGCTGAGTCCGAGAGAGCAAGAGGACTGTGAGAGACAGCGAGAGCCCAAGAAAGAGCTGCAGAAGCAGCAGCAGCATGAACTGGTGATGGGGGAGTGGAGAGGCCTAGGGGACCCCCCAGGGGTGAGTGGGGATAGACCCCGGGGGGCCAGTTCCACAGGGAACCTCGAGCCTAAATTGCTGCCCCTGGTTAAGGAGGGGGGGGATGTGGATGCCCACCTCACTGCCTTTGAGCAGGCTGGAGATTTGAACCGGGGGACCCTGCGGAAAAGCCCCGGTGTCTAGCTCCCTTGCTGGGTCCCAAGGCCGTAGACTCCGTCAGCCAGATGGGTGGGGAGGTGGACAGGCTCCCACTCCTGGTCCCAACCTATATGTCTGTGTGGAGTTTCCTTGGGCCAGGCCCCTCAGACCCCCAGTGGGAGCAGAAGGTGATGGTGAATGGGGAGACATTCCTGGGGTGGCGAGATCCTGGGACAGAGAGAACTGGTGTCAGACCCTGGGTGGTGCAGCCTCAGAGGCTGAGGGGCTGTGTGAGCTGGGTGAGGGTCCCAGGGACGAAGCCCCTCGCCCTGCCTATGGCCCAGATCCCTGTGCAGACCCAGGAGGGGTGAGGCTGGCTGGTCGTTAGGGTTCTCCAGGACACCAGCTGCAAGACCCTGTTCTGGGGTGACTGTGTCTCTTTGGGACAGGATCCAGGCCGTACTCCTGTAACTGCCAAGGGTTTGAATCCGGGGAACCAATCGGTGGAGAGGGAAATGGTCAGTGCAAATGCAGATGACCTGGCTGGCAGCAGGGAGGAGCGGCTAGGCTCAAGCTATCTGCCTGACTTTAACCAGACCCCTGGAGTTGGGTGGGACAGAGAGATGCTCCCCGCCCCCCTTGCACACCGGAGAGGGGGCTCACGCTGGCTCTGGTGCTGTGAGGAAAGCAGCGAGCTCGCTGCCTACCCCCACTGGGACAGCAAGGGCAGTGCTGAGCAAGGGGGGAGCTGAGACCCCAGCTGAGTGGGGGGAGACACAGGCAGGGCAGGGGATCTGTGGGGAGTGGCAAGGTGCTGGGTAAGGAAAGTCTGGATGAGCCTAGGCAGCCTTGTGAGCTGATGGCTGTGTCTAGTCAGCAGGGTGGGAAGTCGAGGAGAGTGGAAGAGGAGTGTCCCTGGACCTTACCTGTTAGCTGGGTGGAGAATTGGGACAGTGAAGGAAACGTACCTGTGTCTGTCAGGGGTATTGACTTGCCAATGGAGGGAGCTACCCTGATCTCCAAGCAGTTGTCTGTGACCAGCCTTGTGTGCTGGGACAAGGGGAGAGAGGTCCCAAGCTGGGTGTCTGGGAAAGAAGAAAGTGTGTCCGGCTCTTCTTTGTCTGTGGAGCAGACAGAAGGGGCCTTTCAGCCTGTAATGGTTGAGGGTCGTGCAGTTGTCTCAGAGCTGGTTCTGGATTCAGCTAAAGCCCAGGAAGGGAAGGGTCCTAAGTTTGTGTCTGCTCGGGAGAATGGCCCTGTAACTAGGTCGCATCCAGTTAGGGTCTATGTAAAATCCCAGAGACGAGACAATTCTGGTGCTTGTATTTTGCCTGTTGCTAGTGTGTTGTTGGAAAGGGTGTAGCAACTCTGTCTAATCAGGGTGAGATCCTAGCCAGGGCACAAGGAGAGCAGGAAGGTGATGTGATTGTGTTACCTCCTGAGGGTGTGGAAACCGGTAGCAAGAAGGAAAAGATTCCTGAACTTGTGTGTGGCAAAGGGAAGGAGAATGCTTCTGACCTTTTCTCTAGGAAGTCTGTAAGTTTGCCTGAAAGGGGATTGTGTAGGAATCCGCCGGATGGGCCAGAGGTGATTCTGGATGTAAGGGAGACCCAGAAAGAGTCTGTTGTTGCTCAGGAAAGTGTTCCTCTAGAGCAAGCCCTCGGTGAAGAGGGTAAGGGCAGAATTTCTGGGAGGGGTGAATTGTTGCATAGAAAAGCCCTAGGGAAAGGAATCCTCATGGAGTCTTGGCAAGCAGTTTACTGCCACTGACGGGTGTGAAAGTGATTTAATCAAGAAAGTTTCAGTTCCTAACAGCCAGAAATTTTCTGTTGTGAATGGATCCACTGACTGTCCTGTTGAAAGACCCAGTGTGGAGAGCTTTGAGAAGGTCTCAGATGAAGTGAAAGCTGTTAAGAAAGTTAAACAGTCCCATAACCAAGTGGCTGTGTTTGGCCAGCTTGTTGGGGAGAAGACCCATTCCCAGTTTGACCCCCTGGGGTTTTGGGGTGGCCAAAGGGCATGGGCCACAGAAACCTTCCCACATGTGGCCTGCGAGTACTATCGACCACCACCGACCTAAGGGAGGGCGTGAAACTGGAAGGGCCTGGTGTAACTCCTACCGAGGAATGGGAGAGATGCTGGGGCACCCATGGGAACGTTGGTGGCTTCGAACTTCCCCAGGTCACCGGCTAAAGTGACCCCGCTCAGTTCGATCTCGAAGGGGGGAGAGATGTGACAAAGTGGGACTGTTCTTAATGTTTCCTCTGAATAGTGTGGGGGTGCCTCAGTTTCCCCTATGAAGTTTTTAAGTATCTAGGTGGTGCGATAAGGGTGTATGACCATTGCAGAGCCCTAGAGGGCATGTGTGTGCAGGAGTCTGGACACAGAGAATGGCCGACACCCTGTTTCCTGGCCACTGATGGCCTGGGCCCTTCCCCCCTGCAAGGTGAGAGCTGAAGGGTTGGAGAACAAAGGAATCCGGTGACCTCCTGGCCCGGGAAAGGAACAAAGCCCAGAGGAGGAGGGGCTGGAGGGA
The DNA here is from genome assembly GCF_965140295.1 of Lepidochelys olivacea. Taxonomy (NCBI): domain Eukaryota; kingdom Metazoa; phylum Chordata; order Testudines; family Cheloniidae; genus Lepidochelys; species Lepidochelys olivacea. The sequence goes on along the minus strand of NC_140414.1, from coordinate 5,063,884 downwards.
GTTGGAGTGAAGTGCGGGCGTGGTTGTCTGGCTCACTGCCCCCAAAATGGCCCAAGCTGAGGGGTCCTGTTCTCTGCACCTGCAAGCTCTGTTTTAGACCATGTTCCTGTCATCTAATAAACCTCTGTTTTACTGGCTGGCTGAGAGTCCCGTCTGACTGCGGAGTTGGGGGGCAGGACCCTCTGGCTTCCCCAGGAGCCCCGCCTGAGTGGACTCGCTGTGAGAAGCGGACGGAGGGGCAGAGGATGCTGAATGCTCCGAGGTCAGACCCAGGAAGGTGGAAGCCGGGGGAGCTGTGTATCCTGAAGACAGGCTGCTCACAGAAAGGAGACTTCCCCAGAGTCCTGCCTGGCTTCGTAGGGAGCAGTTCCAGAGCATCGCCCAGGGACTCCGTGACAACCTCCTATCAACAACTGCTCTAAAATCCCTCTCATTTTCCACTTTCCTCTCTATAATTTGCATAAATGGATCCAAAATCCCTCAGATTTCCAACCTTTCTCTTTCATTTCTGAACACTGATCTCAAATCTCAGGTTTCCCTCTTACGATGTCATCATCAAATGTCAATTAAAAATCCTCTTGGGTTTGGGGCTGTTCCCCATGTCTCTAAATCCTAGCAACTTGTCCTTCTTTGGGGGGAACCTGTCGCCCTGAGTCCTTCTCCATCCTGGTTGGGAAATTAACCCCCCTGCAACAATGATCATCTTTCCCTCGCCTTTGAGAATCATTTGTTCCCTCCTTTCTCTCTGTTAAAAATGTTTGCTGATAAAAGAGACTAGCCATAGATTCAATACCCATCAAAGCCAGGGGCCTCCCCCTGTTTGGGGGATGGGTGGTTCCCAGTTGGTAACAGGAGAGTTGGCTGGACCCTTTTCTTTTCTCCAGCTGGCACGGGATGAGGAGGTCCCTCTGAGTGCAGCGTGGTCCAGAAGTATCCCAAACCCCATGACAAAGGGTCTCCGTGAGGGGGGGCTTCCCGCAGTGCAAAGCTGTAGCCAACTCTGGGGTGGATCCACGGTGGCCATTATTTGCTAGTGACAGAGTATGGAAATGTCTTACTTATTTTGGCCCTCCATGGCTTCCCTTCTCCTGTTAAAGAGGCGTCCCCCCGGGCTCCCTCTGCCTGTGTGACTGGCCAGCAAGGGGTGGTGATAACTTTCTATCCACTTACCAGACACTGTGAGGGAACACTGTTGCTGGGGGGTGCATGTCTGTGTGGGGAGATTGCAGTGGGAGCTGAAGGGGCATTGTGGTAGGGGGAGGCCTCTGGGTGGCTGGGCAGGGGGGACCCTAGTCAGGTTGGTGGGTTCTGGAGGGTTTGGGTTTTCGGGGGGTAGTTCTGATGTGCCCAGCCCTAAGGCTATGGGTCCTGGAGGTGGGTATGGCTGGGGGCCTGTTGGCTGCAGACCAGTGGGGGTGGGGGTCTGTTGGGCAGGTGGGGCAGGGGATTAGACGCTGCCTGGTGCTGTGCCAGGGGCTCTGTCTGGGATTTCCCAGCTGGCTCCTGGGACCATTGCCATGCCCAGTGCAGAGAGCTGTGGTGGGGCGGTCCCTGGTGCAGAGTGAGGAGTCCTCCTGTAAAGCGTCAGGGGGTCCTGCTGGGAGGAGGAGGGGGTCCCAGGCAAATGGGCTGGCAGATCCTGGTGGAGGGCAGGTGGGGGTCCTAGGCAGGCAATGGGGAAATCCCAGGCAGGCAGTGAAGGACTATAAAATGACTCTACACAAACAGCCCCCCACCCCATTTCTCCTGCCATTTGCAGGAGCAAATCCAGCCATGGGGGAGCAAACAACCCAGGAATGAGAGTTTCCGAGCAGACAGGCATGGAGAGGGCACAGGGAAAAGGAGATAGAGACTGACAGGGTCCGTGGGATAAAAGAGTTTTGAAAGAGATTTCCAGCTCTCTCATCTGCCCAGACAGATGTATTACTGCACTGTGGGGAGAATCACTTTCCTGTGGACAAGAGGAGGATCAGACAGAGGAAAACCCAGTTCCTGACTCCATGTCCCTCCTGCTGGGGTGTGGCTGCCGTGGGGTCAGTGTCAGAGGGAATCCTCGAAAGGGACTCCTTTGGTTCTGCTTTTTTCTAGGATTGCGTTCAGAGACTTTGTTTTGGGATGCGGGAGAGAGAAAAGAGGTTAAAAGTGTGTCTGTGGGCCTAGCCTGGCAGGAGGGGCCAGGTGTCTGCTGTAATCCAGAGATTGAGTAGAGAGTTGTCACTTTGGATGGGCTATCACCAGCAGGAGAGTGAGAAAACCTGGATTTGTGCTGGAAATGGCCCAACTTGATGATCACTTTAGATAAGCTATTACCAGCAGGACAGTGGGTTGGGAGGAGGTATTGTTTCATATTCTCTGTGTGTATATAAAGTCTGCTGCAGTTTCCACGGTATGCATCTGATGAAGTGAGCTGTAGATCACGAAAGCTCATGCTCAAAAAAATTGGTTAGTCTCTAAGGTCCCAGAAGTACTCCTTTTCTTTTAGCATTTTCTCAGCACAGCAGAATCTCGGATCTCGCTCTGCAAGGAAAGAGCCTGGGGAACCGTGATGTGAAATGAACTAATGCCCGTTCCCAAACCTCCACAACGGCCCTTCTCGCCCGATCAGGCTGCAGAACGACGCTCACGTTTCGTTCCGGTTCATCCCGTCCTCCCATGGGACAGGGGAGCGACATAGCTGCAGGGGAGCCAGCTCAGGTAGGGATTATTGGGGGGGTTCTGATCTGTTCCTGCAGGAGGGAGAGGGACAGCAAATACACGGGAGAGGGGAAGGTTTGCACCATCTGGTTTGGAGGTTGGAGCGGGGACAGGAAATGCACAGGGTGGAGAAAGGGAGGAGACCAGGGGGTGGCAGACCTGCTGGGAGTTGTTTAATAAGTGGCCTAGATTCTAGGAAGAGACCCATGAGGTTTGGAGGTGGAAATGCTCCAATTTGGTGAACAGAAAATAACGCACGTAGATGGGGCTGGGAAAAAGGACCAGACTCCTAGTGCTGGAGCCTGACCCAACTAACCAGCGGGTGCCTTTAAATATGAAGGGGGAAGCCACCATTCAGGCTTATGGGAGATTCTCCTGCCTCATATCCAGCTCCTCATAAGGAGGAGGGTGTTGGGCTTCCTACAAGAGATCTCTCCTTAGACTCTGCTCGGGGCAGCATCTCCGGTATCAGTCTGTGGCTAGTAGGTGTGTGATGGATCTGATGGGAGAGAGGAGGGGTGTCTCTTCGCCCCCTCACCCTGGTGTTTCCTGGGTGGTCTGAGCGGGGTGGGGGTGGGACTCTGTTGGCTGCGGTCCACCCAGAGTTTCCATTTGATTGGCTCCTCTCCCCCATGAATAGTGGGGCTGTGAGTGGGGCAGCAGGTCCTGAGTGTGGGGCTCTGGCTCTTTCAGGGGCCAGTGACCTTCGAGGAGGTGGCTGTGTATTTCACCAGGGAAGAGGGGGCTCTGCTGGACCCCGCTCAGAGAGCCCTCTCCAGAGATGTCATGCAGGAGACCTATGAGACTGTGACCTCGCTGGGTAAGGGTTCCTCTCCCCTTGGTTCTTGGAAGGGGAACTGAAGAGATGAGGTTCACACCACCCCCACAATGCCACCTCTGCTCTGTCCTGTTCCAGCATCACCCCAGCATGCCAGTGACACACACACGACCAGAGACCCTCCCCTGCTGCTGAACGCTGTGGGAAGAGAGCACAGGAGCAGAATCGCACAGTGTTAAATATCTCCTGTTTGCACAAGTAAAACGGGGGGTTAGGTCCAGCATAACGAGCAGAAGCTTCCTACCCCTGGCCTTCTCTCAAACCCTGAGCCTTTCCACCCAGACCAGAAAGTGCTTGGGGTATAAGAAGCAGGCTGCTGGGGTCAGAGCGGCTGGTCCAGGGTTACTGATCACACAGACCTTGAATGCTGGCTGGGGGAATCCAGACAAGGGAGCTCCAGCAGCAGAACATTGAAACTCAGCCAGGATTACAGATGACACAACTCCTCACTGCTCCGGATTGCCCCGTGAATGGGACAATGGCCTCGGTTGCTGGTGAAAATCCTTGAGACCTGGAGAGTTGCTCCCCCCATCCCCATGTGCACTCACCACAATCTACCTTCTCTGCAGACTTGGTTTTTTGAGTCCCTCATTCCTGAAGTCACATGACCCCGATTCTTATTTTTCACATTCCTCTTTTCTAGACTATTTAGAGTCTGTTGCTTCTGAATGATAGTTTCTAATTTCCCAGTGTTCTCCACAGCCAGGGATTTTCCTACTCCCTCCCATTGCACTGGACTCACTAGGTTCCCTGGTATTTAAGAACGGCCACACTGGGACAGACCAAAGGTCCATCTAGCCCAGTGTCCTGTCTTCCGACAGTGACCAGCGCCGGGTGTCCCAGAGGGAATGAACAGAACAGGGAATCATGAAGTGATTCATCTCCTGTCACCCATTCACAGCTTATGACAAAGAGAAGTTAGGGACACCATCCCTGCCCATCCTGGCTAATAACCATTCACGGACCTGTCCTCAATAGATTTCTCATGATGTTTTTTTCTTTTTTGTAACCCTATTATAATCTTGGCCTTCACAACGTCCTCTGGCAAGGAGTTCCCCAGGTTGACTGTGCGTTGTGTGAAGAAATACTTCCTTTTGTTTCTTATAAACCTGCTGCCTATTAATTTGATTGGGTGATTCCTAGTCCTTGTGTTCTGAGAAGGAGTAAATGATACTTCCTTCTTTACTTTCTCCACAGCAGACATGCTTTTATAGACCTCTCTCATATGCCCTCTTGTCTCTTTTCCAAGCTGAAAAGTCCCAGTCTTACATATCTCTCCTCATACAGAAGCTGTTTCATACTCCTAGTCCGGGTTTTTTTGCCCTTTTCTGAACCTTTTCCAATTGCAATGTATCTTTTTTGAGATGGGCCGACCACATCTGCACACAATATTCAAGATGTGGGCGTACCATGGATTTATATAGAGGCAAGTTATGTACTGTCTTATTATCTGTCCCTTTCTTAATGATTCCCAACACCCTGTTCGCTTTTTGACTGCCTCTGCACCCTGAGTGGATGTTTTCAGAGAACTATCGACAATGACTCCAAGATCCCTCTCTTGAGTGGAATCAGCTAATGTAGACCCCATCATTTTATATGTATAGTTGGGATTATGTTTTCCAATGGGCTGCACTAGGTGCTATCCTGACATCTAGGACTGCTGAGATCCTGCATTCAGTGATATCCCTGCCCTTCCTGTTCCCTTTCTCCACTGAACCCCACCAGCCCATTCTTAGTGTTCCCAGCTTCCCCAGGACTCTCTCATTGTGTCTGGACCTCTCTCTCTCTGCAAGAAGCAGTTCCAGGAAGACTTGTCCTCTGTCTGGAGTCTTCAACTTCTGGGACATGGATTTACTTTCTCTGTGTTTTAGGAGATGCTTTGAAATTGAGTGTCTGTGACATTAACCACAGTGCAATCTTGACTGGTTGAACAGCTGTTTCCCCTCAGTTGCCCAAGCTGGGGTGGCTTTTACACTGTTTTACTGTGAGAACAGCCACTCCTGGGCAGTTAACACCCAGTCTCCAGCATGTAACTCGCTGCCAGCTACACAGTATTGAGCGCTGTTAGTCAGCGACTCACGAATTACAGTGCACCACAGGAGAACCCCAGAAAATTCTCTGGTCTTGGACTTTTGTGCATCTTTCACTGTCCAGCACACTACTGAACGACGCAAGGTCATATGAAGTCTGTCATTTCATCAGTGGAAAAGTGACACGTGCCAGCCTTGTTATCCCAAATGGATTTTCCAACACACTTTAATCCCAACACACTGGTTAGATGAAACAATAAAATGAGATGGCTAACTACTGGCAAAAAAAACATATTAATTGACTACAGGTAATGAGGTATAAAAGCCAGAATTGTTTACAAAAGAAATGCAAGATAAAACCCAAACTAACATCTAAGTTAACAAGCTAAAACGGATACAAAGCAAATGTTTCTCTCACTATATCCTGAGGCAGGCTGGCTGTCCTTTCAGCCAGAAGTCCCCCTAATTCGCCCCTGCTGCCAAGTTCAGTTTCTTCAGGAGCTGTCATGAGCAGAGGAAAAGGGGGAGAGAGAGAGTCTCAAGCATTTTCCTCCCCTCTTTTTATAATTCAGTCCTTTGTACGACAAACAACTTCAGTTCTCAGCTGAGTCCTGGTGACCGGCTGTCTGTTGTAGCTATGAGCTTCAAGTGGTCCCTGTGAAGGAATGTAAATGTCTTCTTCACACCTTCCCCCTCCTGGAGAATGGCAATTTGACCAGCTGCTTGCCTTGCTGTCTCTGAGGAGCTGGTCTGAGGGTGTTCCACAGAATTGTAACTTTTTCACTAATAGGATACAGTAAAATCTCATAATTTTACATAGTGTTGCTACACATATTTTAACAGGAGGAGAATATTCTGTAGATTATGCATTTTCAAATGATACCTCAAACAAGCCATACTATGTAAATAATTGATCATAGTTTTCTAGAAGAGTGAACATAGGGGTTGTGACAGGGTCAGGCCAGATGGCTAAGTAGGTCCCTTTTCCTGGGGTAACGTAACAGAACAATCAGGAACCTTCTGGAGACCAGTAAGACAGCTGATTCGAACACCTGCAACCAATCAAGAAGCCACTTGAATCAACTGAGGCAGGCTAATCGGGGCACCTGGGTTTTAAAAAGGAGCTCACCTCAGTTAGTGAGGTGCGTGTGAGGAGCTGGGAGCAAGGGGCGCGAGGAGCTGAGAGTGAGACCACGGACTGTTGGAGGACTGAGGAGTACAAGCATTATCAGACACCAGGAGGAAGGTCCTATGGTGAGGATAAAGAAGGGGTTGGGAGGAGGCCATGGGGAAGTAGCCCAGGGAGTTGTCGCTGTCGCAGAGCTGTTCCAGGAGGCACTCTAGACAGGTGCATTCCACAGGGTCCTGGGCTGGAGCCCGGAGTAGAGGGCGGGCCCGGGTTCCCCCCAAATCCTCCCAACTCCTGGTCAGATGCAGGAGCCGTCAGCCTGGACTGTGGGTTCAGAAAAACGGCCAAGCTGAGGGCTGCCGGGAAGCTCCAAGGCGAGCAAATCTGCCAATAAGCGCAAGACCCACCAAGGTAGAGCAGGAACTTCGTCACAGGGTACAGACTGTGCCTGTCTGTGTGTGTCCCCAGCAGATATGTGGGTATTTCAATCCCTCATAAGCAGAGTGCTCAGCATCTTCAGGGACCCAGGGAGCTGGTCCTGGGAATTCACTGGTTTCCTAGGCGTGACACTGTAGGGAATTGTGAGACACTTTAATAATAATAATTAATAATAAAATACCAAGATGATGAAATTGCAATGAATCATGCTAGATATGCCATGTAAGGTGTCAGTGAAAATGCTATGATTTTCCCAGTATGATCATTTTGTTTCTATGTTTTGTACCACCTTTGTGTTGTGAGTTATAGAGATGTAGGGTATATCTGTATTTCCAGACTTGCGCAGTGTTTCTGGGTGACACCCCCGGACAGACTGGCATCAGCACTGCCGAGCCTCTTCACTGGCCTGTCAAGGGTCATCAGCTGTACAAGGAGCCCATGAAAAGAACCAAGGGGATACACCTATTGAGTCAGCAAGACATGCAGGGGTATGCCTGTGTACTGAGACCTCCAGGGCTTTTCCATGCCATGTGCTGTGAAGCTTGTGTTTGGGACACAGGAAGTACAAGCCACAAGGCAAAGGGAATAGAAAGGGCAGCTGCATCATCTTCATTTTCTCTTCAATCCCTCTTCCTACCTCTGGAGCAACTTCTCTGCAAACTGAAGCCTTGAACAAAGGACTGAATGACCCATCCAAGCTGTGGATGTGTTCCAGATGGACTTTCAAGCCAGGAACTCACCAATACTGTGAAGAACCCGATATATAGATTTCTGAATGTATCTGACCTTTCCTTCTTTCCTTTAGTTTAGAGGCTAAAGGATTGGCTGGCAGCCTGGTATTTTGGGTAAGATCCAAACCTTTTTTTTAAGGTCAGGCTTGACAAAGCCCTGGCTGGGATGATTTAATTGGGGATTGGTCCTGCTTTGAGCAGAGGGTTGGACTAGATGATCTCCTGAGGTCCCTTCCAACCCTGAGATTCTATGATTCAAACCTGTGCTGACCTGGTAATATGGTTGACCCTTTGGGGTCAGAACATTGTGTTTCTGTGACCAGAATTTTTAAATAAGCTCTCACTGTACCGAACACAGGTGCTGATTGGGAGTCAGAGAACTGGAATGCAATAAAGGGGGCTGTGTGATCTTTTTCAGCTTCTCAATAACCAGTGTGGGGGATCAGAAGCATAGTTTGTGAGTGGTCGGTGATTTTAACTTCAGTGTTAGCCATCAGTTCTGGGAGCATCTTCTCTCCCTTTTTTAGCCTGCCCTGACCTTAGCGTTTTCAGTCAGGACTCCCCAAGGCACACCAGGTCACACTAAGCACTGAAGTTAAATTAATAGAATGATTTGTTTTTTTTATGACAGAGTCTTATGCAATCACCTGAACTCCTTTGTTTTCTTTCATCTGAGCAGGGTTTCCCATTTCCAAACCTGATGTGTTTTCCCAGCTGGAACAAGGGGAAGAGCCATGGGTCTCAGAGCTCCAGGGTTCAGAGGAAAGACAGACCCTGAGAGCTCCCTGCAAAGGTGAGGAAACATGAAACCAACTCAGAATCTGTAAGTGCCTGAAGGAAACATCTGGGATGCCCTACAAAGCCCTTGGGAGGTCACTCAGTTCATTATTGTCTCTAGCAGGGGTCATAACCTCAGGGTAACTATAACTCATGGCTTCCTGTAGATCCTAGCAGACATCAGGCAGTAGCTTCCTCCCTTCCCCCCATGAATTTGATGGGATGTGAAGGCTGAATTGATCCCCTCCTCTCTCCCATTTAGGGGAAGTGTTTGGAGGAGTTCAGTTCCTGTTTTTATTTGACCTGTCTCCAGCACTTTTTTTTGTTGGCCTTCCCCTTTCCATCCCTGTTTGAGGTTTCTGTCTCTATCGCAGCAGGTGATGCGATGGCATGTGAGAAAGAGGAGCAGAATTCTCAGCAGGAAGATGCTGGGCAAGTGGATAAACACAGAGCATTATCACAAAGATCGGAAAGGAACGTGTCCAGGAGTCATGAGCAGGGAAAATCCTGTGAGATTCAGCACAGACCAGAGAGAGAGCAGGGAAATCGGCCAAGGGATAAAGTGGGTAAATTAATTTCCTGTCGGGGAACTCAGAAGGAGCTCAAGGAAAGCACAACACAGCAGGAAATCCTCAGGGGAAAGACAAAAAATGCATGCACTGAGTGTGGGAAAAACGTATATGACCAGTCAGCCCTTATAAAGCATCAGAGAATCCGCGCAGGAGAGAGGCCCTATGAATGCCATGAGTGTGGGAAAACCTCTTGGCACTCAGCCCATGTTAGCCATCCAAGAATCTGCACAGGAGATCAACACCATAAAAACCTCTAGGGCTATCCGTACTTTCTTTTCTTTAATACTTTTCCTGATTCCCACATAGTAACTTTTAAAGTTGTTTGAACTGTTTGCAGCACCGTTATCCCTCAGCGTGTCCAAATGAGTGGCCCATTTTTGCCTTTTGCAGTTCACCCTGTTTTGAGGTGGACCCATTTGTCCTTCCTATCTACTCCATTGTCTCAGGAATAATTTGAGTGTGCCCTTCCTATCAGGAACCAGGGAGCATCACATCTATACCATTCCTCCTATTGCAAAATTATTGTTCGGAATCACCAATGATTCAGATAATATCATTGCCAGTTGTTCTCACGTTGCTCTGGGTTGTGCTGAAGAGCAGTTATATTGGGAACTTTCCCAATTATATTTAAAGGAAGAGGAGCAGGGGCAGGAAAAGAAGTGTCATTTCAGCCTCTGTGACACTGGAAGGAGATGGGGTGACTCAGAGATTCCCTCCTTCCCCATCGCTCCAGACCTGTTAACTCTGCATGGCTCAGACAGGAGGGATCTTTATCACATTCTATCCCTCCACTTCTCAAAGTGTCACGTGATGAAGCGTTCTCAGCTGTCTGTGCTTGGAGACGATGCTTTGACTTCTTTAATCCTATATCAGAGTCGCTATGCCTGGAGATGAAAGTGTCAAAAACCTGGAAGGGGAATTCAGATGGATCCCAAGCACCGTGTGATCATTTGGAGTTTAAATCCCAGGTTCCATCAATTGGTAGAGCCACTTCTGGCAAGGGGGCTGTTTTGTCCCCCATTATGGGGGATGCTAGGTTACTAAAAAGTTGTTAAATAACCTAACTAATTCTATGGCATGGGGAATGGTCCCCTTCATGATGCAGATGTTGAGGAAATAGAAGTGGGTTTTTTATTGAATTTATCCTTTGTAGGTGCTAAAAAAAAGTGTATGAAATGAAATCAGTGTTGGAAATCTAATAGCTGCAGAAAAATAGCTAGTTTTGAATAGAAACTCCAGCTCTGATAACTAACAGGCCTGTATCCAGTCCCTTGCCTGGAATTGTGCCACCAAATTAAAGAAAAGCTGGGCATGTTTCAGGAAGCCATTCCTCACTAACACTGCTGAGATTTTGAGTGCTTTTGTAAAGGATTCTGAAGTGTACATTTACCCTAACCAAGGCCAAGGATTTGGAAAGAACTGGGGTTGAATGAGTACACGCTCCGTTCTTGGTTTCCATCCCAGTAAAAGAAGCTATGGTGACCAAAGCCCCAAGGAAAATTGTTTGTTTGTACAACTCACTGATTACAGATCCAAAGCATGCCAGGGTTAGATTGAGAACAATCATCCTTCACCATTTGGATCCAAAGAGAGAGAGTGCTTCATAGGACATTCCCTCCTCGTGGATTCCAAACTTGGTGCCTGATCGGGTAATGTCAAAGTCAGCTTCAGGACTCACATAATTTGTCAGACCATTCTGTTTATTAGCAAAGCACTTTGCCAGTGCCCCCGGATATGTGAGCCCCCTGCAAAGGCTCAAGCTAACTTATTTATACAGATAACCCAATTTAACATAAGAGACAAAAGGAAGCAGAAACTGACAAATATACATACATATCTTACTTCCATACTAATGTTTACCAATCTCCCAGCTCAGTAGGAGCTCTAAGTTAATTAGTTTGAGGACCCATTGTCTCACACTCCTTAATGTTTCTCTTCTTGACAACTATATTTCAACAAACCCTTCAAGTAGCATTTCTTTAATGAATTATAATTTCAATATAATTCATTCTATTTTCACAGAAACAAGGACTTTCAGGCTGTGGAAATGATGGCAACCAATGAGGCAACGAATGTGTCCGGTTCCAGTTTCAGACTTCCAGATACTCGCATGTTGAGTCCTGATTCTCTGGTTTTGTGTCTGATGCTCCGGCTTCACAATAAAGCTGATGTTGGCACAGCTGCCCCCATGTAGCTGCACTGGTGTAGCATGCTATTACAGATGCTCTAAGCCAATGGGAGAGATCTCTCCCGTCGGACTTCATTAGTCCAACCCCCTCAAGCTATATCTCCTGCTGACGTAGCGCTATCTACACAGGGCGTTAGGGCTGTGTAACTACATTGCTCAACTCTGGATTTTTCACACCCCTGAGCAATATAGTTATACCGATAAATGCCTTTTAGAAGAACCAGCGATATATGAACTCAGAGAATTGGTTGGGACCTACGTTGGGACAAACCAGAACTAGAGCCAAGGTTCAGTTGTTGGCAACGGGGATTAAAAGAAAATGAACTCATATGACAAGAATTTGAGCTCTTTGAATATGTTATTGTTTCCAATGAAAATGAATTTATTGGTTAAAGAGTAGGAGACTAATTGTGTGATAATCTGAATCACTTTGTAAAACAAAGTGTCTTGTTTTTTTTGTTTTGTTAGTCATACAGGAAGTGACAGCTGATCTTGAAAAGTTAATTTGCTTTAATTTACCCCCTGTAGTGTAAGGAGTTCTGGTAGAAAACCTCACTCCAATGGTTGCGGTGGAAGAGTGTGTGTGAGAGTGTATAAGTGAATATTGGCCCAGTATAGATTTTAAATTTTTGTGTTTCAAATAGAACTTATTTTGCTTAGTTTCAAAGTCTATTTCTAGTGAAAGCAAAAGTATTCGAAGAGACAATTTGTAGAAGTTTTTACAAGTTCTTACACTTAGACTGTAAGGGTCACTGACTTCCCCACTTCTCTAATTTGCAAAGGAAAGTCATCTGTCATAGGATGTGTTCAGCAGGTAGGAAAGTTGCAGTCCTCAACCACCAAGGAAAAGGCTGAAGTCCATTACCTTTTAGGTCAAGAAGCCATCTGAAGTCTGGTCTATGCTGAAAAGCGATGTTGATGTAGCCACCTCTCTCAGGGGTGTGAAAAGTCCACTCCACTGAGAGAAGTAGTTAATGTGACCTCAGCCCCAGCGTAGACAGTGTTAGGTTGTCAGAAGAATACTTCCAGTGTTTGAAGTATAGACAGAGCCTGAGACAGACCGATCCCCTATGGGAAGTGAGTCATGACATGAATTCCAATTTTGACCCATTTCCCTATATGTCAGAGAGGTACTAGTATGGAGGGCTGGGCCAGCTGTCCGATCGCCTGGTTCCTCAACTCTAGCTACAGCTCTTCGTACCCATCCACCCAAAGACTGAGAGAAATGGAGAGTTCCAACTGTTGTTATTTTAGTATCTTATTGTTCCTTTCTCTGTTTTTTGTGCTGGTCTTTCTATTATATCAGGGGGTGAGGGTATAGCTCAGTTCATGTTGTGACAAAGCTCTGTCCTTGTCTCTATGGGTCCCACGTTTCCTGGTGGATTTTGCTAGCCTCAGAGGCTCACTGTGACCCTCCACATAGCCCTTCTCTCTCTCTAGAGGCAAGGGCCACAGCTTACTGAGCCATCATAAGCCAGCAAGGGAGGTGAGGAGAAGCAACCCTCCCTCGCACAATCTCTGTTTCCCAGTATCCATGATTAATCAAGGAGGGAAGGGGAGGAGAGGGGAGGGGGGAGCCTGGGCCCACCCTCTACTCTGGGCTCCAGCCCAGGGACCCTAATAGTAGCAGCTATGGTAGCTGACTTTTGGGAAATAGGACGTGTACAATTCCCTGGGCCGCTTCCCCACAGCAGCCCCCACTCAGTATCTCCTTCGCTGTTACCTCAGGGCCTCCTTCCTTGCACCTGATGTGGATTTGCACTGCTTGGTTCCTCCAACAGCACGGCTTCCTCCTACAGATCCTGACACATGCGCCTCACTGACGAACTGGGAGGCTTTTCACTAGTTCCAGCCAGGCCTTGATGGGCTTCAGGTATTCCAATCAACCTAGCTATCTCCACTGCTTTCTAGAAGGATCTTAATTGGCCCCAGGTGTCTTGATTAACCTGAAACAACTGCCATTTGGTTACCATAGTACCAAGGATTTGTTTAGCCTGGGGCTAAAATACCTGTTCCGCACTACTTAACTATAGCCTTCTTGCCTTGCCCCGTCGCAATGTGTGACAAAAGCTTATTGGTGCCAATTGGCAAAGGGGTCACTGTCATTCACAAGCAACTCCTGTCTCAGACCTGTTGGGGACACTGGGGCATGGCCACTAGGTAACTCGAGGAGATGGAAGACCATGAGTGTCTATGAAGCCCCCTTGCACTAGGCCCAGGTGTCCTTGCCCCCCCCGCCTGGAGGCACACACAGCAGTTATGCTGAGAATCTGCAACAGTATGTTGCAGAGTCAGACTGCCTGAAACTAAGCAAGGCCAAACAGGGGAGATATGGAAGAACAATGCTGAATAAAGCAGCTTTATGTTTCGTTTAACAAATGATACAGAGAATCAGGGAACTAGCTGGGGACTGGATTGGCTGGCTATATGGATACTTGGGGCAGCTTGCTATTGGATAAGTATGCTGGGAAAAAGGATGTATAAAAGCCTGTGTAACTTCCTGCTCTGTTGTGCAGGATTTGAGATTTTATTCTCCCTGTACCTTTTTGCAGCTGCAAATAAACTTTTCTGCTTCTCCACCCCGTTGTGATTATTGGGTGTAGCACACCGGGTAACGAACCAACTCAAGCTGTTGTTCAGCCTCTCGGCACTGGGTGCCGGCAACAGACCTGACAAATTCACCACACCTAGGACCCAGAGCAGGGGTGGTGGAATATTCCTTACAGTGGGGGTGCCACCGGCGTCCGAACTGTGACGCCCCCATGACACCCCTTTCCCCCCAGCCCTCACTCACTCCGCCCCTTCTCCCTGAGGCCCCAATCTCACACCGCCCCTTCTCCCTGATGCCACCCCTCCCTCCAAGGCCACACCCACAGAACGCCTCTTCCCCCAAGGCTCCACCTTGTTCCCCCCTCCGTCGTACGTTCTTAGGGCTGCTAAAAAGTGCTGGGCCCATGGCCCTCTAAACCCCCCTCGTCCTGCACCCTGACACACAGCCAGGCAGGCAGCAGTGTGTGTATGTGACAGAGACTGCTGGGCTGTGCTGAGCCAGTGCGGGAAGTGGGGGCTGATGTCGGGGCTGTCCCGCTCCCCCTGACTCAGGACTGGGGTGTCCCCCTCCCCCTGACTCAGGACTGGGGTGTCCCCCTCCGCCTGACTCAGGACTGGTTGCTTCCAGCAGCTGTCTGAACTTAGGGACAGCGTGCCAACACACTCACTCTTCCACAACACACACGCTCCCCGAACACACACACTGTCTGTCCCCAACACACACACACTCTCTGCCCACCACACCCACGGCAGCTGAAAAGCAGCTGGCAATCGAGTCGGATGCCCATGGAACAATGGGATAGAGAAACCTGCCTCGTGTGGCTGCCCACGAGGCATTGCAAACCCTTCCCAAAGCACCCTGCGGCCAGTTGCACAGTGGGATAGCGTCCCACAATGCACTGCTCTCTGTGGCGATCCAAGAGCTGCTAGCCTGGATGCGCTCCGGTGACACAAGCAGCCTAGTGTGGACATGCAACAGCGGCTTAATTAAAACGCTTTAACTAAAGCAGCATAACTCTGTCGTGTAGACATAGCCTGGCTCCCACTGGGGCCAAGGATGCTCAGGCACTGAAACTAAAGAGCCACAACTTCCTCCGTAGTTGGCAGGATTCAAACCTGCACAGGGAGACCCCCCCGCAAGGGATTTCGAGTCCACCACCTTAACCACTCAGCCACAACTACTTGCTTTATAGAGTGCTCTCACGACACTCTAGTTCTGTTCTCACTGAGTGATCGTTTCCAATTGTTTCCTCAGACCAGCGTCCACAACACACTCACTGCTGTGCTGTTGTGTAAGTGTGCCCAGGGCTGAACAAGAATTCCTGCTCGTTTCCCTTCTGGCTGGAGCATGAGGAGAGTGTGTTTGTGGCCAGTGATGTTGCTGTAGATTGCTGTAAAATTCCTGCCTCGATAATTCAGACAGTCCCTTTCCCGTCATATCCCCAGTACATCAGTGACTGTAATAGCAGGGGGCAGGTTTTCTGTGGGGCACAGAGCTTTGCCAGGGGGTTGGTGTCTCCTTCCTTTCCTCACCCTGGAGGAAACTCAGCTTTTCATTCCATCTTTAATGTGTCATGGAATAACAACAGCGGCATGAAGAAAGAGGTGGGCAGGGTGGGCCTCAGGGGAGGGGCACAGAGGTGCAAGTGGTGGGCAGGGCAGGACGGAGAGGCACGGGTGGCAGGCTGGGTGGGTCTCATGGGTGGGGCTGAGAGGTGGGAGAGGCGGCCATGGTGGGTCTCAGGGGAGGGGTCAGAGAGGTGTGGGTGGCGGGCAGACCTTGGGGTAGGGGGCGGAGAGGAATGAGCAGCCGGCAAGGAGGCCTCAGGGAGAGAGGAGCGAGTGAAAGGTGGACCAGCAGGCCTCAGCCGAAGAGGCAGAGTGGGGTGGGAAGAAGTCCTCCTGTTAACCCAGTGCTATCTACACCGGGATTAGACTGATATAACTGCATTGCTCAGGGAAGGTAAAATTTTTAACACCCCAAAGTAATGTTGTTACTGACTTAATTTTGTAAGATAGACCTATCCAAAGAATCACACACACACCTTGGGAGTAAAACTTCACCCGCTTCTCTGCTTTACAGAATCGAAACACAAGAAACGCTTGTCAGGGCCCAGTGCGGGTTGGCAGGGAGTCAGGTGTGGGCAGACACCATACATTAGCCAGAGGAAAGCACCATGGATTAGCTGGTTTAAGGCACCTGTCTTCTAAACAGGAGATCCTGGGTTCAACTCCTAGTAGTGGCTTTTAAGGCACCTGATACTGGCTCCTATCAGAAGACAAATAACAGAGTTAGATGGACCTTTGGTCTAGCCCAGTGTAGCCGTTCTTGTTGTTTAAATTACACTCATAGGCACTGATAATAGAGTGACTGAAAGTTTGGGTGTGAAGGGCTGATAGGTCAGTGTTCCAGTCCCCTCGCAGATGACCCCCTCCCTCTGGGACAGGGGCAGGTCCGAGCTCTCACACCAAGTGGCTCATTGCAAAAAGCCTCTCACACCAAGTGGCTCATTGCACAAAGCCATTCAAATGCACAAAGCCTTGGAAACAAGCAGGGAGAACTGGAGGTCCTGGTGATGTCAAGGAACTATGACGTGATCGGAATAACAGAGACTTGGTGGGATAACTCACATGACTGGAGTACTGTCATGGATGGTTATAAACTGTTCAGGAAGGACAGGCAGGGCAGAAAAGGTGGGGGAGTAGCGCTGTATGTAAGGGAGCAGTATGACTGCTCAGAGCTCCGGTACGAAACTGCAGAAAAACCTGAGTGTCTCTGGATTAAGTTTAGAAGTGTGTGCAACAAGAGTGATGTAGTGGTGGGAGTCTGCTATAGACCACCGGACCAGGGGGTGAGGTAGATGAGGCTTTCTTCCGGCAGCTCACGGAAGCTACTAGATCGCATGCCCTGATTCTCATGGGTGACTTTAATTTTCCTGATATCTGCTGGGAGAGCAATACAGCGGTGCATAGACAATCCAGGAAGTTTTTGGAAAGCGTAGGGGACAATTTCCTGGCGCAACTGCTAGAGGAGCCAACTAGGGGGGGCGCTTTTCTTGACCTGCTGCTCATAAACTGGGTAGAATTAGTGGGGGAAGCAAAAGTGGATGGGAATCTGGGAGGCAGTGACCATGAGTTGGTTGAGTTCAGGATCCTGACACAGGGAAGAAAGGTAAGCAGCAGGATACGGACCCTGGACTTCAGAAAAGCAGACTTTGACTCCCTCAGGGAACGGATGGCCAGGATCCCCTGCGGGACTAACTTGAAGGGGAAAGGAGTCCAGGAGAGCTGGCTGTATTTCAAGGAATCCCTGTTGAGGTTACAGGGACAAACCATCCCGATGAGTCGAAAGAATAGTAAATATGGCAGGCGACCAGCTTGGCTTAATGGTGAAATCCTAGCGGATCTTAAACATAAAAAAGAAGCTTACAAGAAGTGGAAGGTTGGACATATGACCAGGGAAGAGTATAAAAATATTGCTCGGGCATGTAGGAATGTTATCAGGAGGGCCAAATCGCACCTGGAGCTGCAGCTAGCCAGAGATGTCAAGAGTAACAAGAAGGGTTTCTTCATGTATGTTGGCAACAAGAAGAAAGCCAAGGAATGTGTGGGCCCCTTACTGAATGAGGGAGGCAACCTAGTGACAGAGAATGTGGAAAAAGCTAATGTACTCAATGCTTTTTTTGCCTCTGTTTTCACTAACAAGGTCAGCTCCCAGACTGCTGCGCTGGGCATCACAAAATGCGGAAGAGATGGCCAGCCCTCTGTGGAGATAGAGGCGGTTAGGGACTATTTAGAAAAGCTGGACGTGCACAAGTCCATGGGGCCAGACGAGTTGCATCCGAGAGTGCTGAAGGAATTGGCGGCTGTGATTGCAGAGCCACTGGCCATTATCTTTGAAAACTCGTGGCGAATCGGGGAAGTCCCGGATGACTGGAAAAAGGCTAATGTAGTGCCAATCTTTAAAAAAGGGAAGAAGGAAGATCCTGGGAACTACAGGCCAGTCAGCCTCACCTCAGTCCCTGGAAAAATCATGGAGCAGGTCCTCAAAGAATCAATCCTGAAGCACTTGCATGAGAGGAAAGTGATCAGGAACAGCCAGCATGGATTCACCAAGGGAAGGTCATGCCTGACTAATCTAATCGCCTTTTATGATGAGATTACTGGTTCTGTGGATGAAGGGAAAGCAGTGGATGTATTGTTTCTTGACTTTAGCAAAGCTTTTGACACGGTCTCCCATAGTATTCTTGTCAGCAAGTTAAGGAAGTATGGGCTGGATGAATGCACTATAAGGTGGGTAGAAAACTGGCTAGATTGTCGGGCTCAACGGGTAGTGATCAATGGCTCCATGTCTAGTTGGCAGCCGGTATCAAGTGGAGTGCCCCAAGGGTCGGTCCTGGAGCCGGTTTTATTCAATATCTTCATAAATGATCTGGAGGATGGTGTGGATTGCACTCTCAGCAAATTTGCGGATGATACTAAACTGGGAGGAGTGGTAGATACGCTGGAGGGGAGGGATAGGATACAGAAGGACCTAGACCAATTGGAAGATTGGGCCAAAAGGAATCTGATGAGGTTCAATAAGGATAAGTGCAGGGTCCTGCACTTAGGACGGAAGAACCCAATGCACAGCTACAGACTAGGGACCGAATGGCTAGGCAGCAGTTCTGCGGAAAAGGACCTAGGGGTGACAGTGGACGAGAAGCTGGATATGAGTCAGCAGTGTGCCCTTGTTGCCAAGAAGGCCAATGGCATTTTGGGATGTATAAGTAGGGGCATAGCGAGCAGATGGAGGGACGTGATCGTTCCCCTCTATTCGACATTGGTGAGGCCTCATCTGGAGTACTGTGTCCAGTTTTGGGCCCCACACTTCAAGAAGGATGTGGATAAATTGGAGAGAGTCCAGCGAAGGGCAACAAAAATGATTAGGGGACTGGAACACATGAGTTATGAGGAGAGGCTGAGGGAGCTGGGATTGTTTAGCCTGCAGAAGAGAAGAATGAGGGGGGATTTGATAGCTGCTTTCAACTACCTGAAAGGGGGTTCCAAAGAGGATGGCTCTAGTCTGTTCTCAATGGTAGCAGATGACAGAACGAGGAGAAATGGTCTCAAGTTGCAGTGGGGGAGGTTTAGATTGGATATTAGGAAAAACTTTTTCACTAAGAGGGTGGGGAAACACTGGAATGCGTTACCTAGGGAGGTGGTAGAATCTCCTTCCTTAGAGGTTTTTAAGGTCAGGCTTGACAAAGCCCTGGCTGGGATGATTTAACTGGGAATTGGTCCTGCTTTGAGCAGGGGGTTGGACTAGATGACCTTCTGGGGTCCCTTCCAACCCTGATATTCTATGATTCTATGATTGGGGCTGCCAGAATCTGTGGGTGGCTCATTCAGTTTATGCCGAGGGTTGAGTCCTGCTTTGTGCACCGTGTCTGAGAATGAAAATCCTAAACCTCCCTTTGAAATAACGAATGCAGCAGGACCTGTTTTGTCACTGCTCCGAAGCAGACAGAGAAATGGAGAAATGCCATTGAGTCCAGGGGAATACTTCACTGCGGTTTTACCTTTTTCACTTGCCAAACTCCCTCCCAACCTTCTGGGCTCCTAGAGCAGGGTCCTGAGCCTGAGCCAAGACACGTACCCTGCTACTTTACAGCCCAAGCCGCTGTCCTGGATTAATGTGACACGGGCCAGGCGTGGGTGATTCATTGCACTGTAGATGTATCCTAATGTTATGTCTATACTGCAATTAAAACACCCAGGGCACCTGTCTCAGAGCCCGGGGCAGCTGACTCAGGCTTATGGGGCTGTGGCTGCAGGGCTACAAAATGACAGTGGAGACAGATGGCCCAGTAAAGGTATCCACGCTCCCAAGGACTCTCCCAGGAACCGTGTACAATGCGGACTCCTCCGAGAAAGCCCGGAGACAATGGACACTGCTTGACTCACATCAAGGCAGCGGAACTTCCTAGCAAGTTGGAAGAGGGGAAGAGACGTCATGACTTGGCCTCACTCCCACTCTGCTCAACACCTGGCAACACATCTGGAGGACAAAGACTGAACTGAAATAATTCAGAGATCAGAAGAGAATAATAATAATAATCCATTCAAATGAAAGTCCCCAAACAGACTAGAATTGGTTTCCCAGCAGAAAATTTTCAATTTTGTTTTCCCAGTCAGACCTCGCCAAGGGAAGCAGAGAGAAAATGTTTGAGTTGCTTCCTCCAGAGCACCTTGACCTAGACACGCTAGCTGTGGGTCACTGTCGTGGCTGAGGTGGGGGCATTTTAATTATTTGGGCTGGTCCCAGGGTGTTTGGGAGACGTTATGAGGCTGTTACCTTTTGAGATAAATACTAAGAAACAAAGAACTCTTTGAGAAATCTGGGATTTAGATGTGTTTTATTGACAGCAAGGGAGGTCTGAGTTCCTGAGAAGGTTTTTGTTTACAGGAAGCAATGTGGCTTGTACCAAAGGGGAGATGGTTGTTTGTGAAGGAGGGGAGAAGACAAAATGCACACAATGAGGATGGGATTCAAACCCATGCATGCAAAGCACAATGATTAGCAGCCCACCACTTTAACCACTTGGCCACCTCATATGAGCTGCCAAAGAAGGGACAGGAGGAGAAATCTAAGGCCAGCAGAGGTAGGAACAATAAGGAGTTTTTAAATACGAAGTGTAAGGAAGGCCTGAATGACCTCCCCCCTCACATCTAGTGATGAGCTGGGGGAAAGACTTCAGGAACAGATCGTGTTTACATAGACAGGCCTCCTCTGCCTAGGTATGCAGCAAGTATCCTTTGAATAAAAAAACAAACAAACAAAATATAAAGGTAATTTTTTGGTTTTCCTGCAGTCAGCCAAAATATGTGAAAAGAAAGGGGCATTTTTAAGCAATCATCTGTCCCCACCCAGGGGCTGGGGAATGCTTATTTTCTTTTTCAGACACTTTCTGGGCAAGCTGGTGCCAGTGGAAGAAAACCCAGAACGCCGTGGGTCCCCTGTCGCAACAAAACATTGTGTTCTGTGTTTGTCTTGTTGTTCCTGTTATTTTGGTGGATATTGTAAATTCTTCAGGCGTGACACCCCCTTTTAATTAGGCATGTCGTGCTGCCCCTTTCGGGGCCAAGGGAAAATGTACCCTAATTCAACCTCTTCCACCCTCTACTCCGCCACCTCCCTCCAAATTCTCTGTGACAGCCCCATCCCCACGGTGGTCTACCCCCATCCAGAGACCTGTGGTTCTTAATGCAGCTGGTTTACAAATGACTATCGCTCTGTTCCCCACTGACTGGTCTCTCAGTACAACATTTGATAACTGTTCTGTTTACGAAAGTAGGTGAAAGAATGTTGCCGTGAGTAATTTCAAACTCATTTGAATTGGATGGAGGGGAAATAAACAAGAACATCTGAAAATGGCGAGCCCCCACAAATTACCTCTGGGAAGGCTGAAACTCACTGCAGGAAGCTGACTCAGTGTCTCGAATCCAACGCTTGGAATGTGCCTGGGGCTACTGGATGGAGTGGGATTACGTCAGGGATTTGAATCATAGACTCATAGAATCATAGAATAACAGAGTTGGAAGGGACCTCAGGAGGCCATCTAGTCCAACCCCCTGCCCAGAGCAGGACCAATCCCCACTAAATCATCCCAGTCAGGGCTTTGTCAAGCCTGACCTTAAAAACTTCTAAGGAAGGGGATTCCACCACCTCCCTAAGTAACACATTCCAGTGTTTCACCACCCTCTTAGTAAAAAAGGTTTTTCCTAATATCCAACCTAAACCTCCCCCACTGCAACTTGAGACCATTCCTCCTTGTCCTGTCATCTGCTATCACTGAGAATAGTCTAGATCCATCCTCTTTGGATCCACCTTTCAGGTAGTTAAAAGCAGCTATCAAATCCCCCCTCATTCTTCTCTTCCGTAGACTAAACAATCCCAGTGCCCGCAGCCTCTCCTCATAACTCATGTGTTCCAGTTCCCTAATCATTTTTGTTGCCCTTCGCTGGACTCTCTCCAATTTTTCCACATCTTTCTTGTAGCGTGGGGCCCAAATCTGGACACAGTACTCCAGATGAGGGCTCACCAATGTCGAATAGAGGGGAACGATCACGTCCCTTGATCTGCTGGCAACGCCCCTACTTATACAGCCCAAAATGCCATTGGCTTTCTTGGCAACAAGGGCACACTGCTGACTCATATCCAGCTTCTCGTCCACTGTCACCCCTAGGTCCTTTTCCACAGAACTGCTGCCTAGCCATTCGGTCCCTAGTCTGTAGCGGTGCATTGGATTTTTCTGTACTAAGTGCAGGACTCTGCACTTGTCCTTGTTGAACCTCATCAGATTTCTTTTGGTGCAATCCTCCAATTTGTCTAGGTCCCTCTCTTTCCTATCCCTACCCTCCAGCGTATCTACCACTCCTCCCAGTTTAGTGTCATCCGCAAACTTGCTGAGGGTGCAATCCACACCATCCTCCAGATCATTAATGAAGATATTGAACAAAACCGGCCCCAGGACCGACCCTTGGGGCACTCCGCTAGATACCGGCTGCCAACTAGACATGGAGCCATTGATCACTACCCATTGAGCCCGACAATCTAGCCAACTTTCTACCCACCTTGTAGTGCATCCATCCAGCCCATACTTCTTTAACTTGCTGACAAGAATACTGTGGGAGACCATGTCAAAAGCTTTGCTGAAGTCGAGGAATAACACGTCCACTGCTTTCCCTTCATCCACAGAACCAGTTATCTCATCATAGAAGGCAATTAGATAAGTCAGGCATGACTTGCCCTTTGTGAATCCATGCTGACTGTTCCTGATCACTTTCCTCTCCTCTAAGTGCTTCAGAATTGATTCCTTGAGGACCTGCTCCATGATTTTTCCAGGGACTGAGGTGAGGCTGACTGGCCTATAGTTCCCAGGATCCTCCTTCTTCCCTTTTTAAAAGATTGGCACTATATTAGCCTTTTTCCAGTCTTCCGGGACTTCCCCCAGTCGCCATGAGTTTTCAAAGATAATGGCCAATGGCTCTGCAATCACATCCGCCAATTCCTTTAGCAATCTCGGATGCAACGCATCCGGCCCCATGGACTTGTGCACGTCCAGTTTTTCTAAATAGTCCCGAACCACTTCTTCCTTCACAGAGGCTGGCCACCTCCTCCCCATGCTGTGCTGCCCAGTGCAGTAGTCTGGGAGCTGACCTTGTTCATGAAGACAGAGGCAAAAAAATCATTGAGTACATTAGCTTTTTCCACATCCTCTGTCACTAGATTGCCTCCCTCATTCAGTAAGGGGCCACAATTTCCTTGGCTTTCTTCTTATTGTCAACATACCTGAAGAAACCCTTCTTGGTTCTCTTAACATCCCTCGCTAGCTGCAACTCCAGGTGTGATTTAACCTTCCTGATTTCATTCCTACATGCCCGAGCAATATTTATATACTCATCCCTGTTCATTTGTCCAATCTTCCACTTCTTGTAAGCCTCTTTTTTGTGTTTAAGGTCAGCAAGGATTTCACTGTTAAGCCAAGCTGGTCGCCTGCCATATTTACTATTCTTTATACACATCGGGATGGTTTGTCCCTGTAACCTCAATAAGGATTCTTTAAAATACAGCCAGCTCTCCTGGACTCCTTTCCCCGTCATGTTATTCTCCCAGGGGATCCTGCCCATCAGTTCCCAGAGGGAGTCAAAGTCTGCTTTTCTGAAGTCAAGGGTCCGTATTCTGCTGCTCTCCTTTCTTCCCTGTGTCAGGATCCTGAACTTGACCATCTCATGGTCACTGCCTCCCAGGTTCCCATCCACTTTTGCTTCCCCTACTAATTCTTCCCGGTTTGTGAGCAGCAGGTCAAGAAGAGCTCTGCCCTTAGTTGGTTCCTCCAGCACTTGCACCAGGAAATTGTCCCCGACAGTTTTCAAAAACTTCCTGGATTGTCTGTGCACCGCTGTATTGCTCTCCTAGCAGATATCAGACATACATGACCCTGAATTCTCTCTCAGTCCTCAAGGAGACACCTCAAGAAGGAGACTCCCTGCAGCAAAGCCTTGGGGGTCTCTGAGATCCCCCTGCCCTGCAGCCTGTCCTCCCTGGCCGTTGTCGTGGACTCTCTGTGAGGTCACCGCCTCCCAACCGCCTTTCACCAATCAGCTGAGTGCTGCAAAAGGCCCTTGTGATGTCACTGCCACCCCCACCCCTGCCCTGCAGGGCTCATGTCCTGCCCCGAGCCGGCTCCTGTGCATGTTTGAGCTGCTCCCCCTGGGTCACCCCCACACACTCAGTGGTCGTGCAAGGGTTCACGCAGGCCACACGTGGAACCATCAGAGGATGCTCAATGTGCCGCACCCAGTTTTGCAGAGATTTGGAGACTTGAAGGCCAGAAGAGACTGTTAGATCATCTCATCTGCCCCCCCTACACATCACAGGCCTCCTGCATGGTGCAGTCGCGAGTTTTGGACCAAAGCAGACTCGAGAAAGGCATCTCATCAAGGGATGGGGGAAGCACCACTTCCCTTGGGAGTCTGGAGGAAATTGATGCTGTGGGGGGCAGGGAATTGACCCCAAGGCCACGCTTGTGAGTCTGTATCATAACACACATACACAATAGCACTGCGCAAAGTATGTACGTCACCTTAACTCTGATGTTTCCTAACGTTTAAAGGCCTGGTCTCCAGGGTGTTCTCTGTGCTTATAGATCTCTTTTGGGGAGAGATGCAATCATTTAGTTCAGAGTGGGAGCCATGTTAGTCTGTATCAGCAAAAAAAACCCAAAAACAAAAAACAAAACGAGGAGTAGTTCTGGCACCTTAGAGACTAACAAATGTATTTGGGCACATTTGACGGTGTGGCTGATGTGATTAGGTCCGAGGATTGTGTCCCTAGACTAGATATGTGGACAGAGTTGGCAATGGGTTTGTTGCAAGGATAGGTTCCTGGGTTAATGTTTTTGTTGTGTGGTTGCTAGTGATTATTTGCTTCAGGTTGGGGGGCTGTCTGTAAGCGAGGACTGGCCTGTCTCCCAAGATCTGTGAGATTGAGGGATCGTCCTTCAGAATAGATTGTAGAATCTTGATGCCTAAGGAACTGCACTGGTAACCTCCCTCCAGCCTGACAGTTCACCTTTCAGCAGGACCCGCTATAATCTCCCTGTTTTTAATTCATAGATTCATAGATATTGAGGTCAGAAGGGACCATCATGATCATCTAGTCTGACCTCCTGCACAAAGCAAGCCACAGAATCTCACTCCTGTGCAAAACCTCTCACCTATGTCTGAGCCATCGAAGTCCTTAAATCAGGATTTGAAGAGCTCAAGGAGCAGAAAATCTTCCAGCCAGTGACCCGTGCCCCATGCTATAGAGGAAGGTGAAAAACGTCCAGGGCCTCTTCCAATCTGCTGCAGAAAAATTCCTTCTTGATCCCAATTATGGCACCAGCTAAACCCTAAGCATTTGGGCAAGATTCACCAGCCAGATACCCAGGAAAGAATTCTCTTTAGTAACTCAGATGCCACCCCATCTAACATCCCATCACAGCCATTGGGCCTATTAACCATGAATATTTACAGATCAATTAATTGCCAAAATCATGTTATCCCATCATACCATCTCCTCCATAAAATTACCAAGTTTAATCTTAAAGCCAGATAGGTCTTTTGCCCCCATTGCTTCCCTTGGAAGGCTATTCCAAAACTTCACTCCTCTGATGGTTAGAAACCTTCATCTAATTTCAAGTGTAAACTTCCCAGTGACCAGTTTATAGCCATTTGTTCTTGTGTCCACATTGGTACTGAGCTTAAATTTTAATTCCTCTCCCTCTCTGGTATTTATCCCTCTGATATATTTATAGAGAGCAATCCTATCTCCCCTCAACCTTCTTTTAGTTAGGCTAAACAAGCCAAGCTCCTTGAGTCTCCTTTCATAAGACAGGTTTTCCATTCCTCGGATCATCCTAGTAGCCCTTCTCTGTACCTCTTCCAGTTTGAATTCATCCTTCTTAAACATGGGAGACCAGAACTGCACACAGTATTCCAGGTGAGGTCTCACCAGTGCCTTTTAGAATGGTTCTAAAACCTCCTTATCTCGACTGGAAATACCTCGCCTGATGCATCCCAAGACCGCATTAGCTTTTTGCACGGCCATATCACATTGGCGGCTCATAGTCATCCTATGATCAACCAATACTCCAAGGTCCTTCTCCTCCTCCGTTACTTCTAACTGATGTGTCCCCAGTTTATAACTAAAATCCTTGTTATTAATCCCTAAATGCTTGACCTTACACTTCTCATGATTCAATTTCATCCTATTACTATTACTCCATTTTATAAGGTCATCCAAATCGTCCTGTACGATATCCCGGTATCTCTCTAAATTAGCAATACCTCCCAGCTTTGGATCATCGGCAAACTTGATTAGCACACACCCACTTTTTGTGCTGAGATCAGCAATAAAAAGATGAAATAAGATTGGTCCGAAAGATTGATCCCTAAGGAACTCCACTTGATCCTGCCCTGGAGATCTTTTAGTTTGGGGCTGAAGGTGATAGCTGGTGGTGTTCTGTTCCTTTCTTTGTTGGGCCTGTCATGGAAGACACAATGAAGATGACTGGATGTGGAAGCTGCCGTATGTCCATGATCCTGGAGGGGGGACCTGGTAAGAGTTTTGTCTGCATGAAATGCCATCTGCTCGAGCTGATGGAGGAGAAGATCTGAGGTTTGGAGATGCAGATGGAAAGTCTGGTTGAGTTTAGAAAGGGGTTTGAGCAGATGATGGAGCAAAGACATGAGGTATCTGAAGGGAAAAGCTCAGACTTGCAGATGGAAGCAGGACTGGGGAATTCTGAGGGGAGACTGCTGGGTGAGGAAAGTGGTCAGTGGAAGCATGTGATGAAAAGAACCAGGCAGAGGAAAAGACGGGCTGGTGAAGGAGAAATAGAGCTCAGGAATAAGTTTTGAGAGTTGGAAAATGAAGAAGGGGCTCAGCAGGTAGTCACTGAAGCTGGAGGGGCAAGGAAGAAGAGAAGAGCGGCTAGTCCTATAGGAAAAGGGGAAAAGTCAATGGAGACTACACCAAATATGAGCCCCAGGAGGATACAGGATGGGTTGAAGAGGATTACAAGGGAGAATAGCAATGGAAAGAACTTGCAGCCAGAGGGAACAGGGGATAGACTGGAGAATAGAACTGTCACCAGGGAAAGGCAGGTCTACGTGATCGGGGACTCTTTACTGAGAAGAGTAGACAGGCCTGTAACCAGGCCTGGAGAAGGGCAACAAAGGCGTGACAAGATTATGACTGTCAACAGATGGCTCAGGCAGTGGTGCTAGAAGGCGGGCTTTGGGATGTATGGCCACTGGGAGGCATTCCTGGACAGAGGACAGTTCTCTCGGGATGGACTTCATCTGAGTAGGGAAGGAAATAGACTTCTAGGATGGAGGCTGGCACAACTGATTCAGAGAGCTTTAAACTAGGAATCTGGGGGAGATGGTTGGTTGGGGGATGTCCAGGTAATCTCCATGCCGGATTTTAGCCTTGAGAGGGAAGAAAAGAAAGTAAGAAAGGATACAGCCGTGGGTAGGAGAATGGCTATAAGGAGGACGGGCAGTGTGGATACCAGTCTAATAGGTTCTGCTGGCTGTAGAATGACCGTGCCTCATTGGGTAAAGAATGTGAGTGAGGCCAAACAGCAAAAATGAAGATGTTTGTACACCAATGCGAGGAGCCTAGGTAACAAAATGGAGGAATTAGAGGTACTGGTGCAGGAAGTGAAACCAGATATTCTAGGGATAACAGAAACAGGGTGGAATAGTCGTCATGACTGGACTATGGGTATTGAAGGGTATGTTCTGTTTAGGAAAGACCGAAATAAAGGTCAAGGTGGTGGAGTAGCATTGTCTATCAATGAGGAGGTCGAATGTAAAGAAATCAGCGATGGAATGGAGAAGACAGAGTCCATCTGGGCAAAAATGACATTGGGGAAGAAATCTACTCGAGCCTCCCCTGGGATAGTGCTTGGAGTGAGCTAGAGACCGCCGGGATCTAATGTGGATATGGATCGAGCCCTCTTTAATGTTTTTAATGAAGTAAATACTCATGGAAACTGCATGATCATGGGAGACATTAACCTCCCAGATATAGACTGGAGGACGAGTGCTAGTAATAATAATCGGGCTCAGATGTTCCTAGATGCTGTTAGATGGATTCCTTCATCAAGTAGTTGCTGAACCGACAAGAGGGTGTGCCATTCTAGATTTGGTTTTGGTGAGAAGTGAGGACCTCCTAGAAGAAATGGTTGTAGGGGACAAGCTTGGTTCTAGCGATCATGAGCTAATTCAGTTCAAACTGAACGGAAGGATCAACAAAAAATAAATCTGCAACTAGGGTTTTTGATTTCAAAAGGGCTGACTTTGAAAAATGAAGGAAATGAGTTAGGCAAGTGGATTGGACTGAAGAACTTCAGGGATCTAAAGGCAGAGGAGGCCTGGGATGACTTTAAATCAAAGCTGCAGAAGCTATCAGAAGCCTGCATCCCAAGAAAGGGGGGAAAATTCATAGGCAGGAGCTGTAGACCAAGCTGGATGAGCAAGCATCTCGGAGAGGTGATTAAGAAAAAGGAGAAAGCACACAGGGAGTGGAAGATGGGAGGGATCAGCAAGGAAAGCTATCTTACTGAGGTCAGAACATGAAGGGATAAAGTGAGAAGGACTTTGCAAAGAGAATTAAAACCAATTGTAAAAGGTTCTATCACCGTGTCAATAAGAACAAAACCAAGAAAAAAGAAGTGGGACCGGTAAGCACTGAGGATGGAGTGGAGGTCAAGGATAATCTAGGCATGGCCCAATATCGAAACAAATACTTTGCCTCAGTCTTTAATAAGGCTAAGGAGGATCTTAGGGATAATGGTAGCATGACAAATGGGAAGGAGGAGATGGAGGTAGATATTACCATATCTGAGGTAGAAGTGAAACTCAAACTGCTTAATGGGACTAAATCGGGGGCCCAAGATAATCTTTGTCCAAGAATATTAAAAGAACTGGCACATGAAATTGCAAGCCCATTAGCAAGAATTTTTAATGAATCTGTAAACTCAGGGGTTGTACCCTATGATTGGAGAATTGCTAACATAGGTGCTATTTTTAAGAAAGGGGGGAAAAAAGTGATCTGGGTAACTACAGGCCTGTTAGTTCGACATCTGTAGTATGCAAGGTCTTGGAAAAAATTTTGAAGGAGAAAGTAGTTAAGGACATTGAGGTCAATGGTAAATGGGTCAAAATACAAGATGGTTTTACAAAAGGTAGATCATGCCAAACCAACCTGATCTCCTTCTTTGAGAAAGTAGCCGATTTTTTAGACAAAGGAAACGCAGTGGATCTAATTGATCTAGATTTCAGGAAGGCGTTTGATATGGTGCCACATGAGGAATTATTAGTTAAAGTGGAAAAGATGGGGATCAATATGAAAATTGAAAGATGGATAGGGAAATGGTTAACAGGGAGATTATAGCGGGTACTGCTGAAAGGTGAACTGTCAGGCTGGAGGGAGGTTACCAGTGGAGTTCCTCAGGGATCAGTCTTTGGGACCAATCTTATTTCATCTCCCTCCCTCAGCTCAGTGAGGGCCTGAATTGCCCCTTCTCCCGGCAGAACCAGAGGATTGGAAGCAGCAACATCAGACCCCTGTGTGGCTCGCAGGAATGAACACAAACACGCCCTTGTAGCTGGACAGATGGTGAGTTTTACCCCTGGGATACGACAAGGCTCAAGAGAAAGGTGGTGGCCCCACATCTAAGGAATGAAACACAACACAGTCATCATCGTTACGCCCGTCCTTGCCCCTTTATACGTCTACTGTCTCGCTCCCGCCACCCTCACCCTCTGTGGGTTCAGTGAGAGCCGCACTCAGTGCTTCCGACACACACAGACTCATACACACATCTTGCAAGGAAACCTCACCACGGAGCCACATGCACCTGTTGCTTCCCTGCCCCCCTGCTCTCCAGAATCCAATCCCAAGGAAAGCTTGTCGGGCCCAGAGCTGGCAGGGCGCCCGGTGCTGGAGCATTGAAGCTACCGTGACGGCACTCAGAGGAAAGATGCGGAGAGATGCAAGTTAAGAATTGGCCAGTCAGGTTTCCAGTCCCCTCACAGGTCATTCCCTCACTCGAGCACAGGGGCACATCTCAATTCTCAGCTGGCTCAGTCGAGCTGCATCGTTCTTGTTTCCACTCAGTCAGGTTTGAGGCCTGTTTCGCACCCTGTCTTTGAGAAGACAGTCAGAAACTACTCTCTGAAACAGCCAATGCAGGAGGACGTGTTATCGCTCCTGCCCCAACTCAGACGGACAAAGAGAGAAATGTTCTCGCTTTGAGGGTGGGACTCCCTGCCCTGGGCCAAAGACGAGCACCTCTCTTTGACCTTGGTCGCTCCTTCAGCTTTTCTTTCAGCAGGGAGCCCGAGAGCTCAGGTGCTGGAGCGCTGCGTTGGTCAGTGAAGCTCGGTGAGCTGCAAGGTCAGTCGGCTCTTCTACCAGCAAGTCAAAACACAGGAAGGATTTCCTCATTTGACAATACTGGGGCTGTCTGAGGGTCTGTCCACACTGCACACTGAGCCTGTCTCTATGTGGCCTGGGCTTGCTGACTTGTGTTGCCAAGCCGGTGTTTGAGCATCCAGACTGCAGGGGAAACTCAGGCCTCACACTGTGTCTATCTGTCAAGGCTCCTTCCCCAATCTGAACGCTAGGGTACAGATGTGGGGACCTGCATGAAAACCTCCTCAGCTTACTTTTACCAGCTTAGGTTAAAACTTCCCCAAGGTACAAACTATTTTACCTTTTGCCCTTGGACTTTCGCTGCTACCACCAAAATTCTAACCGGGTTTTTAATTAGGAAAGAGCCGTTTGGAAACGTCTTTCCCCCCCAAATCCTCAACAAAATATTGCACCCTCGTTCCTGGGGAAGGTTTGGTAAAAATCCTCACCAATTTGCATAGGTGACCACAGACCCAGACCCTTGGATCTTAAGAACAATAAAAAAACATTCAGTTTCTTAAAAGAAGAATTTTAATAGAAGAAAAAGTAAAAAGAATCACCTCTGTCAACTCAGGATGGTAAATACCTTACAGGGTAATTAGATTCAAGACATCGAGAATCCCTCTAGGCAAAACCTTAAGTTACAAAAAGACACAAAAACAGGAATATCCATTCCATTCAGCACAGCTTATTTTCTCACCCATTTAAAGGAATCAGAATCTAACGCATATCTAGCTAGATTACTTACTAAGTTCTAAGACGCCATTCCTGTTCTGTCCCCGGCAAAAGCATCACACAGACAGATCCCGACCCTTTGTTTCTCCCTCCCCCCAGCTTTTGAAAGAATCTTGTCTCCTCATTGGTCAATTTGGTCAGGTGCCAGCGAGGTTCTCCTAGCTTCTTAACCCTTTACAGGTGAGAGGATTTTTCCTCTGGCCAGGAGGGATTTAAAGGTGGTTAGCCTTCCCTTTCTATTTATGACTCTCTCCTATCGCAGGAAGTCGTCCTAAGTTACGCTGCTCCTGTGGCATGAATAACAGAACTGGATTTGATGTAGCTTTGGTCGACTTCCTGCTGTGTCTACACTGGGCTGGGTCGACGGGAGATGCTCTTCGGTCGACTTCCCTTCCTCCTGCCGTTCCCGGCGCAGTCCCAACGGCGACCGGAGAGCGCTCTGCTGTCAATTTAGTGGGTCTTCACTCAACCCCCACGACATCAACCCCCAGTGGATCCACCGCAGCAAACAGAGCCTCCCAACCATGCTGCCCCATCCACATGGCACTATTTAGACCCAAGTGGGAATTCAGCTCCTGTGGGGTGTGTCACCCTCATCCGCTGAAGATGCTCCCCGAGTCTCCAGGGATTCCTGCCCTAACTGCTCTCCAGCCGGTTTGTGTCCATACGCTCCCCGCGGGGAGACTGTGAGTGGCCTGGTTACAAGCGCTGGTTGCTCAGGCCTGGCAGGGAAGGGAAGCTCCGGGCAGCATTGACAGTCTGGCGATCCCTCGGGGGAAGCACAGGCGGTGGGTGGAACAGGCGGGGAGGCGAAGCTGTGGGGTCCTGCAGACGCCCTGAAACCAGCTCACAGACCCCCGGGGGTCACGCTGCCCTACACGCTGTTGCAGTAATGTTTGTACAAGGCGTGACGCTGAAAGAGCAGCTTGTGTCAGAGTGTATTCAGGCCAACGGATGTGTGTGTTAGTAGAGATCAAAGCGACTGTTCAATGTTCAACTGTATTGGGTGTTTAAACCTCCTGAAAACTCGTGGAATGTTGTTTGCACTGTTTTCACGTCTCTGTGTCCTGTTACGCTGTGATAGCAAAGAGTTGCCTTGTGTGGACCCCTGTCACTAAATAACCCCTCAAAGGAGAATGAAGGTGTGTGGGATGCAAGTGAAGAAAAGGTTCATTTCCAAAGAAGGGGTGGTAAGAAGCAGGATCCCTGGGCGGGGGGCAGGAGGGTGTGGTTTGCACTGTTGTTGCCCAGGGTGGGAATGGGTAACTGGGCTCTGGCTTAAAGCGGTGTCAGGCTTCGGGGGGCTGGGTTCAGAGCTGGAGGTTCGGGTTGGGGTGAGGGTTGGGCTACAGTTTTGGTTCAGGGGTTTCGAGTTGGGGGGCAGGTTATGGGGTCAGGGTTCCAGTTGGGTTCCGGGTAGGGGGTGGGGTTTAGATTTTGGGGGAGGGTTTGGCCAGCAGCAGCATAGAAGTGCGGGTGGCAATGGGGTGCAGCCAATAGTGATAAGTTGGGGGTCTTTTAGGTCGTTTTAGTGTCAGTAGCACCCTGGGGAGGGGGTAGGGTCATGTTTACGACCGGTGGCTAAAGTGTTGGGGAAGGGGGCGGCAAGTTGACCCATCCCACTTCGCACTTCCCACACGGACACGCACAATATGTCGAAGGCGCGGATGCACACACGTCACACACACACGATGACACAAAACGGCACACAGCACAACACACAAAAATAACACACGACACAGACAAACACACAACATGACACGGAAAGCATCACACACAAAACATCACACACACTCAAC
This sequence comes from Lepidochelys olivacea, assembly GCF_965140295.1. Classification (NCBI taxonomy): domain Eukaryota; kingdom Metazoa; phylum Chordata; order Testudines; family Cheloniidae; genus Lepidochelys; species Lepidochelys olivacea. The sequence goes on along the minus strand of NC_140414.1, from coordinate 5,030,887 downwards.
ACAACACGACCCACAACACGTCACACACACACGCAAACACGACACACAACATGTCTCACACTCAAGACGACACACAACATGAACCACATCACGTCTCACACACAGTCAACAACACACAGCACATTGCACTTAAATCGCACACACACAACGTCGCACACACAGTTTGTCGCATGTTGCACGTATCACGTCATGCACATGTCACACTACGCACATGCACACGTACAACACGTCGCACGCACGCACACACTACGTGTCACACACACACGATGCCCACAACACGACACATGACACAAAATGGCACATGACATTGAGACACACACACACGACACTGACACGTTGCACGTGGAATACACAGCACGTCGCACGTCACGCACAACACGTTGCACTTTACATGTCACACACACAACACGTAGCACACAGCACGTCGAGCGTTGCTCGTGCATCGCACGTCGCAGGTTGTAGACCGCACGTTGCATGTTATACACACAACACATCGCACACTGCCTGTCGCACGTTGTAGACAGCACGTCACACGTCGCTCACTCAACACAGTGCGCATCGCACGTAAATGGCACGTCAGGCGTACACTGCATGTCACACACTCACAACACGACAGACAACCCGTTACACACACAAAAATCACACACAACACTGACACACAACACGTCACACACCAACAAAACACTCAAGACAACACACACACAACCATTTCTGAAACACACACAACACCACATGACACACTACGTCTCACACACACAAACACGTCTCTCACACACGTCGACACACATTCACACACACACACGGCACATGACGTCTCTCACACACAACACCGAGACACACGACATCTCACACACCCACGACACAACATACGACACACAAGACGGCAGAGGACACGACACCGAAATCACACGCGACACCGACACGTCACACGACACACAAGACGGCAGAGGACACGACACCGAAATCACACCCCGGAGACGACCCCCCGTGGGGGCGAGAGCGGAGCGGGGACGGTCGGGGGAACTCGGTCTCTGGGCGGCGCGTGGGGCCGGTGTGGGCGGGAGGGAAGAGGGCGGCAGGGCCGAGGGCGAGATTCCCAGCCCCCGTCGAGCGCTGTGGAGCGAGGGCTCCGGCTCGGCTCTCGCAGCGGCTGTGGCGAGGAATGGTGCCGGAGCTCTCGCCGGAGGGGAACGCGGCAGGAGGGGCCTGAGCCGCTTGGGCCTCTTTCCAAGGAGGCAGAACCAGGCCTCCGCTCTCTGCCCGCTGCAGACCCGGCTGCCAGGTCGGCGCTTCCAGTTCCTCGTCCGCACTCGCCGTCTTCTCGTGTGTTCGCCAACTCGCTCTCTCTCCTCTGCTCTCCTGGTGCCGTCTCCCTTGGTAGGACACGGGTAGGTGTGCATTCCCACAGGTGAGGTCTCGGGAGCCATGGAGAAGTCGGAGCGGACGAAAATCATGCAGGGCAGTAGAAAGGCTGCAGAAAGTACCTGAAGAGACAAAGGGAATGAGAAGGGGGGAGTCCAGACTAAGACAGGAGTCTAGTCTGTAAAGAGAAACAACGGGAAGTCTAAGCTACAGAAACTCTTCAAGTTGCCAAAAGACATTTAGGATGGGAAATTACTTCTTGAATCCAGTCTCTTGAAGATCTTAGGCTTAGTATGTGTGTGTATTTGTATTTGCTTAGCCATCTGCCTTCTTCTGTTTGCTATCCCTTCTAATCACTGAAAATCTGCCTTTCTAGTGAAACTATTTTTTGTTTATTATTATTATTAAAATCAGTTTGTGCAACGGGTGCTCCATGAAGAAATGATTTGTGTGTTACTCCAAGGGGCCGCCCGGTGTCACTCTTGCTCCATGAGGGAAATGATTTGTGCTATACCTGAATTGGCCACCCACTGTCACTGTTGGGCCAGGAGGGAAATGATTTGTGCAATACCTGAATTGGCCACGCAGTGTCCCCATTGCTCCGTGAGGAAATGCTTTCTGCATTACTCCAAGTGGCCACCCGGTGTCACTGTTGGTCCAGGAGGGAAATGATTTGTGCATTACACTGACTGGCCACCTGGTGTCACTGTTGCTCCGTTAGGGAAATTATTTGTGCATTACCCTGAGTGGCCACCGAGTGTCACTGTTACTCCATGAGGGAAATGCTTTGTGCAGTACCTGGATTAGCCACCCAGTGTCACTGTTGCTCCACGAGGGAAATTGTTGGTGCGTTACCCTGAGTGGCCACCGAGTGTCACTGTTGCTCCATGAGGGAAATGCTTTGTGCAATACCTGGATTAGCCACCCGGTGTCACTGTTGCTCCACGAGGGAAATTGTTGGTGCATGACCCTGAGTGGTGTGAAGGAAAAGTTCGCACGTGTGACTCCATTTTGGTTTGGGGCCCACCATTGTCTAAAAGCAAGCAAACCATGCACCAGGAGGAGTGTTTCTTAGATACTGCATTCCTGTGAAAATCCTCCCCCGCCCCCGCCCTTGTCTCCAGCCTGTTTTATCTCCCGGTTTCTGTTCTGTGTCTGTTCCTAACTCCCTGCCTCCTGGCCTTGCTGTGGGCCTCCCATCCTGATGAGAAAAGTTCCTGGTGCATTGCTTTAGGACCATGTAGTGTAGCTGAAGTCACGGTCTAGCACGGGGAATGTACCTAGCCGGGATAGGTGGTAGCTAAGGGAAGGGTTTGTCTCTTGGCTAAGGTTTCCGATGCACGAGGGCAACGTGCCTTGCAAAAAGGTCTATACTCTCTGTATAACCTGCCTGCGGGGTCCCCTCCTGATGAGCAGGGCGGCACCACGCTCGAGCGTAATAAACTGAGTATTTTTGGGAACCCTGCCGTTGTGGACTTCGTTCGTGTGCCTCAGCCTAGACTCGAACTGTGCGGGACCAATCGGGTATAATTCGCAGAAGTTCCTGTGCATGACCTGTCGGGTCTAATTCGTAACAGTGACCACCTACAGACAGCCCCGCAACCTGAAGCAAATACTCACCAACAACCACATACCACACAACAGAACCACTAACCCAGGAACTTATCCTTGCAACAATGCCCGTTGCCAACTGTGCCCACATATCTATTCAGGGGACACCTTCACAGGGCCTAATCACATCAGCCACACTATCAGAGGCTCGTTCACCTGCACATCCACCAATGTGATACATGCCATCATGTGCCAGCAATGCCCCTCTGCCATGTACATTGGTCAAACTGGACAGTCTCTACGTAAAAGAGTAAATGGACACAAATCAGATGTCAAGAATTATAACATTCATAAACCAGTCGGAGAACACTTCCATCTCTCTGGTCACGCAATCAAAGACATGAAGGTCACTATCTTAAAACAAAAAAACTTCAAATCCAGACTCCAGCGAGAAACTGCTGAATTGGAATTCATTTGCAAATTGGATACTATTAATTTAGGCTTAAATAGAGACTGGGAGTGGCTAAGTCATTATGCAAGGTAGCCTATTTCCCCTTGTTTTTTCCTACCCCCCCCCCCCGCCCAGACGTTCTTGTTAAAACTTGGATTTAAACTTGGAGAGTGGTCAGTTTGGATGAGCTATTGCCAGCAGGAAAGTGAGTTTGTGTGTGTATGGGCATGGGGGGGGGGGTGAGAAAACCTGGATTTGTGCTGGAAATGGCCCACCTTCATTATCATTCACATTGTAAGGAGAGTGATCACTTTAGATAAGCTGTTACCAGCAGGAGAGTGAGTTTGTGTTTGGGGGGGTGGAGGGTGAGAAAACCTGGATTTGTGCTGGAAATGGCCCAACTTGATGATCACTTTAGATAAGCTATTACCAGCAGGAGAGTGGGGTGGGGGGAGGTATTGTTTCATGTTCTCTGTGTGTATATAAAGTCTGCTGCAGTTTCCACGGTATGTATCCGATGAAGTGAGCTGTAGCTCACGAAAGCTTATGCTCAAATAAATTGGTTAGTCTCTAAGGTGCCACAAGTCCTCCTTTTCTTTTTGCGAATACAGACTAACACGGCTGTTACTCTGAAACCGTCCACTGTCACCGTTGCTCTGTGCGGGAAATGGTTTGTGCATTATCTGGATTGGCCACCTGGTGTCACTGTTTCTCCACGATGGAAATGGTTTGTGCAGTACCCTGAGGGGCCACAAGGGGACACTGTTGCTCCGTGAGGGAAATGGTTTGTGCATGACCTGAGTTGGCCACACACATCACTGTTGCTCCAGGGGGGGGAGGGGGGATTGTTTGTGTGTTACTCCTGAGTGGCCATGTTGTGTCACTCTTCCTCCAGGAGGGGAATGCTTTGTGTCTTCCCCTGTGTGGCCACCCAAGACAACACACACATCACACACAAAACATCACACACACAAAACACGACAGACGACACTCACACACACACACAACACGACACCGACACACCCAGAGAGAACACATCACACATACAGAAACACGTCTCTCACACACACTCAGCACAGGACACCGACACACACAAACAACATGACACACAAATAAAATGACACACAAAACAGCACACAACACGACACACAAAAATCACACACAAATCACGACACCGACACATAAACACACACACACGAGATGAGGCACAAAACGGCAGACAACGTGACACAGAAATCACACATGACACCGACACCCACACACAATACAACACACAACACCTCACATGACACACAAAACAGCACACGTGACACACGCACAACATGATGCACAAAACATCGCACACAAAATATCACACACCCACACACAACACACACACGGACAACACGACACCGATACACAACACACAAAACGGCACACGACAGGAGACACAAAAATCTCACACAGCACATGACACCGACACACACAACATGCCCACAAAACAGCACAGAACACGGCACACACCGTCACACGCACACAACACGGCATACAACATGGCACACACACACTCAACATGGACCACAACACGCACACATAAACACGTCTCACACACACAAAACGACACACAAGTCACACACACAACACGTCACACGACACACGCAACACGACACACACAACACGTCACACAGCAGAAGGTTTCATCGAGGAGGAGGATGTCCCGGGGTCCCCGGGCGATGCTCTGGGACTGCTCCCCAGGAAGCCAGGCAGGACTCTGGGGAAGTCTCCTCTCGGGGAGCAGCCTGTCTGCAGGACACACAGCTCCCCCGGCTCCACCTTCCTGGCTCTGACCTCGGAGCCTTCAGCCTCCTCTGCCCCTCCCTGCGCTTCCCACAGCCAGTCCGCCCAGGCGGGGTCCTGGGGGGGCAGAGGGTCCTGCCCCCCAACTCCGCAGTCAGACGGGACTCTCAGCCAGCCAGGAAAACAGAGATTTATTAGACGACAGGGACATGGTCTGACACAGAGCTTGTAGGTGCAGAGAACAGGACCCCTCAGCCGGGTCCATTTTGGGGGGCAGTGAGCCAGACAACCCCGTCTGCCCTTCACTCCATGTCTCCAGCCAGCCCCCAACTGAAACTCCCCCCAGCCCCTCCTCCTCTGGGCTTTGTCCCTGTCCCCGGCCAGGAGGGCACCCGATTCCTTTGTTCTCCAACCCTTTAGCTCTCATCTCACAGGGGGGAAGGGCCCAGGGCATCAGGTGCCAGGAAAGAGGGTGTCGGCCATTCTCTGTGTCCAGACCCCTGCACACACCTGCCCTCCAGAGCTCTGCAACGATCATACACCCTTACCCCACCCCCTAGATCCTTAAGAACTGCATACGGGAAACTGAGGCACCCCCACACAATTCAGAGGAAACATGAAGTCCCGCTTCATCACAGATGACTCCAGGAGGTGAGTTGCTTGCTATCCTACCATGTTTTTCTCTGTCTCTCCTCTAGTGCGTTGGCCATCACACACACTCTGTCTCTGTCTCCGTCTCCTCTCCTCTCCTCTCCTCTCCTCTCTTGGTGCCAACAATGACCAGGCCCCGGGTGCCTGGGCCCCAGTGCCCCGCCTGTGCTCCATCTCTTCCTGTATCTGCCTCGACCCTTCTCCCAGCCCACACTGCCCACCGCTGCCTGGATGATTTCCCCCTCTCCTCCACTGCACCCCCCTCTGTGGGGTCCCTGCCACTCACCGTCTGCCTCCTCTCCTCCACCCCCTCCCCCGCTTCCCCACGGGTCACTCTGGGGGCCGGTTTTCTTCACCATCTTTGTGCATGATCTGGAGGATGGGATGGATTGCACCCTCAGCAAGTTCGCAGATGACTCTTAACTGGGGGGAGAGGGAGATACGCTGGAGGGTCGGGATAGGGTTCAGAGTGACCCAGACCAATTAGAGGATTGGGCCAAAAGAAATCTGATGAGGTTCAGCAAGGACAAGTGCTGAGCCCTGCACTGAGGAGAGAAGAATCCCATGCACTGCCCCAAGTGTGCCATGTCCCCGCCCCGAACCGACCCTCCCGGAGCATCCTCAATTCCATGAAACAGCTGTTCTGTGGTGGGCAGGAAGTGCTGGGAGGGAGAGTGGGGAGTTGCTCAGTGGGGGTGTGTCTCTCTGGGTGGGGTCTGTGTGTGTTTATGCACAAGCTGATTGTGATGTCACGGAGCCAACAGCAAAGAGTGTTGGGCGTCAGCATTCTTGCCCTGCCGTCAGTCTGCCAACTGGCTTGGTTGACAACGGCTGGTGACCCAAGGAGCTGCTGAGAGACGCGGACCATCCCTCTGTCAACAACTTCTTGAATCAGCTATTTCCACAGGTGTTTGAGAACAAAAGGATGAGTTTTTACAGAAGGTAATTCCCAGATTCTTTCCCTGCTCATTAGATCGCACACGACAGGTCGGTGCCTTCTTCTCCTCGGGACGGGTGGGGGCGGGTGTGGCAACAGGCAGGTCTCAGCGTTCCCTTTTGATTTGAAAGTGGCCGTCTCTCAGGTCTCCTCCTGCTTCAGCCGGTCAGGTTCTTTGGAGGCAGATTTAGATGATTTTATCTTTCAGCAGACTAGTCGGGGGGAATTTCCAGGGATAGAACCAAAAGGGAAGATAACAAAACTCGTGTAGAATTTAGATTGAGATCTCCATCAATAGTCTTTCCCTTGGAGTTGCCCCTAATGCACTCCTTGCCTTCAAGTTGGGAATAGAAACCCTTTGTCTCCTGTCATGACTGCCAAAGAAATGTGTGTTGAGAGAATATCGATCTCAGAATTTACATGATTGAAATGCACATAAATGAGCTCAAATAATGCAGAAGAAATTAATCTTAAGATATTGAAAGTGATACAGCTCCACTCCCATCCCCTGGCTGTCATCTTGGCAGTTCTCTCAGAAAGAAACTCATGGCGATAGATCTCAAAACTCTCTACAAATTCCACTCTACCCCCTTGGGCTAGAGAAAAGAGATGTGTCGATCCCCCCCGCCCCACAATTCCTTTCCAGGAAAGGGGTTTCAATCAACTGTCGCCTACATTTGTCATGGGTCTCGCTGTGATTTCTTTGTCCTTGTTTTGGAGGCCTAACTTCTGACTGGATGTTGGAAATAATATGGGTCATTCTTCATTTCAAGTTGACTGATTCTTTCCCCCATGCTAATACATTCCAGATTTTCAAATAGTTGAGAAGAAGTCAACATTTTTTCAGCTGCTAATTCATCCTTCCAGACCCTCAAACCCTCGAGATGACCATCTTTTCTTCCTTTTCCTGGCTTCTCTGGGAACAGAGCTTTCTTGGTTTCCAGCTTGGCCCGATCTGTTCCCAGAGTCCCAACATTCTGTGCACAAAGGAGTGGGGTTAAGAAGGAAGCATTTTTGCAACTAGGCCCAGGCAAAGAACATAGAAACTGACCTTTTGCTCTTTCTATCCCTAGCCTCTGTTTGCCAGGTGCCAGGAATGAGCAACAGGAATGGATCGCTTGATGATTCCCTGTTCATTCCTTCTGGGGCACTCAGCACTGGCTACTGTCAGAAGACAGCGTACTGGGCTCAATGGACCTTTGGTTTGACCCAGTCTGGGCGGTCTTGTGTTGCATATCTTCTTGGTTGCAGCAACCAGTCCTGGCTATTAGAGGAGCAGATGGCTTCAAAAGACCACTCTCGTGGATCTGGGAATCCTGGGCAAACTAATTCCCTTCCTTTTGAGAAGGACAGAAAAACCCATTTCCTCCTTCTTTCTATTCCAGGCTTCGTTCCTTTTTCCAAAGGCTCGCCTCTCGGGAGCACAGAGAGATCCATGTGCACAAAGTGCTCGTCCAACCTGCAGCCATTGAGGCATGCTCTGGCCTCAGCCCCCAAGAACAGGCCTTGCCAGAGAAGCCCCAGGGAAGAAAATGCTCATGGACCATCCTGTCAGGCATGAAAAGACTCTGTGTCTGTTGCCAATCCCACAACTCGATGGCAGAGAGCAGTGAGGAGAGAACAGCTTCCTCTCCAAGAAGGTGGACGCACTTGTCCCTGCAGAAGAAAGCAGCGGAGACCCAGGTGGAGGCAGAGGAGGTGAAGCTGCAGGAGACAACACACAAAGTCGAAGTGGATCTTACAGGTGAGATGGTTCAATCCACATGGTTCGCGAGGAGCATGTGAGGAACACTCACACCAGTCACTCGACAAGCCTCGACATCAGGGCCGTCTCATGGGACAGTGATGGGTACCTCCGGCTCTGGAATCCATTTAGGGGGTGGCAGAGGTCCATGGCTGAGGTGGGGAGAGCTGACAATGTCAGGTCACCCCCCTCTGGGGATCTGGCACTGTAGGGTGGGGACTACGAACATTGTTCCAGGCTGGAAGGAGAAGAGAGAGGCTGGACGTTGGAGGAAATCCTTTCTTTTCTCCTGGATTGGGTCCCTTTCCTCAGGAAAATGCTCCAGAGGTCTCAGCAGGTCACAGCTGGGAACCGTACCAGAGCTGAGTCATTCCTTCTTGGGGAGTTCAATGCAAAAGGAGGCCAGGTGCCCATCACTGACAGGAAAGGGGTACAAGGGGAGGGGAAGAGTAGACGACCCCATTGAAAAGAAACTGGCCCCGAGGGAAGAGGAAGCCTCGTGTGGTCAAAGCCCCCAGCTAGGAGTCAGGAGAGCAGAGTTCTCTGCTGAGCTCTGCCAACAACCTTCAGTCTGACCCTGGGCAATTCGCTTCAGGGCTCTGGGCCCAACTTCCATCCTCTGTAAACAAAATGCTAAGAATGTTTCTTTCTGCTGCAGGGACGAAGAAGGAGCCGTCTGACACAAAGGGGAAGTGGGAAAAAGGAAGCCCAGAAGAGCAGGAAGAAGAGCGCACTCCCAGCCCCTCATTAACAAGCAGCTCCCATATGACGATGGTAATGATGCTGTGTGGCCGTGCTCATGGAAAGCATCCCTTGCTGTGTGTAGGAATATCTCCCAGGGGCTGAAAAGAAACACTCGTCAAGGGTGATCAACTCCAGCCAGTCTTTATCTGGGTCGCTTGAACGAGGCCCGCTTTGACAAAAGGGTTTAGGCACCTAAAGAAGTCCAGAGGTGCTTTGTGGGACTGGCAGAAGTGCCTGACTCAGGTGCCCGATTCTGATGCACTTTCCATGGCACACAGGCACGGCTGAAAATCAGACCAGGCCCATCCCTGCCCTGGTCGGGGGAACCCACATATCTCCTGGCTGTGGGGTTCTGGCCCATCTCGTGGCACCAGGATCACTTCGAGACACAGAGAAAAGGAGTCTGCTCTAGAGCCTTAGCTAACAGCCTCTTGGCTTTTCGCTCCTGTGGTCGAGGCTCCTGCACTAAGCTCCAGAGGTCCCAGGTTCCCTCCCGCCTGCCAACATCTGGGCTCTGTCCGAGTTACAAAAGCCTCTAGACACCTTTGTAACTCTTCCTCTTCGGGACAGAGCACCCTGCAGCGCATACAAAAGGCTGCAATTCTGGGAGCTTCTGACCCGCCGGGGGTCTAGAGTATGGAGGCGAGTGTGCCACTCCGCTGTGCTCTACTGCATCCTAGGATATCAGGGTTGGAAGGGACCTCAAGAGGTCATCCAGTCCACTCCCTTGCTCAAAGCAGGACCAAACCCCAATTTTTACCCGAGATCTCAAAATGGTCCCCTCAAGGATTGAACTCACAACCCTGGGTTTAGCGAATGCTCAAACCACTGAGCTACCCCTCAGCTGCTGGCAACCAGGACAGACGGTGCTAATCCAGCGCCATGCAGGCCAGCTGCAGTAATCCCCAGGGGGTGCCCTGAGACCCCAGGGCAAAGGCCTCCAGCACCCCAGGCCCTGGGTAGAGGTGACCCTGGAACCAGGCCCCCTGGAGTAACATTGTGCCCAGTGAGTTCTCACCCCCAGGGCTCTGGCCCCAGAGGCCCAGGCTTTGGGCTTCTCTTCAGCCAGGCGAACTTGCTTCTTCAGTCTCAGTTACTTTTTGTCCTGACAGCAATTCCTGCCTGTTTTCTGGCAGCCCCACAGGCTGCGAGGTGGGGAAGGAAGAGGGCGTTTCCGTTTGGGCCCTATTCTCAGTCCCTTCCTCGCAGACACTGTGGGCTGCCAGAGTTGCTGAGCCAATCTCCTCAGGCACTCGGGGTGGGATGGGACATGGGGCAGGTTCTCCAGTGACCCCTCGGCGACATTCAAGGAGCAACTCGAATGGGCTTTGCAGGACATTGAGGCTTTCTCAGCAAAAGCGGGGTTTCCTGCGAGGAGGGGCTAGTGAGGGAGGAAACGGGGTGGCCCTTGGGGTCCCAGCACTGCCCGAGATGCTCCCGTCTCTTCTCAGGAGAGGGGGCCAGAGAGGGGAGAAAAGGCTGAGGAAACTGTTAGGATATAGATATTCAGGCCTGTCTGTAAAGGCCTATACTCTAAGAATTTAGGTGTATTCCTATCACTTGGCTAGTTAGAGGTATAAAAGAAAGAATCAAAATCACTGTCTGCCAGTGTAAGGGCCTTCTCTTACTGTGACAGCCACACCCACCCGCCGACTCACGACGACTCACACACAGCGAGACGGCAAACACACTGACACACATGACGTCTCACACGCCCACGACACGACACTGACACGTCACACGACACACAAGACGGCAGAGGACACGACACCGAAATCACACCCCGGAGACGACCCCCCGCGGGGGCGAGAGCGGAGCGGGGACGGCCGGGGGAACTCGGTCTCTGGGCGGCGCGTGGGGCCGGTGTGGGCGGGAGGGAAGAGGGCGGCAGGGCCGAGGGCGAGATTCCCAGCCCCCGTCGAGCGCTGTGGAGCGAGGGCTCCGGCTCGGCTCTCGCAGCGGCTGTGGCGAGGAATGGTGCCGGAGCTCTCGCCGGAGGGGAACGCGGCAGGAGGGGCCTGAGCCGCTTGGGCCTCTTTCCAAGGAGGCGGAACCAGGCCTCCGCTCTCTGCCCGCTGCAGACCCGGCTGCCAGGTCGGCGCTGCCAGTTCCTCGTCCGCACTCGCCGTCTTCTCGTGTGTTCGCCAACTCGCTCTCTCCCCTCTGCTCTCCTGGTGCCGTCTCCCTTTGTAGGACACGGGTAGGTGTGCATTCCCACAGGTGAGGTCTCGGGAGCCATGGAGAAGTCGGAGCGGAGGAAAATCATGCCGGGCAGTAGAAAGGCTGCAGAAAGTACCTGAAGAGACAAAGGGAATGAGAAGGGGGAAGTCCAGACTAAGACAGGAGTCTAGTCTGTAAAGAGAAACAACGGGAAGTCTAAGCTACAGAAACTCTTCAAGTTGCCAAAAGACCTTTAGGATGGGAAATGACTTCTTGAATCCAGTCTCTTTAAGATCTTAGGCTTAGTATGTGTGTGTATTTGTATTTGCTTAGTAATCTGCCTTCTTCTGTTTGCTATCCCTTCTAATCACTGAAAATCTGCCTTTTCTAGTGAAACTATTTGTTGTTTATTATTATTATTAAACTCAGTTTGTGCAACGGGTGCTCCGGGAGGAAATGATTTGTGTGTTACTCCAAGGGGCCGCCCGGTGACACTGTTGCTCCATAAGGGAAATGCTTTGTGCAATACCTGGTTTAGCCACCCACTGTCACTGTTGGTCCAGGAGGGAAATGATTTGTGCAATACCTGAATTGGCCACGCAGTGTCCCCATTGCTCCATGAGGAAATGCTTTCTGCATTACTCCAAGTGGCCACCCGGTGTCACTGTTGGTCCAGAAGGGAAATGATTTGTGCATTGCACTGACTGGCCACCCGGTGTCACTGTTGCTCCGTTAAGGAAATTATTTGTGCATTACCCAGAGTGGCCACCGAGTGTCACTGTTGCTCCATGAGGGAAATGCTTTGTGCAATACCTGGATTAGCCACCCGGTGTCACTGTTGCTCTGTGAGGGAAATGGTTTGTCCATTATCTGGATTGGCCACCTGGTGTCACTGTTTCTCCACGATGGAAATGGTTTGTGCAGTACCCTGAGGGGCCACCCAAGACAACACACAGAAAACACGACAGACAACACTGACACACACACACACAACACGACACCGACACACACAGAGAGAACACTCTCACACACACACAACACAGGACACCGAAAGACACAAACAACATGACACACAAATAAACTGACACACAAAACAGCACACAACACGACACACAAAAATCACACACAACACACGACACCGACACATACACACACACACACTTGATGACGCACAAAACAGCAGACAACGTGACAAATAAATCACACACGACACCGACACACACACACAATATGACACACAACACCTCACATGACACACAAAACGGCACACGTGACACACACACACAACACGATGCACAAAACTTCGCACACAAAATATCACACACCCACACACAACACGACACACGATACCAACACACGACACACAAAACGGCACACAACACGAGACACAAAAATCTCACACAACACATGACACCGACACACACAACATGCACACAAAACGGCACACACCGTCACATGCACACAACACGGTATACAACATGGCACACACACACTCAACACGGACCACAACACGCACACATAAACACATCTCACACACACAAAACAACACACAAGTCACACACACAACACGTCACACGACACACGCAACACGACACACACAACACGTCACACGGCAGAAGGTTTCATTGAGGAGGAGGATGTCCCGGGGTCCCCGGGCGATGCTCTGGGACTGCTCCCCAGGAAGCCAGGCAGGACTCTGGGGAAGTCTCCTCTCGGGGAGCAGCCTGTCTGCAGGACACACAGCTCCCCCGGCTCCACCTTCCTGGCTCTGACCTCGGAGCCTTCAGCCTCCTCTGCCCCTCCCTGCGCTTCCCACAGCCAGTCCGCCCAGGCGGGGTCCTGGGGGGCCAGAGGGTCCTGCCCCCCAACTCCGCAGTCAGACGGGACTCTCAGCCAGCCAGGAAAACAGAGGTTTATTAGACGACAGGGACATGGTCTAACACAGACCTTGTAGGTGCAGAGAACAGGACCCCTCAGCCGGGTCCATTTTGCGGGGGGGGCAGTGAGCCAGACAACCCCGTCTGCCCTTCACTCCATGTCTCCAGCCAGCCCCCAACTGAAACTCCCCCCAGCCCCTCCTCCTCTGGGCTTTGTCCCTGTCCCCGGCCAGGAGGGCACCCGATTCCTTTGTTCTCCAACCCTTTAGCTCTCACCTCGCAGGGGGGAAGGGCCCAGGGCATCAGGTGCCAGGAAAGAGGGTGTCGGCCATTCTCTGTGTCCAGACCCCTGCACACACCTGCCCTCCAGAGCTCTGCAACGATCATACACCCTTACCCCACCCCCTAGATCCTTAAGAACTGCATACGGGAAACTGAGGCACCCCCACACGATTCAGAGGAAACATGAAGTCCTGCTTCATCACAGATGACTCCAGGAGGTGAGTTGCTTGCTATCCTACCATGTTTTCCTGTCTCTCTCCTCTAGTATGTTGGCCAACACACACATTCTGTCTCTGTCTCTCTCCTCTCCTGGTGCCAACGATGACCAGACACCAGGTGCCTGGGCCCCAGTGCCCCGCCTGTGCTCCATCTCTTCCTGTATCTGCCTCACCCCTTCTCCCAGCCCACACTGCCCACCGCTGCCTGGATGATTTCCCCCTCTCCTCCACTGCACCCCCCTCTGTGGGGTCCCTGCCACTCACCATCTGCCTCCTCTCCTCCACCCCCTCCCCCGCTTCCCCACGGGTCACTCTGGGGGCCGGTTTTCTTCACCATCTTTGTGCATGATCTGGAGGATGGGATGGATTGCACCCTCAGCAAGTTCGCAGATGACACTAAGCTGGGGGGAGAGGGAGATACGCTGGAGGGTCGGGATAGGGTTCAGAGTGACCCAGACCAATTAGAGGATTGGGCCAAAAGAAATCTGATGAGGTTCAGCAAGGACAAGTGCTGAGCCCTGCACTGAGGAGAGAAGAATCCCATGCACTGCCCCAAGTGTGCCATGTCCCCGCCCCGAACCGACCCTCCCGGAGCATCCTCAATTCCATGAAACAGCTGTTCTGTGGTGGGCAGGAAGTGCTGGGAAGGAGAGTGGGGAGTTACTCAGTGGGGGTGTGTCTCTCTAGGTGGGGTCTGTGTGTGTTTATGCACAAGCTGATTGTGATGTCACGGAGCCAACAGCAAAGAGTGTTGGGGGTCAGCATTCTTGCCCTGCCGTCAGTCTGCCAACTGGCTTGGTTGACAACGGCTGGTGACCCAAGGAGCTGCTGAGAGACGCGGACCATCCCTCTGTCAACAACTTCTTGAATCAGCTATTTCCACAGGTGTTTGAGAACAAAAGGATGAGTTTTTACAGAAGGTAATTCCCAGATTCTTTCCCTGCTCATTAGATCGCACACGACAGGTCGGTGCCTCCTTCTCCTGGGGACGGGTGGGGGCGGGTGTGGCAACAGGCAGGTCTCAACGTTCCCTTTTGATTTGAAAGTGGCCATCTCTCAGGTCTCCTCCTGCTTCAGCCGGTCAGGTTCTTTGGAGGCAGATTTAGATGATTTTATCTTTCAGCAGACTAGTCGGGGGGAATTTCCAGGGATAGAACCAAAAGGGAAGATAACAAAACTCGTGTAGAATTTAGATTGAGATCTCCATCAATAGTCTTTCCCTTGGAGTTGCCCCTAATGCACTCCTTGCCTTCAAGTTGGGAATAGAAACCCTTTGTCTCCTGTCATGACTGCCAAAGAAATGTGTAAATGAGGATATTCTATGATTCTATGATTTACACCCATCAGGGGACACTGTCTTTTTGAGGCGGGTGCAGCTGGCTTGGGATGGTGCTGATGATGGATAGAAAACAGGCTGGAGTCAATGACAGATGGGACCACAGAAGGGGAAGGAGAAGGGCATCTCCATAGAAGGTCCTGGGTGCTCAGATACCCCAGTTCTAGGTACCCTGGCCTGTCCCAGAGAGAAAAGACAAAGAGGGGCCCAGCCCCCCGACAGTCATGCCATGGACAAGAATCTGGTTGGGAGTGGGCTGAAGGTTCCCGCTGGACAAAGGGGAGCTGAAGTCCCCCAGCGTCCTGGAATTTAAGCAATGCAAGCTTCAAACCCTGCACGGGTGGGGCCTGAGGGGCACCTGCAGAAGGTTGGGCTGGACAGGGGCGGCAGGTTTCTACAATTTTTGGTGGTTTCCAGAATGGGACCAAGTCCTGCCTCCCCGTCCACCTCCCCCCACATCTGTCTAAGGCTCTGGGAGTTTGGGTATGGGAGGGAGAGGGAAAGGGGTTGGGCTCTGGGAGGGAGTTTGGGTGTGGGCTGTGGGTTGCGGCAGGGTGTTGGGGTGCAGGAGGGAATGAAGGGTGCGGGGTCTGGGCTGGGGCAGGGGGTTGGGGTGCAGGAGCAGGTGTGGGGGCAGGCTCTGGGAGGGAATTGGATGTGTGGTGTGGGCTCTGGGCTGGGGCAGGGGGTTAGGGTGTGGGAGGGGGTGAGGGGTACAGGCTCTGGGAGGCAGTTTGGGTGCAGGTGTGGGGTCTTGGCTGGGGCAGGGCATTGGGTGCAGGAATGGGTGGGGTGGCCAGGTTCTGGGAGGGAGTTCAGGTGTGGGCTCTGGGCTGGGGGAGGGGGTTGGGGTGCAGGAGAGGGTGCAGGTCGGGCTCTGGGAGGGAGTTGGGTGCAGGGGGTGGGCTCTGGACTGGGGAAGAGGGTTGGGGTGCGAGAGCAGGTGTGGGGGGAGGCCTGTGGGAGGAACTTTGGGTGCGGGATCTGGGTTGGGGTTGGGGGTTGGGGTGCAGGAGGGGGTGCGGGCGCAGGCTCTGGGAGGGAGTTTGGGTGTGGGGTGTGGGCTCTGGGCTAGGGCATAGGGTAGGGTGGAGGAGGGAGTGCAGGGGGTGGACTCTGGGAGGGAGTTTGGGTGCAGGGGGTTGGGGTCTGGGCTGGGGCTTGGGGTGCGGGAGAGAATGAGGGTGCAGCTCTTACCTCAGGGATCTCCCAAAAGCGACCCACACCCCCCTCTGGCAGCAGCTCCTAGGTGGGGGGTCTCTGCCCATTGCTGCCCACGGACACCACCCCAGCAGCTCCCATTGCCACAGATGGCAGAGTCGGCCCTCGGGGCGGGGGCAGTGTGTGGAGATCCCCCCATCCCCGGGGCTGCAGGGACGCGCCAGCTGCTTCCGAGACTGGCAGGCCACACGGAGTGTAAGCAGTGTCAGGGTGAGCCTCACCCTGACATCTGGTGGTGAGGTCTGGCAAGTTGTGGAAAAGAACTTCAGGGGCCGATCTCATTTGCATAGGCACACCCACCCCGCCTAGAACGAGGCCATAGCTGCCCAAATGCTCACTTTGGCTGCTGTGGGATCCCCAGTGTCTCTGTTATTGGGGCAGGAAGAATAAATTGTTATTACCCTGATTATGGGAACTGTGCTGGGAACTGTACTTGGCCTTTTGTTATGATGGAGGGACTCACCATCAACTAAGTAGCACTCGCTAGGCAAGGGTCATGGGTTCCAAAATGGTGTGAATTGAGAGAGGTTGGGGGTAAGTATTAATACTTGGTGCCATGGGTCCCATGGTGATGAATTTACATGCTAATTGCTCTTCCTTTTCTCTCCACTGTGGAATCTCAGAGCTAATTTTGATTCCGTTAGGACTCTAGTTACAGGCTGCTAAGCTCACTTTGGGCTAATGGTGTCCCAGCACTGAGGCTCCCCTACTACAAACTGACTTCACCAAAGAGCTGAACTGAGTAAGAGCCGAAATCACTGAGCGTTGTGTTAAGTAGTGGGGGAGCCTGAAGATCTATTGTGGAGAAGTTTGCGGGACGGCTGGAGTGCCTCGTGGACAGGCTGGTGGAGCAGTTCGTGGGACGGCGGGAGCTGCTGGTGGGCCGCGGAGCGGAGCTGAGCGAAGCAGTTTGTGGGGCGGCTGGTGGAGCGGAGGCCTATGGAGCTGTGGGGCAGTCAGCTTCAGATCATGTAAGGTGCCTTTTACCCCCGCCCCCATCTCCACCCAGGTTGGGAGGTAAAGCTCTGCAGATAAACTTTTGAACTTTGGGGCTGCCCTGACCAGGGACAGAGACTTTTGGGTCATTGGACTTTTGGGACTTTGGGTAATTTGGGGTTGCTGGACTCAAGAACCAAAGGGAAAGGGCATGCCCCAATTTGCTTGGGGTGGGTTTTTTTTTGCTCATGGGTTGTGTTATGAATCCTGTTGGTGCTGTTTCCCCAACATAATGCCACATTGTTTCTCTCTGTTATTAAAAGGCTTTTTGCTACACTCAGACTAGGTGCTTGCGAGAGGGGAAGGATTGCCTCTGGGAGCTGCCCAGCGGGGGTGGTACATATTTGTCCCAGGTCACTGGGTGGGGGCTCGAGCCGGTTTGCATTGTGTTATTGGAATGGATCCCCTAGATACTGAACCTGGCCCTTGTTGCTGCCAACTCTGACGGGCAGAAGGGTTACACGGAGCGAGGGTGGGCAGGAAGCCGCCTTAGCCCCCTTGTGCTGCCGGTGATGGTTCCCGGGCCCTTTTAAATTGCCCGGGGGCAGCAGGCGGGGCTGGGGGAGACACCGGGCCCCGGACTTTGGTGGAGCCAGGCCCCCGTGGTCTTATGTTGCTGTAGCATGGGTACCAGGGGCCCAGATGAGGCGCCTCCCCTGCAGCTGGAGGAGCATGGGTGCTAATCCACGTTTTGGGGGGTTGGTGTTTGGAAGGTTAAATGAAGGCAGACTCTGCTCTGGGCTCACCCAGTTTCAGGGCCTGACGCTGCTTTGCACAACGATGAATCTCGGAACAGGCCAGCAATGAAATGACGGCAGAACCGGAGGAACGAAAAGCCTCTGGGTTCGTCTGTGGGCCTTGACGCCAAACGGGAGCCGTAATTTGACTCGCTTTGTGGCTGCGGCCGGTAAAATGTCAGGACGAAGTCGTCCCAGTGATTGTGACACTGGGTTTGAGGAGGCTTTGGTCTTATTAAAATGTAACTAGCATGGAACACTTGTGTTTTTAAAGGTGGCTTCCCCAAGCAATCCCAAGTTGTTCTTCCCAGAGCTGGGTGATGGTGGGCAGCAGGGGATCTCCCCAGTCTGTTGCCCTTCGCTGGACTCTCTCCAATTTTTCCACATCCTTCTTGTAGTGTGGGGCCCAAAACTGGACACAGTACTCCAGATGAGGCCTCACCAATGTCGAATAGAGGGGAATGATCACATCCCTTGATCTACTGGCAATGCTCCTACTTATACACCCCAAAATCATAGAATCATAGAATATCAGGGTTGGAAGGGACCCCTGAAGGTCATCTAGTCCAACCCCCTGCTCGAAGCAGGACCAATTCCCAGTTAAATCATCCCAGCCAGGGCTTTGTCAAGCCTGACCTTAAAAACCTCTAAGGAAGGAGATTCTACCACCTCCCTAGGTAACGCATTCCAGTGTTTCACCACCCTCTTAGTGAAAAAGTTTTTCCGAATATCCAATCTAAACCTCCCCCACTGCAACTTGCCATTGGCCTTCTTGGCAACAAGGGCACACTGCTGACTCATATCCAGCTTCTCGTCCACTGTCACCCCAAGGTCCTTCTCTGCAGAACTGCTGCCAAGCCATTCGGTCCCTAGTCTGTAGCGGTGCATTGGATTCTTCCATCCTACGTGCAGGACTCTGCACTTGTCCTTGTTGAACCTCCTCAGATTTCTTTTGGCCCAATCCTCCAATTTGTCTAGGGCCCTCTGTATCCTATCCCTACCCTCCAGCATATCTACCACTCCTCCCAGTTTAGTGTCATCCACAAATTTGCTGAGAGTGCAATCTACACCATCCTCCAGATCATTAATGAAGATATTGAACAAAACCGGCCCCAGGACCGACCCTTGGGGCACTCCGCTAGATACCGGCTGCCAACTAGACATGGAGCCATTGATCACTACCCGTTGAGCCCGACAATCTAGCCAGCTTTCTATCTACCTTATAGTGCATTCATCCAGACCATACTTCTTTAAATTGCTGGCAAGAATACTGTGGGAGACCGTGTCAAAAGCTTTGCTAAAGTCAAGGAACAACATGTCCACTGCTTTCCCCTCATCCACAGAGCCAGTTATCTCGTCATAGAAGGCAATTAGATTAGTCAGGCATGACTTGCCCTTGGTGAATCCATGCTGACTGTTCCTGATCACTTTCCTCTCCTCTAAGTGCTTCAGAATTGATTCCTTGAGGACATGCTCCATGATTTTTCCAGGGACTGAGGTGAGGCTGACTGGCCTGTAGTTCCCAGGATCCTCCTTCTTCCCTTTTTGAAAGATGGGCACTACATTAGCCTTTTTCCAGTCTTCCGGGACTTCCCCCGATCGCCATGAGTTTTCAAAGATAATAGCCAATGGCTCTGCAATCACATCCGCCAATTCCTTTAGCACTCTCGGATGCAGCTCATCTGGCCCCATGGACTTGTGCACGTCCACTTTTTCTAAATAGTCCCGAACCACTTCTTTCTTCACAGAGGGCTTGCCACCTCCTCCGAATGCTGTGCTGCCCGGTGCAGTCGTCTGGGAGCTGACCTTGTTCGTGAAGACAGAGGCAAAAAAAGCATTGAGTATGTTAGCTTTTTCCACATCCTCTGTCACTAGGTTGGCCTCTCTCATTTAGTAATGGGCCCACAGTTTCCTTGGCTTTCTTCTTATTGCCAAAATACCTGAAGAAACCCTTCTTGTTACTCTTAACTTCGCTCGCTAGCTGCAACTCCAGGTGTGATTTGGCCTTCCTGATTTCACTTCTGCATGCCTGAGCAATATTTATATACTCATCCGTGGTCATTTGTCCAATCTTCCACTTCTTGTAAGCCTCTTTTTTGTGTTTAAGATCAGCAAGGATTTCTCTGTTAAGCCAAGCTGGTCGCCTACCATATTTACTATTCTTTCTACACATCAGGATCGTTTGTCTCTGTAACCTCAATAAGGATTCTTTAAAATACAGCCAGCTCTCCTGGACTCCTTTCCCCCTCATGTTATTCTCCCAGGGGATCTTTCCCATCAGTTCCCTGAGGGAGTCAAAGTCTGCTTTTCTGAAGTTCAGAGTCCGTATTCTGCTGCTTTCCTTTCCTCCTTGTGTCAGGATCCTGAACTCGACCATCTCATGGTCACTGCCTCCCAGGTTTCCATCCACTTTTGCTTCCCCTACTAATTCTTCCCGGTTTGTGAGCAGTAGGTCAAGAAGAGCTCTGCCCCTAGTCGGTTCCTCCAGCACTTGCACCAGGAAATTGTCCCCTACAGTTTCCAAAAACTTCCTGGATTGTCTGTGTACCGCTGTATTGCTCTCCCAGCAGATATCAGGATGATTGAAGTCGCCCATGAGAACCAGGGCGTGCCATCTTGTAGCTTCTGCGAGTTGCCGGAAGAAAGCCTCATCCACCTCATCCCCCTGGTCTGGTGGTCTACAGGAGACTCCCACCACTGCATCACTCTTGTTGCTCAGGCTTCTAAACTTAATCCAGACTCTCAGGTTTTTCTACAGTTTCATTGTTGAGCTCTGAGCAGTCATACTGCTCCCTTACATACAGTGCAACTCCCCCACCTTTTCTGGCCTCCCTGTCCTTCCTGAACAGTTTATATCCATCCATGACAGCACTCCAGTCCTGCGAGTTATCCCACCAAGTCTCCGTTATTCCAATCACATCATAATTCCCTGACTTGGCCAGGATCTCCAGTTCTCCCTGCTTGTGTCCCAGGCTTTGTGCATTTGTATATAGGCTCTTGAGATAACCCGCTGATCGCCCCTTGTTCTCAGTATGAGGCAGGAGCCCTCCCCTCTCACACGCTCCAGCTCGTGCTTCCTCCCGGTATCCCGCTTCCCCACTTACCTCAGGGCTTTGGTCTCCTTTCCCTGGTGAACCTAGTTTAAAGCCCTCCTCACTAGGTTAGCCAGCCTGCTCACGAAGATGCTCTTCCCTCTCTTCGTTAAGTGGAGCCCGTCTCTGCCTAGCATTCCTCCTACTTGGAACACCATCCCATGGTTGAAGAAGCCAAAGCCTTCTCTCCGACACCACCTGTGTAGCCATTCCTTGACTTCCACGATTTGACGGTCTCTACCCCGGCCTTTTCCTTCCACGGGGAGGATGGACGAGAACACCACTTGCACCTCAAACTCCTTTATCCTTCTTCCCAGAGCTACGTAGTCTGCAGTGATCCGCTCAAGGTAATTCTTGGCAGTATCATTGGTGCCCACGTGGAAAAGCAGGAAGGGGTAGCGATCCGAGGGCTTGATGAGTCTCGGCAGTCTCTCCGTCACATCGTGAATCTTAGCCCCCGGCAAGCAGCAGACTTCTCTGTTTTCCCGGTCAGGGTGGCAGATAGATGACTCAGTCCTCCTGAGGAGAGAGTCCCCGACCACCACCACCCACCTCCTTCTCTTGGGAGTGGTGGTCGTGGAACCCCCAACCCTAGGACAGTGCATCTCATGCCTTTCAACTGGTGGAGTCTCCTTCTGCTCCCTTCCCCCAGACGTATCATCTGGGTCACTCCCCGCAATGGTACCTGTGGAGAGAACATGAAAATGGTTACTTACCTGTGTCCGCTTTGCTGGTCCATGGACTTTCCCCCTTCTTCTTCTGGAGGTCACATGTTGCCAGATTTCTTCACAGTCCTCCTGTCCCTGCTGCGCAGCCTGCTCTGAATCTTCAGAACCTTGTGCCCATAGAAGCATATCCTGACGTCTGTCCAGGAAATCTTCAGTTTCTCTTATGCAAGGCAGGGTCGATACCTGTTGCTCCAGACCTTGAACCTTCTCTTCCAATATGGAGACCAGCTTGCACTTTGTACAGACAAAGTCGCTTCTGTCCTCTGGAAGAAAGACAAACATGGCACATCCAGTGCAGGTCACAACAGTTGAACACTCCCCATCCATATTACCTTCCTACTATGAGCTTCCTCCGGAGATGCAGTAATTCCTCAGAGAAGTCGTTAGGGTTTAAGCCTCAGTGGGCTCACTCCAGGTGAACTCCCAGGCAAAGTCCTGCTGTTTGCTGCTCAGCTGGTTCCCCGCTGCTCAGCTGGTTCTATAAGCACCGAGCCTAAAGCTCTTCCAAGCCTTCTTAGCGCAGCGGGCAGTGCATCAGTCTCATAATCTGAAGGTCCTGAGTTCAAGCCTCAGAGAAGGCAACTCTTCTTGCTCCCTGCTTTAGATTTTCTAACGTAAATCAGAGAAAGAAAGACTAGAGCAGAGTGCTTTCTAGACACCCTCCCATCGATCTAACACACACACAGAGACTTTTCTAACGGTGCGTCTACAGTATGAAATTAGTTCAAAATTATTCGATTCAAAATTTCGGGAGCTATTTTAGACATTCAGGCTTCGGTGTCCCCACTAAAACACATGAATTCGGCAGAGTGCATCCACAGTACCGATGCTAGCATCGAACGTCGGAGCGGGTGCACCGTGGGTCGCTATCCCACAGTTCCCGCAGTTCCCGCCGCCCACTGGAATTCTGGGTAACGCTCCCAGTGCACGATGGGGCAAAAACATTCTTGCGGGTGTTTCTGGTGCGTGTCATCAGGAACCCATGGCGGGCAATCGTTTCAGGCCTTTTTGGCATGCAGACGCCGTACTGCTTTCAGCAGACGGTGCACCGCTTGCTCTCCTGCAACTATGAATCCGCCTCTCATTTCCTCTTCCCTTCCAATGTAATCTCTACTATCTGCTCTTTCTCTTCCTCATCGAACTCTTCTGCCTCCAACTCTGCTCTCCCACTGGTGCCACGCTTCCGAGCTTCTCCGGCTTGTCTGTCCTGGGCTCCCGCCTCCGTGAAAACCACGGAAGACAACCATTTCCCGCCTTTCTTCGGCTACCACGAACCAAACAGCACCTCTTCCCCTGCCACTCTCCTCTCCTACATTTCGCGCCCGTTTTCCAGGATTACCCGTGCAGGCGCCATGGAGCCCGCTCAGATCTCCGCTGCAGTTTTAAGCATTGTAAATACCTCGCGCATTATCCAGCAGTATGTGCAGTCCCTGCAAAACGGGGCGAGGAAACGACGACCGTGCGATTACTATACTGATGAGGACATGGACAAAGATGGCACGGCGTGTGGCAATTGGGAAATCATGGTGGTGCTGGGCCAGGTTCATGCCGTGGCACGCCGATTCTGGGCCCAGGAAACAAGCACAGACTGCTGGGGCCTCATCGCGTTGCAGATGTGGGATGATTCCCAGTGGCTGAGAAACTTTTGTATGCGTAAGGGCCACTTTCATGGCGCTTTGCGACTTGCTGTCTCCTGCCCTGAAGTGCAAAGACACCAAAATGAGAGCCGCCCTCACAGTTCAGAAGTGAATGGCCATAGCCCTGCGGAAGCTTGCAACGCCCGACATCTAGCGATCAGTCGGGAATAAGTTTAGAGTGGGCAAATCTTCTGTGGGGCCTGCTGTGATCCAAATAGCCAACACAATCATTGATCAGCTGCTATCAAGGGTTGTGACTTTGGGAAATGTGCAGACCAGTGTGGATGGCTTTAATGCACTGGGGTTCCCTGACTGCGGCGGGGCGATAGACATAACGCATATCCCTCTCTCGGCCCCGGAACAGCGGGGCGGCCACTACATAAACCGCAAGGGGTACTCTTCCATGGTGCTGCAAGCCCTGGTGGATCACAAGGGACGTGGCGAAAGGGATGCACAAACAATCCAGTTGGGCCATTGCCCACAAGCTCACCCCAAGCAGCTTGGACTCCTGATGACTGTGATGCTGAGGTTCCTTAGACCCCTGTTCATATTTCAGACCCCAGCCGGTGCAGCATCCCTGCCCAACCACTCACCATCTGCCCCAGGAGAACCAGCTGGTGGGCTGCATCCACAGGCAGGTAGTTTATGCCACTCTCCTCAGAGCAGCAGCCACAGCTGTGCAGCTAATCCCCACATCTGGTTGCCGGGGATCCAGCTGGATTGTTTGGGCATCCCTTTCAAGACTTGCCCTCAACAACCTGGCAGCCCCCAGCTTTCTCATTGCTCTGTGGTTGTTTGCTCTGTGAAAGGGGCCTCTAGGAATTGGTATTTCCAGAGGCATTAAAGAATCATAAAGGAGAAGGAAAAGTTAATGCCTTAGAAAAGTCTGTGTGTCTGTGTTAGATGGATGGGTGGGTGTCTAGAAACCACTCTGCTCTCGTCTTTTTTTCTCTGATTTCCAGTGGTAATCAAGGTCGGCCATTACCAGCAGTTGACAAGAACATGTGAGAGCAGTGGGGGCGGGAAATAAACATGGGGAAATAGTTTTACTTTGTGTAATGACCCATCCACTCCCAGTCTTTATTCAAGCCTAAGTTATCTGTATCCAGTTTGCAAATTAATTCCAATGATCACTACAAAAGGTTCCCCCCGACCCCACCCGGCTCTCCTCCTGGTAATAGCTCACCTTACCTGATCACTCTCGTTACAGTGTGTAGGGTAACCCCCATTGTTTCATGTTCTCTGTGTATAGGAGTCTCCCCACTGTATTTTCCACTGCATGCATCTGATGTAGCTCACGAAAGCTTATGCTCCAATAAATTTGTTCGTCTCTAAGGTGCCACAAGTCCTCCTGTTCTTACTCATGGTGTTGTATCCCCATAGTGTGGCCGTTTGGTGTCAGTCCTTTTAAATAAACAATGAGTTTTTTTCATAGAAACCATATTTTCCTCATACAGACACAGGAGTTGTCATAAATATAAAGGGAAGGGTAAACACCTTTGAAATCCCTCCTGGCCAGGGGAAAGCTCCTCTCACCTGGAAAGGGTTAAGAAGCTAAAGGTAACCTCGCTGGCACCTGACCAAAATGACCAATGAGGAGACAAGATCCTTTCAAAAGCTGGGAGGAGGGAGAGAAAGAAAGGGTCTGGGGCTGTCTGTATGCTGGTTTCTGCCAGGGATAGACCAGGAATGGAGTCTTAGAACATTTAGTAAGTAATCTAGCTAGGTATGTGTTAGATTATGATTTCTTTAAATGGCTGAGAAAAGAATTGTGCTGAATAGAATAACTATTTCTCTCTGTGTATCTTTTTTGTAACTTAAGGTTTTGCCTAGAGGGGTTCTCTATGTTTTTGAATCTAATTACCCTGTAAGATATCTACCATCCTGATTTTACAGGGGGGATTTCTTTATTTCTATTTACTTCTATTTTTTATTAAAAGTCTTCTTGTAAAAAACTGAATGCTTTTTCATTGTTCTTAAGATCCAAGGGTCTGGGTCTGTAGTCACCTAGGCAAATTGGTGAGGCTTTTTACCAAACCTTGTCCAGGAAGTGGGGTGCAGGGTTTTGGGAAGTATTTTGGGGGGAAAGACGCATCCAAACAGCTCTTCCCCAGTAACCAGTATTAGTTTGGTGGTGGTAGCGGCCAGTCCAAGGACAACGGGGGGAATATTCTGTACCTTGGGGAAGTTTTGACCTAAGCTGGTAAAGATAAGCTTAGGAGGTTTTTTTCATGCAGGTCCCCACATCTGTACCCTAGAGTTCAGACTGGGGGAGGAACCTTGACAGGAGTAGATTAATCTACAAAGGGAAGGTGATTCCAAGGCAGTTCCGGAGGGAGAAGGGAACGTTTTCAGCATCACTAAATTATCGTGTTGTACCTCACACACACACAGAGTGACAATAAACTCAATTAACTGAGCTACCAACACACTGCACAGGAATGAAATAAACAACTTTATGTTCAAGGAGTTCGGTGCATGTAAATAATACTAAAAATATGTTTTGGGCAACGCATGGAAAAGTCATTGTGTTGTACAACCCACTTGATATAGTTAATACACCACATAATATTTAATGAAGTTAAGAACGATGTGCTTATAAATTAACATGTTGTGCCATTTACACACGCACAAGACCTAGAAAAAACTGAATTATTTGAGCTTCCAACATTTCCACTTTCTCACAGCATGTTAGACCCCCTGCTTTAAATGAAATATGTCTAAAGGCCAGATGTATGAAAGAATTGTCTCGTTCTGTATTTCTTAGCTTTTATCTCAAAAGGTAATAGCCTCGTAATCTCCCCCAAACACCCTGGGACCTCTGCAAATTATTAAAATGCCCCTGTTCTCAGCAAGGCCACGACAGTGACCCACAGCTAGAGTGTCTAGGCCAAGCGTTCTGAAGGAGGCAAGTCAAAGATTTTCTCTCTGCTTCCCTTGGCAAGGTCTGAGTGGGAAAACAAAATCCCCCACATGGAAAGTTTTCTCCTGAGAAACCAATACTAGTCTGTTTGGGGACGTTGATTTGAATGGATTATTATTCTTCTCTTCTGATCTCTGAATTATTTCAGTTCAGTCTTTGTCCTCCAGATGTGTTGCAAGGTGTTGAATTGCGGGGGAGAGAGGCCAAGTCATGACGTCTCTTCCCCTCTTTCATAATTTCTTCCAACTTGTTAGGAAGTTCCTCTGCCTTGATGTGAGTCAAGCAGTGTCCATTGTCTCTGGGCTGTCTCGGAGGAGTCCGCATTGTACACGGTTCCTGGGAGAGTCCTTGGGAGCGTGGATACCTTCACTGGGCCAGCAGCGAGTCTGGCTCCTCCAGCGTCACACCGGAAAGGCTGGCGGTGGCCATTTCCCAGCCTCATCACATATTTCAGTGACGCACCCAGAGCAAAACTCCACCACTTCCCAGACAAGCCTAGCACACACCATCCACCCAGGTATTAGCCTTCAACAGATCACAACTTTTACAATGATAGTTCACCAGGCCGACTCTGTACAAATCGTACCTTAATTCTGTGAGAGTGGTGACTATGGGGCTTCCAGGGTGCTGCTTTGAGCACAGCCTGCCACCCCTGGGCTGACAATGCAATGGAGACGTCCCCGTAGAGTCCCTCTCTCCCGGGATAAAGATGGCAGCAGGGCTGGCCTGGGTCACCTGACGTGGGCTTCTGGAGCTCAAGCTGTGGGGCTGAAAAGTGGGGTGCAGATACTAGTGTTCCTGCTGAAGCCTGGGTTTGGAAATCCTCACCCCTCATGGGACCTCAGAGATTGAGCTCAAGCCCATCTGTCTCTACTGTCATTTTATAGCCCTGCAGCCGCAGCCCCAGAAGCCTGAGTCAGCTGCCCCGGGCTCTGAGACAGGTGCCCTGGGTGTTTGAATCGCTGTGCAGACATAACGTTAGGATACGTCTACAGTGCAATGAATCACCCACGGCTGGCCGGTGTCACATTAATCAGGATCATGCGGCTTGGGCTGTAAAGTTGCAGTGTACAAATACAAAGAAACAAGAGCAAAAAACCAGTTTCCTTTATAGCTACATAGCTATAGATACATGGCAAATAGCAACAAGAATCAGAGTAGAGCTGGATCTAAAAAAATGAAAGATTAATCTTTGCTCTACGAATAATGACTGATAAATGGTAATATAAAAAAGGACCTCGAATTCCTTCGTAATATGACGTTCTTGGAAGTTCCAGGCATATTGGCTAGAATTTTCGAGACACAGATTGTCAGAAAAACGTAACACGCTGAGTGCTCCACCTGAAACAACAGCAAATACTGTTGCCAAGATAGATAGATACATTGCAAAGAGCAACAAGAATCAATGTGGAGCTGAATCTGCAAAATGGAAAGATTAATCTTGCAATACAAATAAAAATGTATTAATTATTATTATTAATTATTATTATTATGTCATAAAGGACCATGAATTCCTTCATACTTTTATCATCCTCAGGATGTTGCTGTGAATTCAGAGACATGATCGTTTTCTGGAGCAGCCATTGCAGATTCAAAAGGAAATGCAGGCAGAAAACAAAGCAGGGAGGGTTGTGATGGGGGCGCATGAAAGTAGAGGAGGCTTGTTCCTCTTGAGTTTTCTTGCAGTTTCTGTTGTGATCGTGATGGAGGAAGCGGAAGCTTAATTTGAGTTTGTCCCCACTCCCCTCCTTCTGTCGGCGGAGTGTGTCTTCACCAGGAGTGCTTCCACCGAATGAAGAGGGGCAGTGTGGGGGGGCTGAGAAACGGGGCTCTTCACTCCGCGCAGCTGCCCACTGGGAGCCCAGCTACCCCCAGGGCTCTTGACTCCCCACCTCCTCCCTGGAGTGGGAGCTGGCCACCTGGGCTTCTTGCCTGCCTGCTCCCAGCCAGGAGTGGGGGCGGGCGCCAAGTGCCCAGGCTTCTTGGCTCCCTGCGCTGGGAGCCAGGAGCTTTCGTGCAGCAGCCCTGCGAGGAGCCAGGCAGGTGCAGCCCCGCTGGGATCAGGGAGCGGAGGGCAGCCATGAAGGGAGCCAGCCGGAAGCCATGACATTGGCAAGACAGCCAGCAGCCCCTGTGAGTAAGGCAGTGTCTACACAGACACTGTGTTGTCCTAACGACCCCAACGCAATCCCCGTGCCTCTTGAGGAGCTGGAGTTACTATGTGGGTGTAGCAGGGCACTTACATAGATGGGACAAGGCTGTAGTGTGCACCGTGAGGTAATTAGGACAACGTAAAATGCTGTCGGCGGGCCTAACTGTGTAGTGTAGCCCAGGTTTTAATCTCCTGCTGATGGGTTATATGCTGGGTGCCTTGTTTCCTTTGCTTAGGAGTGCTTGTTCTCACACCTATCTCCTCGCTTTCCATTCCAGTTCAGGGAAGGAGAGAATAACCAAGTCTTCAGGTATGAAAAGGCAAAACATTTCTACATGACCCTTCGCAGTCAGTGAAACCTGTGGTGGGAAACGTGCCCTTGATTTTACTGCATTTTGGTTTCTTGTCTTGTTGGTTGCTCCCGAGGAGCTGGCAGGGAAATGTCCATGGAGAAGTGGAATGGATGTGAGGTTTCTTGCTTACGAGATTTGCCTGCGTTTTGGCCTCATTGTGAGAAGGGCAAATTGGATGAGACATTGCAGCTTTTCTGATGCCTGTCTGAGTTTGGAAAGTAAGTTCTTTGTTGTCCTGTTCTTCAAAGGGGAACTGAGGGAGCGGATATACACTGGCAGCTGAGAAAGCCTTAGAAGGGGACATCCAAAGCTGGGCACAACTGGTTTCTGCAATGGATTGTACTGTAGTGTGGTGGTTATCAAGTTTGCTTCACACGCAAAATATCCCTGACTTAAAACTAGGCAAAAACAGTGCCTTTTCCCCCGACTGATCACTTTTGGTCTTCCTCCATTCCAAGTCCTTTGCTGAAATACACCCGTATTTCCCACACTTTTTGTTCCTTTTTCTTTCCTTTTACGATATTTTAGGGTTGTAATTTAATGGCCACACAATTTTGCTCATGAATTAAAGTTTAACACAACATTTGACAGCCTTTTTCCATGCCCTCCTTTCTGTCACTTACAGGAGTTTACTTATGGGAATATTCACTGATTTATTGCACCGAGCATTTCAAAGGAAAGGTCAGAATCATTTACCTTGGATTCACTTTCCTTACTTCTTTCTAATTCTTTCTCTCACATAGATGGGGAAATCTGTGTTGGAACAATTTAGCTTACCACTCTCTCTTTCTAGACGGAAGCTGACACAGTTTAAAACTTCCCAATTTGCAAATATCTATGTGAAAATATTTTCTAAACCAATGCAGAGATCCTGGGCAGGGCTAGGGGTGAGGCAGATTAATAATTGGCTGTTCTTTATTTTGGTGCTTGCTAATTGACCATTTGGAATTTTAATACAGGATGGCATTACAGTCAAAAGATAATCTCAACATGTGGAGAAGAAACGGTTATACGGGCTAATAAATAATTTCTTGGTGTCACACCAAAAGTGATGCATTCCAGTGTGAAAGAAGAACTAATTCATGTCTTATGAGCATTTGCTATGTAGTTGTAGCCATGCAGGTCCCAGAAAAGCTTGTCTTTGTCCCCAACAGAAGCTGGCCCAGTGAAAGATATTATCTCACCCACCCGCGCGTTTGCTCACCACACTACCTGAGACAAGCGGAAAGAGACTCAAAGCAGAGAAAAGGGAACAAAGAAGTTGAATTCCTAGTTGAAAAATGGGCCCTTTGTCAGCTGGAGGCAATCTCAGATGATTCTGGGACCTCTCGTGGCTATTGCTGGTTTTGAAAAAAGCCAGGTGTTATTTAGGCAATATCGCTTCCAGTATATCCACTGAAGCAGATTTATGCTTCACGATTGCTGTGTATCCAAAGAGATTCATTCAATTCAGCACACAAGTGAATAGAGATAGGCAGCTGGAGTCAGCCAGTTCGCCCCCATCTCAAAGTCTTTGGTTTTTAAAAAGGCCCCTTTTGGTGTTTATACAGGACAGGGCAGAAAACGGCCAGATAATAAGCTATTGGGGTGAAAGTTCTGAGGTTTTTTTTAATTTGCAGTGAAGACTGAATGGAGAATTGTGTCGAAAAGTTTCTTTCCCTGACTGAGGATGGAACCAAGGCAGCATCAAGGAGACTCCTAACCAGTAGACCAAGGGTACTCAACAGGTGTACCATGGGCCAACTCTAGACAGCCAGAAATTTTTAATGGACCCTGAAATCTTTTTAAAAATCATAATAATAAGTAAATAAAATTATTTTCTCTGGAGTCTGGACCTTGATCATATCTTGACTGAGATTTTGGACCTTGACAAAAAATAGTTGACTATCCCTGCAGTAGACCATAAGGGGGGGTTATGTAGGGTTTTTTGGTTCAGCTCCTCTATGCTTTCTAAGGCTACTTACTCTCCAGTTAAAGAAATCCCTTCCAACCCTGATATTCTATGAAATGGTCCATTCCCCATTTCAGAGGGGACAGGAACAGAGAGTGAAGGAACCCCTGTGCTCATAACCTGAGCTCAAGGAAAAGCATTGAAACAAGCTCAAATTATGATTTAGGTTCCTCCATCAGAATCCCAAGAGGAACACAAAAGAGGAACAATCCTCCTCTGCTTTCATTTACCCCACCGCATCCCTCTCCGCTTCTTCTTCCGCCTACCTAGTGGCTTGATTTCCTTTCAGAGTGGTAGCCGTGTTAGTCTGTATCAGCAAAAACAAGGAGGAGGACTTGTGGCACTTTGGAGACTAACAAATTTATTTGGGTGTAATCTTTCCTGGGCTAAAACCCACTTCATCACATGCATGGAGTGGAAAATACAGCAGGAAGAGATATATACAGAGTCCATGAAAAGATGGGGGTTGCCTTAAAATCATAGAAGATCAGGGTTGGAAGGGACCTCAGGATGTCATCTAGTCCAACCCCCTGCTCAAAGCAGGACCAACCCCAACTAAATCATCCCAGCCAGGGCTTTGTCAAGTCCCCTGCCCTCTGACATGTCCTTTCACAGAATCACAGAGTTGGAAGGGACCTCAGGAGGTCATCTAGTCCAATCCACTGCTCAAGGCAGGACCAATCCCCAATTTTTGCCCCAGATCCCTAAATGGCCCCCTCAAGGATTGAACTCACAGAGAACTGTTTGAAATGGGCCACCCTGTTTACCACTACAAAAAGTGATTTTTCCTCCTATTGCTAATAGCCCATGACATGCTAACAAAGAAACAGCCGTGATTTAAAATCTCCACTCAGAAATGGTGAACAACAGCAGAACCCAAAGTAACTGAAGGAAGGGCGGATGATCACAGTTAGTTCAATTGTTTAAGTCAATATTGTCTCAGATGTTCTGGGGAGAGAATTCCACTGTAAGTGATTTTGCATTTTTGCAGGACATCAGACCCCCTGGGGAGAAGCTCCTCAAAGAAAATGTGGCCCCAGGAGTGTCAGAGAAGGGAATCACTCTTTGCCTTACAAGGTGGGTGAGGGAAACCTGCAGGGACTTAGATTCCTCCAGAGTCTAATGAAACCATTGGTGGGGAAAGTCTGGGGAAGCCGAGTAGGACAAGGAGAGGTAAAAAGGGCTTGCAGCTCTTGTATAATCCCCATGCTCCCAGCAGAAGGGTCCAGGGGGTTCAGCACTTCGGCTGCTTGTTGAGGACACAGAATTCAGAAGATGGCAAAGCTCAGAGCCCCGTTACATGGAGTCAGAATGCAATCAGCTCACACCGAGGGAGAGCAAACTCCCTCCCTTGCTCTCTATGCCAAAGTTCCTGTCAGCTCAATGTCCAGGTCGGCTGCTGAGAGGGTTGCAATGGGGTGAATGAAGGCAGAGGAGGATTGTTCCTCCTGGGTTTTCTTTGTGTTGCTCTGTGATCCTAGTGGAGGAAGCTGACGCATCATTTGAGTTTGTTTCAGTGGCTTGGGTTGGGCTCAGGTTGTGACCCTGAGCACAGGGGTTCCTGCCCGCTCTGCTCTTAGCTGCTCAGGGAATGGACAAAGGAGCAGCTTCAGCAATTGGAGAGAAAATAGCCTAAGGAAGTGTAGCACAGCTGAGAAGAACAACAGCCCCATCTTCTCCCTGGTGGTCTAGTGGTTAGGATTTGGCGCTCTCACCACCACGGCCTGGGTTCAATTCCCAGTCAGGGAAAAGTGACTTTACAGCAAAACACCTTAATTTATTCTTCTCTTGCAATTTGAACAAATTGACGGTTTTTCCCTGACTCCCCCATCTTCTACGTGATCTTGGCAAGGGCTTTGGAGACCATATCAAAATCAAAGCTTCCCATTGACTAGGAGCAGAATGTGGGCATGTTTCCACTGTGCACTTCGTTGTCCACAAATAGACAGGTGCAAATTCTTGTTCCCCCTTGCTAGCTAGCCTAACCAATGTTGTAACAACAGTAATAGACACTCAGGTTGACCCAAGATGTCAGTTTTCTTGCTGAAACAAAACCAAAAAATCATTTGGGGTCAACCAAATTCTTTCAGCAACTAAAATATTCACTCAAAAAACTTTCATCCCACTCTATATACCAATCTTTGGAAGTAACCATCTCAGCAAAACTGACCATTAGCCTCTTCCATTCCTGAGGGCTAGCTGCTGTCGTGTTCTAAGCATAGACGATGGGCCTTTCACCTGTTGGCCACTGGTTTCTACCTTGCTCAGGTAGCTACTGATGAAAGGCAATGTGGTTTAGTGGCAGACCTACTTCTATCCCTCTGTCCAACTAGGCGTGTTTGTTTCACACTGCTTGTAAAAATACAATCAATGCATTTTGTTGATACCTAAATCTGGGATCAAGATGAAACATTGTGATTGTAAGTCAATGAGAAAATCTCTGCTGAGTTCGACAGAAGGAAGGTTTTCTCATCAGGTTCTAGCACACGATAAAAGTTCTGAAGGTTCTTAGAGTTTCCAGACACATGGGCCAGAATTTTCAGAAGGTCTCACCCCCACCCCTAGAGCCAGATTTTCAGAAGAACTCAGCTCCCATTTGGGCAATAAACATTTTGGCCAGATTTCAGAAAGGCTCAACACACTGAGGGCTGAGCTATTTTGGAAACAAAAGGTGGTAGAAGTTGTGGGTGCTGGTTGCTTGGCCGTCTGGCCCACCAGGCAGGAGTTTGAGGTTCAACGTTACTTTCTCAGAATGGTAGCAATCATCTTTTATTCCCTTAAAAAGGGAGCAGGGAGATGACATATAAAAATCGCTTGTGCTTTAGAAAGTCTCTAGAAGTTGAAAGAGATATGCCATCTCCACCTCCCTGGAAAGTTCACAACAAGTTAAAGAAAACTGTGATTGATAAGTGGCTTGACTAACAGTGACAGGCTGGCCGAGTGGTCTAATGTGTCAAACTCAAGGCTGTGTCTTTCCGTCATTTGTGTTCTGGGCTCCATATGCAGGTGGGCGTTCAAATCCCCTTCCTGACACAATCATTGCCTTCTACATGAGAAATAGCCTCATTTCAACCTCTCCTGTAACATTACAACACCAACTGCTTCGCATTTCTATGCTAGAACTTGGAGGGAATTCAAAAGTGGTGCATTCAGGGCACCTAGTTGAGGTCACGGGTGGTCTAGTTATAAGCAAAGGTTGTTCAGTCCTGTCTGGGAGGGTAAGCTCTGGAGAACACGGATCATCTGAAGATTACTGAGGGGAAGCAGGAACATCTGATCCAGCCAGTGGAGGACAGCCATCTAGAATCCTAAGGAGATATTTTGGCATCTAGGGAGTGAGAAGTAAATCTCAGAACGGAGAGCTGAGGTGGTGCTGATGACTATTTCCTGCGGCTAAGGCTAAATGGGAGCGTGTACATCTAGGAACAAGGAATGTCAGCCACGTATACAGCAACAGTGGGATCTCAGCTAGGAGTCGAAAGGTCTTTTTACCTCTGTATTTGTTGTGCCCACTTCATCCAGTTCTGAGGTCCCCAGTTCAAGAAGGAGGATGAAACATTTGAGAGGAGAAAGAAGAGCCATGAGAAGGATGAAAGGCTTAAAACCCCCGCCTTGCTGTGATAGTCACAAAGAGCTCAGAAATGGTTTAGGGGATGACGCTCTCACTCCCTAAGTACCTACATGGGGAACAATACTTACAAACAGGCTCTTCAATCTAACAGACAAATGTATAATGTGAGCCAATGGCTGGAAGTGAAGCTAGACATATTCAGATTGGAAATAAGGCATGCTTTCTGACAGGGAAGGGAATTAACCATTGAAAATCTTACCCAGAGTCCTGGTGGAGTCTCCATTCCTGGAAATTTTCAAATAAAAATTGGATCTATTTTTTTTTAAACGGATCTGTTCTAGTTGAAAAGGAATTCTTCGGGGGCAGGTATCGGGCCCATGCTAGACAAGAGGTCAGACTGGGTGTTTACGAAGACCCCTTGTGGTTTTAAAATATGGGAAACAAACCCTTAAATGACAAACGCTTTATTCTGTGAATCAAAAGGAAGTGCTTCCCCTGGCTCTTTTTCTCATTTTGTAAACAAGGGCTTGGAATTTCAACTCTCAGTGAAGCTTTGCCTTTAAACTGAATTAGGTGAATTTTCCAGCTCTTGATCCTCTGAGTCTAAGGAAGAATCCCTGAAAAGCAGGTGAGGTTGCAGTTCAGAATTTCATAGGTTAATTTGATGCCATCCAAGAGTGAACACTTCGGTAGGGAACAAGTGAGAATTTGTTGACTGAGAAAAATTCCTGGTGAAAATTGGCAAAGCTGTGGATATTTTTAAACATTCCAGTGAATTTACACATGAAGATACAAACAGAGAGAGAAAGAGAAAATCACACACTGCACAGCCCCTTGTAGGCATCAACAAAAATCAGACCCACACACAAACCCACACAGCACACAGAGAATCAGAGAATCATAGAATAACAGAGTTGGAAGGGACCTCTGGAGGCCATCTAGTCCAACCCCCTGCCCAGAGCAGGACCAATCCCAACTAAATCATCCCAGCCAGCCCAATGCCCCTACTTATACAGCCCAAAATGCCATTGGCCTTTTTGGCAACAAGGGCACACTCTTGACTCATATCCAGCTTCTCGTCCACTGTCATCCCTAGGTCCTTCTCTGCAGAACTGCTGCCTAGCCATTCGGTCCCTAATCTGTAGTGGTGCATTGGATTCTTCTGTCCTAAGTGCAGGACTCTGCACTTGTCCTTGTTGAACCTCATCAGATTTCTTTTGGCCCAATCCTCCAATTTGTCTAGGTCCCTCTGTATCTACCACTCCTCCCAGTTTAGTGTCATCTGCAAACTTGCTGAAGGTGCAATCCACACCATCCTCCAGATCATTAATGAAGATATTGAACAAAACCGGCCCCAGGACCGACCCTTGGGGCAGTCCACTAGATACCAGCTGCCAACTAGACATGGAGCCATTGATCAGTAGACATATGCACATAAGGGAAAGCCACACAAAACAGACAGAAAAAGCACACAAGACGAAAGCACAAAAACCACATACCAAAAGAATACGAAGCAAAAAACAATTTGCCTGCAAAAATCAGACACACGCACACAAAACTATGCAAGGCATCCACAGAAATCACACAGGACCCACATGCTCATCAACCTGACAGACAAAAACCACATGAACATATCGAAAGCCAGGCAGGGTTTGAGTCTCACAGCCAAGAGGTAGTGCAGGAAGGTGGTTTAGGGAGCAAAGGTTGAGGGGGAAGTCAGGGGCTCAAGAATCACAGGATGGGCAGTGCTCTGGGCTCTGCTTGATGCCTCCTGACACAGGGTGCAGGTGGAGAATGGAGCCTTGTAGATCTGTGGAATCTGTCCTGCACTCTGCAGAGGAAGAGAACCTGGGTGTCTTCTGAGCCGGAATTGTATTTTCCGACGGGCAAGATGAATGGCAGAAGCCATTGCTTAAAGAAAGCTGATGCTTGAACTCACAACCTCAGCATCTGAGTGGACCAGATCATACGTCTGAGGGAAGGGAGCAGAAGGAGACTGCGCCAATTGGAAGGCATGAGATGCACTGTGCTAGGGTTGGGGGTTCCACGACCACCGCTCCCAAGAGAAGGAGGCGGGTGGTGGTGGTCGGGACTCTCTCCTCAGGGAGACTGAGTCATCTATCTGCCATCCCAACCGGGAAAACCGAGAAGTCTGCTGCTTGCCAGGAGCTAAGATTCGTGATGTGACGGAGAGACTGCCGAGACTCATCAAGCCCTCGGATCGCTACTCCTTCCTGCTTCTCCACATGGGCACCAATGATACTGCCAAGAATGACCTTGAGCGGATCACTGCGGACTACATGGCTCTGGGAAGAAAGATAAAGGAGTTTGAGGTGCAATTGGTCTTCTCGTCCATCCTCCCCGTGGAAGGAAAAGGCCAGGGTAGAGACCGTCGAATTGTGGAAGTCAACGAATGGCTACGCAGGTGATGTCGGAGAGGCGGCTTTGGATTCTTTGACCATGGGATAGTGTTCCAAGAAGGAGGAGTGCTAGGAAGAGACGGGCTCCACCTTACGAAGAGAGGGAAGAGCATCTTTGCAAGCAGGCTGGCTAACCTAGTGAGGAGGGCTTTAAACTAGGTTCACCAGGGGAAGGAGACCACAGCCCTGAGGTAAGTGGGATACCAGGAGGAAGCACGAGCAGGAGTGCAGGAGAGAGGAGGGCTCCTGCCTCATACTGAGAAAGAGGGGCGATCAGCAGGTTACCTCAAGTGCCTATACATAAATGCACAAAGCCTGGGAAACAAGCAGGGAGAACTGGAAGTCCTGGCAAAGTCAAGGAATTATGATGTGATTGGAATAACAGAGACTTGGTGGGATAACTCACATGACTGGAGTACTGTCACGGATGGATATAAACTGTTCAGGAAGGACAGGGAGGCCAGAAAAAGTGGGGGAGTTGCACTGTATGTAAGGGAGCAGTATGACTGCTCAGAGCTCAAGTATGAAACTGCAGAAAAACCTGAGAGTCTCTGGATTAAGTTTAGAAGCGTGAGCAACAAGGGTGATGTCGTGGTGAGAGTCTCCTATAGACCACCGGACCAGGGGGATGAGGTGGATGAGGCTTTCTTCTGGCAACTCGCAGAAGCTACTAGACCGCACGCCCTGGTTCTCATGGGGGACTTCAATCATCGTGATATCTGCTGGGAGAGCAATACAGCGGTGCACAGACAATCCAGGAAGTTTTTGGAAACTGTACGGGACAATTTCCTGGTGCAAGTGCTGGAGGAACCGACTAGGGGCAGAGCTCTTCTTGACCTGCTGCTCACAAACCGGGAAGAATTAGTAGGGGAAGCAAAAGTGGATGGGAACCTGGGAGGCAGTGACCATGAGATGGTCGAGTTCAGGATCCTGACACAAGGAGGAAAGGAAAGCAGCAGAATACGGACCCTGGACTTCAGAAAAGCAGACTTTGACTCCTTCTGGGAACTGATGGGCAGGATCCCCTAGGAGAATAACATGAGGGGGAAAGGAGTCCAGGAGAGCTCGATGTACTTTACAGAATCCTTATTGTGGTTACAGGGACAAACCATCCCGATGTGTAGAAAGAATAGTAAATATGGCAGGCGACCAGCTTGGCTTAACAGTGAAATCCTTGCTGATCTTAAACACAAAAAAGAGGCTTACAAGAAGTGGAAGATTGGACAAATGACCAGGGATGAGTATAACAATATTGCTCGGGCATGTAGGAATGAAATCAAAAAGGCTATATCACACCTGGAGTTGTAGCTAGCGAGAGATGTTAAGAGTAACAAGAAGGGTTTCTTCAGGTATGTTGGCAACAAGAAGAAAGCCAAGGAAAGTGTGGGCCCCTTAATGAATGAAGGAGGCAACCTAGTGACAGAGGAGGTGGAAAAAGCTAATGTACTCAATGCTTTTTTTGCCTCTGTCTTCACGAGGTCAGCTCCCAGACTACTGCACTGGGCAGCACAGCATGGGGCGGAGGTGGCAAGCCCTCTGTGGAGAAAGAAGTGGTTCGGGACTATTTAGAAAAGCTGGATGTGCACAAGTCCATGGGGCCGGATGCGTTGCATCCGAGAGTGCTAAAGGAATTGGTGGATGTGATTGCAGAGCCATTGGCCATTATCTTTGAAAACTCATGGCGAACGGGGGAAGTCCTGGATGACTGGAAAAGGGCTAATGTAGTGCCAATCTTTAAAAAAGGGAAGAAGAAGGATCCGGGGAACTACAGGCCAGTCAGCCTCACCTCAGTCCCCGGAAAAATCATGGCGCAGGTCCTCAAGGAATCAATTCTGAAGCACTTCGAGGAGAGGAAAGTGATCAGGAACAGTCAGCATGGATTCACCAAGGGAAAGTCATGCCTGACTAATCTAATTGCTTTTTATGATGAGATAACTGGTTCTGTGGATGAAGGGAAAGCAGTAGACGTGTTATTAATTGACTTTAGCAAAGCTTTTGACACGGTCTCCCACAGTATGCTTGTCAGCAAGTTAAAGAAGTATGAGCTGGATGGATGCACTACAAGGTGGGTAGAAAGTTGGCTAGATTGTCAGGCTCAACGGGTAGTGATCAATGGCTCCATGTCTAGTTAGCAATCGGTATCTAGCGGAGTGCCCCAAGGGTCGGTCCTGGGGCTGGTTTTGTTCAATATCTTCATAAATGATCTGGAGGATGGTGTGGATTGCACTCTCAGCAAGTTTGCGGATGACACTAAACTGGGAGGAGAGGTAGATACGCTGGAGGGTAGGGTAGGATACAAAGGGCCCTAGACAAATTGGAGGATTGGGCCAAAAGAAATCTGAGGAGGTTCAACAAAGGACAAGTGCAGAGTCCTGCACTTAGGATGGAAGAATCCAATGTACCGCTACAAACTAGGGACCGAATGGCTCGGCAGCAGTTCTGCAGAGAAGGACCTGGGGTGACAGTGGATGAGAAGCTGGAGATGAGTCAACAGTGTGCCCTTGTTGCCAGGAAGGCCAATGGCATTTTGGGCAGTATAAGTAGGGGCATTGCCAGCAGATCGAGGGATGTGATCGTTCCCCTCTATTCGACATTGGTGAGGCCTCATCTGGAGTACTGTGTCCACTTTTGGGCCCCACACTACAAGAAGGATGTGGAGAAATTGGAGAGAGTCCAGTGAAGGGCAACAAGAATTATTCGGGGTCTGGAACACATGCCTTATGAGGAGAGGCTGAGGGAACTGGGATTGTTTAGTCTACGGAAGAGAAGAATGAGGGGGGATGTCATAGCTGCTTTGAACGAAATGAAGGTGGATCCAAAGAGGACGGATCTAGACTATTCTCAGTGACAGCAGATGACAGGACAAGGAGTAATGGTCAAGTTGCAGTGGGGGAGATTTAGCTTGGATACTAGGAGAAACTTTTTCACTAGGAGAGTGGTGAAACACTGGAATGGGTTACCTCGGGAGGTGGTGGAATCTCCTTCCTTAGAAGTTTTTAAGATCAGGCTTGACAAAGCCCTGGCTGGGATGATTTAGTTGGGGATTGGTCCTCCTCTGGCCAGGGGGTTGGACTAGATACCTCCTGAGGTCCCTTCCAACCCCGATATCCTAGGATTCTATGATCATTTGGCCAACAACATGCAGCAAAGCACCCAACTCAGTTGCATGAATGCTCTATAAGTCACTACTCAATTATACAGAGACACCAGCATATCTCCCCAGCTCTTAGCCTTGCACCTCAGAAATGTACCATCTTACACGACTCATGGCCTTCTCTTGAAAAGTGTAAGCTCATTAATTAGTTCGCCACTTCATCAAAAATAAAGGGGACATGCACCAGCCTTTGTCATGTGAGCAACTTTCCCAAACACTTTGGACAAACTCAGGAGTAAGTATAAAATATTAAAATAAGTTTATTAACTACAGAAAGTTAGATTTTAACTGAGTCTAACTGTTGGTCACAGAGGTCAAAAGTGGTTACATAACAAATGAAAACAGACTCCCAGTCTAAACTCTAATTTGAAAATACTAAGCAAGAATTGGATCAAACAGCTTTTCTCACTTACTGGTTGCTCCAGGCAATGTTGAGTTCTTCATACACAGACTGAATTCCCTCTCAGCCTGGGACCAATCTCCGCAGTTCAAATTCTGAGTCTTCCAGACAATCTTCCAGGTGTTGAGATTGGGGAAGAGATAGGCCATGTGGGGGTGTCTTTGACTCTCATACATATTTTTTCTCCAGCTGCTAGGTAGATTCTTGCCGTGATGCTGGGGTTAGTTAGCCCCCAATATGGAGCAGCAGTTTGCCTCCTGCACCGTGTGGTAGGCGTGTCACAGCTCCTTGACTTTGACCCCACAGGGCAGTGTGTCCCTGTCATGGCCCCTTTCTATCATGCATCACGAAATCTGCGTGCGCACCTCGGGAGTTACACCGCAGAAAGCTGCTTTCCTGTGCAGAAACTTGCCCGTGTAGACAAGGCCGCAGAGGACTTCCATAAGAACGCACGACAGGTCACAGACTGGGTCAGACCAATGGTCCGTCAAGCCCAGTGTGCTACCTGAGAGCGACCAGTGCCAGATGCATTGGAGGGAAAGAACAGAACAGGCTTGTTGACCTGCAAGGTGAGGGTCTTTCACCTTCATATTTAACTTCATTGTTGTTGATTCCTACTTATCCTATATCTAACTACCCCTCCTCTGAGGTCTCTGGGCAAATCAGGTGTGAACCACTCCTTTGACACAGACGTGTCCCAATCCAGCTGAACTGAGGCAGAATTTGGGCCAATGTCAGTTTGGAAAAGGCCTGCTTCACCCAGCAGGTTTCTAAAAGTATCCGTTGCTGTGAACCGCATGTCGTGTGGATGTGCGAACTCCAAAGATAGCAAACATGAAAAAAAAAACCGCAAAGCCGGTTCTGAGGTTTCCAGAGCCAGGCCTGAGGGTTAAAGAGCTGTGCTCAAAAGGACAAGCGTCTCAGCAGCTATAAAAAGAACTAGTTGCAAAAACAAAACAAAAATTACATGGAAAAAAAACAACCAAACAACAACCACCCAGAAAAGCTCCTATCACTCCCCCATCACCATTGTAGATCTTGACATCTCCTGCCTAATGTGACATCTTTGTTTTGCGAACAAGAGCTCTGGGAAACTCCTGCGAACTCCAAAGATAGCAAACATGAACAAAAAAACGCAAAGCCGGTTCTGAGGTTTCCAGAGCCAGGCCTGAGGGTTAAAGAGCTGTGCTCAAAAGGACAAGCGTCTCAGCAGCTATAAAAAGAACTAGTTGCAAAAACAAAACAAAAATTACATGGAAAAAAAACAACCAAACAACAACCACCCAGAAAAGCTCCCATCTCTCGCCCATCACCATTGTAGATCTTGACATCTCCTGCCTAATGTAACATCTTTGCTTTGCGAACAAGAGCCCTGGGGAACTCTCTGGCTCACCTGTGTGGGTGGAAGGGGTCTCACACTACGTGGGAAGGCTGCATCATGAGAAAAACCACCTGTGCTCTACTTTCACACTTTCTAATCTTTCAGAGTAGCAGGAGGCGGAAAAGTGAGACACATGCATTAGACTCAAGAGCAAAACTAAGAGACCAAACCACAGACTCTGGACTCAGCATTCATGTATCCTGCAGTCTGAACTTGGAATCTGTTACATTCCCTCATTGGCTACCATCATTTAACCAACACGGAAGTGCTTCTTGTCCAGCAAGGCAGCCAGTTTGGGACCCATAGGCATGGCATGGCTCTGAAGGAATCAGCTGTTTCTCTCTGTGCTTCAGGAAACTTGGGATCCAAATGGTAAAAGACAGTTGTTCCCAGTTTCATCATGGCATCCTTTAGAAGTGTGAGCAATTCTAAAAACAGTTTACCTTGGCCACAGGTCACCATAGCGTCCATCTCTGGGGTGAAAATCAACCACTAAAACCTCTCATTTCTACCTGAGTTCTTGTCAAATCTTTGACCTTAGTTGTAGCAATTTTACACGGCTCTGGCGTAGAATTCTTCACCAACCACACAACATACCAGTAGTGATACTGAGGTAGAACTCCCCCAAATATGCCCTTTTGTTTCTTTAATCTGGTGGCACAGATTTAAATAAGGGACTAAATTCAGGTGCGGCTTAGAATCCCTCTAAGACACCAAATGTCAGGTATCTACTCAAAATGGGTGTCTTTCTGCAGCTCTATCACATTCCTCATGGATTCATTTCCTACACATTTACAGCATCTGCCAGGAGTGAACTGAACAGAAATGTCACTTCCATTTTTCCCATCTCTACCTAGGAAGGGATTGCATTTCCCAAATAAGAGGCAACATGCACCTGATTAGGAAGGGAAGATCTTCAGGAGCAACCTCCTGCAGGGCATGGGCCACAACTGCTTTGGGAGGCAAATGAATGGGTCTTTTGCTTAGTTCCAAATCATTTACTAGAGAATCCTCTTCCCAGCCCCTTCGGGAAATATTGACCTTACCAATTGAAGAACAGGGGGATAGAGATGGTGATGGAGAATCCCTCTGATTTACCCTATGTTCTTCTGTTGTTACAGAGGGGAAAAGACATTTTTCCCTATCCCTTCCCTATTCCTGCTCTTTGTTATACTTCAATATATTTTAAGGGAGGAAAACGGGAGTAAAAATATCTGCCTTCAGGAAAACCTGAAGCAACAGCGCTCTGATGAACTGTGACAACTGGGAATGAAACAATATGTTCCTGGTGGGGGAACTTGATGACTAACAATTGCTTTTAAATGGGGGAACAGTATAACTGTGATGCTCAGGCTTTGTTTAGACTAGGACATGTGATGGAGTTTAGGTCAGGTCAAGGGGAAAGCTAATGCCAACCACTGCACCTCGGCTGCATCTGCACGACAACTGTAATTGTCTTTTAACACCAAGATCACTAACTTGAGCAGCCAACGCCATGTACAGTCCTAGTGGATGTATGGCACGGGTAGTTTTTGACTCAGAGTAGCTTGTTGGGAACAAACCTCTCTCCCCCACCTGGAGCTGATGAACATTCCTGGCTGGAGGGACACACGCTCCTTCGACCCAAAAGGAGAGGAGTTGATAGAAAACATCACAGGACTGACCCCAAAGAAGGGTGAGCTGCAAAAGGCAGGAGCAGACAACTCATCTGGGGGAGCTGAGTAACCACGGTGAAGATGGGGCACAGATCACTAAGTGGGAATTAGCAAATGTGATTTAAAAGCAAAAAATACCTTTGGCCAGCCCTAGTCAAGGCATTTGTTACAGATCACTCCCATGTGGATTTTCTGATGTCTAATAAGGGTTGAGCGCTGATTGAAGTGTTTCCCACACTCAGGGCATCCATAAGGTTTCTCACCCGTGTGGATTTGCCGATGTCTAATAAGGTGTGAGCTCTGCTTGAAGTGTTTCCCACACTCAGGGCATCCATAAGGTTTCTCACCCGTGTGGATTTTCCAATGTGTAATAAGGTGTGAGCTCTGCTTGAAGTGTTTCCCACACTCAGGGCATCCGTAAGGTTTCTCACCCGTGTGGATTCTCTGATGTCTGAGAAGGTCCGAGCTCCCTTTGAAGCT
This sequence comes from Lepidochelys olivacea, assembly GCF_965140295.1. NCBI lineage: Eukaryota > Metazoa > Chordata > Testudines > Cheloniidae > Lepidochelys > Lepidochelys olivacea. Next base: position 4,986,947 of record NC_140414.1, on the reverse strand, counting down.
TTTCCCACACTCGAGGCATGTGTAGCGTGTTCCTTCCAAGTTCATTCTCTCACGTGTAATAAGGTCTGACTGGCTACCGAAGTTTTCCTCTGGCCTCTGCTGACTCTCACAGGCTTTTGTTTTTTCTGGGCGTGCACAGCTCCCAGAATCATTCCCTTTGGACCTTCCTGACAACATCCCATGGGCTTCTACTCGCTCAGCATCTTCCTGCTGGGGTTCCTCCTCGTTTTCACTCACCATCCCAACACCTGACGGGAGACCGAGAGAATCCAGACGTAAGTCTCTGCCTGCGCCAGAGAGAAAGGAAATCTCAGAGAGAAGAATGGAAAAAGGGATGAAGGAACCAAAATGTGTACAGGACAGATCAAACCTATCAGGAGCTGATTTTCCCTTCAACCTTCCCCAGAGGAGAGAAAGGAAGGGATCAGTTCTGGGTCCGTATCTCAGAAGAAATCTCAGGGGACAGCGAGATTGGGGAGGGACCTGCTGCTAGTTGTCAGTCAGGATAGGTGGGAAGCCATGAGTGACCTCTGCCTAACGATTCTACATCTGCAGGGAACAATCCTGAACTTGGAGAGCTCACAAGCTCTTTGTAGGGCATCCCAAATGTTTCCTGTATTCACCGACAGTTTTGGGGTTGGTTTAACCAATGCCTCACCTATGCAGGCAGCTCTCGGGAGCACTTTTTTCTTAGAGCCATGAAGGTCTGGGACGCACGACTCCTCCCCTCGTTCCAGCTGCGAGATCACATCAGTTCTGGAAACTGGAAACCCTGCTCAAGGCAAAGAAAACAAGGGAGGTCAGTGGAATTTGTGGGATACTTGTCACAAAGAATATTCCATGCTTTTAAGCCCAGCTCACTTTTAAGTAGTAACGTCCCAAGGCCGGCTTCCTTGGCTCAAAGTGCCAGGAGATGATTATTATAAATCATATTCATTACCTTAGTGCCTAAGGGCCAACTAACAGTGGGTCCTCATTTTGCTAGGCACAGTACAAACCGAGAAGCGTTGATGGCCCGTGCCCTGAAGAAGTTACAATCTAAATAGACAAGGCAGACACAGAATGGGGGAAGGGGTAGAACCCACCAGCAGAGTGAACTCCGTGAAGGCAGAGTGACAGATCTGATCAACACAGGCCTAGATCTTGAGACTATCGGATTTAATGTTACAACCAGGGCCAGTGTTTTCCGGAAATTGTCGCTAGGACTGCATTTTTTCCCAAAATTACTCTTTGTTTGTGGAATCACCGTTAATATCCGGAATTGCTGATCAGAGGGTGGGTGGGGCATGCAGGGTCACAATCCTCCAGATTTCTCCCTGGAGACACCCGTCTCCTCCCCAGGGCACAGGCTGGCTGCGGTTGAGACTTGATGCCAATTTCTTCCCTCCTCATACAAGTCTGGGATCGGCAGTGGGACGCCAGGCTCTCTCATCATGCTGCAGAGAGGACGGCACTCACAGCTGCTCGCGGCCGTGTCCACAGCACCTCTCCCCTGCTCATCTGCCCTGTACACAGCTGGTTCATGCCCCGTCTCTCCAGCGCACAGCTGGCTCTAGGCTCTCAATGCCCAGTATCTGAGCCCCACCGCCCCCACACAGCCGGCTCCTGTCCCCTCCCCCCAAGGCACTTTCAGGCTTTAAAGGATTAGATATTGCTCACGTTTGTCAATTACTCTCTTTTCATTGCCTGCAAACTCTTGCCCTAATTATGACTGTTATCTGTATATCTAAGCCAGCCCTTGAAAGCATGAATTCTTCACAGACTATGATGCCGAGATGCGCCACATGATACCAGGAAGGGCAGCGGGATGGGTTTCCTGTGCAAGCTGGTATCACTACAGGGTGATGAATGCGAGATCTCAAGGCTGGTTATGCAGAGCTCCACCTTTTGAAGCTTTACCCAACGCAGAAAGGGGTAGTGACGGATTTCCCCTCATTCAGGAGACTGAAGACGACAGACTTTTGGGGGATAAACAGCTGAGTTTGAGCTGACTGAGGGGGGTCTTTCTGGGCTACAAACTCACAGGACCTGATAACCACCAGGAGGTAACCCTTTAAGAAAGGTTTTAATACACTTTGGAACTGATCAGGGATTCCCATGAGGACCGCTGAGGGAATGAAGGTCAACACGCATTTGGATGCTCTTCTTGTTTTATGAGAACGGGAACAGGAAGGGCAGGGATCTCACTGAATGCAGGATCTCAGCAGGACGAGGTGTCAGGATAGCACCATATTGCAGCCCATTGGAAAACATAATCCCAACTACACATACAAAATGATGGGCTCTAAATGAGCTGTTTCCACTCAACAGAGGGATCTTGGAGTCACTGGGCACAGTTCTCTGAAAACATCAACTCAGTGTGCCACGGCAGTCAAAAAGCAAAGAGAATGTTGGGAATCATTCTGAAATGGAGAGATAAGACGACAGAAAATATCATATCGCCTCTATATAAACCCATGGTACACCCACATCTCGAATACTGCCTGCAGATGTGGTTGCCCCATCTCAAAAAAAGATATATTGGAATTGGAAAAGGTTCAGAAAAGGGCAACCCAAATGATTACAGGTATGAAACTCTTCTGTACGGGGAAAGATTAAAAAGACCGGGATTATTCATCTTGTAAAACAGACAAAGGGAAGATATGAGAGAGGTCTATAAAATGAAAACTGCCGTGGAGAAAATAAATAAGGACGTGTCATTTACTCCTTCTCAGAACACAAGGACTAGGAATCACCCAATCAAATTAATAGGCAGCAGGTTTATAAGAAACAAAAGGAAGTATTTCTTCACACAACGCACAGTCAACCTGGGGAACTCTTTGCCAGAGGACGTTGTGAAGGCCAAGATTATAATAGGGTTACAAAAAAAAAACAAAAAAACACCATGAGAAATCTATTGAGGACAGGTCCGTGAATGGTTATTAGCCAGGATGGGCAGGGATGGTGTCCCTAACTTCTCTTTGTCATAAGCTGTGAATGGGTGACAGGAGATGAATCACTTCATGATTCCCTGTTCTGTTCATTCCCTCTGGGACACCTGGCGCTCGTCACTGTCGGAAGACAGGACACTGGGCTAGATGGACCTTTGGAAAGGTGGAAATCTGAGGGATTTTGGATCCATTTATGCAAATTATAGAGAGGAAAGTGGAAAATGAGAGGGATTTTATCGCAGTTGTTGATAGGAGGTAAAAGCTGAGTGTATTTCCCACCACTATTTGGTCAATGAATAGAGCGGAAATGGGCAACATTGGCAAACATTTGAGATCCATATTCAGGAATCTGAGAAAAGGTGTAAATCTGAGATTTTCGTCGTAATTTATAATTACAGAGACAGGGAAAGCTCTCAGGGGCATATTCAATTAGAAGTAGACAACTAGAGTAAAAGTGGGGCAAACGTTGAGGGTATTTTTGAGGAATCTTTGAGACGTACAGAGAAAACGTGTCACAAACTACGCAACTGAGAACATGGGATAAACGCCAAGACCGGGGGGGCTTTTATGTGGCTATTAAAGAACGAGCTGGAAAAGGGGGGACCGTTTGTGATATAAAATCCAGCCTGTCCAATACATAAACAGAAAGTGATGGTCCCCCCACCACGGCCCCCGTTCACCTGGGCAGCAGGGAGCCCTCTGAGGGGCTGACTGAAGGGGGCGGGGGGGGAGCTGGAGGGCTCCCTGGGGGCGGGGAGGGGGCGGCAGTGGGGGATGGGCAGGTAGGGGGCAGAGAGTCACTTTCCTGCCCCCCCCCGCCCAGCGCTCCCCCACCGGGGTCTCCCACTCACCGGAGCACGGGGGGTTCATGACGGGCCCCACCCCGCACAGACCCCGGAGGGGAGCCGCAGCTGCTCCTCCGACAGATCCGATACGAGGCAGCGCCTGGTCTGCTCCGGGCTCCGCCCCCAGACGCTGCCCCGCCCCTGTCTGCTCCAGGCCCCGCCCCCTGGCACTGCCCCGCCCCCGGTCTGCTCCAGGCCCCGCCCCCAGACGCTGCCCCGCCCCCGATCCGCTCCAGGCCCCGCCCCCAGGCGCTGCCTCGTGTCGGGTCTCTCGGAGGAGCAGCTGCGGCTCCGCTCCGGGGTCTGTGCTGGGGGGGCCCGTCATTAACCCCCCCGTGCCCGGCCGGGCGGGGCTTTCTCCAGCTGGGACCCGGCCCCGGGCTCTGCCCGCCCCCGACCCGGTGAGTGGGAGACCCCGCGGGGAGCGCTGGTGGGGGGGCAGGAAAGTGACTCTCTGCCCCCGGCACGGCTGGGATTGGGGGGGCAGAGACTGGGGCCCGGCGGTCGGGGTCCCTTGGGGGGTGTTGGGGGGAGAAGCCGGAGTTGCGGGGGTGGGGGTTGAATTGTCTCTGTGCAGCCAGGAAATTCCCGGGGGGAAGTGGGGGGCGGCGGGGGAGTTAATTGGATCCCCTCCCCCCCACGGGCACAAATGCCCCCCAGTTTTCCCCTTTTCCCTCTCTGTAGCTCCCACCTGGTTGTAAATTCCCCCCCACCCCCCCCATTGATCCGCTCTCTGGTCTCCCCTGATCCCCCCCCCCGTCTCTCCCTCCTCCTCACATGTCCATTGAAACTCCCCTCCCGTGGGGGGGGGCGGGATTTCCCTCCCCCCCCGTTTTATCCGCAGCGATTTGTCCCGGTGTCGGTGGGAAGTTGGAGCCCGGAGCCATCCCCCAACCTGGCTGCCCCGGCGTGGGGGTGGGAGGAGACGCCGGGTCTCTGCCGGGGCGGGGAAGGGAGGGGACGTGTCCCCCATGGGGCTGCCCCCGATCCCGGCTTCCCAGTCCCACTTGATGCCCCCAACTGCCGCACCGTTGCCCCCAGCCCCCACCTGCCCCCCACCTGCCCATCCCCCACTACCGCCCCCTCCCCTCCCCCAGGGAGCCCTCCAGCTCCCCCCCCCCGCCCCCTTCAGTCAGCCCCTCAGAGGGCTCCCTGCTGCCCAGGTGACCGGGGCCGGGGGGACGACGACGATCACTCTCCGTTTATGTTTTGGACAGGCTGGATTTTATATGACAAACGGTCCCCCCCTTTTCCAGCTAGTTCTTTAATAGCCACATAAAATCCCCCCCGGTCTTGGCGTTTATCCCATGTTCTCAGTTGCGTAGTTTGTGACACGTTTTCTCTGTACGTCTTAAAGATTGATAAAAAAGTTTGCCCCACTTTTACTCTAGTTGTCTACTTCTAATTGAATATGCCCCTGAGAGCTTTCCCTGTCTCCGTAATTATAAATTACGACGAAAATCTCAGATTTACACCTTTTCTCAGATTCCTGAATATGGATCTAAAACGTTTGCCAATGTTGCCCATTTCTATTCATTGACCAAATAGTGGTGGGAAATACACTCAGCTTTTACCTCTGTGACAAAGTGGGACTGTTCTTAATGTTCTTAATGTTTCCTCTGAATAGTGTGGGGGTGCCTCAGTTTCCCCTAGGCAGTTCTTAAGTATCTAGGTGGTGGGATAAGGGTGTATGATCGTTGCAGAGCCCTAGAGGGCAGGTGTGTGCAGGAGTCTGGACACAGAGAATGGCCGACACCCTGTTTCCTGGCCACTGATGGCCTGAGCCCTTCCCCCCTGCAAGGTGAGAGCTAAAGGGTTGGAGAACAAAGGAATCCGGTGACCTCCTGGCCCGGGAAAGGAACAAAGCCCAGAGGAGGAGGGGCTGGAGGGAGTTTCAGTTGGGGGCTGGCTGGGACATGGAGTGAAGGGCAGACGTGGTTGTCTGGCTCACTGCCCCCCCCCAAAATGGCCCCAGCTGAGGGGTCCTGTTCTCTGCACCTGCAAGCTCTGTTTTAGACCATGTTCCTGTCATCTAATAAACCTCTGTGTTACTGGCTGGCTGAGAGTCCCGTCTGACTGCGAAGTTGGGGTGCAGGACCCTCTGGCTTCCCCAGGAGCCCTGCCTGAGCGGACTCGCTGTGGGAAGGGCATGGAGGGGCAGAGGATGCTGAATGATCCGAGGTCAGACCCAGGAAGGTGGAAGCTGGGTGAGCTGTGTGTCCTGAAGACAGGCTGCTCACAGAAAGGAGACAACTGGTGGCAACGGTGGGATGTACTGCACCCCGTGGACAGCGCTTCCTGCAGAAAGTGACTGGGGAGCAGTAAAATGAAGGGGGATTGACGGGAACCAGGCGTGCTGAAGATTCAGAGAGAGACAGTTTCAGGGGGCGGTTAACTCCTGGAAGTGTGTGACCAGAGAGAAGGACTTTTGCAGTAACAGGGTTCCCCGGGGGATTGCAGCGAGCGGTCCCAGGGACGGAGGAGTCTGCCGCTCGACCCTGACAAAGAGGGGGTGACCTCGAGAAGGGCTGGCACACTAGGGGTTCTCCCTGGAAACCGTGGGGAGCTGAGAGCACACAGGCCTGTGAGTCCACAACAACTTGGGAAGGGCGGAGTGAGGGCCTGTCACCGTCTCCTGAAGAAGGACATTGTAACCCTGTACAGAAAGAGAGGGTTGAGCGTTGGAAAGTTCACCGAAGCACAGTTAATCGTGCAGCTGGAGGAGGATGACCGCTCTAAGGAAAAGATTCCTGACCTGAAATGGGGCTATAGCAGGATCTGGGAGCAGCTGGAGTGGGAGCCAGGCATCGCCAAGACTCCTGTCCCCGACCAGACGAGGATCTTCACGATCGGGTTCCCCATCCGGGGATCGGAGACGGACAGGATTGGAGCTGAGTCTGAGAGAGCAAGAGGACCGTGGGAGACAGCGAGAGCCCGAGAAAGAGCTGCAGAAGCAGCAGCAGCATGAACTGGTGATGGGGGAGTGGAGAGGCCTAGGGGACCCCCCAGGGGTGAGTGGGGATAGACCCCGGGGGGCCAGTTCCGCAGGGAACCTCGAGACTAAATTGCTGCCCCTGGTTAAGGAGGGGGGGGATGTGGATGCCCACCTCACTGCCTTTGAGCAGGCTGGAGATTTGAACCGGGGGACCCTGCGGAAAAGCCCCGGTGTCTAGCTCCCTTGCTGGGTCCCAAGGCCGTAGACTCCGTCAGCCAGATGGGTGGGGAGGTGGGCAGGCTCCCACTTCTGGTCCCAACTATATGTCTGTGTGGAGTTTCCTTGGGCCAGGCCCCTCGGACCTCCAGTGGGAGCAGAAGGTGATGGTGAATGGGGAGACATTCCTGGGGTGGCGAGATCCTGGGACAGAGAGAACTGGTGTCAGGCCCTGGGTGGTGCAGCCTCAGAGGCTGAGGGGCTGTGTGAGCTGGGTGAGGGTCCCAGAGACGAAGCCCCTCGCCCTGCCTATGGCCCAGATCCCTGTGCAGACCCAGGAGGGGTGGGGCTGGCTGGTTGTTGGGGTTCTCCAGGACACCAGCTGCAAGACCCTGTTATGGGGTGACTGTGTCTCTTTGGGACAGGATCCAGGCCTTACTCCTGTAACTGCCAAGGGTTTGAATCTGGGGAACCAATCGGTGGAGAGGGAAATGGTCGGTGCAAATGCAGATGACCTGGCTGGCAGCAGGGAGGAGCAGCTAGGCTCAAGCTATCTGCCTGACTTTAACCAGACCCCTGGAGCTGGGTGGGACAGAGAGATGCTCCCCGCCCCCCTTGCACACCGGAGAGGGGGCTCACGCTGGCTCTGATGCAGTGAGGAAAGCAGGGAGCTCGCTGCCTACCCCCACTGGGACAGCAAGGGCAGTGCTGAGCAAGGGGGGAGCTGAGACCCCAGCTGAGTGGGGGGAGACACAGGCAGGGCAGGGGATCTGTGGGGAGTGGCAAGGTGCTGGGTAAGGAGAGTCTGGATGAGCCTAGGCAGCCTTGTGAGCTGATGGCTGTGTCTAGTCAGCAGGGTGGGAAGTTGAGGAGAGTGGAAGAGGAGTGTCCCTGGACCTTACCTGTTAGCTGGGTGGAGAATTGGGACAGTGAAGGAAACATACCTGTGTCTGTCAGGGGTATTGACTTGCCAATGGAGGGAGCTACCCTGATCTCCAAGCAGTTGTCTGTGACCAGCCTTGTGTGCTGGGACAAGGGGAGAGAGGTCCCAAGCTGGGTGTCTGGGAAAGGAGAAAGTGTGTCCGGCTCTTCTTTGTCTGTGGAGCAGACAGAAGGGGCCTTTCAGCCTGTAATGGTTGAGGGTCGTGCAGTTGTCTCAGAGCTGGTTCTGGATTCAGCTAAAGCCCAGGAAGGGAAGGGTCCTAAGTTTGTGTCTGCTCGGGAGAATGGCCCTGTAACTAGGTTGCATCCAGTTGGGGTCTATGTAAAATCCCAGAGACGAGACAATTCTGGTGCTTGTATTTTGCCTGTTGCTAGTGTGTTGTTGGAAAGGGTGTAGCAACTCTGTCTAATCAGGGTGAGATCCTAGCCAGGGCACAAGGAGAGCAGGAAGGTGATGTGATTGTGTTACCTCCTGAGGGTGTGGAAACCGGTAGCAAGAAGGAAAAGATTCCTGAACTTGTGTGTGGCAAAGGGAAGGAGAATGCTTCTGACCTTTTCTCTAGGAAGTCTGTAAGTTTGCCTGAAAGGGGATTGTGTAGGAATCCGCCGGATGGGCCAGAGGTGATTCTGGATGTAAGGGAGACCCAGAAAGAGTCTGTTGTTGCTCAGGAAAGTGTTCCTCTAGAGCAAGCCCTCGGTGAAGAGGGTAAGGGCAGAATTTCTGGGAGGGGTGAATTGTTGCATAGAAAAGCCCTAGGGAAAGGAATCCTCATGGAGTCTTTGCAAGCAGTTTACTGCCACTGACGGGTGTGAAAGTGATTTAATCAAGAAAGTTTCAGTTCCTAACAGCCAGAAATTTTCTGTTGTGAATGGATCCACTGACTGTCCTGTTGAAAGACCCAGTGTGGAGAGCTTTGAGAAGGTCTCCGATGAAGTGAAAGCTGTTAAGAAAGTTAAACAGTCCCATAACCAAGTGGCTGTGTTTGGCCAGCTTGTTGGGGAGAAGACCCATTCCCAGTTTGACCCCCTGGGGTTTGGGGTGGCCAAAGGGCATGGGCCACAGAAACCTTCCCACATGTGGCCTGCGAGTGCTATCGATCACCACCGACCTAAGGGAGGGCGTGAAACTGGAAGGGCCTGGTGTAACTCCTACCGAGGAATGGGAGAGATGCTGGGGCACCCATGGGAACGTTGGTGGCTTCGAACTTCCCCAGGTCACCGGCTAAAGTGACCCCGCTCAGTTCAATCTCGAAGGGGGGAGAGATGTGACAAAGTGGGACTGTTCTTAATGTTTCCTCTGAATAGTGTGGGGGTGCCTCAGTTTCCCCTATGAAGTTTTTAAGTATCTAGGTGGTGCGATAAGGGTGTATGACCATTGCAGAGCCCTAGAGGGCATGTGTGTGCAGGAGTCTGGACACAGAGAATGGCCGACACTCTGTTTCCTGGCCACTGATGGCCTGGGCCCTTCCCCCCTGCAAGGTGAGAGCTGAAGGGTTGGAGAACAAAGGAATCCGGTGACCTCCTGGCCCGGGAAAGGAACCAAGCCAAGAGGAGGAGGGGCTGGAGGGAGTTGGAGTGAAGTGCAGGCGTGGTTGTCTGGCTCACTGCCCCCAAAATGGCCCAAGCTGAGGGGTCCTGTTCTCTGCACCTGCAAGCTCTGTTTTAGACCATGTTCCTGTCATCTAATAAACCTCTGTTTTACTGGCTGGCTGAGAGTCCCGTCTGACTGCGGAGTTGGGGTGCAGGACCCTCTGGCTTCCCCAGGAGCCCCGCCTGAGCGGACTCGCTGTGGGAAGCGGATGGAGGGGCAGAGGATGCTGAATGGTCCGAGGTCAGACCCAGGAAGGTGGAAGCCGAGTGAGCTGTGTGTCCTGCAGACAGGCTGCTCACAGAAAGGAGACATCCCCAGAGTCCTGCCCAGCTTCGTAGGGAGCAGTTCCAGAGCATCGCCCAGGGACTCCGTGACAACCTCCTATCAACAACTGCTCTAAAATCCCTCTCATTTTCCACTTTCCTCTCTATAATTTGCATAAATGGATCCAAAATCCCTCAGATTTCCAACCTTTCTCTTTCATTTCTGAACACTGATCTCAAATCTCAGTTTTCCCTCTTACGATGTCATCATCAAATGTCAATTAAAAATCCTCTTGGGTTTGGGGCTGTTCCCCATGTCTATAAATCCTAGGAACTTGTCCTTCTTTGGGGGGAACCTGTCGCCCTGAGTCCTTCTCCATCCTGGTTGGGAAATTAACCCCCCTGCAACAATGATCATCTTTCCCTCGCCTTTGAGAATCATTTGTTCCCTCCTTTCTCTCTGTTAAAAATGTTTGCTGATAAATGAGACTAGCCCTAGATTCAATACCCATCAAAGCCAGGGGCCTCCCCCTGTTTGGGGGATGGGTGGTTCCCAGTTGGTAACAGGAGAGTTGGCTGGACCCTTTTCTTTTCTCCAGCTGGCACGGGATGAGGAGGTCCCTCTGAGTGCAGCGTGGTCCAGAAGTATCCCAAACCCCATGACAAAAGGTCTCCATGAGGGGGGGCTTCCCGCAGTGCAAAGCTGTAGCCAACTCTGGGGTGGATCCACGGTGGCCATTATTTGCTAGTGACAGAGTATGGAAATTTCTTACTTATTTTGGCCCTCCATGGCTTCCCTTCTCCTGTTAAAGAGGCGTCCCCCCGGGCTCCCTCTGCCTGTGTGACTGGCCAGCAGGGGGTGGTGATAACTTTCTATCCACTTACCAGACACTGTGAGAGAACATTGTTGCTGGTGGGGGCAGGTGTCTGTGTGGGGAGATTGCAGCGGGAGCTGAAGGGGCATTGTGGTAGGGGGAGGCCTCTGGGTGGCTGGGCAGGGGGGGCCCTAGTCAGGTTGGTGGGTTCTGGAGGGTTTGGGGTTTCGGGGGGTAGTTCTGATGTGCCCAGCCCTAAGGCTATGGGTCCTGGAGGTGGGTATGGCTGGGGGCCTGTTGGCTGCAGACCAGTGGGGGTGGGGGTCTCTTGCGGAGGTGGGGCAGGGGATTAGATGCTGCCTGGTCCTGTGCCAGGGGCTCTGTCTGGGATTGCCCAGCTGGCTCCTGGGACCATTGCCATGCCCAGTGCACAGAGCTGTGGTGGGGCGGTCCCTGGCGCAGAGTGAGGGGTGGTCCTGTAAAGCGTCAGGGGGTCCTGCTGGCCGGAGGAGGGGGTCCCAGGCAAATGGCCTGGCAGATCCTGGTGGAGGGCAGGTGGGGGTCCTAGGCAGGCAATGGGGAAATCCCAGGCAGGCAGTGAAGGACTATAAAATGACTCTACACAAACAGCCCCCCACCCCATTTCTCCTGCCATTTGCAGGAGCAAATCCAGCTATGGGGGAGCAAACAACCCAGGAATGAGAGTTTCCGAGCAGACAGGCATGGAGAGGGCACAGGGAAAAGGAGATAGAGACTGACAGGGTCCGTGGGATAAAAGAGTTTTGAAAGAGATTTCCAGCTCTGTCATCTCCCCAGACAGATCTATTACTGCACTGTGGGGAGAATCACTTTCCTGTGGACGAGACGAGGATGAGAGAGAGGAAAACCCAGTTCCTGACTCCATGTCCCTCCTGCTGGGGTGTGGCTGCCGTGGGGTCAGTGTCAGAGGGAATCCTCGAAAGGGACTCCTTTGGTTCTGCTTTTTTCTAGGATTGCGTTCAGAGACTTTGTTTTGGGATGCGGGAGAGAGAAAAGAGGTTAAAAGTGTGTCTGTGGGCCTAGCCTGGCAGGAGGGGCCAGGTGTCTGCTGTAATCCAGAGATTGAGTAGAGAGTTGTCACTTTGGATGGGCTATCACCAGCAGGAGAGTGAATTTGTGTGGGGGGCGGAGGGTGAGAAAACCTGGATTTGTGCTGGAAATGGCCCAACTTGATGATCACTTTAGATAAGCTATTACCAACAGGACAGTGGGGTGGGAGGAGGTATTGTTTCATATTCTCTGTGTGTATATAAAGTCTGCTGCAGTTTCCACGGTATGCATCCGATGAAGTGAGCTGTAGATCACGAAAGCTCATGCTCAAATAAATTGGTTAGTCTCTAAGGTCCCAGAAGTACTCCTTTTCTTTTAGCATTTTCTCAGCACGGCAGAATCTCGGATCTTGCTCTGCAAGGAAAGAGCCAGGGGAACCGTGATGTGAAATGAACTAATGCCCGTTCCCAAACCTCCACAACGGCCTTCTCGCCCGATCAGGCTGCAGAACGACGCTCACGTTTCGTTCCCGTTCATCCCGTCCTCCCATGGGACAGGGGAGCGACATAGCTGCAGGGGAGCCAGCTCAGGTAGGGATTATTGGGGGGGTTCTGATCTGTTCCTGCAGGAGGGAGAGGGACAGCAAATACACGGGAGAGGGGAAGGTTTGCACCGTCTGGTTTGGAGGTTGGAGCAGGGACAGGAAATGCACAGGGTGGAGAAAGGGAGGAGACCAGGGGGTGGCAGACCTGCTGGGAGTTCTTTAATAAGTGGCCTAGATTCTTGGAACAGATGCATGAGGTTCGGAGGTGGAAATGCTCCAATTTGGTGAACAGAAAATAACGCACGTAGATGGGGCTGGGAAAAAGGACCAGACTCCTAGTGCTGGAGCCTGACCCAACTAACCAGTGGGTGCCTTTAAATATGAAGGGGGAAGCCACCACTCAGGCTTAGGGGAGATTCTCCTGCCTCATATCCAGCTCCTCACAAGGAGGAGGGTGTTGGGCTTCCTACAAGAGATCTCTCCCTAGACTCTGCTCGGGGCAGCATCTCTGGTATCAGTCTGTGGCTAGTAGGTTTGTGATGGATCTGCTGGGAGAGAGGAGGGGTGTCTCTTCGCCCCCTCACCCTGGTGTTTCCTGGGTGCTCTGAGTGGGGTGGGGGTGGGACTCTGTTGACTGCGGTCCACCCAGAGTTTCCGTTTGATTGGCTCCTCTCCCCCGTGAATAGTGGGGCTGTGAGTGGGGCAGCAGGTCCTGAGTGTGGGGCTCTGGCTCTTTCAGGGGCCGGTGACCTTCGAGGAGGTGGCTGTGTATTTCACCAGGGAAGAGGGGGCTCTGCTGGACCCCGCTCAGAGAGCCCTCTCCAGAGATGTCATGCAGGAGACCTATGAGAATGTGACCTCGCTGGGTAAGGGTTCCTGTCCCCTCGGTTCTTGGAAGGGGAACTGAAGAGATGAGGTTCACGCCACCCCCACAATGCCACCTCTGCTCTGTCCTGTTCCAGCATCACCCCAGCATGCCAGTGACACACACACGACCAGAGACCCTCCCCTGCTGCTGAACGCTGTGGGAAGAGAGCACAGGAGCAGAATCGCACAGTGTCAAATATCTCCTGTTTGCGCAAGTAAAACGGGGGGTTAGGTCCAGCATAACGAGCAGAAGCTTCCTACCCCTGGCCTTCTCTCAAACCCTGAGCCTTTCCACCCAGACCAGAATGTGCTTGGGGTGTAAGAAGCAGGCTGCTGGGGTCAGAGCGGCTGGTCCAGGGTTACTGATCACACAGACCTTGAATGCTGGCTGGGGGAATCCAGACAAGGGAGCTCCAGCAGCAGAACATTGGAACTCAGCCAGGATTACAGATGACACAACTCCTCACTGCCCTGGATTGCCCCATGCATGGGACAATGGCCTTGGTTGCTGGTGAAAATCCTTGAGACCTGGAGAGTTGCTCCCCCCATCCCCATGTGCACTAACCACAATCTCTTCTCTGTAGACTTGTTTTTTTGAGTCCCTCATTCCTGAAGTCACATGACCCCGATTCTTATTTTTCACATTCTGCTTTTCTAGACTATTTAGAGGCTGTTGCTTGTGAATGATAGTTTCTAATTTCCCAGTGTTCTCCACAGCCAGGGATTTTCCTACTCCCTCCCATTGCACTGGACTCACTAGGTTCCCTGGTATTTAAGAACGGCCACACTGGGACAGACCAAAGGTCCATCTAGCCCAGTGTCCTGTCTTCCGACAGTGACCAGCACCGGGTGTCCCAGAGGGAATGAACAGAACAGGGAATCATGAAGTGATTCATCTCCTGTCACCCATTCACAGCTTATGACAAACAGAAGTTAGGGACACCATCTCTGCCCATCCTGGCTAATAACCATTCACGGACCTGTCCTCAATAGATTTCTCATGGTGTGTGTTTGTTTTTTTTGTTTCCCTATTATAATCTTGGCCTTCACAACGTCCTCTGGCAAGGAGTTCCCCAGGTTGACTGTGCGTTGTGTGAAGAAATACTTCCTTTTGTTTCTTATAAAACTCTGCCTATTAATTTGATTGGGTGATTCCTAGTCCTTGTGTTCTGAGAAGGAGTAAATAACACTTCCTTCTTTAATTTCTCCACAGCAGACATGCTTTTACATATCTACATATTCTTACATATCTCTCCTCATACAGAAGCTGTTTCATACTCCTAGTCCGGGTTTTTTTGCCCTTTTCTGAACCTTTTCCAATTGCAATGTATCTTTTTTGAGATGGGCCGACCACATCTGCACACAATATTCAAGATGTGGGCGTACCATGGATTTATACAGAGGCAAGTTATGTACTGTCTTATTATCTATCCCTTTCTTAATGATTCCCAACACCCTGTTTGCTTTTTGACTGCCTCTGCACCCTGAGTGGATGTTTTCAGAGAACTATCAACAATGACTCCAAGATCCCTCTCTTGAGTGGAAACAGCTATTGTAGACCCCATCATTTTATATGTATAGTTGGGATTATGTTTTCCAATGGGCTGCACTAGGTGCTATCCTGACATCTAGGACTGCTGAGATCCTGCATTCAGTGATATCCCTGCCCTTCCTGTTCCCTTTCTCCACTGAACCCCACCAGCCCATTCTTAGTGTTCCCAGCTTCCCCAGGACTCTCTCATTGTGTCTGGACCTCTCTCTCTCTCTGCAAGAAGCAGTTCCAGGGAGACTTGTCCTCTGTCTGGAGTCTTCAACTTCTGGGACATGGATTTACTTTCTCTGTGTTTTAGGAGATGCTTTGAAATTGAGTGTCTGTGACATTAACCACAGTGCAATCTTGACTGGTTGAACAGCTGTTTCCCCTCAGTTGCCCAAGCTGGGGTGGCTTTTACACTGCTTTACTGTGAGAACAGCCACTCCTGGGCAGTTAACACCCAGTCTCCAGCATGTAACTCGCTGCCAGCTACACAGTATTGAGCGCTGTTAGTCAGCGACTCACGAATTACAGTGCACCGCAGGAGAACCCCAGAAAATTCTCTGGTCCCGGACTTTTGTGCATCTTTCACTGTCCAGCACACTACTGAACGACGCAAGGTCATATGAAGTCTGTCATTTCATCAGTGGAAAATGACACGTGCCAGCCTTGTTATCCCAAATGGATTTTCCAACACACTTTAATCCCAACACACTGGTTAGATGAAACAATAAAATGAGATGGCTAACTACCGGCAAAAAAACCATATTAATTGACTACAGGTAATGAGGTATAAAAGCCAGAATTGTTTACAAAAGAAATGCAAGATAAAACCCAAACTAACATCTAAGTTAACAAGCTAAAACGGATACAAAGCAAATGTTTCTCTCACTATATCCTGAGGCAGGCTGGCTGTCCTTTCAGCCAGAAGTCCCCCTAATTCGCCCCGGCTGCCAAGTTCAGTTTCTTCAGGAGCTGTCATGAGCAGAGGAAAAGGGGGAGAGAGAGAGTCTCAAGCATTTTCCTCGCCTCTTTTTATAATTCAGTCCTTTGTACTACAAACAACTTCAGTTCTCAGCTGAGTCATGGTGACCGGCTGTCTGTTGTAGCTATGAGCTTCAAGTGGTCCCTGTGAAGGAATGTAAATGTCTTCTTCACACCTTCCCCCTCCTGGAGAATGGCAATTTGACCAGCTGCTTGCCTTGCTGTCTCTGAGGAACTGGTCTGAGGGTGTTCCACAGAATTGTAACTTTTTCACTAATAGGATACAGTAAAATCTCATAATTTTACATAGTGTTGCTACACATATTTTAACAGGAGGATAATATTCTGTAGATTATGCATTTTCAAATGATACCTCAAACAAGCCATACTATGTAAATAATTGATCATAGTTTTCTAGAAGAGTGAACATAGGGGTTGTGACAGGGTCAGGCCAGATGGCTAAGTAGGTCCCTTTTCCTTGGGTAAAGCAACAGAACAATCAGGAACCTTCTGGAGACCAGTAAGACAGGCTGATCCGAACACCTGCAACCAATCAAGAAGCTACTTGAATCAATTGAGGCAGGTAATCAGGGCACCTGGGTTTTAAAAAGGAGCTCACCTCAGTTAGTGAGGTGCGTGTGAGGAGCTGGGAGCAAGGGGCGCGAGGAGCTGAGAGTGAGAACACGGACTGTTGGAGGACTGAGGAGTACAAGCATTGTCAGACACCAGGAGGAAGGTCCTATGGTGAGGATAAAGAAGGGGTTGGGAGGAGGCCATGGGGAAGTAGCCCAGGGAGTTGTCGCTGTCGCAGAGCTGTTCCAGGAGGCACTCTAGACAGGTGCATTCCACAGGGCCCTGGGCTGGAGCCCGGAGCAGAGGGTGGGCCCGGGTTCCCCCCAAATCCTCCCAACTCCTGGTCAGACACAGGAGTCGTCGGCCTGGACTCTGGGTTCAGAAAAACGGCCAAGCTGAGGGCTGCCGGGAAGCTCCAAGGCGAGCAAATCCGCCAATAAGCGCAAGACCCACCAAGGTAGAGCAGGAACTTCGTCACAGGGTACAGACTGTGCCTGTCTGTGTGTGTCCCCAGCAGATATGTGGGTATTTCAATCCCTCATAAGCAGAGTGCTCAGCATCTTCAGGGACCCAGGGAGCTGGTCCTGGGAATTCACTGGTTTACTTGGCGTGACACTGTAGGGAATTGTGAGACACTTCAATAATAATTAATAATAAAATACCAATATGATGAAATTGCAATGAATCATGCTAGATATGCCATGTAAGGTGTCAGTGAAAATGCTATGATTTTCCAAGTATGATCATTTTGTTTCTATGTTTTGTACCACCTTTGTGTTGTGAGTTATAGACATGTAGGGTATATCTGTATTTCCAGACTTGTGCAGTGTTTCTGGGTGACACCCCCGGACAGACTGGCATCAGCACTGCCGAGCCTCTTCACTGGCCTGTCAAGGGTCATCAGCTGTACAATGAGCCCATGAAAAGAACCAAGGGGATACACCTATTGAGTCAGCAAGACATGCAGGGGTATGCCTGTGTACTGAGACCTCCAGGGCTTTTCCATGCCATGTGCTGTGAAGCTTGTGTTTGGGACACAGGAAGTACAAGCCACAAGGCAAAGGGAATAGAAAGGGCAGCTGCATCATCTTCATTTTCTCTTCAATCCCTCTTCCTACCTCTGGAGCAACTTCTCTGCAAACTGAAGCCTTGAACAAAGGACTGAATGACCCATCCAAGCTGTGGATGTGTTCCAGACGGACTTTCAAGCCAGGAACTCACCAATACTGTGAAGAACCCGATATATAGATTTCTGAATGTATCTGACCTTTCCTTCTTTCCTTTAGTTTAGAGGCTAAAGGATTGGCTGGCAGCCTGGTATTTTGGGTAAGATCCAAACCTTTTTTTTAAATTCAGGCTTGACAAAGCCCTGGCTGGGATGATTTAATTGGGGATTGGTCCTGCTTTGAGCAGGGGTTGGACTAGATGACCTCCTGAGGTCCCTTCCAACCCTGAGATTCTATGATTCAAACCTGTGCTGACCTGGTAATATGGCTGACCCTTTGGGGTCAGAACATTGTGTTTCTGTGACCAGAATTTTTAAATAAGCTCTCACTGTACCGAACATAGGTGCTGATTGGGAGTCAGAGAACTGGAATGCAATAAAGGGGACTGTGTGATCTTTTTCAGCTTCTCAATAACCAGTGTGGGGGATCAGAAGCATAGTTTGTGATTGTCGGTGATTTTAACTTCAGTGTTAGCCATCAGTTCTGGGAGCATCTGCTCTCCCTTTTTTAGCCTGCCCTGACCTTAGCGTTTTCAGTCAGGACTCCCCAAGGCACACCAGGTCACACTAAGCACTGAAGTGAAATTAATAGTATGTTTTGCTTTTTTTATGACAGAGTCTTATGCAATCACCTGAACTCCTTTGTTTTCTTTCATCTGAGCAGGGTTTCCCATTTCCAAACCTGATGTGTTTTCCCAGCTGGAAGAAGGGGAAGAGCCATGGGTCTCAGAGCTCCAGGGTTCAGAGGAAAGACAGACCCTGAGAGCTCCCTGCAAAGGTGAGGAAACATGAAACCAACTCAGAATCTGTAAGTGCCTGAAGGAAACATCTGGGATGCCCTACGAAGCCCTTGGGAGGTCACTCAGTTCATTATTGTCCCGAGCAGGGGTCATAACCTCAGGGTAACCAGAGCTCATGGCTTCCTGTAGATCCTAGCAGACATCAGGCAGTAGCTTCCTCCCTTCCCCCCATGAATTTGGATGGGATGTGAAGGCTGAATTGATCCCCTCCTCTCTCCCATTTAGGGGAAGTGTTTGGAGGAGTTCAGTTCCTGTTTTTATTTGACCTCTCTCCAGCACTTTTTTTCGTTGGCCTTCCCCTTTCCATCCCTGTTTGAGGTTTCTGTCTCTACCGCAGCAGGTGATGCGATGGCATGTGAGAAAGAGGAGCAGAATTCTCAGCAGGAAGATGCTGGGCAAGTGGATAAACACAGAGCATTATCACAAAGATCGGAAAGGAACGTGTCCAGGAGTCATGAGCAGGGAAAATCCTGTGAGATTCAGCACAGACCAGAGAGAGAGCAGGGAAATCGGCCAAGGGATAAAGTGGGTAAATTAATTTCCTGTCGGGGAACTCAGAAGGAGCTCAAGGAAAGCACAACACAGCAGGAAATCCTCAGGGGAAAGACAAAAAATGCATGCACTGAGTGTGGGAAAAACATACATGACCAGTCAGCCCTTATAAAGCATCAGAGAATCCGCGCAGGAGAGAGGCCCTATGAATGCCGTGAGTGTGAGAACCTTCAATCGCAGCTCAAACCTTGTTACCCATCAGAGAACCACACAGGGGAGAGGCCCTATGAATGCCGTGAGTGTGGGAAAACCTTCTCTTGGCACTCAGCCCATGTTAGCCATCAAAGAATCTGCACAGGAGATCAACACCATAAAAACCTCTAGGGCTATCCGTACTTTTTTTTCTTTAATACTTTTCCTGATTCCCACATAGTAACTTTTAAAGTTGTTTGAACTGTTTGCAGCACCGTTATCCCTCAGCGTGTCCAAATGAGTGGCCCATTTTTGCCTTTTGCAGTTCACCCTGTTTTGAGGTGGACCCGTTTGTCCTTCCTATCTACTCCATTGTCTCATGAATAATTTGAGTGTGCCCTTCCTATCAGGAACCAGGGAGCATCACATCTATACCATTCCTCCTACTGCAAAATTATTATTCGGAATCACCAATGATTCAGATTATATCATTGCCAGTTGTTCTCACGTTGCTCTGGGTTGTGCTGAAGAGCAGTTATATTGGGAACTTTCCCAATTATATTTAAAGGAAGAGGAGCAGGGGCAGGAAAAGAAGTGTCATTTCAGCCTCTGTGACACTGGAAGGAGATGGGGTGACTCAGAGATTCCCTCCTTCCCCATCACTCCAGACCTGTTAACTCTGCATGGCTCAGACAGGAGGGATCTTCGTCACATTCTATCCCTCCACTTCTCAAAGTGTCACGTGATGAAGCGGTCTCAGCTGTCTGTGCTTGGAGACGATGCTTTGACTTCTTTAATCCTATATCAGAGTCGCTATGCCTGGAGATGAAAGTGTCAAAAACCTGGAAGGGGAATTCAGATGGATCCCAAGCACCGTGTGATCATTTGGAGTTTAAATCCCAGGTTCCATCAATTGGTAAAGCCACTTCTGGCAAGGGGGCTGTTTTGTCCCCCATTATGGGGGATGCTAGGTTACTAAAAAAATTTTAAATAACCTAACTAATTCTATGGCATGGGGAATGGTCCCCTTCATGATGCAGATGTTGAGGAAATAGAAGTGGGTTTTTTATTGAATTTATCCTTTGTAGGTGCTAAAAAAAGTGTATGAAATGAAATCAGTGTTGGAAATCTAATAGCTGCAGAAAAATAGCTAGTTTTGAATAGAAACTCCAGCTCTGATAACTAACAGGCCTGTATCCAGTCCCTTGCCTGGAATTGTGCCACCAAATTAAAGAAAAGCCGGGCATGTTTCAGGAAGCCATTCCTCACGAACACTGCTGAGATTTTGAGTGCTTTTGTAAAGGATTCTACTTCAGGGAAGTGTACATTTACCCTAACCAAGGCCAAGGATTTGGAAAGAACTGGGGTTGAATGAGTACATGCTCCGTTCTTGGTTTCCATCCCAGTAAAAGAAGCTATGGTGACCAAAGCCCCAAGGAAAATTGTTTGTTTGTACAACTCACTGATTACAGATCCAAAGCATGCCAGGGTTAGATTGAGAACAATCATCCTTCACCATTTGGATCCAAAGAGAGAGAGTGCTTCATAGGACATTCCCTCCTCATGGATTCCAAACTGGGTGCCTGATCGGGTAATGTCAAAGTCAGATTCAGGACTCACATAATTTGTCAGACCATTCTGTTTATTAGCAAAGCACTTTGCCAATGCACACAGATATGTGAGCCCCCTGCAAAGGCTCAAGCTAACTTATTTATACAGATAAGCCAATTTAACATAAGAGACAAAAGGAAGCAGAAACTGACAAATATACATACATATCTTACTTGCATACTAATGTTTACCAATCTCCCAGCTCAGTAGGAGCTCTAAGTTAATTAGTTTGAGGACCCATTCTCTCACACTCCTTAATGTTTCTCTTCTTGACAACTATATTTCAACAAACCCTTCAAGTAGCATTTCTTTAATGAATTCTAATTTCAATATAATTCATTCTATTTTCACAGAAACAAGGACTTTCAGGCTGTGGAAATGATGGTAACCAATGAGGCAACGAACGTGTCCGGTTCCAATTTCAGACTTCCAGATACTCGCATGTTGAGTCCTGATTCTCTGGTTTTGTGTCTGATGCTCCGGCTTCACAATAAAGCTGATGCTGGCACAGCTGCCCCCATGTAGCTGCACTGGTGTAGCATGCTATTACAGATGCTCTAAGCCAATGGGAGAGATCTCTCCCGTCGGACTTCATTAGTCCAGCCCCCTCAAGCTATATGTCCTGCTGACGTAGCGCTATCTACACAGGGCGTTAGGGCTGTGTAACTACATTGCTCAACTCTGGATTTTTCACACCCCTGAGCAATATAGTTATACCGATAAATGCCTTTAGTGTAGGACAGTTTTCTCTTGTGTTTTATGCATTTACATCCCTTCTCCTCTACCTCCTCCTACTTTGAAAGATTAAAAAGTGTGAAAAGAGAGATTTTTTTTTCCTCGTGATGCAAACATTCCCACATAGGAGACCCCTTCCACCAACACACATGGCAGAAGAACCAGCGATATGTGAACTCAGAGAATTGGTTGGGACCTACGTTGGGACAAACCAGAACTAGAGCCAAGGTTCAGTTGTTGGCAACGGGGATTAAAAGAAAATGAACTCATATGACAAGAATTTGAGCTCTTTGAATATGTTATTGTTTCCAATGAAAATGAATTTATTGGTTAAAGAGTAGGAGACTAATTGTGTGATAATCTGAATCACTTTGTAAAACAAAGTGTCTTGTTTAGTGACAGCTGATCTTGAAAAGTTAATTTGCTTTAATTTACGCCCTGTAGTGTAAGGAGTTCTGGTAGAAAACCTCACTCTAATGGGTGGGGTGGAAGAATGTGTGTGAGAGTGTATAAGTGAATATTGGCCCAGTATAGATTTTAAATTTTTGTGTTTCAAATAGAACTTATTTTGCTTAGTTTCAAAGTCTATTTCTAGTGAAAGCAAAATTATTCAAAGAGACAATTTGTAGAAGTTTTTCAAGTTCTTATACTTCCAGTGTTTGAAGTATAGACAGAGCCTGAGACAGACCGATCCCCTGTGGGAAGTGAGTCATGACATGAATTCCAATTTTGACCCATTTCCCTATATGTGAGGGAGGTACTAGTATGGAGGGCTGGGCCAGCTGTCCGATCGCCTGGTTCCTCAACTCTAGCTACAGCTCTTCGTACCCATCCACCCAAAGACTGAGAGAAATGGAGAGTTCCAACCGTTGTTATTTTAGTATCTTATTGTTCCTTTCTCTGTTTTTTGTGCTGGTCTTTCTGTTATACCAGGGGGTGAGGGTATAGCTCAGTGCATGTTGTGACAAAGCTCTGTCCTTGTCTCTATGGGTCCCACGTTTCCTGGTGGATTTTGCTAGCCTCAGAGACTCACTGTGACCGTCCACATAGCCCTTCTCTCTCCCTAGAGGCAAGGGCCACAGCTTACTGAGCCATCATAAGCCAGCAAGGGAGGTGAGGAGAATCAACCCTCCCTCGCACAATCTCTGTTTCCCAGTATCCATGATTAATCAAGAAGGAGAGGAGAGGGGAGGGGAGGGGGGAGCCTGGGCCTACCCTCTACTCTGGGCTCCAGCCCAGGGACCCTAATAGTAGCAGCTATGGTAGCTGACTTTTGGGAAATAGGACGTGTACAATTCCCTGGGCCGCTTCCCCACTGCAGCCCCCACTCAGTATCTCCTTCGCTGTTACCTCAGGGCCTCCTTCCTTGCACCTGATGTGGATTTGCACTGCTTGGTTCCTCCAACAGCACGGCTTCCTCCTACAGATCCTGACACATGCGCCTCACTGACGAACTGGGAGGCTTTTCACTAGTTCCAGCCAGGCCTTGATGGGCTTCAGGTATTCCAATCAACCTAGCTATCTCCACTGCTTTCTAGAAGGATCTTAATTGGCCCCAGGTGTCTTGATTAACCTGAAACAACTGCCGTTTGGTTACTATGGTACCAAGGATTTGTTTAGCCTGGGGCTAAAATACCTGTTCCTCACGACTTTACTATAGCCGTCTTGCCTTGCCCCGTCGCAATGTGTGACAAAAGCTTATTGGTGCCAATTGGCAAAGGGGTCACTGTCATTCACAAGCAACTCCTGTCTCAGACCTGACAAATTCACCACACCTAGGACCCAGAGCAGGGGTGGTGGAATCTTCCTTACAGTGGGGGGGCCACCGGCGTCCGAACTGTGACGCCCCCATGACACCCCTTTCGCCCCAGCCCTCACTCACTCCGCCCCTTCTCCCTGAGGCCCCAATCTCACACCGCCCCTTCTCCCTGATGCCACCCCTCCCTCCGAGGCCACACCCACAGAACGCCTCTTCCCCCAAGCCTCCACCTTGTTCCCCCGTCCGTCGTCCGTTCTTAGGGCTGCTAAAAAGCGCTGGGCCCATGGCCCTCTAAACCCCCCTTGTCCTGCACCCTGACACACAGCCAGGCAGGCAGCAGTGTGTGTGAGTGTGTGTATGTGACAGAGACTGCTGGGCTGTGCTGAGCCAGTGCGGGAAGTGGGGGCTGATGTCGGGGCTGTCGCGCTCTCCCTGACTCAGGACTGGGGTGTCCCTTCTCCCCCTGACTCAGGACTGGGGTGTCCCGCTCCCCCTGACTCAGGACTGGTTGCTTCCAGCAGCTGTCTGAACTTAGGGACAGCGTGCCAACCCACTCACTCTTCCACAACACACACGCTCCCCGAACACACACACTGTCTGTCCCCAACACACACACACTCTCTGCCCACCATGCCCACGGCAGCTGAAAAGCAGCTGGCAATCGAGTCGGATGCCCATGGAACAATCGGATAGAGAAACCTGCCTCGTGTGGCTGCCCACGAGGCATTGCAAACCCTTCCCAAAGCACCCTGCGGCCAGTTGCACAGTGGGGTAGCGTCCCACAATGCACTGCTCTCTGTGGCGATCCAAGAGCTGCTAGCCTGGATGCGCTCCGGTGACACAAGCAGCCTAGTGTGGACATGCAACAGCGGCTTAATTAAAATGCTTTAACTAAAGCAGCATAACTCTGTCATATAGAGACGTAGCCTGGCTCCCACTGGGGCCAAGGATGCTCAGGCACTGAAACTGAAGAGCCACAACTTCCTCCGGGCAGGTGCCTTGTGGGAGGGGCAGAGAGGTGTGAGCGGTTCTCAGGGCAGGTGAGGGGAGGGGACAGAGAGGAGTGTGTGGCAGGCTGGGCAGGTCTCATGGGAGGGCTCAGAGAAGTGTGGGTGGCGGGCAGAGTCTGTCTCAGGAGAGGGGGCAGAGAAGTGTGGGTGGCAGGCAGACCGTGGGGTAGAGGGCGGAGAGGCACGAGCAGCCGGCAATGAGGCCTTGGGGGAGGAGAGGAGCGAGTGAAAGGTGGACCAGCAGGCCTCAGCCAAGGAGGCAGAGTGGGTGGGAAGAAGTCCCCCTGTTAATCCAGTGCTATCTACACTGGGATTAGGTTGGCATAATGGCATTGCTCAGGGGGGTTAAATTTTTTACCCCGCAAAGTAATGTCGTTACACTGACTTAATTTTGTAGCGCAGACTTGTCCAAAGAATCACACACACACCTTGGGAGCAAAACTTCACCTGCTTCTCTGCTTTACAGAATCCAACACAAGCAACGCTTGTCCGGGCGTGGGGGGCGTTGGCAGGGAGTCAGGTGTGGGCAGACACCATACGTTAGCCAGAGACGGGCACCATGGCTTAGCCGGCTAAAGCACCTGTCTTGTAAACAGGAGATCCTGGGTTCAACTCCCAGTGGTGCCTTGTTGAGTGGCTTTTGGGGCACCTGGTACTGGCTGCTGTCAGAAGACAAGATACAGAGATAGGTGGACCTTTGGTCTAGCCCAGTGATGCTGGTTTTGCTGTTTAAATTACACGCACAGGCACTGATGATAGAGTGACTGAAAGTTTGGGTGTTAAGAGCTGATAGGTCAGTGGTGCAGTCCCCTCGCAGATGACCCCCTCCCTCTGGGACAGGGGCAGGTCTGAGCTCTCACACCAAGTGGCTCATTGGGGCTGTGTTAGCCGACGGCCAAGGATGTTTGGTGAGGTGCCAGCTATGCCCGTTTATACCATCCATGACTTTAACCGCTAGGACGCACTGTCCCTTCGCGGCGGGCAGCCCGGGCTAGGCTGACGGATGCCCCAAGGTCCTAACCACCCGTGACTTTAACTGCTAGAGCTCAGAGCTCCTTCGCAGCGGGCAGTCAATACTGACTGACAGGTGCCCCAATGGCAGCACTAAGAGCATCTCCACACCCGTGACTTTAACTGCTAGAGCTCAGAGCTCCTTCGCAGCGGGCAGCCAGGATTGACTGACAGATGCCCCAAGAGTTTACCCCGTGGAGGCGGCACAACTCAACGCTAGGCTCTTAGTACTCTCACCTAATGGCCAGGCTTTAGAGCCAAAACGGCTGAGGTTCTTTAATTGTGTCGGCTGCTTTACAGTAAACCAGAGAAAACAAGTCAGGCTTATGCACAAATGGTTACCAAAATTTATTAAGCTAGATTCTAATCATGTGGTTACAAAATTGCTAGTGCCTACTTATTTAAATGTAGAGATGTTACACACACAAACAAGTTACAAAACTGAAGCCACAATCCCAAAGAAAGAAAACAAAGTATAGAGCTCTATTTCAAAATATGTGTACACTAAAGATAGGAGATCAGGTGTGGGTGCTTCTTACCCTCCTTGCATCTCTCAATTCCAGCGGTGCCAAGCCAGGATCGGTCACTCAATTCCACGGAAAGACGAATAAGGGACAAGGCGTAGGGACCCTCTTAGCTGCAAAAGCCTTGGGAGGCTGTCACTTATCTGACCAGCAGATAGATAGTGAAAAGCACTCCAGAATCATGGTGCTGTAGGTCCCCTACTTATACCTCTGTACTCCTTTATTCTCTTTCTCCTTTCTTATGCCAAATTGAGGCTGGTCTGTCGGGGTGACGCCAGCTTTCGCAAGAGTAGTTTACACTTGCAAAGGAGAGAAACAATAAGTTTCGACTACTGGACACTTCTTTTATCAGGGTAAATATTTTCCCACCTAGGATGTTGGGGTGTGTGCATCACGCTATTTAGTAGGGGCTAAGAGCCATGTCTGTCACAGGGCCTCTGCCTGCTGTGAGCTTAATCCTTGTATCTGTTCCCAGAGGCACATTGTAGCAGCACACCTGTGCTTTCACAGCTTCAAAGGCTGTGCTGGAATATATGTTAAGTGCCCTGTTCCTGCTTCCTCCTGTGTTTCCAGCAATGCTGGTCTGAGGGGGGGGGGGGGGGGGCTGACTGTCTGGCTACATTCCACCCCCTGATGCACCACACTACATCCCAGATTGCAAGGTGGCGGTGATGCCAGCACCTCTTGCCCTCCTTGGGGAAATCTAGAAATACCCAACAACCAAATTAGAGGATGAGGGTTCGCGGAATTGGGTAGGATCCCTTTTTAGCTCTAGGTATCTGATTTGCGTGGAGGAAAGAGCAGTTTGAATCAAACGCTTCATAATACATAAAGTTACACAAAAAAAATTTACAATAATTAAAATGGTTAAAACAGTATTCACAACCGAATGTAAAAACGGGGAGAGGGAGAATCCCAAGTGTTGAGCTAACCATTGCATCCATGAGGTTTGTCCATTCTCAGCCACTGCATGCACTGGTACAAATTCAATTCCCAGTGCATTGGTTGAATCTAGCAAGGTGCACATCCAGCAATTTGTAGCACCAGCAGCTGAGGCGATGGTTTGGATTGCTCCCCGAAGAGGATGTTCTGGTATTGCCAAGGTGACTGGAGCCAACAGAAGGATCATGAGGGCTTGCAGGAACATATCTCTGGTGGGTCGTGTTCTAGCTAAAAAACTTATTTTAACACTAAAAGCAAAAATTACACCTGCTATTATAAGTAATGGCAAATATATCAACAGTCCATAATAGTCTCTAGTGATCAAACAGGTCTGCTGCATGGTCCATTTTGCTGACAGGTTAGCTGGCAGGTTGCTCGGAACCATGGGACCATTCCTGCAATAAATCACATGGTCAGCCGGTCTTGGATGCGATCCAAGCCTCTGTAATGGTTATTAGCCTTTTATCAGCATTTAAGGCACTCCATACACCTTTCTCTTTATAGGCGTGCAAAACGCAGGTAAAGGTTCCCAGGGCTGGGTGTTTAATCACAACAGTGTCTCCGGGGGCATACTTGGAACTGTGCAGTGGTGTTCTGGCAGGGGAGATAGCTTTCCCTGTAGGGAAGAATCCCCTGCTGATTGGACTTCCTGTAGGAGTCTGTCTGTTGTTTAATCTCTGCACCACTTCGTCCAGTCTGTCTCCCCACGTGCCATCAGTAGGCTTCAAGTGATTCTTTAGCAACCCATTCCAGCGCTCGATCATGCCATTAGATTGAGGTCGATATGGAAGGTGGAAGGTCCATTGGACTCCATGGTTAAGGGTCCATTCCCTTACAAGTTTATTCTTAAAATGCAAACCATTATCTGATTGGATTTCTTGAGGCATTGGGACAATTGCTGTTAAGCGGTTTAGTCCCATAACTGTGGACAACCCTGTTGCCAATCGGGTTGGATATGCAAAACCAATCCCTGAAACAATTTCTACTCCAGTCAAGATGTATTTCCACCTCTGCCTTGTAGTGGGCAGTGGTCCGACATAGTCGACCTGCCAGGTTGCCCATAGTGTTTTTCCATCTCTTAGCCTGGCAAACCTTTGTCCTTCTGCTATATGTTTTCTAGTCTCAGCACAAATAGTGCAGGCTTGCACCAGGTCTCTAGCCTGTCTGTGGGTGATAGGCCACCCCCTGATATGTGCTTGCCGCACTAACTCATCACTTCCCGTGTGTCCTAAATTATCATGTAACCATGAATATAAGCGTTCCCATTCTACTTGTGTGGTAAAGAGCTGGGCAGCTGCATCGGCTAAATTGTTTAACTGTGCAGCTGGGGTATTATTCCTCTGATGAGCTGAGACATGTCCTATAGACAGGGGTTCTTGCAGGCCATGCTGATATAACCACTGCCAGTATTCCAGTCCCCAGACTGGTTTACCTCCTATTTCCCAGTGGTTATTTTTCCAGTTAGTGATCCACTGAGTGGCACCTGCCCGTACTGCATAGGAGTCCGTATATACTGCGGTGGCTCCTGCTTCACAGGCCAGTTTAATTGCAGCCAATTCTGCAAGTTGTGCTGACCCATCAATTTCAGCAGTTAGGGGTGCTGCAGAGGGGTCTGCAGGCACTGCTGCAGCTTTTCCCTTCCATTTTCCTTTAACCAGCCTGGCACTGCCATCAGTGAACCACACTCCCTCAGGCTTAGAAGGATCAAATGGGGCAGCATCCTTAATGGGAGACTGCTGTGGAGGTAGGCGGTATTCATCAGGCATTCCTACTTTCCATAGGGATTCCTGAATCATAGTGGGGTTTTGTGCAGTGTCTGCACTCTCTACCCTGTGGTGTATGTAAAGTGCCCATCTTTGGATAGTCATCTTTTGTGCTACACCAGGTGGTAACTCTTTCCCTTCCAATATAGGTGTAATGATTGGAAGAGGAGTGTGAATTGTGATGTCCTTATCCTGAGTTAATTCCTCAGTTTCTCTCAAGGCTGTGTAAGCTGCCAGAAGGACCTTCTCATAAGGTGTGTAGTTAGCCTGTGACCCTTGCCATGACTTGGAACCAAACTGAATTGGTCGTCTGGGAGCAGAGTCACTGTCTTGCCAGAGAGCATAAGACATTCCAGTGGCTCCCACAGTTAGGTACAAATGGAGTGGGGCTTCAGGATGTATGGGACCCAGAGCCTGATAGGTGTGTATCTCCCCTATCAGTTGCCTGAGGGCTTCCTCATGGGCAGGAGCCCATTCCCAGGCAGCACTTTTCTTTAACAAATTGTACAATGGTCTGGCTATAATGGCAAAGCCAGGTACATGTTTTCTCCAAAACCCCAGGGTTCCCAAAATCTGTCTCAATTGATCTTTACTTTCAGGGGAGGGTGCCTGATTTAGCTCTTGCACAGTGTCATTAGGCACAGACCTCCTACTTCCCATCCATACAGTACCTAAGAATTTTATCTCTTGGGAGGGACCTTGGCATTTCTCAGCTGGTAGCTCTAAATTAAGGGCTTCTAGTGCTCCTTTGATTTGATTCATAGCCTCCTGTACCTCTTCTGAGGTTTTCCCACCTATTAAGATGTCATCAATGTATTGCACAGTTTGTACATTGTGTGGCAGTATAAGGTCATCTAGGACCTTTGCCAGTGCCCCATGGCAAATAGTGGGTGAGTGTTTAAACCCTTGTGGCATTCGGGTAAAAGTGTATTGTACACCTTTCCAAGTAAAAGCAAATCTTTCCTGGTCAGCTGGTTGCAAAGGGACCATGAAGAACATGTCCTTTACATCTAATACTGCTAGCCAGGGTTTATCCCAGGTTTGTATGGTGTTTACAATATCTGTTATGCTAGGGACTGCTGCAGTTAATGGTCCAGTGTTACTGTTTAGCTTCCTATTGTCTATAGTGAGTCTCCATTTGCCATTTGGTTTCTTGATGGGCCACACAGGAGAATTA
This sequence comes from Lepidochelys olivacea, assembly GCF_965140295.1. Lineage (NCBI taxonomy): Eukaryota > Metazoa > Chordata > Testudines > Cheloniidae > Lepidochelys > Lepidochelys olivacea. Next base: position 4,957,638 of record NC_140414.1, on the reverse strand, counting down.
AACGAGAGTGGGTACGAATTAAAATTCCTCGCTGTTCCAAATCTTTGATCAGGTCAGTAACAGGGCTTATGGCCTCAGCTGGGGCATTATACTGCTTTGTGTTTGTTACTGTTGAGGGCGGGAGAGCAGGCGTACTGCTAAGTAAGTTTACAGAATAGTGGGGAGGGCTTTCCTCTTCCAGGTGGGTGGCATGAGGAACAGAACTGACTCCAAAAGCCCATCTTTCCCCATTAATCCTTCCCTTCTTTCCTCTTAAAACGTCCATGCCCAGTATGTTGGCATTGCCCAAAATCACCTCATATCTTCGGGGCTGATGGTGGGGTTGCAAGGGGATATCCAGTTTTATCTTAACTAATGGGTAAGTTATGGTACTGCCATTTACCCCTGTAACGAGTACCTGCTTTCCGCCAGTAGGTGGCGAGCCCTGAAAACTTTCTCGCTTAATCATGGACCTTTGAGCCCCTGTGTCCATTAAGAAAGGAATAATGTGTTTGTCATTTACAGTTACATGTATCCGGGGGTCTTTTGCTGTTGTTTTCTCCACTTTGGATTTAAGCTGGTTTATTAGGAGAGGAGATTGGCCCCCGCAAGCTAGTTTCCCTGCTCTGGTAACTCTTGCAGTTGCCGCCGCAATGGAGTATACCGGGTGTCTGCAGGTGGGGGAAGAGGAGAGAGCTGCAGAGGTGCACTGGGAGTCGCATGAGTTGTCTCCCAGTCAGCTCTTTTAAAGGTGGTGAATAATTTTAGCCGCTCTGTGGGCAGTCCATTTATCACATCTCTGGGATAACCTAAAGCCAGACATTGTCTCCACAACTTGGCTCTAAGCTCCTTTTCCTCCTGGGTTGGCTCTCGCTTGTTTTTATGTCCTTTAGATGGTGCCCCCTTGTTTCCCTGAAGGGAACGCATCTTAGCTTTGCCTGTCAGTGCTCTGATGTCTCCGAATTCTCTAAAGTATGACACCAGAAGGTTTAGCAGTGCCCGAAAGGTACTGTTACGTGCTGCAGCTTCTGATCTAAGGGACAGTGCCATGGCCCTGTGGTTACTCGGAACTCCCTTAAGCAGGGGTCTGAGATCATCTACATCTACCTGACCCTCCCATGGGCTTTCATAGGCTAACTCTTGAGGGTTTTGGCCAAGCATGCTAATGACAGCCACAGTTAATAGAGCTGTTTTTACCTCATCTATGTTGGTCCAGTGCATTACTGTGGGTTCATCTCGGTCTGCTGGGTAAATTCCTCTTGCCCATTGACAAGCCAGAGACCAAAGTGTTTTAGGGGTGTTCCCCTCTGAGTGTTCCAGGAATATTCCTGCACCTAAGTTAAGGCGCTCAGTTTCTTGGGCTGCCAGGCGTATATATCCACCCCCAGTGTCCCAGAGGCGGACCAGCCACTCTATTATACCTTCCTCAGGCTTTTTAGCAAAATCTCCCTGGATTGTTTTTAACTCCATGGGAGTATATTGGCGGGTGGTAATTTTGGTAAAGTGTGTTGGAGCTTTACTCCCTTTTCCCTTTTTACCTCCCTTCTTTGTTTTTGAAGAGGTGGATGGATAATTGTCATCCCCTTCTTCATCCAGCTCTGCCCCACTCAAATTTTCCTCATGTTCTTCTGATTTGTGATGTGTGATAGCTGGTCTTAATTTTACAGAGGGACCTTCCTCCTCAGAGGAGGGGGACTCATTTGCTGAATCCCAAATGTCTCCATCCCATTCCTCAGGGTCTAGCCAGAGAGCAGTCTCAACTTTAGCCCGGTTGATACTGCGTGTTTTAGTCTCCAGCTTTTCCCTTCGTTCTATCCCTTCTTTCTCAATTAAGGGAAGTAATCTTTTCTGAAGATGTACCATATCCCTATTCAGTGTTCTTACTCTGGCATTCCTGGCGCAGTGTGTCCCTTTCCTGCTGTAGCCTATTAAATTCTATTGCCAGACTATGATAATCCTTACAGGCAGCTTGCCAAACGTTAGTAAGCAGCCATATACAAGCACCTTTTCCTTTCCCTTTCTTCATCTTGCAGGCAGTTCTCCAGTTACAGAAATGCTGCCAGATCTCTGCTGGTTTTCCCCAATATTTCTCCAGCAGTTCTTTGCTCCACAGAGGATTTCCCCATCCCTCTTGGTTCAAACTTTTCTCTAGCTCAGGGAATTCTGTGGTGTTTATCATGACTGGTTTCATTGTGTTACTGTAGTGCAGCCTATATCACAATCCTGTTCGTGACGCCAATTTCTGTTAGCCGACGGCCAAGGATGTTTGGTGAGGTGCCAGCTATGCCCGTTTATACCATCCGTGACTTTAACCGCTAGGACGCACTGTCCCTTCGCGGCGGGCAGCCTGGGCTAGGCTGACGGATGCCCCAAGGTCCTAACCACCCGTGACTTTAACTGCTAGAGCTCAGAGCTCCTTCGCAGTGGGCAGTCAATACTGACTGACAGGTGCCCCAATGGCAGCACTAAGAGCCTCTCCACACCCGTGACTTTAACTGCTAGAGCTCAGAGCTCCTTCGCAGCGGGCAGCCAGGATTGACTGACAGGTGCCCCAAGAGTTTGCCCCGTGGAGGTGGCACAACTCAACGCTAGGCTCTTAGTACTCTCACCTAATGGCCAGGCTTTAGAGCCAAAACGGCTGAGGTTCTTTAATTGTGTCGGCTGCTTTACAGTAAACCAGAGAAAACAAGTCAGGCTTATGCACAAATGGTTACCAAAATTTATTAAGCTAGATTCTAATCATGTGGTTACAAAATTGCTAGTGCCTACTTATTTAAATGTAGAGATGTTACACACACAAACAAGTTACAAAACTGAAGCCACAATCCCAAAGAAAGAAAACAAAGTATAGAGCTCTATTTCAAAATATGTGTACACTAAAGATAGGAGATCAGGTGTGGGTGCTTCTTACCCTCCTTGCATCTCTCGATTCCAGCGGTGCCAAGCCAGGATCGGTCACTCAATTCCGCGGAAAGACGAATAAGGGACAAGGCGTAGGGACCCTCTTAGCTGCAGAAGCCTTGGGAGGCTGTCACTTATCTGACCAGCAGATAGATAGTGAAAAGCACTCAAAAATCATGGTGCTGTAGGTCCCCTACTTATACCTCTGTACTCCTTTATTCTCTTTCTCCTTTCTTATGCCAAATTGAGGCTGGTCTGTCCGGGTGACGCCAGCTTTCGCAAGAGTAGTTTACACTTGCAAGGGAGAGAAACAATAAGTTTCGACTACTGGACATTTCTTTTATCAGGGTAAATATTTTCCCACCTAGGATGTTGGTGTGTGTGCATCACGCTATTTAGTAGGGGCTAAGAGCCATGTCTGTCACAGGGCCTCTGCCTCCTGTGAGCTTAATTATCTTATCTGTTCCCAGAGGCACATTGTAGCAGCACACCTGTGCTCTCACAGCTTCAAAGGCTGTGCTGGAATATATGTTAAGTGCCCTGTTCCTGCTTCCTCCTGTGTTTCCAGCAATGCTGGTCTGAGTGGGGGGGGGGCGCTGGCTGTCTGGCTACACTTGCCTCTATATAAATCCATGGTACACCCACATCCTGAATATTGTGTGCAGATGTGGTCGGCCCATCTCAAAAAAGATACATTGCAATTGGAAAAGGTTCAGAAAACCAAGTCTGCAGAGAAGAGAGATTGTGGCTATTGCACATGGGGATGAGGGGAGCAACTCTCCAGGTCTCAAGGATTTTCACCAGCAACCGAGGCCATTGTCCCATGCACGGGGCAATCCGGAGCAGTGAGAAGTTGTGTCATCTGTAATCCTGGCTGAGTTTCAATGGTCTGCTGCTGGAGCTCCCTTGTCTGGATTCCTCCAGCCAGCATTCAAGGTCTGTGTGATCAGTAACCCTGGACCAGCCGCTCTGACCCCAGCAGCCTGCTTCTTACACCCCAAGCACTTTCTGGTCTGGGTGGAAAGGCTCAGGGTTTGAGAGAAGGCCAGGGGTAGGAAGCTTCTGCTCGTTATGCTGGACCTAACCCCCCGTTTTACTTGTGCAAACAGGAGATATTTGACACTGTGCGATTCTGCTCCTGTGCTCTCTTCCCACAGCGTTCAGCAGCAGGGGAGGGTCTCTGGTCGTGTGTGTGTCACTGGCATGCTGGGGTGATGCTGGAACAGGACAGAGCAGAGGTGGCATTGTGGGGGTGGCGTGAACCTCATCTCTTCAGTTCCCCTTCCAAGAACCGAGGGGACAGGAACCCTTACCCAGCGAGGTCACATTCTCACAGGTCTCCTGCATGACATCTCTGGAGAGGGCTCTCTGAGCGGGGTCCAGCAGAGCCCACTCTTCCCTGGTGAAATACACAGCCACCTCCTCGAAGGTCACCGGCCCGTGAAAGAGCCAGAGCCCCACACTCAGGACCTGCTGCCCCACTCACAGCCCCACTATTCGTGGGGGAGAGGAGCCAATCAAATGAAACTCTGGGTGGACCGCAGTCAACAGAGTCCCACCCCCACCCCGCTTCAGAGCACCCAGGAAACACCAGGGTGAGGGGGCGAAGAGACACCCCTCCTCTCTCCCAGCAGATCCATCACACACCTACTAGCCACAGACTGATACCGGAGATGCTGCCCCAAGCAGGGTCTAGGGAGAGATCTCTTGTAGGAAGCCCAACACCCTCCTCCTTGTGAGGAGCTGGATATGAGGCAGGAGAATCTCCCCTAAGCCTGACTGGTGGCTTCCCCCTTCAATTTCAAGGCACCCGCTGGTTAGTTGGGTCAGGCTCCAGCACTAGGAATCTGGTCCTTTTTCCCAACCCCATCTACGTGCGTTATTTTCTGTTCACCAGATTGGAGCATTTCCACCTCCGAACCTCATGGGTCTGTTCCAAGAACGTAGACCACTTATTAAACAACTCCAGGCAGGTCTGCCACCCTCTGGCCTCCTCCCTTTCTCCACCCTGTGCATTTCCTGCCCCGCTCCAACCTCCAAACCAGACGGTGCAAACCTTCCCCTCTCCCGTGTATTTGCTGTCCCTCTCCCTCCTGCAGGAACAGATCAGAACCCCCCCAATAATCCCTACCTGAGCTGGCTCCTCTGCAGCCATGTCGCTCCCCTGTCCCATGGGAGGACGGGATGAACCAAAACGAAACGTGATCGTCGTTCTGCAGCCTGGCCGGGCGAGAAGGGCCGTTGTGGAGGTTTGGGAAACGGGCATTAGTTCATTTCACATCACGCTTCCCCCAGGCTCTTTCCCTGCAGAGTGAGATCTGAGATTCTGCCGTACTGAGAAAATGCTAAAAGAAAAGGAGTACTTGTGGGACCTTAGAGACTAACCAATTTATCTGAGCATGAGCTTTCATGAGCTACAGCTCACTTCATCGGATGCATACCGTGGAAACTCCAGAAGACATTATATACACAGAGACCATGAAACAATACCCCCTCCCACCCCACTCTCCTGCTGGTAATAGCTTATACAAAGTGATCATCAAGTTGGGCCATTTCCAGCACAAATCCAGGTTTTCTCACCCTCCGCCCCCCACACAAATTCACTCTCCTGCGGGTGATAGCCCATCCAAAGTGACAACTCTCTACTCAATCTCTGGATTACAGCAGAGACCTGGCCCCTCCTGCCAGGCTAGGCCCACAGACACACTTTTAACCTCCTTTCTCCCACCCGCATCCCAAAACAAAGTCTCTGAACGCAATCCTAGAAAAAAGCAGAACCAAAGGAGTCCCTTTCGAGGATTCCCTCTGACACTGACCCCATGGCAGCCACACCCCAGCAGGAGGGACATGGAGTCAGGAACTGGGTTTTCCTCTGTCTCATCCTCATCTTGTCCACAGGAAAGTGATTCTCCCCACAGTGCAGTAATACATCTGTCTGGGCAGATGAGAGAGCTGGAAATCTCTTTCAAAACTCTTTTATCCCACGGACCCTGTCAGTCTCTCTATCTCCTTTTCCCTGTGACCTCTCCATGCCTGTCTGCTAGGAAACTCTCATTCCTGGGTTGTTTGCTCCCCCATGGCTGGATTTGCTCCTGCAAATGGCAGGAGAAATGGGGTGGGGGGCTGTTTGTGTAGAGTCATTTTATAGTCCTTCACTGCCTGCCTGGGATTTCCCCATTGCCTGCCTAGGACCCCCATCTGCCCTCCACCAGGATCTGCCAGCCCATTTGCCTGGGACCCCCTCCTCCTCCCAGCAGGACCCCCTGACGCTTTACAGGAGGACCCCTCACTCTGCGCCAGGGACCGCCCCACCACAGCGCTGTGCACTGGGCATGGCAATGGTCCCAAGAGCCAGCTGGGCAATCCCAGACAGAGCCCCTGGCACAGCACCAGGCAGCGTCTAATCCCCTGCCCCATCTGCCCAAGAGACCCCCACCCCCACTGGTCTGCAGCCAACAGGCCCCCAGCGATACCCACCTCCAGGACCCATAGCCTTAGGGCTGGGCACATCAGAACTACTCCCCGAAACCCCAAACCCTCCAGAACCCACCAACCTGACTACGGTCCCCCCTGCCCAGCCACCCAGAGGCCTCCCCCTACCACAATGTCCCTTCAGCTCCCGCTGCAATCTCCCCACACAGACACCTGCCCCCCCCCCCCCCCCCAGCAACAGTGTTCCCTCACAGTGTCTGACAAGTGGACAGAAAGTTATCACCACCCCCTGCTGGCCAGTCACACAGGCAGAGGGAGCCCGGGGGGACGCCTCTTTAACAGGAGAAGGGAAGCCATGGAGGGCCAAAATAAGTAAGAAATTTCCATACTCTGTCACTAGCAAATAATGGCCACCGTGGATCCACCCCAGAGTTGGCTACAGCTTTGCACTGCGGGAAGCCCTCCCTCACGGAGACCCTTTGTCATGGGGTTTGGGATACTTCTGGACCCACGCTGCACTCAGAGGGACCTCCTCATCCTGTGCCAGCTGGAGAAAAGAAAAGGGTCCAGCCAACTCGACCTATTCGACATTGGTGAGGCCTCTATTCGACATTGGTGAGGCCTCATCTGGAGTACTGTGTCCAGTTTTGGGCCCCACACTACAAGAAGGATGTGGATAAATTGGAGAGAGTCCAGCGAAGGGCAACAAAAATGATTAGGGGTCTGGAACACATGATTTATGAGGAGAGGCTGAGGGAGCTGGGATTGTTTAGCCTGCAGAAGAGAAGAATGAGGGGGGATTTGATAGCTGCTTTCAACTACCTGAAAGGGGGTTCCAAAGAGGATGGCTCTAAACTGTTCTCAATGGTAGCAGATGACAGAACGAGGAGTAATGGTCTCAAGTTGTAGTGGGGGAGGTTTAGATTGGATATTCGGAAAAACTTTTTCACTAAGAGGGTGGTGAAACACTGGAATGCGTTACCTAGGGAGGTGGTAGAATCTCCTTCCTAAGAGGTTTTTAAGGCCAGGCTTGACAAAGCCCTGGCTGGGATGATTTAATTGGGGATGGGTCCTGCTTCGAGCAGGGGGTTAGACTAGATGACCTTCTGGGGTCCCTTCCAACCCTGATATTCTATGATTCTATGAACTCTCCTGTTACCAACTGGGAACCACCCATCCCCCAAACAGGGGGAGGCCCCTGGCTTTTGATGGGTATTGAATAGATGGCTAGTCTCTTTTATCAGCAAACATTTTTAACAGAGAGAAAGGAGGGAACAAATGATTCTCAAAGGAGAAGGAAAGATGATCATTGTTGCAGGGGGGTTAATTTCCCAACCAGGATGGAGAAGCTCTCAGGGCGACAGGTTCCCCCCACAGAAGGACAAGTTGCTAGGATTTAGAGACATGGGGAACAGCCCCAAACTTGAGAGGATTTTTAATTGACATTTGATAATGACATCGTAAGAGGGAAACCTGAGATTTGAGATCAGTGTTCAGAAATGAAAGAGAAAGGTTGGAAATCTGAGGGATTTTGGATCCATTTATGCAAATTATAGAGAGGAAAGTGGAAAATGAGAGGGATTTTATAGCAGTTGTTGATAGGAGGTTGTCACGGAGTCCCTGGGCGATGCTCTGGAACTGCTCCCTACGAAGCCAGGCAGGACTCTGGGGAAGTCGCCTTTCTGTGAGCAGCCTGTCTTCAGGACACACGGCTCACCCAGCTTCCACCTTCCTGGGTCTGACCTCGGACCATTCAGCATCCTCTGCCCCTCCATGCCCTTCCCACAGCGAGTCCGCTCAGGCAGGGCTCCTGGGGAAGCCAGAGGGTCCTGCACCCCAACTCCGCAGTCAGACGGGACTCTCAGCCAGCCAGTAAAACAGAGGTTTATTAGATGACAGGAACATGGTCTAAAACAGAGCTTGCAGGTGCAGAGAACAGGACCCCTCAGCTGGGGTCATTTTGGGGGGGGCAGTGAGCCAGACAAACACGTCTGCACTTCACTCCATGTCCCAGCCAGCCCCCAACTGAAACTCCCTCCAGCCCCTCCTCCTCTGGGCTTGGTTCCTTTCCCGGGCCAGGAGGTCACCGGATTCCTTTGTTCTCCAACCCTTTAGCTCTCACCTTGCAGGGGGGAAGGGCCCAGGCCATCAGTGGCCAGGAAACAGGGTGTCGGCCATTCTCTGTGTCCAGACTCCTGCACACACCTGCCCTCTAGGGCTCTGCAATGATCATACACCCTTATCCCACCACCTAGATACTTAAGAACTGCCTAGGGGAAACTGAGGCACCCCACACTATTCAGAGGAAACATTAAGAACATTAAGAACAGTCCCACTTTGTCACAGAGGTAAAAGCTGAGTGTATTTCCCACCACTATTTGGTCAATGAATAGAAATGGGCAACATTGGCAAACGTTTTAGATCCATATTCAGGAATCTGAGAAAAGGTGTAAATCTGAGATTTTCGTCGTAATTTATAATTACGGAGACAGGGAAAGCTCTCAGGGGCATATTCAATTAGAAGTAGACAACTAGAGTAAAAGTGGGGCAAACTTTTTTATCAATCTTTGAGACGTACAGAGAAAACGTGTCACAAAGTACGCAACTGAGAACATGGGATAAACGCCAAGACCGGGGGGGCTTTTATGTGGCTATTAAAGAACTAGCTGGAAAAGGGGGGACCGTTTGTCATATAAAATCCAGCCTGTCCAAAACATAAACAGAGAGTGATCGTCGTCGTCCCCCCGGCCCCAGTCACCTGGGCAGCAGGGAGCCCTCTGAGGGGCTGACTGGAGGGGGTGGGGGGGAGCTGGAGGGCTCCCTGGGGGAGGGGAGGGGGCGGCAGTGGGGGATGGGCAGGTGGGGGGCAGGTGGGGGCTGGGGGCAACGGTGCGGCAGTTGGGGGCAGCAAGTGGGACTGGGAAGCCGGGATCGGGGGCAGCCCCATGGGGGACACGTCCCCTCCCTTCCCCGCCCCGGCAGAGACCCGGCGTCTCCTCCCACCCCCACGCCGGGGCAGCCAGGTTGGGGGATGGCTCCGGGCTCCAACTTCCCACCGACACCGGGACAAATCGCTGCGGAAAAACGGGGGGGGGAGGGAAATCCCGCCCCCCCCCACGGGAGGGAAGTTTCAATGGACATGTGAGGAGGAGGGAGAGGGGATCCGGGGAGACCAGAGAGCGGATCAATGGGGGGGTGGGGGGGAGTTTACAATCACGTGGGAGCTACCGAGAGGGAAAAGGGGAAAACTGGGGGGCATTTGTGCCCGGGGGGGGGAGGGGATCCAATTAACTCCCCCGCCGCCCCCCACTTCCCCCCCGGGAATTTCCTGGCTGCACAGAGACAGTTAAACCCCCACCCCCCGCAACTCCGGCTTCTCCCCCCAACACCCCCCAAGGGACCCCGCCCGCCGGGCCCCAGTCTCTGCCCCCCCCAATCCCAGCCGTGCCGGGGGCAGAGAGTCACTTTCCTGCCCCCCCGCGGGGTCTCCCACTCACCGGGTCGGGGGCGGGCAGAGCTGGGGCTGGTCCCAGCTGGAGAAAGCCCCCCCCTGGCCGGGCACGGGGGGGTTAATGACGGGCCCCCCCAGCACAGACCCCGGAGCGGAGCCGCAGCTGCTCCTCCGAGAGACCCGACACGAGCCAGCGCCTGGGGGCGGGGCCTCGAGCAGACCGGGGGCGGGGCAGCGTCTGGGGGCGGGGCCTGGAGCAGACCGGGGGCGGGGCAGCGTCGGGGGGCGGAGCCCGGAGCAGACCGGGCGCTGCCTCGTGTCGGATCTGTAGGAGGAGCAGCTGCGGCTCCCCCCGGGGTCTGTGCGGGGTGGGGCCCGTCATTAACCCCCCCGTGCTCCGGTGAGTGGGAGACCCCGCGGGGGGAGCGCTGGGCGGGGGGGGCAGGAAAGTGACTCTCTGCCCCCTACCTGCCCATCCCCCACTGCCGCCCCCTCCCCTCCCCCAGGGAGCCCTCCAGCTCCCCCCCCGCCCCCTTCAGTCAGCCCCTCAGAGGGCTCCCTGCTGCCCAGGTGAACGGGGGCCGTGGGGGGGGGGGCATCACTTTCTGCTTATGTTTTGGACAGGCTGGATTTTATATCACAAACGTTCCCCCCTTTTCCAGCTCGTTCTTTAATAGCCACATAAAAGCCCCCCCGGTCTTGGCGTTTATCCCATGTTCTCAGTTGCGTAGTTTGTGACACGTTTTCTCTGTACGTCTCAAAGATTCCTCAAAAATACCCTCAACGTTTGCCCCACTTTTACTCTAGTTGTCTACTTCTAATTGAATATGCCCCTGAGAGCTTTCCCTGTCTCCGTAATTATAAATTACGACGAAAATCTCAGATTTACACCTTTTCTCAGATTCCTGAATATGGATCTCAAACGTTTGCCAATGTTGCCCATTTCCGCTCTATTCATTGACCAAATAGTGGTGGGAAATACACTCAGCTTTTACCTCCTATCAACAACTGCGATAAAATCCCTCTCATTTTCCACTTTCCTCTCTATAATTTGCATAAATGGATCCAAAATCCTTCAGATTTCCACCTTTCCAAAGGTCCATCTAGCCCAGTGTCCTGTCTTCCGACAGTGACGAGCACCAGGTGTCCCAGAGGGAATGAACAGAACAGGGAATCATGAAGTGATTCATCTCCTGTCACCCATTCACAGCTTATGACAAAGAGAAGTTAGGGACACCATCCCTGCCCATCCTGGCTAATAACCATTCACGGACCTGTCCTCAATAGATTTCTCATGGTGTTTTTTGGGTTTTTTTTTGTAACCCTATTATAATCTTGGCCTTCACAACGTCCTCTGGCAAGGAGTTCCCCAGGTTGACTGTGCATTGTGTGAAGAAATACTTCCTTTTGTTTCTTATAAACCTGCTGCCTATTAATTTGATTGGGTGATTCCTAGTCCTTGTGTTATGAGAAGGAGTAAATGACACGTCCTTATTTACTTTCTCCACGGCAGTTTTGATTTTATAGACCTCTCTCATATCCCCCCTTTGTCTCTTTTCCAAGCTGAATAGTCCCGGTCTTTTTAATCTTTCCCCGTACACAAGAGTTTCATACCTGTAATCATTTGGGTTGCCCTTTTCTGAACCTTTTCCAATTCCAATATATCTTTTTTTGAGATGGGGCAACCACATCTGCAGGCAGTATTCGAGATGTGGGTGTACCATGGGTTTATATAGAGGCGATAGGATATTTTCTGTCTTCTTATCTATCCATTTCAGAATGATTCCCAACATTCTCTTTGCTTTTTGCCTGCCGTGGCACACTGTGTTGATGTTTTAAGAAAACTGTGCCCAGTGACTCCAAGATCCCTCTGTTGAGTGGAAACAGCTCATTTAGAGCCCATCATTTTATATGTGTAGTTGGGATTTTGTTTTTCAATGGGCTGCAATATGGTGCTATCCTGACAACTAGTCCTGCTGAGATCCTGCATTCAGTGATATCCCTGCCCTTCCTGTTCCCGTTCTCATAAAAGAAGAAGAGCATCCAAATGCGTGTTTACCTTCATTCCCTCAGCAGTCCTCATGCGAATCCCTGATCGGTTCCAAAGTGCATTAAAACCTTTGTTAAAGGGTTACCTCCTGGTGGTTATCAGGTCCTGTGAGTTTGTAGCCCAGAAAGACCCCCCTCAGTCAGCTCAAACTCAGCTGTTTATCCCCCAAAAGTCTGTCATCTTCAGTCTTCTGAATGAGGGGAAATCCGTCACTACCCCTTTCTGCGTTGGGTAAAGCTTCAAAAGGTGGAGCTCTGCATAACCAGCCTTGAGATCTGGCATTCATCACCCTGTAGCGATACCAGCTTGCACAGGAAACCCATCCCGCAGCCCTTCCTGGTATCATGTGGCGCATCTCGGCATCATAGTCTGTGAAGAATTCATGCTTTCAAGGGCTCGCTTAGATATACAGATAACAGTCATAATTAGGGCAAGAGATTGCAGGCAATGAAAAGAGAGTAATTGACAAACGTGAGCAATATCTAATCCTTTAAAGCCTGAAAGTGCCTTGGGGGGAGGGGACAGGAGCCGGCTGTGTGGGGGCGGTGGGGCTCAGATACTGGGCATTGAGAGCCTAGAGCCAGCTGTGCGCTGGAGAGACGGGGCATGAACCAGCTGTGTGCAGGGAGATGAGCAGGGGAGAGGTGCTGTGGACACGGCCGCGAGCAGGTGTGAGTGCCGTCCTCTCTGCAGCATGATGAGAGAGCCTGGCGTCCCACTGCCGATCCCAGACTTGTATGAGGAGGGAAGAAATTGGCAGCAAGTCTCAACCGCAGCCAGCCTGTGCCCTGGGGAGGAGACGGGTGTCTCCAGGGAGAAATCTGGGGGATTGTGACCCTGCATGCCCCACCCACCCTCTGATCAGCAATTCCGGATATTAACGGTGATTCCAGAAACAAAGAGTAATTTTGGGAAAAAAGTGCAGTCCTAGCGACAATTTCCGGAAAACACTGGCCCTGGTTGTAACATTAAATCTGATAGTCTCAAGATCTAGGCCTGTGTTGATTAGATCTGTCACTCTGCCTTCACGGAGTTCACTCTGCTGGTGGGTTGTACCCCTTCCCCCATTCTGTGTCTGCCTTGTCTATTTAGATTGAAACTTAGTCAGGACACGGGCCATCAACGCTTCTCGGTTTGTACTGTGCCTAGCAAAATGAGGACCCACTGTTAGTTGGCCCTTAGGCACTAAGGTAATGAATATGATTTATAATAATCATCTCCTGGCACTTTGAGCCAAGGAAGCCGGCCTTGGGACGTTACTACTTAAAAGTGAGCTGGGTTTAAAAGCATGGAATATTCTTTGTGACAAGTATCCCACAAATTCCACTGACCTCCCTTGTTTTCTTTGCCTTGAGCAGGGTTTCCAGTTTCCAGAACTGATGTGATCTCACAGCTGGAACGAGGGGAGGAGTCGTGCGTCCCAGACCTTCATGGTTCTGAGAAAAAAGTGCTCCCGAGAGCTGCCTTCATAGGTGAGGCATTGGTTAAACCAACCCCAAAACTGACGGTGAATACAGGAAACATTTGGGATGCCCTACAAAGACCTTGTGAGCTCTCCAAGTTCAGGATTGTTCCCTGCAGATGTGGAATCGTTAGGCAGAGGTCACTCATGGCTTCCCACCTATCCTGACTGACAACTGGCAGCAGGTCCCTCCCCAATCTCGCTGTCCCCTGAGATTTCTTCTGAGATACGGACCCAGAACTGATCCCTTCCTTTCTCTCCTCTGGGGAAGGTTGAAGGGAAAATCAGCTCCTGATAGGTTTGATCTGTCCTGTACACGTTTTCGTTCCTTCATCCCTTTTCCCATTCTTCTCTCTGAGATTTGCTTTCTCTCTGGCGCAGGCAGAGACTTACGTCTGGATTCTCTCGGTCTCCCGTCAGGTGTTGGGATGGTGAGTGAAAACGAGGAGCAACCCCAGCAGGAAGACGCTGAGCGAGTAGAAGCCCATGGGATGTTGTCAGGAAGGTCCAAAGGGAATGATTCTGGGAGCTGTGCACGCCCAGAAAAAACAAAAGCCTGTGAGAGTCAGCAGAGGCCAGAGGAAAACTTCGGTAGCCAGTCAGACCTTATTACACGTGAGAGAATGAACTTGGAAGGAACACGCTACACATGCCTCGAGTGTGGGAAAAGCTTCAAAGGGAGCTCGGACCTTCTCACACATCAGAGAATCCACACGGGTGAGAAACCTTACGCATGCTGTGTGTGTGGGAAATGCTTCAAGCAGAGCTCGCATCTCATTGCACATAAGAGAATCCACACGGGTGAGAAACCTTACGGATGCCCTGAGTGTGGGAAACACTTCAAGCAGAGCTCACACCTTATTACACATCGGAAAATCCACACGGGTGAGAAACCTTACGGATGCCCTGAGTGTGGGAAACACTTCAAGCGGAGCTCACACCTTATTACACATCGGAAAATCCACACGGGTGAGAAACCTTATAGATGCCCTGAGTGTGGGAAGCACTTCATTGACAGTTCATCCCTCCTCTCACATCAGCGAATCCACACAGGGGAGAGGCCCTACACATGCTCTGAGTGCGGGAAAAGCTTTAATCGGAGCTCTGTACTGACCACACATAGAAGAATCCACACAGGTGAGAAGCCTTATGGATGCTCTGAGTGTGGGAAACGCTTCAATCGGAGCTCATACTTTATCATACATCGGCGAATCCATACGGGTGAGAAACCTTATGGATGCCGTGAGTGTGGCAAACACTTCAATCAAAGCTCAGCCCTTATCACACATCAGCGAATCCACACAGGAGAGAGGCCCTACACGTGCTCTGAGTGCGGGAAAAGCTTCAATCAGAGCTCTACCCTAATCACACATCAGAGAACGCACACCGGAGAGAGGTCCTACACGTGCTCTGAGTGTGGGAAACGCTTCAATCGGAGCTCAACCCTTATTAGACATCAGAAAATCCACAAGGGAGTGATCTGTAACAAATGCCTTGACTAGGGCTGGCCAAAGGTATTTTTTTCTTTTAAATCACATTTGCTAATTCCCACTTAGTGATCTGTGCCCCATCTTCACCGTGGTTACTCAGCTCCCCTAGATGAGTTGCCTGCTCCTGCCTTTTGCAGCTCACCCTTCTTTGGGGTCAGTCCTGTGATGTTTTCTATCAACTCCTTTCCTTTTGGGTCGAAGGAGCGTGTGTCCCTCCAGCCAGGAATGTTCATCAGCTCCAGGTGGGGGAGAGAGGTTTGTTCCCAACAAGCTACACTGAGGCAAAAACTACCCATGCCTTACATCCACTAGGACTGTACATGGCGTTGGCAGCTGAAGTCACTGATCTTGGTGTTAAAAGACAATTACAGTTGTCGTGCAGATGCAGCCGAGGTGCAGTGGTTGGCATTAGCTTTCCCCTTGACCTGACCTAAACTCCATCACATATCCTAGTCTAAACAAACCCTGTGCATAACAGTTATACTGTTCCCCCATTTAAAAACAATTGTTAGTCATCAAGTTCCCCCACCAGGATCATATTGTTTCATTCCCAGTTGTCACAGTTCATCAGAGCGCTGTTGCTTCAGGTTTTCCTGAAGGCAGATATTTTTCCTCCCGTTTTCCTCCCTTAAAATATATTGAAGTATAACAAAGAGCAGGAATAGGGAAGGGATAGGGAAAAATGTCTTTTCCCCTCTGTAACAACAGAAGAACATAGGGTAAATCAGAGGGATTCTCCATCACCATCTCTATCCCCCTGTTCTTCAATTGGTAAGATCAATATTTCCTGAAGGGGCTGGGAAGAGGATTCTCTAGTAAATGATTTGGAACTAAGCAAAAGACCCATTCATTTGCCTCCCAAAGCAGTTGTGGCCCATGCCCTACAGGAGGTTGCTCCTGAAGATCTTCCCTTCCTAATCAGGTGCATGTTGCCTCTTATTTGGGAAATGCAATCCATTCCTAGGTAGAGATGGGAAAAATGGAAGTGACATTTCTGTTCAGCTCACTCCTGGGAGATGCTGTAAATGTGTAGGAAATGACATCCATGAGGAATGTGATAGAGCTGCAGAAAGACACCCATTTTGAGTAGATACCTGACATTTGGTGTCTTAGAGGGATTCTAAGCCGCACCTGAATTTAGTCCCTTATTTAAATCTGAGCCACCAGATTAAAGAAACAAAAGGGCATATTTGGGGGAGTTCTACCTCAGTATCGCTACTGGTATGTTGTGTGGTTGGTGAAGAATTCTACGCCAGAGCCGTGTAAAATTGCTACAACTAAGGTCAAAGATTTGACAAGAACTCAGGTAGAAATGACAGGTACGAGTGGTTGATTTTCACCCCAGAGATGGACGCTATGGTGACCTGTGGCCAAGGTAAACTGTTTTTAGAATTGCTCACACTTCTAAAGGATGCCATGATGAAACTGGGAACAACTGTCTTTTACCGTTTGGATCCCAAGTTTCCTGAAGCACAGAGAGAAACAGCTGATTCCTTCAGAGCCATGCCATGCCTATGGGTCCCAAACTGGCTGCCTTGCTGGACAAGAAGCACTTCTGTGTTGGTTAAATGATGGTAGCCAATGAGGGAATGTAACAGATTCCAAGTTCAGACTGCAGGATACATGAATGCTGAGTCCAGAGTCTGTGGTTTGGTCTCTTAGTTTTGCTCTTGAGTCTAATGCATGTGTCTCACTTTTCCGCCTCCTGCTACTCTGAAAGATTAGAAAGTGTGAAAGTAGAGCACAGGTGGCTTTTCTCATGATGCAGCCTTCCCCCGTAGTGTGAGACCCCTTCCACCCACACTTCTGGGAGAAGACCCAGGGAGAAATGAACCCTCAGAAATGGAAGGCTCCTAGGTTATGGTCGAATGTGACTTCACACAGAGCTCACTGGGTGAAAATGGGAATTAAGAGAAAACTGCCCTAAAGGTTTATAGTTTGTAATCTTTGAAGAAATTGTTACCAGCAACAAGGAAATTGCACATGAAGTTTATTAGTGTAAGGTAAGAGGCTGATTCTGTGATCACTTTCAGTGTTACAGTATAATTCAGGTTTTCTTCTAGCCCCCTCCTACAAAATAGCAAATGGTGGCTAATCCTGCAATAAAAACCTGACTCCAAAGGAATCAGGTTTGGGGGAAAATGTGAGAGAAATAGCATGTACGAGAATAGAGACCCAGTATAGACTGGAATGATTTCTATTTCAAATGGAATTTATTTGGTAAATTTTAAAATAAATCTTCTGTTGGGAGGAAAACTACTTGAGACAAGATGTGGAACCTTTTCCCCAGTGAGAGGGAAAGAGCCAGAGAGTTCCCCAGGGCTCTTGTTCGCAAAGCAAAGATGTCACATTAGGCAGGAGATGTCAAGATCTACAATGGTGATGGGCGAGTGATGGGAGCTTTTCTGGGTGGTGGTTGTTTGGTTGGTTTTTTTCCATGTAATTTTTGTTTTGTTTTTGCAACTAGTTATTTTTATTGCTGCTGAGCCCCCTTGTTCCTTTGAGCACAGCTCTTTAACTCTCAGGCCTGGCTCTGGAAACCTCAGAACCGGCTTTGCGTTTTTTTTTTCATGTTTGCTATCTTTGGAGTTCGCACATCCACACAACATGCGGTTCACAGCAACGGATACTTTGAGAAACCTGCTGGGTGAAGCAGGCCTTTTCCAAACTGACATTGGCCCAAATTCTGCCTCAATTCAGCTGGATTGGGACACGTCTGTGTCAAAGGAGTGGTTCACACCTGATTTGCCCAGAGACCTCAGAGGAGGGGTAGTTAGATATAGGATAAGTAGGAATTGACAACAATGAAGTTAAATATAAAGGTGAAAGACCCTCACCTTGCAGGTCAACAAGCCTGTTCTGTTCTTTCCCTCCAATGCATCTGGCACTGGTCGCTCTCAGGTAGCACACTGGGCTTGACGGACCATTGGTCTGACCCAGTCTATGACCTGTCGTGCGTTCTTATGGAAGTCCTCTGCGGGCTTGTCTACACGGGCAAGTTTCTGCACAGGAAAGCAGCTTTCTGCGGTGTAACTCCCGAGGTGCGCACTCAGATTTCGTGATGCATGATAGGAAGGGGCCATGACAGGGACACACTGCCGTGCGGGGTCAAAATGAAGGAGCTGTGACATGCCTACCACAAGGTGCAGGAGGCAAACTGCTGCTCCATATTGGGGGCTAACTAACCCCAGCATCACGGCAAGAATCTACCTAGCAGCTGGAGAAAAAATATGAATGAGAGTCAAAGACACCTCCACGTGGCGTGTCTCTTCCCCAATCTCAACACGTGGAAGATTGTCTGGAAGACTCAGAATTTGAACTGCAGAGATTGGTCTCAGGCTGAGAGGGAATTCAGTCTGTGTATTAAGAACTCAACATGGCCTGGAGCAACCAGTGAGTGAGAAAAGCTGTTTGATCCAATTCTTGCTTAGTATATTCAAATTAGAGTTTAGACTGGGAGTCTGTTTTCATTTGTTATGTAACCACTTTTGACCTCTGTGACCAATACTTATACTCAGTTAAAATCTAACTTTCTGGAGTTAATAAACTTATTTTACTATTTTATACTTACTCCTGAGTTTGTCCAAAGTGCTTGGGAAAGTTGCTCACATGACAAAGGCTGGTGCATGTCCCCTTTATTTTTGATGAAGTGGCGAACTAATTAATGAGCTTACACTTTTCAAGAGAAGGACTGAGACGATCGCATTCTGACCTTTTACTGACACTTCTTTAATAACTAAAAAAAAAGAACAGGAGGACTTGTGGCACCTTAGAGGCTAACCGATTTATTTGAGCACTGTCCAGTTTTGGGCCCCACACTTCAAGAAGGATGTGGATAAATTGGAGAGAGTCCAGCAAAGGGCAACAAAAATGATTAGGGGACTGGAACACATGAGTTATGAGGAGAGGCTGAGGGAGCTGGGATTGTTTAGTCTACGGAAGAGAAGAATGAAGGGGGATTTGATAGCTGCTTTTAACTACCTGAAAGGTGGACCCAAAGAGGATGGATCTAGACTATTCTCAGTGATAGCAGATGACAGGACAAGGAGGAATGGTCTCAAGTTGCAGTGGGGGAGATTTAGGTTGGATATTAGGAAAAACCTTTTCACTAGGAGGGTGGTGAAACACTGGAATGCATTACCTAGGGAAGTGGTGGAATCCCCTTTCTTAGAAGTTTCTAAGGTCAGGCTTGACAAAGCCCTGGCTGGGATGATTTAGTTGGGGTTGGTCCTGCTTTGGGCAGGGGGTAGGACTAGATACCTCCTGAGGACCCTTCCAACCCTGATCTTCTATGATTCTATGACCCTCCTCCAGGAGTGACAGAGCCTGGCGTGTGCTGGAAGAAGCGGGGAGCTCTGGTGCCCACGGACCTGTCCTGGCAGCTTTCTCAGCAGCAAAGAAATCAATTCTCCCTGCCCCTGAGCAACCCACCCACAGCTAATGGCAGCATTGGTGGGGGGTCCCAAGCTTTGCACCAACGTCCACATTTCAGACCTTCCTCTCATGGCACTTTCCATGTGAATTAGGACAAGCAAGCTGGGGAAGCTCCATGGGGTAATAGAAACCAGGGCTGCAGGGAAGGTTTGAACTCACAACCCCAGCAATATTGCCCATTGCACTAACCACTTGCACCCCTGCAGGGGCTCCTTGGACAGCGCTGGGAAGTCGGCCGTGATCCGTCTCTGTGGTTCGCACCTTTGACTGGCAATTGAAAGGCTGCCGGTTCAAACCTCACTCAAGCTGTGGCTTTCCAGCAATGAGACTCCAGTCCATTTTAACAGGAAGCAAATCTCCTCTATTCTGGTTTAGCCCCATTTGACTCCTTCTGCCCGTCTTCTTCCTCCCCCATTGGTCCCTTTCCTTCCCCATTGGGGCCATGCAGAGGGGAGCCCCAGTCAGTCTCTGGAACCGAGAGGCTGTATCCCATAAGGGGAGGGAGGGGTCGCTGTAAAGCATTGATAATGGGTGGGGGAGGGGTGTGCGTGGTTAGGGGGAGAAAGGCTGGAGAACTAACAGTGGGGCCCAGAGAGATTCCCCCACAGACTGGGGAGATCCCCTGCTGCCCACCATCACCCAGCTCTGGGAAGAACAACTTGGGATTGCTTGGGGAATCCACCTTTAAAAACACAAGTGTTCCATGCTAGTTACATTTTAATAAGACCAAAGCCGCCTCAAACCCAGTGTCACAGTCACTGGGACGACTTTGTCCTGACATTTTACCGGCCGCAGCCACAAAGCGAGTCAAATTACGGCTCCCGTTCGGCGTCAAGGCTCACAGACGAACCCAGAGGCTTTTCCTTCCTCAGGTTCTGGCGTCATTTCATTGCTGGCCTGTTCCGAGATTCATCGTTGTGAAAAGCAGCGTCAGGCCCTGAAACTGGACGAGCCCAGAGCAGAGGCTGCCTTCATTTAACCCTCCAAAAACCAACCCGCCGAAACGTGGATTAGCACCCATGCTCCTCCAGCCGCAGGGGAGGCGCCTCATCTGGGCCCCTGGTGCCCATGCTCCAGCAACATAAGACCACGGGGGCCTGGCTCCACCCAAGTCCGGGGGCCGGTGTCTCCCCCAGCCCCACCTGCTGCCCCCGGGCAATTTAAAAGGGCCCGGAAACCCCCACCGCCATCACCGGCAGCACAAGGGGGCTAAGGCGGCTTCCTGCCCACCCTCGCTCCGTGTAACCCTTCTGCCCGTCAGAGTTGGCAGCAACAAGGACCGGGTTCAGTATCGAGGGGATCCATTCCAATAACACAATGCAAACCGGCTCGAGCCCCCACCCAGTGACCTGGGACAAATATGTACCACCCCCGCTGGGCACCTCCCAGAGGCAATCCTTCCCCTCTCCCAAGCACCTAGTCTGAGTGTAGCAAAAAGCCTTTTAATAACAGAGAGAAACAATGTGGCATTATGTTGGGGAAACACCACCAACAGGATTCATAACACAACCCACGAGCAAAAAAAAAAACCCACCCCAAGCAAATTGGGGCATGCCCTTTCCCTTTGGTTCTTGAGTCCAGCGACCCCAAATCACCCAAAGTCCCAAAAGTCCAATGACCCAAAAGTCTCTGTCCCTGGTCAGGGCAGCCCCAAAGTTCAAAAGTTTATTTGCAGAGCTTTACCTCCCAACCTGGGTGGAGATGGGGGCAGGGGTAAAAGGCACCTTACATGATCTGAAGCTGACCGCCCCACAGCTCCATAGGCCTCCGCTCCACCAGCCGCCCCACGAACGGCTTCGCTCAGCTCCGCTCCGCGGCCCACCAGCAGCTCCCGCCGTCCCACGAACTGCTCCACCAGCCTCTCCACGAGGCACTCCAGCCGTCCCGCAAACTTCTCCACAATAGATCTTCAGGCTCCCCCACTACTGAACACAACGCTCAGTGATTTCGGGTCTTACTCAGTTCAGCTCTTTGGTGAAGTCAGCTCGTAGTAGGGGAGCCTCAGTGATGGTGCATCATTAACCTGAAGCGAGCTTAGCAGCTTGTAATTAGACTCCTAACGAAATCAAAATTAGCTCTGACATTTCACAGTGAAGAGAAAAGGAAAGGCTATTAGCATATAAGACCATCACCAAGGGACCCATGCCACCAAGTATTAATACTTGTCCCCAACCTCTCTCAATTCCCAGAGTTTTGGAACCCATGACCCTTGCCTAGCGAGTGCTACTTAGTTGATGGTGAGTCCCTCCATCATAACAAAAGGCCCAGTACAGTTCCCAGCACAGTTCCCATAATCAGGGTAATAACAATTTATTCTTCCTGCCCCAATAACAGAGACACTGGGGATCCCACAGCAGCCAAAGTGAGCATTTGGGCAGCTATGGCCTCGTTCTAGGCGGGGTGGGTGTGCCTATGCAGATGAGATCGACCCCTGAAGTTCTTTTCCACAACTTGCCAGACCTCACCACCAGATGTCAGGGTGAGGCTCACCCTGACACTACTTACACTCCGTGTGGCCTGCCAGTCTCGGAAGCGGCTGGCGCGTCCCTGCAGCCCCGGGGGTGGGGGGATCTCCACACGCTGCCCCCGCCCCGAGGGCCGACTCTGCCATCTGTGGCAATGGGAGCTGCTGGGGTGGTGTCCGTGGGCAGCGATGGGCAGAGACCCTCCACCTAGGAGCTGCTGCCAGATGGGGGTGTGGGTCGCTTTTGGGAGATGCCTGAGGTAAGAGCTGCACCCTCACTCTCTCCCACACTCCAAGCCCCAGCCCAGAGCCCACCCCCCTGCACCCAAACTCCCTCCCAGAGCCCGACCTGCACCCTCTCCTGCACCCCAACCCCCTCCCCCAGCCCAGAGCCCACACCATGCACCCAAACTCCCTCCCAGAGCCCGACCTGCACCCTCTCCTGCACCTCAGCCCCCTCCCCCAGCCCAGAGCCCACACCCAACACCCAAACTCCCTCCCAGAGCCCAACCTGCACCCTCTCCTGCACCCCAACCCCCGACCCCAACCCAGAGCCCACACCACGCACCCAAACTTCCTCCCAGAACCTGGCCACCCCACCCATTCCTGCACCCAACGGCCTGCCCCAGCCAAGACCCCACACCTGCACCCAAACTGCCTCCCAGAGCCTGTACCCCTCACCCCCTCCCACACCCTAACCCCCTGCCCCAGCCCAGAGCCCACACCACACACGCAATTCCCTCCCAGAGCCTGCCCCCACACCTCCTCCTGCACCCCAACCCCCTGCCCCAGCCCAGACCCCGCACCCTGCATTCCCTCCTGCACCCCAACACCCTGCCGCAACCCACAGCCCACACCGAAACTCCCTCCCAGAGACCAACCCCTTTCCCTCTCCCTCCCATACCCAAACTCCCTCCCAGAGCCTTAGGCAGATGTGGGGGGAGGTGGATGGGGAGGCAGGACTTGGTCCCATTCTGGAAACCACCAAAACTTGTAGAAACCTGTCGACCCTGTCCAGCCCAACCTTCTGCGGGTGCCCCTCAGGCCCCACCCGTGCAGGGTTTGAAGCTTGCATTGCTTAAATTCCAGGATGCTGGGGGACTTCAGCTTCCCTTTGTCCAGCGGGAACCTTCACCCCACTCCCAACCAGATTCTTGTCCATGGGATGACTGTCGGGGGGCTGGGTCCCTCTTTGTCTTTTCTCTCTGGGACAGGCCAGGGTACCTAGAACTGGGGTATCTGAGCACCCAGGACCTTCTATGGAGATGCCCTTCTCCTTCCCCTTCTGTGGTCCCATCTGTCATTGACTCCAGCCTGTTTTCTATCCATCGTCAGCACCATCCCAAGCCAGCTGCACCCGCCTCAAAAAGACAGTGTCCCCTGGTGGGTGTAAATCACTGAGCTCTCTCCTCTCTGAGCACGGACTGCCCCTCCGTCTCCTTGCCCCTCAGTCTGGGCAGACGGGACCTTTCCCTCCAGGGCTGGAGGATTCCCCCTTCTCATCCGCTACTGTCCCAAGCCGCCCCTTGGGTGGGAATCTTAAATGTACCAAGGTGACTTAGGAGCAGAAACCCCCACAGACCTTCCGTGCAATTGGCACCTGCCACGCACTGAGCAGGACTGAAACTCCTGCTGGGCCACATCCCCTCTGGGCCTGAGCAAAGCAGCAGGGTGAAAAGAGAACTTGGAGATGCTGGGGATCGAACCCAGGGCCTCATACATGCAAAGCATGCGCTCTACCACTGAGCTACATCCCCAGACGGGGGCTGTTTGGGATGGGTTACGCTCAGAGCCCTCCTGTTTCCAGAGCCTCCAGGGGCCTAACGGCAGCATGGGGGACACATTCCCTGCTCTGAGGGCCAAACCCTCTGTCCTGGAGGTTGCTGGTTCTCAGGGGTCACTTTGCAGCAGGGCCAGTTTCTCTATGTGGGGGAGAGAGAGGGCCTGCCCTGGACTCAGGGTGCAGAGATACACTCGGCCCTCTCCCCTGCATTGACTGGCTGGAGCTGCCAGCCCCTGCTGAAAGGCATTGAAGCTGAACACAAGGGAGGTGTTTTTTCTTTGACTCCTAGGTCCCCCCCACACTCTAATCCACTCGACACCCCTTTCCTCCCACAGCCAGGAATAGAACCCAGGAGTCATGACTATTAGCCCCCCTAATCTAGCCCACTAGACCCTTCTCCCTGGGACAAAGGAGAAGCTCTGCGACCCTGTACTGTCCCTTTGCCTCCCTGCTTGTGCGGCACTTGAAACCCAATGGGGTTTCCTTGGGCAGTTTTGAATCTTGCTCCCAGGGAGGGTGTAATTTTAGGTGCAGGTTCCAAACAGCGCAATGAACCAGCCAGAAGGGGCAGGAGGTATCGGTGTAGGAGCTATTGAAATAATCTTAGCAACGTACGTCAGGGGAACCGATATTAATGACGACAGGTTTCAGAGTAGCAGCCGTGTTAGTCTGTATCTGCAAAAAGGAAAGGAGGACTTGTGGCACCTTAGAGACTAACCAATTTCTTTGAGCATAAGCTTTCGTGAGCTACAGCTCACTTCATCGGATGCATTCTGTAGCTCACGAAAGCTTATGCTCAAATAAATCGGTTAGCCTCTAAGGTGCCACAAGTCCTCCTGTTCTTTTTTTTTTAGTTATTAAAGAAGTGTCAGTAAAAGGTCAGAATGGGGTCGTCTCAGTGTCACAGTAGAGGGCTCTGTGATGGTTTTCAATTTGTCATCCCACCCTAGCCACCACCTAGCACATGTTTGAACCTCTTCCTCTCTTACCGTTGCTCGTTATCAGAGAAGGGGAGAGAGAGTGAGCCACAGAAACAGAGACCTAGTGACTGAAGGAAACATTTCTTTGCTCTTTGCTTGGCTCTGTCAGTTATTTGGGTACAAACTCACCCCCCACCCACTGTCTCTGCTGGGCTCAATGGGCAGGAAGAGCTCAGCTGTCAATGGGACTTGGGGAGCTCGGGACATTACTGTGGCTTAACAGGGAAATCCTTGCTGATTTTAAATACAAAAAAGAAGCTCACAAGAAGTGGAAGATTGGACAAATGACCAGGGATGAGTATAAAAATATTGCTTGGGCATGCAGGAGTGAAATCAGGAAGGCCAAATCACACCTGGAGTTGTAGCAAGGAAGAGATGTTAAGAGTAACAAGAAGGGTTTCTTCAGGTATGTTGGCAACAAGGAGAAAGCCAAGGAAAGTGTGGGCCCCTTACTGAATGAGGGAGGCAACCTCGTGACAGACGATGTGAAAAAAGCTAATGTACTCAATGCTTTTTTTGCCTGTCTTCACGAACAAGCTCAGCTCCCAGACTGCTGCCCTGGGCAGCACAGCATGGGGAGGAGATGACCAGCCCTCTGTGGAGAAAGAAGTGGTTCGGGACTATTTAGAAAAGCTGGACGAGCACAAGTCCATGGGGCCGGATGCGTTGCATCCGAGAGGGCTAAAGGAGTTGGCGGATGTGATTGCAGAGCCATTGTCCAATATCTTTGAAAACTCATGGTGATCGGGGGAAGTCCCAGACGACTGGGGTGTATAAGTCCCATTTTGGGGTGTATAAGTAGGGGCATTGCCAGCAGATCGAGGGATGTGATCCTTCCCCTCAATTCGACACTGGTGAGGCCTCATCTGGAGTACTGTGTCCAGTTTTGGGCCCCACACTACAAGAAGGATGTGGAGAAATTGGAGAGAGTCCAGCGAAAGGCAACAAAAATGATTCGGGGTCTGGAACACATGCCTTATGAGCAGAGGCTGAGGGAACTGGGATTGTTTAGTCTACGGAAGAGAAGAATGAGGGGGGATGTCATAGCTGCTTTGAACGAAATGAAGGTGGATCCAAAGAGGACGGATCTAGACTATTCTCAGTGACAGCAGATGACAGGACAAGGAGTAATGGTCAAGTTGCAGTGGGGGAGATTTAGGTTGGATATTAGGAAAAACTTTTTCACTAGGAGGGTGGTGAAACACTGGAATGGGTTACCTCGGGAGGTGGTGGAATCACCTTCCTTAGAAGTTTTTCAGGTCAGGCTTGAGAAAGCCCTGGCTGGGATGATTTAGTTGGGGATTGGTCCTCCTCTGGGCAGGGCGTTGGACTAGATACCTCCTGAGGTCCCTTCCAACCCCGATATCCTAGGATTCTATGATCATTTGGCCAACAACATGCAGCAAAGCACCCAACTCAGTTGCATGAATGCTCTATAAACCACTCCTCAATTATACAGAGACACCAGCATATCTCCCCAGCTCTCAGCCTTACACCTCAGAAATGTACCATCTTACACGGCTCACGGCCTTCTCTTGAAAAGTGTAAGCTCATTAATTAGTTCGCCACTTCATCAAAAATAAAGGGGACATGCACCAGCCTTTGTCATGTGAGCAACTTTCCCAAGCACTTTGGACAAACTCAGGAGTAAGTATAAAATAGTAAAATAAGTTTATTAACTGCAGAAAGTTAGATTTTAACTGAGTATAAGTATTGGTCACAGAGGTCAAAAGTGTTTACATAACAAATGAAAACAGACTCCCAGTCTAAACTCTAATTTGAATATACTAAGCAAGAATTGGATCAAACAGCTTTTCTCACTCACTGGTTCCTCCAGGCAATGTTGAGTTCTTAATACACAGACTGAATTCCCTCTCAGCCTGGGACCAATCTCCGCAGTTCAAATTCTGAGTCTTCCAGACAATCTTCCAGGTGTTGAGATTGGGGAAGAGACAGGCCACGTGGGGGTGTCTTTGTCTCTCATTCATACTTTTTCTCTAGCTGCTAGGTAGATTCTTGCCGTGATGCTGGGGTTAGTTAGCCCCCAATATGGAGCAGCAGTTTGCCTCCTGCACCTTGTGGTAGGCATGTCACAGCTCCTTCACTTTGACCCCGCACGGCAGTGTGTCCCTGTCATGGCCCCTTTCTATCATGCATCACGAAATCTGCGTGCGCACCTCGGGAGTTACACCGCAGAAAGCTGCTTTCCTGTGCAGAAACTTGCCCGTGTAGAGAAGGCCGCAGAGGGCTTACATAAGAACGCACGACAGGTCATAGACTGGGTCAGACCAATGGTCTGTCAAGCCCAGTGTGCTACCTGAGAGCGACCAGTGCCAGATGCATTGGAGGGAAAGAACAGAACAGGCTTGCTGACCTGCAAGGTGAGGGTCTTTCACCTTTATATTTAACTTCATTGTTGTCGATTCCTACTTATCCTATATCTAACTACCCCTCCTCTGAGGTCTCTGGGCAAATCAGGTGTGAACCACTCCTTTGACACAGACGTGTCCCAATCCAGCTGAATTGAGGCAGAATTTGGGCCAATGTCAGTTTGGAAAAGGCCTGCTTCACCCAGCAGGTTTCTCAAAGTATTCGTTGCTGTGAACCGCATGTCGTGTGGATGTGCGAACTCGGAAGATAGCAAACATGAAAAAAAAACGCAAAGCCGGTTCTGAGGTTTCCAGAGCCAGGCCTGAGGGTTAAAGAGCTGTGCTCAAAAGGACAAGGGGGCTCAGCAGCTATAAAAAGAACTAGTTGCAAAAACAAAACAAAAATTACATGGAAAAAAAACAACCAAACAACAACCACCCAGACAAGCTCCCATCACTTGCCCATCACCATTGTAGATCTTGACATCTCCTGCCTAATGTGACATCTTTGCTTTGCGAACAAGAGCCCTGGGGAACTCTCTGGCTCACCTATGTGGGTGGAAGGGGTCTCACACTACGTGGGAAGGCTGCATCATGAGGAGGGGGCTAGAAGAAAACCTGAATTATACTGTAACACTGAAAGTGATCACAGAATCAGCCTCTTACCTTACACTAATAAACTTCATGTGCAATTTCCTTGTTGCTGGTAACAATTTCTTCAAAGATTACAAACTATAAACCTTTAGGGCAGTTTTCTCTTAATTCCCATTTTCACCCAGTGAGCTCTGTGTGAAGTCACATTCGACCATAACCTAGGAGCCTTCCATTTCTGAGGGTTCATTTCTCCCTGGGTCTTCTCCCAGAAGTGTGGGTGGAAGGGGTCTCACACTACGGGGGAAGGCTGCATCATGAGAAAAACCACCTGTGCTCTACTTTCACACTTTCTAATCTTTCAGAGTAGCAGGAGGCGGAAAAGTGAGACACATGCATTAGACTCAAGAGCAAAACTAAGAGACCAAACCACAGACTCTGGACTCAGCATTCATGTATCCTGCAGTCTGAACTTGGAATCTGTTACATTCCCTCATTGGCTACCATCATTTAACCAACACGGAAGTGCTTCTTGTCCAGCAAGGCAGCCAGTTTGGGACCCATAGGCATGGCATGGCTCTGAAGGAATCAGCTGTTTCTCTCTGTGCTTCAGGAAACTTGGGATCCAAATGGTAAAAGACAGTTGTTCCCAGTTTCATCATGGCATCCTTTAGAAGTGTGAGCAATTCTAAAAACAGTTTACCTTGGCCACAGGTCACCATAGCGTCCATCTCTGGGGTGAAAATCAACCACTCGTACCTGTCATTTCTACCTGAGTTCTTGTCAAATCTTTGACCTTAGTTGTAGCAATTTTACACGGCTCTGGCGTAGAATTCTTCACCAACCACACAACATACCAGTAGCGATACTGAGGTAGAACTCCCCCAAATATGCCCTTTTGTTTCTTTAATCTGGTGGCTCAGATTTAAATAAGGGACTAAATTCAGGTGCGGCTTAGAATCCCTCTAAGACACCAAATGTCAGGTATCTACTCAAAATGGGTGTCTTTCTGCAGCTCTATCACATTCCTCATGGATGTCATTTCCTACACATTTACAGCATCTGCCAGGAGTGAGCTGAACAGAAATGTCACTTCCATTTTTCCCATCTCTACCTAGGAAGGGATTGCATTTCCCAAATAAGAGGCAACATGCACCTGATTAGGAAGGGAAGATCTTCAGGAGCAACCTCCTGTAGGGCATGGGCCACAACTGCTTTGGGAGGCAAATGAATGGGTCTTTTGCTTAGTTCCAAATCATTTACTAGAGAATCCTCTTCCCAGCCCCTTCAGGAAATATTGATCTTACCAATTGAAGAACAGGGGGATAGAGATGGTGATGGAGAATCCCTCTGATTTACCCTATGTTCTTCTGTTGTTACAGAGGGGAAAAGACATTTTTCCCTATCCCTTCCCTATTCCTGCTCTTTGTTATACTTCAATATATTTTAAGGGAGGAAAACGGGAGGAAAAATATCTGCCTTCAGGAAAACCTGAAGCAACAGCGCTCTGATGAACTGTGACAACTGGGAATGAAACAATATGATCCTGGTGGGGGAACTTGATGACTAACAATTGTTTTTAAATGGGGGAACAGTATAACTGTTATGCGCAGGGTTTGTTTAGACTAGGATATGTGATGGAGTTTAGGTCAGGTCAAGGGGAAAGCTAATGCCAACCACTGCACCTCGGCTGCATCTGCACGACAACTGTAATTGTCTTTTAACACCAAGATCAGTGACTTCAGCTGCCAACGCCATGTACAGTCCTAGTGGATGTAAGGCATGGGTAGTTTTTGCCTCAGTGTAGCTTGTTGGGAACAAACCTCTCTCCCCCACCTGGAGCTGATGAACATTCCTGGCTGGAGGGACACACGCTCCTTCGACCCAAAAGGAAAGGAGTTGATAGAAAACATCACAGGACTGACCCCAAAGAAGGGTGAGCTGCAAAAGGCAGGAGCAGGCAACTCATCTGGGGGAGCTGAGTAACCACGGTGAAGATGGGGCACAGATCACTAAGTGGGAATTAGCAAATGTGATTTAAAAGAAAAAAAAACCTTTGGCCAGCCCTAGTCAAGGCATTTGTTACAGATCACTCCCATGTGGATTTTCTGATGTCTAATAAGGGTTGAGCTCCGATTGAAGCGTTTCCCACACTCAGAGCACGTGTAGGGCCTCTCTCCGGTGTGCGTTCTCTGATGTCTGATTAGGGTAGAGCTCTGATTGAAGCTTTTCCCGCACTCAGAGCACGTGTAGGGCCTCTCTCCTGTGTGGATTCGCTGATGTGTGACAAGGGCTGAGCTTTGATTGAAGTGTTTGCCACACTCACGGCATCCATAAGGTTTCTCACCTGTGTGGATTCTTCTATGTGTGGTCAGTACAGAGCTCCGATTAAAGCTTTTCCCGCACTCAGAGCACATGTAGGGGGTCTCTCCTGTGTGCGTTCTCTGATGTGTGATTAGGGTAGAGCTGTGATTGAATCTTTTCCCACACTCAGAGCATGTGTAGGGCCTCTCCCCTGTGTGGATTCGCTGATGTGAGAGGAGGGATGAACTGTCAATGAAGTGCTTCCCACACTCAGGGCATCCATAAGGTTTCTCACCCGTGTGGATTTTCCGATGTGTAATAAGGTGTGAGCTCTGCTTGAAGTGTTTCCCACACTCAGGGCATCCGTAAGGTTTCTCACCCGTGTGGATTTTCCGATGTGTAATAAGTTGTGAGCTCCGCTTGAAGTGTTTCCCACACTCAGGGCATCCATAAGGTTTCTCACCCGTGTGGATTTTCCAATGTGTAATAAGGTGTGAGCTCTGCTTGAAGTGTTTCCCACACTCAGGGCATCCATAAGGTTTCTCACCCGTGTGGATTCTCTTATGTTCAATGAGATGCGAGCTCCGCTTGAAGCATTTCCCACACACACAGCATGCGTAAGGTTTCTCACCCGTGTGGATTCTCTGATGTGTGAGAAGGTCCGAGCTCCCTTTGAAGCTTTTCCCACACTCGAGGCATGTGTAGCGTGTTCCTTCCAAGTTCATTCTCTCACGTGTAATAAGGTCTGACTGGCTACCGAAGTTTTCCTCTGGCCTCTGCTGACTCTCACAGGCTTTTGTTTTTTCTGGGCGTGCACAGCTCCCAGAATCATTCCCTTTGGACCTTCCTGACAACATCCCATGGGCTTCTACTCGCTCAGCGTCTTCCTGCTGGGGTTCCTCCTCGTTTTCACTCACCATCCCAACACCTGACGGGAGACCGAGAGAATCCAGACGTAAGTCTCTGCCTGCGCCAGAGAGAAAGGAAATCTCAGAGAGAAGAATGGAAAAAGGGATGAAGGAACGAAAACATGTACAGGACAGATCAAACCTATCAGGAGCTGATTTTCCCTTCAACCTTCCCCAGAGGAGAGAAAGGAAGGGATCAGTTCTGGGTCCGTATCTCAGAAGAAATCTCAGGGGACAGCGAGATTGGGGAGGGACCTGCTGCCAGTTGTCAGTCAGGATAGGTGGGAAGCCATGAGTGACCTCTGCCTAACGATTCCACATCTGCAGGGAACAATCCTGAACTTGGAGAGCTCACAAGGTCTTTGTAGGGCATCCCAAATGTTTCCTGTATTCACCGACAGTTTTGGGGTTGGTTTAACCAATGCCTCACCTATGCAGGCAGCTCTCGGGAGCACTTTTTTCTTAGAGCCATGAAGGTCTGGGACGCACGACTCCTCCCCTCGTTCCAGCTGCGAGATCACATCAGTTCTGGAAACTGGAAACCCTGCTCAAGGCAAAGAAAACAAGGGAGGTCAGTGGAATTTGTGGGATACTTGTCACAAAGAATATTCCATGCTTTTAAACCCAGCTCACTTTTAAGTAGTAACGTCCCAAGGCCGGCTTCCTTGGCTCAAAGTGCCAGGAGATGATTATTATAAATCATATTCATTACCTTACTGCCTAAGGGCCAACTAACAGTGGGTCCTCATTTTGCTTGGCACAGTACAAACCGAGAAGCGTTGATGGCCCGTGCCCTGAAGAAGTTACAATCTAAATAGACAAGGCAGACACAGAATGGGGGAAGGGGTACAACCCACCAGCAGAGTGAACTCCGTGAAGGCAGAGTGACAGATCTAATCAACACAGGCCTAGATCTTGAGACTATTGGATTTAATGTTACAACCAGGGCCAGTGTTTTCCGGAAATTGTCGCTAGGACTGCATTTTTTCCCAAAATTACTCTTTGTTTCTGGAATCACCGTTAATATCCGGAATTGCTGATCAGAGGGTGGGTGGGGCATGCAGGGTCACAATCCCCCAGATTTCACCCTGGAGACACCCGTCTCCTCCCCAGGGCACAGGCTGGCTGCGGTTGAGACTTGATGCCAATTTCTTCCCTCCTTATACAAGTCTGCGATCGGCAGTGGGACGCCAGGCTCTCTCATCATGCTGCAGAGAGGACGGCACTCACAGCTGCTCGCGGCCGTGTCCACAGCACCTCTCCCCTGCTCATCTCCCTGCACACAGCTGGTTCATGCCCCGTCTCTCCAGCGCACAGCTGGCTCTAGGCTCTCAATGCCCAGTATCTGAGCCCCACCGCCCCCACGCAGCCGGCTCCTGTCCCCTCCCCCCAAGGCACTTTCAGGCTTTAAAGGATTAAATATTGC
This sequence comes from Lepidochelys olivacea, assembly GCF_965140295.1. Lineage (NCBI taxonomy): Eukaryota > Metazoa > Chordata > Testudines > Cheloniidae > Lepidochelys > Lepidochelys olivacea. Next base: position 4,925,614 of record NC_140414.1, on the reverse strand, counting down.
TCACGTTTGTCAATTACTCTCTTTTCATTGCCTGCAAACTCTTGCCCTAATTATGACTGTTATCTGTATATCTAAGCCAGCCCTTGAAAGCATGAATTCTTCACAGACTATGATGCCGAGATGCGCCACATGATACCAGGAAGGGCTGCGGGATGGGTTTCCTGTGCAAGCTGGTATCGCTACGGGGTGATGAATGCCAGATCTCAAGGCTGGTTATGCAGAGCTCCACCTTTTGAAGCTTTACCCAATGCAGAAAGGGGTAGTGACGGATTTCCCCTCATTCAGAAGACTGAAGACGACAGACTTTTGGGGGATAAACAGCTGAGTTTGAGCTGACTGAGGGGGGTCTTTCTGGGCTACAAACTCACAGGACCTGATAACCACCAGGAGGTAACCCTTTAACAAAGGTTTTAATGCACTTTGGAACCGATCAGGGATTCGCATGAGGACTGCTGAGGGAATGAAGGTAAACACGCATTTAGATGCTCTTCTTCTTTTATGAGAACGGGAACAGGAAGGGCAGGGATATCACTGAATGCAGGATCTCAGCAGGACTAGGTGTCAGGATAGCACCATATTGCAGCCCATTGAAAAACAAAATCCCAACTACACATATAAAATGATGGGCTCTAAATGAGCTGTTTCCACTCAACAGAGGGATCTTGGAGTCACTGGGCACAGTTTTCTGAAAACATCAACACAGTGTGCCACGGCAGGCAAAAAGCAAAGAGAATGTTGGGAATCATTCTGAAATGGATAGATAAGAAGACAGAAAATATCCTATTGCCTCTATATAAACCCATGGTACACCCACATCTCGAATACTGCCTGCAGATGTGGTTGCCCCATCTCAAAAAAAGATATATTGGAATTGGAAAAGGTTCAGAAAAGGGCAACCCAAATGATTACAGGTATGAAACTCTTGTGTACGGGGAAAGATTAAAAAGACCGGGACTATTCAGCTTGGAAAAGAGACAAAGGGGGGATATGAGAGAGGTCTATAAAATCAAAACTGCCGTGGAGAAAGTAAATAAGGACGTGTCATTTACTCCTTCTCATAACACAAGGACTAGGAATCACCCAATCAAATTAATAGGCAGCAGGTTTATAAGAAACAAAAGGAAGTATTTCTTCACACAATGCACAGTCAACCTGGGGAACTCCTTGCCAGAGGACGTTGTGAAGGCCAAGATTATAATAGGGTTACAAAAAAAAAAACCAAAAAACACCATGAGAAATCTATTGAGGACAGGTCCGTGAATGGTTATTAGCCAGGATGGGCAGGGATGGTGTCCCTAACTTCTCTTTGTCATAAGCTGTGAATGGGTGACAGGAGATGAATCACTTCATGATTCCCTGTTCTGTTCATTCCCTCTGGGACACCTGGTGCTCGTCACTGTCGGAAGACAGGACACTGGGCTAGATGGACCTTTGGAAAGGTGGAAATCTGAGGGATTTTGGATCCATTTATGCAAATTATAGAGAGGAAAGTGGAAAATGAGAGGGATTTTATAGCAGTTGTTGATAGGAGGTAAAAGCTGAGTGTATTTCCCACCACTATTTGGTCAATGAATAGAGCGGAAATGGGCAACATTGGCAAATGTTTGAGATCCATATTCAGGAATCTGAGGAAAGGTGTAAATCTGAGATTTTCGTCGTAATTTATAATCACAGAGGCAGGGAAAGCTCTCAGGGGCATATTCAATTAGAAGTAGACAACTAGAGTAAAAGTGGGGCAAACGTTGAGGGTATTTTTGAGGAATCTTTGAGACGTACAGAGAAAACGTGTCACAAACTACGCAACTGAGAACATGGGATAAACGCCAAGACCGGGGGGGCTTTTATGTGGCTATTAAAGAACTAGCTGGAAAAGGGGGGACCGTTTGTGATATAAAATCCAGCCTGTCCAATACAGAAGCAGAAAGTGATGGTCCCCCCCCCACGGCCCCCGTTCACCTGGGCAGCAGGGAGCCCTCTGAGGGGCTGACTGAAGGGGGCGGGGGGGGGAGCTGGAGGGCTCCCTGGGGGCGGGGAGGGGGCGGCAGTGGGGGATGGGCAGGTAGGGGGCAGAGAGTCACTTTCCTGCCCCCCCCGCCCAGCGCTCCCCCCCCGGGGTCTCCCACTCACCGGAGCACGGGGGGGTTAATGACGGGCCCCACCCCGCACAGACCCCGGAGGGGAGCCGCAGCTGCTCCTCCTACAGATCCGACACGAGGCAGCGCCTGGTCTGCTCCAGGCCCCGCCCCCCGACGCTGCCCCGCCCCCGGTCTGCTCCAGGCCCCGCCCCCAGGCGCTGGCTCGTGTCGGGTCTCTCGGAGGAGCAGCTGCGGCTCCGCTCCGGGGTCTGTGCTGGGGGGGCCCGTCATTAACCCCCCCGTGCCCGGCCGGGGGGGGCTTTCTCCAGCTGGGACCAGCCCCTGGCTCTGCCCGCCCCCGACCCGGTGAGTGGGAGACCCCGCGGGTGGGGGGGCAGGAAAGTGACTCTCTGCCCCCGGCACGGCTGGGATTGGGGGGGGCAGGGACTGGGGCCCGGCGGGCGGGGTCCCTTGGGGGGTGTTGGGGGGAGAAGTCGGAGTTGCGGGGGGTGGGGGTTGAACTGTCTCTGTGCAGCCAGGAAATTCCCGGGGGGGAAGTGGGGGGCGGCGGGGGAGTTAATTGGATCCCCTCCCCCCCCACGGGCACAAATGCCCCCCAGTTTTCTCCTTTTCCCTCTCGGTAGCTCCCACGTGGCTGTAAACTCCCCCCCACCCCCCCATTGATCCGCTCTCTGGTCTCCCCGATCCCCCCCCCCCCGTCTCTCCCTCCTCCTCACATGTCCATTGAAACTCCCCTCCCGTGGGGGGGGGCGGGATTTCCCTCCCCCCCCCGTTTTATCCGCAGCGATTTGTCCCGGTGTTGGTGGGAAGTTGGAGCCCGGAGCCATCCCCCAACCTGGCTGCCCCGGCGTGGGGGTGGGAGACGCAGGGTCTCTGCCGGGGCGGGGAAGGGAGGGGACGTGTCCCCCATGGGGCTGCCCCCGATCCCGGCTTCCCAGTCCCACTTGCTGCCCCCAACTGCCGCACCGTTGCCCCCAGCCCCCACCTGCCCCCCACCTGCCCATCCCCCACTACCGCCCCCTCCCCTCCCCCAGGGAGCCCTCCAGCTCCTCCCCCCCGGCTCCCTTCAGTCAGCCCCTCAGAGGGCTCCCTGCTGCCCAGGTGAACGGGGGCCGGGGGTGGGGACCATCACTTTCTGTTTATATATTGGACAGGCTGGATTTTATATGACAAACGGTCCCCCTTTTCCAGCTCGTTATTTAATAGCCACATAAAATCCCCCCCCAGGTCTTGGCGTTTATCCCATGTTCTCAGTTGCGTAGTTTGTGACACGTTTTCTCTGTACGTCTCAAAGATTGATAAAAAAAGTTTGCCCCACTTTTACTCTAGTTGTCTACTTCTAATTGAATATGCCCCTGAGAGCTTTCCCTGTCTCCGTAATTATAAATTACGACGAAAATCTCAGATTTACACCTTTTCTCAGATTCCTGAATATGGATCTAAAACGTTTGCCAATGTTGCCCATTTCTATTCATTGACCAAATAGTGGTGGGAAATACACTCAGCTTTTACCTCTATGACAAAGTGGAACTGTTCTTAATGTTTCCTCTGAATAGTGTGGGGGTGCCTCAGTTTCCCCTAGGCAGTTCTTAAGTATCTAGGTGGTGGGATAAGGGTGTATGATCGTTGCAGAGCCCTAGAGGGCAGGTGTGTGCAGGAGTCTGGACACAGAGAATGGCCGACACCCTGTTTCCTGGCCACTGATGGCCTGGGCCCTTCCCCCCTGCAAGGTGAGAGCTAAAGGGTTGGAGAACAAAGGAATCTGGTGACCTCCTGGCCCGGGAAAGGAACAAAGCCCAGAGGAGGAGGGGCTGGAGGGAGTTTCAGTTGGGGGCTGGCTGGGACATGGAGTGAAGGGCAGACGTGGTTGTCTGGCTCACTGCCCCCCCCAAAATGGCCCCAGCTGAGGGGTCTTGTTCTCTGCACCTGCAAGCTCTGTTTTAGACCATGTTCCTGTCATCTAATAAACCTCTGTGTTACTGGCTGGCTGAGAGTCCCGTCTGACTGCGGAGTTGGGGGGCAGGACCCTCTGGCTTCCCCAGGAGCCCTGCCTGAGCGGACTCGCTGTGGGAAGGGCATGGAGGGGCAGAGGATGCTGAATGGTCCGAGGTCAGACCCAGGAAGGTGGAAGCTGGGTGAGCTGTGTGTCCTGAAGACAGGCTGCTCACGGAAAGGCGACTGCCCCAGAGTCCTGCCTGGCTTCATGGGGAGCAGTTCCAGAGCCTCGCCCAGGGACTCCGTGACAACTGGTGGCAGGGGTGGGATGTACTGCACCCCGTGGACAGCGCTTCCTGCAGTAAGTGACTGGGGAGCAGTAAAATGAAGGGGGATTGACGGGGACCAGACGTGCTGAAGATTCAGAGAGAGACAGTTTCAGGGGGCGGTTAACTCCTGGAAGTGTGTGACCAGAGAGAAGGACTTTTGCAGTAACAGGTTTCCCCTGGGGATTGCAGCGAGCGGTCCCAGGGACGGAGGAGTCTGCCACTCGACCCTGACAAAGAGGGGGTGATCTCGAGAAGGGCTGGCACACTAGGGGTTCTCCCTGGAAACCGTGGGGAGCTGAGAGCACACAGGCCTGTGAGTCCACAACTTGGGAAGGGCGGAGTGAGGGCCTGTCACCGTCTCCTGAAGAAGGACATTGTAACCCTGTGCAGAAAGAGAGGGTTGAGCGTTGGAAAGTTCACCGAAGCACAGTTAATTGTGCAGCTGGAGGAGGATGACCGCTCTAAGGGACAGATTCCTGACCCGAAATGGGGCTATAGCAGGATCTGGGAGCAGCTGGAGTGGAGGCCAGGCATCCCCAAGACTCCTGTCCCCGACCAGACGAGGGTCTTCACGATCGGGTTCCCCATCCGGGGATCGGAGTCGGACAGGATTGGAGCTGAGTCCGAGAGAGCAAGAGGACCGTGGGAGACAGCGAGAGCCCGAGAAAGAGCTGCAGAAGCAGCAGCAGCATGAACTGGTGATGGGGGAGTGGAGAGGCCTAGGGGACCCCCCAGGGGTGAGTGGGGATAGACCCCGGGGGGCCAGTTCCACAGGGAACCTCGAGCCTAAATTGCTGCCCCTGGTTAAGGAGGGGGGGGATGTGGATGCCCACCTCACTGCCTTTGAGCAGGCTGGAGATTTGAACCGGGGGACCCTGCGGAAAAGCCCCGGTGTCTAGCTCCCTTGCTGGGTCCCAAGGCCGTAGACTCCGTCAGCCAGATGGGTGGGGAGGTGGACAGGCTCCCACTTCTGGTCCCAACCTATATGTCTGTGTGGAGTTTCCTTGGGCCAGGCCCCTCAGACCCCCAGTGGGAGCAGAAGGTGATGGTGAATGGGGAGACGTTCCTGGGGTGGCGAGATCCTGGGACAGAGAGAACTGGTGTCAGGCCCCTGGTGGTGCAGCCTCAGAGGCTGAGGGGCTGTGTGAGCTGGGTGAGGGTCCCAGGGACGAAGCCCCTCGCCCTGCCTATGGCCCAGATCCCTGTGCAGACCCAGGAGGGGTGGGGCTGGCTGGTCGTTAGGGTTCTCCAGGACACCAGCTGCAAGACCCTGTTATGGGGTGACTGTGTCTCTTTGGGACAGGATCCAGGCCGTACTCCTGTAACTGCCAAGGGTTTGAATCCGGGGAACCAATCGGTGGAGAGGGAAATGGTCAGTGCAAATGCAGATGACCTGGCTGGCAGCAGGGAGGAGCGGCTAGGCTCAAGCTATCTGCCTGACTTTAACCAGACCCCTGGAGTTGGGTGGGACAGAGAGATGCTCCCCGCCCCCCTTGCACACCGGAGAGGGGGCTCACGCTGGCTCTGATGCTGTGAGGAAAGCAGCGAGCTCGCTTCCTACCCTCACTGGGACAGCAAGGGCAGTGCTGAGCAAGGGGGGAGCTGAGACCCCAGCTGAGTGGGGGGAGACACAGGCAGGGCAGGGGATCTGTGGGGAGTGGCAAGGTGCTTGGTAAGGCAAGTCTGGATGAGCCTAGGCAGCCTTGTGAGCTGATGGCTGTGTCTAGTCAGCAGGGTGGGAAGTCGAGGAGAGTGGAAGAGGAGTGTCCCTGGACCTTACCTGTTAGCTGGGTGGAGAATTGGGACAGTGAAGGAAACGTACCTGTGTCTGTCAGGGGTATTGACTTGCCTTTGGAGGGAGCTACCCTGATCTCCAAGCAGTTGTCTGTGACCAGCCTTGTGTGCTGGGACAAGGGGAGAGAGGTCCCAAGCTGGGTGTCTGGGAAAGGAGAAAGTGTGTCCGGCTCTTCTTTGTCTGTGGAGCAGACAGAAGGGGCCTTTCAGCCTGTAATGGTTGAGGGGCGTGCAGTTGTCTCAGAGCTGGTTCTGGATTCAGCTAAAGCCCAGGAAGGGAAGGGTCCTAAGTTTGTGTCTGCTCGGGAGAATGGCCCTGTAACTAGGTCGCATCCAGTTAGGGTCTATGTAAAATCCCAGAGACGAGACAATTCTGGTGCTTGTATTTTGCCTGTTGCTAGTGTGTTGTTGGAAAGGGTGTAGCAACTCTGTCTAATCAGGGTGAGATCCTAGCCAGGGCACAAGGAGAGCAGGAAGGTGATGTGATTGTGTTACCTCCTGAGGGTGTGGAAACCGGTAGCAAGAAGGAAAAGATTCCTGAACTTGTGTGTGGCAAAGGGAAGGAGAATGCTTCTGACCTTTTGTCTAGGAAGTCTGTAAGTTTGCCTGAAAGGGGATTGTGTAGGAATCCGCCGGATGGGCCAGAGGTGATTCTGGATGTAAGGGAGACCCAGAAAGAGTCTGTTGTTGCTCAGGAAAGTGTTCCTCTAGAGCAAGCCCTCGGTGAAGAGGGTAAGGGCAGAATTTCTGGGAGGGGTGAATTATTGCATAGAAAAGCCCCTAGGGAAAGGAATCCTCATGGAGTCTTTGCAAGCAGTTTACTGCCACTGGCGGGTGTGAAAGTGATTTTATCAAGAAAGTTTCAGTTCCTAACAGCCAGAAATTTTCTGTTGTGAATGGATCCACTGACTGTCCTGTTGAAAGACCCAGTGTGGAGAGCTTTGAGAAGGTCTCAGATGAAGTGAAAGCTGTTAAGAAAGTTAAACAGTCCCATAACCAAGTGGCTGTGTTTGGCCAGCTTGTTGGGGAGAAGACCCAATCCCAGTTTGACCCCCTGGGGTTTTGGGGTGGCCAAAGGGCATGGGCCACAGAAACCTTCCCACATGCGGCCTGCGAGTGCTATCGACCACCACCGACCTAAGGGAGGGCGTTAAACTGGAAGGGCCTGGTGTAACTCCTACCAAGGAATGGGAGAGATGCTGGGGCACCCATGGGAACGTTGGTGGCTTCGAACTTCCCCAGGTCACTGGCTAAAGTGACCCCGCTCAGTTCGATCTCGAAGGGGGGAGAGATGTGACAAAGTGGGACTGTTCTTAATGTTTCCTCTGAGTAGTGTGGGGGTGCCTCAGTTTCCCCTATGAAGTTTTTTAGTATCTAGGTGGTGCAATAAGGGTGTATGATCATTGCAGAGCCCTAGAGGGCATGTGTGTGCAGGGGTCTGGACACAGAGAATGGCCAACACCCTGTTTCCTGGCCACTGATGGCCTGGGCCCTTCCCCCCTGCAAGGTGAGAGCTGAAGGGTTGGAGAACAAAGGAATCCGGTGACCTCCTGGCCCGGGAAAGGAACAAAGCCCAGAGGAGGAGGGGCTGGAGGGAGTTGGAGTGAAGTGCAGGCGTGGTTGTCTGGCTCACTGCCCCCAAAATGGACCCAGCTGAGGGGTCCTGTTCTCTGCACCTGCAAGCTCTGTTTTAGACCATGTTCCTGTCATCTAATAAACCTCTGTTTTACTGGCTGGCTGAGAGTCCCGTCTGACTGCGGAGTTGGGGTGCAGGACCCTTTGGCTTCCCCAGGAGCCCTGCCTGAGCGGACTCGCTGTGAGAAGCGGACGGAGGGGCAGAGGATGCTGAATGGTCCGAGGTCAGACCCAGGAAGGTGGAAGCCGAGTGAGCTGTGTGTCCTGAAGACAGGCTGCTCACAGAAAGGCGACTGCCCCAGAGTCCTGCCTGGCTTCGTAGGGAGCAGTTCCAGAGCATCGCCCAGGGACTCCGTGACAACCTCCTATCAACAACTGCTCTAAAATCCCTCTCATTTTCCACTTTCCTCTCTATAATTTGCATAAATGGATCCAAAATCCCTCAGATTTCCAACCTTTCTCTTTCATTTCTGAACACTGATCTCAAATCTCAGGTTTCCCTCTTACGATGTCATTATCAAATGTCAATTAAAAATCCTCTCGAGTTTGGGGCTGTTCCCCATGTCTCTAAATCCTAGGAACTTGTCCTTCTTTGGGGGGAACCTGTCGCCCTGAGTCCTTCTCCATCCTGGTTGGGAAATTAACCCCCCTGCAACAATGATCATCTTTCCTTCTCCTTTGAGAATCATTTGTTCCCTCCTTTCTCTCTGTTAAAAATGTTTGCTGATAAAAGAGACTAGCCATATATTCAATACCCATCAAAGCCAGGGGCCTCCCCCTGTTTGGGGGATGGGTGGTTCCCAGTTGGTAACAAGAGAGTTCATGGAATCATTGAATATCAGGGTTGGAAGGGACACCAGAAGGTCATCTAGTCTAACCCCCTGCTCGAAGCAGGACCAATTCCCAGTTAAATCATCCCAGCCAAAGCTTTGTCAAGCCTGACCTTAAAAACCTCTAAGGAAGGAGATTCTACCACCTCCCTAGGTAACGCATTCCAGTGTTTCACCACCCTCTTAGTGAAAGTTTTTCCGAATATCCAATCTAAACCTCCCCCACTACAACTTGAGACCATTACTCCTTGTTCTGTCATCTGCTACCATTGAGAACAGACTAGAGTCATCCTCTTTGGAACCCCCTTTCAGGTAGTTGAAAGCAGCTATCAAATCCCCCCTCATTCTTCTCTTCTGCAGGCTAAACAATCCCAGCTCCCTCAGCCTCTCCTCATAACTCATGTGTTCCAGTCCCCTCATCATTTTTGTTGCCCTTTGCTGGACTCTCTCCAATTTATCCACATCCTTCTTGTAGTGTGGGGCCCAAAACTGGACACAGTACTCCAGATGAGGCCTCACCAATGTCGAATAGAGGCCTCACCAATGTCGAATAGGTCGAGTTGGCTGGACCCTTTTCTTTTATCCAGCTGGCACAGGATGAGGAGGTCCCTCTGAGTGCAGCGTGGGTCCAGAAGTATCCCAAACCCCATGACAAAGGGTATCCGTGAGGGGGGGCTTCCCGCAGTGCAAAGCTATAGCCAACTCTGGGGTGGATCCACGGTGGCCATTATTTGCTAGTGACAGAGTATGGAAATTTCTTAGTTATTTTGGCCCTCCATGGCTTCCCTTCTCCTGTTAAAGAGGCGTCCCCCCGGGCTCCCTCTGCCTGTGTGACTGGCCAGCAGGGGGTGGTGATAACTTTCTGTCCACTTGTCAGACACTGTGAGGGAACACTGTTGCTGGGGGGGCATGTCTGTGTGGGGAGATTGCAGCGGGAGCTGAAGGGGCATTGTGGTTGGGGGAGGCCTCTGGGTGGCTGGGCAGGGGGGGCCCTAGTCAGGTTGGTGGGTTCTGGAGGGTTTGGGGTTTCGGGGGGTAGTTCTGATGTGCCCAGCCCTAAGGCTATGGGTCCTGGAGGTGGGTATCGCTGGGGGCCTGTTGGCTGCAGACCAGTGGGGGTGGGGGTCTCTTGGGCAGGTGGGGCAGGGGATTAGACGCTGCCTGGTGCTGTGCCAGGGGCTCTGTCTGGGATTGCCCAGCTGGCTCCTGGGACCATTGCCATGCCCAGTGCACAGCACTGTGGTGGGGCGGTCCCTGGCGCAGAGTGAGGGGTCCTCCTGTAAAGCGTCAGGGGGTCCTGCTGGGAGGAGGAGGGGGTCCCAGGCAAATGGCCTGGCAGATCCTGGTGGAGGGCAGGTGGGGGTCCTAGGCAGGCAATGGGGAAATCCCAGGCAGGCAGTGAAGGACTATAAAATGACTCTACACAAACAGCCCCCCACCCCATTTCTCCTGCCATTTGCAGGAGCAAATCCAGCCATGGGGGAGCAAACAACCCAGGAATGAGAGTTTCCTAGCAGACAGGCATGGAGAGGGCACAGGGAAAAGGAGATAGAGAGACTGACAGGGTCTGTGGGATAAAAGGGTTTTGAAAGAGATTTCCAGCTCTCTCATCTGCCCAGACAGATGTATTACTGCACTGTGGGGAGAATCACTTTCCTGTGGACAAGACGAGGATCAGACAGAGGAAAACCCAGTTCCTGACTCGATGTCCCTCCTGCTGGGGTGTGGCTGCCATGGGGTCAGTGTCAGAGGGAATCCTCGAAAGGGACTCCTTTGGTTCTGCTTTTTTCTAGGATTGCGTTCAGAGACTTTGTTTTGGGATGCGGGAGAGAGAAAGGAGGTTAAAAGTGTGTCTGTGGGCTTAGCCTGGCAGGAGGGGCCAGGTCTCTGCTGTAATCCAGAGATTAAATAGAGAGTTGTCACTTTGGATGGGCTATCACCAGCAGGAGAGTGAATTTGTGTGGGGGGCGGAGGGTGAGAAAACCTGGATTTGTGTTGGAAATGGCCCAACTTGATGATCACTTTAGATAAGCTATTACCAGCAGGACAGTGGGGTGGGAGGAGGTATTGTTTCATATTGTCTGTGTGTATTTAAAGTCTGCTGCAGTTTCCACGGTATGCATCCGATGAAGTGAGCTGTAGCTCACGAAAGCTGATGCTCAAATAAATTGGTTAGTCTCTAAGGTCCCACAAGTACTCCTTTTCTTTTAGCATTTTCTCAGTACGGCAGAATCTCAGATCTCACTCTGCAGGGAAAGAGCCTGGGGGAAGCGTGATGTGAAATGAACTAATGCCCGTTCCCAAACCTCCACAACGGCCCTTCTCGCCCGGCCAGGCTGCAGAACGACGCTCACGTTTCGTTCTGGTTCATCCCGTCCTCCCATGGGACAGGGGAGCGACATGGCTGCAGAGGAGCCAGCTCAGGTAGGGATTATTGGGGGGGTTCTGATCTGTTCCTGCAGGAGGGAGAGGGACAGCAAATACACGGGAGAGGGGAAGGTTAACATGGTCTGGTTTGGAGGTTAGAGCAGGGCAGGAAATGCACAGGGTGGAGAAAGGGAGGATGCCAGAGCGTGGCAGACCTGCCTGGAGTTGTTTAATAAGTGGTCTACGTTCTTGGAACAGACCCATGAGGTTCGGAGGTGGAAATGCTCCAGTTTGGTGAACAGAAAATAACCCACGTAGATGGGGCTGGGAAAAAGGACCAGACTCCTCGTGCTGGAGCCTGACCCAACTAACCAGCGGGTGCCTTGAAATTGAAGGGGGAAGCCACCTGTCAGGCTTAGGGGAGATTCTCCTGCCTCATATCCAGCTCCTCAAAAGGAGGAGGGTGTTGGGCTTCCTACAAGAGATCTCTCCGTAGACCCTGCTCGGGGCAGCATCTCCGGTATCAGTCTGTGGCTAGTAGGTGTGTGATGGATCTGCTGGGAGAGAGGAGGGGCTCTCTCTTCGCCCCCTCACCCTGGTGTTTCCTGGGTGCTCTGAGCGGGGTGGGGGTGGGACTCTGTTGACTGCGGTCCACCCAGAGTTTCCGTTTGATTGGCTCCTCTCCCCCACGAATAGTGGGGCTGTGAGTGGGGCAGCAGGTCCTGAGTGTGGGGCTCTGGCTCTTTCAGGGGCTGGTGACCTTCGAGGAGGTGGCTGTGTATTTCAGCAGGGAAGAGTGGGCTCTGCTGCACCCCGCTCAGAGAGCCCTCTACAGAGACGTCATGCAGGAGACCTATGAGACTGTGACCTCGCTGGGTAAGGGTTCCTGTCCCCTCGGTTCTTGGAAGGGGAACTGAAGAGATGAGGTTCACGCCACCCCCACAATGCCACCTCTGCTCTGTCCTGTTCCAGCATCACCCCAGCATGCCAGTGACACACACACGACCAGAGACCCTCCCCTGCTGCTGAACGCTGTGGGAAGAGAGCACAGGAGCAGAATCGCACAGTGTCAAATATCTCCTGTTTGCACAAGTAAAACGGGGGGTTAGGTCCAGCATAACGAGCAGAAGCTTCCTACCCCTGGCCTTCTCTCAAACCCTGAGCCTTTCCACCCAGACCAGAAAGTGCTTGGGGTATAAGAAGCAGGCTGCTGGGGTCAGAGCGGTTGGTCCAGGGTTACTGATCACACAGACCTTGAATGCTGGCTGGGGGAATCCAGACAAGGGAGCTCCAGCAGCAGAACATTGAAACTCAGCCAGGATTACAGATGACACAACTCCTCACTGCTCCGGATTGCCCCGTGCATGGGACAATGGCCTCGGTTGCTGGGAAAATCCTTGAGACCTGGAGAGTTGCTCCCCATCCGCATGTGCACTAACCACAATCTACCTTCTCTGCAGACTTGGTTTTTTGAGTCCCTCATTCCTGAAGTCACATGACCCCGATTCTTATTTTTCACATTCTGCTTTTCTAGACTATTTAGAGTCTGTTGCTTCTGAATGATAGTTTCTAATTTCCCAGTGTTCTCCACACCCAGGGATTTTCCTACTCCCTCCCATTGCACTGAACTCACTAGGTTCCCTGGTATTTAAGAACGACCACACTGGGACAGACCAAAGGTCCATCAGTGGGGGAGGTTTAGATTGGATATTAGGAAAAACTTTTTCACTAAGAGGGTGGTGAAACACTGGAATGCGTTACCTAGGGAGGTGGTAGAATCTCCTTCCTTAGAGGTTTTTAAGGTCAGGCTTGACAAAGCCCTGGCTGGGATGATTTAACTGGGAATTGGTCCTGCTTTGAGCAGGGGGTTGGACTAGATGACCTTCTGGGGTCCCTTCCAACCCTGATATTCTATGATTCTATGATCTAGCCCAGTGTCCTGTCTTCCGACAGTGACCAGCGCCGGGTGTCCCAGAGGGAATGAACAGAACAGGGAATCATGAAGTGATTCATCTCCTGTCACCCATTCACAGCTTATGACAAACAGAAGTTAGGGACACCATCCCTGCCCATCCTGGCTAATAACCATTCACGGACCTGTCCTCGATAGATTTCTCATGATGTTTGTTTGTTTTTTTTTGTATCCCTATTATAATCTTGGCCTTCACAACGTCCTCTGGCAAGGAGTTCCCCAGGTTGACTGTGCGTTGTGTGAAGAAATACTTCCTTTTGTTTCTTATAAACCTCTGCCTATTAATTTGATTGGGTGATTCCTAGTCCTTGTGTTCTGAGAAGGAGTAAATAACACTTCCTTCTTTAATTTCTCCACAGCAGACATGCTTTTATAGACCTCTCTCATATGCCCTCTTGTCTCTTTTCCAAGCTGAAAAGTCCCAGTCTTACATATCTCTCCTCATACAGAAGCTGTTTCATACTCCTAGTCTGGGTTTTTTTGCCCTTTTCTGAACCTTTTCCAATTGCAATGTATCTTTTTTGAGATGGGCCGACCACATCTGCACACAATATTCAAGATGTGGGCGTACCATGGATTTATATAGAGGCAAGTTATGTACTGTCTTATTATCTGTCCCTTTCTTAATGATTCCCAACACCCTGTTCGCTTTTTGACTGCCTCTGCACCCTGAGTGGATGTTTTCAGAGAACTATCGACAATGACTCCAAGATCCCTCTCTTGAGTGGAAACAGCTAATGTAGACCCCATCATTTTATATGTATAGTTGGGATTATGTTTTCCAATGGGCTGCACTAGGTGCTATCCTGACATCTAGGACTGCTGAGATCCTGCATTCAGTGAGATCCCTGCCCTTCCTGTTCCCATAAAACAAGAAGAGCATCCAAATGCATGTTTACCTTCATTCCCTCAGCGGTCCTCATGGGAATCCCTGATCGGTTCCAAAGTGCATTAAAACCTTTGTTAAAGGGTTACCTCTTGGTGGTTATCAGGTCCTGTGAGTTTGTAGCCCAGAAAGACCCCCCTCAGTCAGCTCAAACTCAGCTGTTTATCCCCCAAAAGTCTGTCGTCTTCAGTCTCCTGAATGAGGGGAAATCCGTCACTACCCCTTTCTGCGTTGGGTAAAGCTTCAAAAGGTGGAGCTCTGCATAACCAGCCTTGAGATCTGGCATTCATCACCCTGTAGGGATACCAGCTTGCACAGGAAACCCATCCCGCAGCCCTTCCTGGTATCATGTGGCGTATCTCGGCATCATAGTCTGTGAAGAATTCATGCTTTCAAAGGCTGGCTTAGATATACAGATAACAGTCATAATTAGGGCAAGAGTTTGCAGGCAATGAAAACAGATTAATTGACAAACGTGAGCAATATCTAATCCTTTAAAGCCTGAAAGTGCCTTGGGGGGAGGGGACAGGAGCCGGCTGTGTGGGGGCGGTAGGGCTCAGATACTGGGCATTGAGAGCCTAGAGGCAGCTGTGCGCTGGAGAGACGGGGCATGAACCAGCTGTGTACAGGGCAGATGAGCAGGGGAGAGGTGCTGTGGACACGGCCGCGAGCAGCTGTGAGTGCCGTCCTCTCTGCAGCATGATGAGAGAGCCTGGCGTCCCACTGCCGATCGCAGACTTGTATAAGGAGGGAAGAAATTGGCATCAAGTCTCAACCGCAGCCAGCCTGTGCCCTGGGGAGGAGACGGGTGTCTCCAGGGTGAAATCTGGGGGATTGTGACCCTGCATGCCCCACCCACCCTCTGATCAGCAATTCCGGATATTAACGGTGATTCCAGAAACAAAGAGTAATTTTGGGAAAAAATGCAGTCCTAGCGACAATTTCCGGAAAACACTGGCCCTGGTTGTAACATTAAATCCAATAGTCTCAAGATCTAGGCCTGTGTTGATTAGATCTGTCACTCTGCCTTCACGGAGTTCACTCTGCTGGTGGGTTCTACCCCTTTCCCCATTCTGTGTCTGCCTTGTCTATTTAGATTGTAACTTCTTCAGGGCACGGGCCATCAACGCTTCTCGGTTTGTACTGTGCCTAGCAAAATGAGGACCCACTGTTAGTTGGCCCTTAGGCAGTAAGGTAATGAATATGATTTATAATAATCATCTCCTGGCACTTTGAGCCAAGGAAGCCGGCCTTGGGACGTTACTACTTAAAAGTGAGCTGGGCTTAAAAGCATGGAATATTCTTTGTGACAAGTATCCCACAAATTCCACTGACCTCCCTTGTTTTCTTTGCCTTGAGCAGGGTTTCCAGTTTCCAGAACTGATGTGATCTCGCAGCTGGAACGAGGGGAGGAGTCGTGCGTCCCAGACCTTCATGGCTCTAAGAAAAAAGTGCTCCCGAGAGCTGCCTGCATAGGTGAGGCATTGGTTAAACCAACCCCAAAACTGTCAGTGAATACAGGAAACATTTGGGATGCCCTACAAAGACCTTGTGAGCTCTCCAAATTCAGCATTGTTCCCTGCAGATGTAGAATCGTTAGGCAGAGGTCACTCATGGCTTCCCACTTATCCTGACTGACAACCAGCAGCAGGTCCCTCCCCGATCTCGCTGTCCCCTGAAATTTCTTCTGAGATACGGACCCAGAACTGATCCCTTCCTTTCTCTCCTCTGGGGAAGGTTTAAGGGAAAATCAGCTCCTGATAGGTTTGATCTGTCCTGTACACATTTTGGTTCCTTCATCCCTTTTTCCATTCTTCTCTCTGACATTTCCTTTCTCTCTGGCGCAGGCAGGATGCCCTGAGTGTGGGAAACACTTCAAGCAGAGCTCACACCTTATTACACATCGGAAAATCCACACGGGTGAGAAACCTTATGGATGCCCTGAGTGTGGGAAACACTTCAAGCAGAGCTCACACCTTATTACACATCGGAAAATCCACACGAGTGAGAAACCTTACGGATGCCCTGAGTGTGGGAAACACTTCATTGACAGTTCATCCCTCCTCTCCCATCAGCGAATCCACACCGGTGAGGGACCCTACATATTCTCTGAGTGCGGGAAAAGCTTCAATCAGAGCTCTACCCTAATCACACATCAGAGAACGCACACAGGAGAGACTCCCTACATGTGCTCACACTGGGTTTGATGGACCATTGGTCTGACCCAGTCTATGACCTGTCGTGTGTTCTTATGTAAGCCCTCTGCGGCCTTGTCTACTCGGGCAAGTTTCTGCACAGGAAAGCAGCTTTCTGCGGTGTAACTCCCGAGGTGTGCACGCAGATTTCGTGATGCATGATAGAAAGGGGCCATGACAGGGACACACTGCCGTGCGGGGTCAAAGTGAAGGAGCTGTGACACGCCTACCACAAGGTGCAGGAGGCAAACTGCTGCTCCATATTGGGGCCTAACTAACCCCAGCATCACGGCAAGAATCTACCTAGCAGCTGGAGAAAAAATATGAATGAGAGTCACAGACACCCCCACGTGGCCTGTCTCTTCCCCAATCTCAACACCTGGAAGATTGTCTGGAAGACTCAGAATTTGAACTGCGGAGATTGGTCCCAGGCTGAGAGGGAATTCAGTCTGTGTATTAAGAACTCAACATTGCCTGGAGGAACCAGTGAGTGAGAAAAGCTGTTTGATCCAATTTTTGCTTAGTATATTCAAATTAGAGTTTAGACTGGGAGTCTATTTTCGTTTGTTTTGTAACCACTTTTGACCTCTGTGACCAACACTTATACTCAGTTAAAATCTAACTTTCTGTAGTTAATAAACTTATTTTACTATTTTATACTTACTCCTGAGTTTGTCCAAAGTGCTTGGGAAAGTTGCTCACATGACAAAGGCTGGTGCATGTCCCCTTTATTTTTGATGAAGTGGCGAACTAATTAATGAGCTTACACTTTTCAAGAGAAGGCCGTGAGCCGTGTAAGATGGTACATTTCTGAGGTGGAAGGCTGAGAGCTGGGGAGATCCTAGGATATCGGGGTTGGAAGGGACCTCAGGAGGTATCTAGTCCAACCCCCTGCCCAGAGGAGGACCAATCCCCAACTAAATCATCCCAGCCAGGGCTTTCTCAAGCCTGACCTGAAAAACTTCCAAGGAAGGCGATTCCACCACCTTCCTAGGTAACGCATTTCAGTGTTTCACCACCCTCCTAGTGAAAAAGTTTTTCCTAATTTCCAACCTAAACCTCCCCCACTGCAACTTGACCATTACTCCTTGTCCTGTCCTCTTCTACCGCTGAGAATAGTCTAGAACCAACAAGTTCTCCCTGCTTGTTTCCCAGGCTTCGTGCATTTATGTATAGGGACTTGAGATAACCCGCTGATCGCCCCTCTTTCTCAGGATGAGGCAGGAGCCCTCCTCTCTCCTGCACTCCTGCTCGTGCTTCCTCCTGGTATCCCACTTCCCCACTTACCTCAGGGCTTTGGTCTCCTTCCCCTGGTGAACCTAGTTTAAAGCCCTCCTCACTAGGTTAGCCAGCCTGCTTGCAAAGATGCTCTTCCCTCTCTTCGTTAGGTGGAGCCTGTCTCTGCCTAGCACTCCTCCTTCTTGGAACACTATCCCATGGTCAAAGAATCCAAAGCCTTCTCTCCGACACCACCTGCGTAGCCATTCATTGATTTCCACGATTCGACAGTCCCTACCCCGGCCTTTTCCTTCCACGGGGAGGATGGACGAGAACACCACTTGCACCTCAAACTCCTTTATCCTTCTTCCCAGGGCCACAAAGTCCGCAGGGATCCGCTCAAGGTCATTCTTTGTAGTATCATTGGTGCCCACGTGGAGGAGCAGGAAGGGGTAGCGATCCGAGGGCTTGATGAGTCTCGGCAGTCTCTCCGTCACATCGCGAATCTTAGCTCCTGGCAAGCAGCAGACTTCTTGGTTTTCCCGGTTGGGATGGCAGATAGATGACTCAGTCCTCCTGAGCAGAGAGTCCCTGACCACCACCGCCCGCTGCCTCCTCTTGGGAGCGGTGGTCGTGGAACACCCAACCCTAGCACACTGCATCTCATGCCTTCCAATTGGCGCAGTCTCCTTCTGCTCCCTTCCCTCAGACGTATCCTCTGGTCCACTCTCCGCATTAGTACCTGTGGAGAGAACATGAAAACGGTATCTGCCCTGTATCTGCCCTGCTGGTACCTGGACGCTCCCCATTCTTCTTCTGGAGGTCACATGATGCCAAATTTCTTCACCGTCCTCCTGTCCCCGGTGTGCAGCCTGCTCTGAATCTGTTTTTCTATGATTCTCTGTGTGCTGTGTGGATTTGTGTGTGGGTCTGATTTTTGTTAATGCCTGCATGGGCCTGTGCAGTGTGTGATTTTCTCTTTCTCTCTCTGTTTGTATCTTCATGTGTAAATTCACTGGAATGTTTAAAAATATCCACAGCTTTGCTAATTTTCACCAGGAATTTTTCTCGGTCAACAAATTCTCACTTGTTCCCTACCGAAGTGTTCACTCTTGGATGGCATCAAATTAATCTATGAAATTCTGAACTGAAACCTCACCTGCTTTTCAGGGATTCTTCCTTAGACTCAGAGGACCAAGAGCTGGAAAATTCACCTAATTCAGTTTAAAGGCAAAGCTTCACTGAGAGTTGAAATTCCAAGCCCTTGTTTACAAAATGAGAAAAAGAGCCAGGGGAAGCACTTCTTTTTGGTTCACAGAATAAAGCGTTTGTCATTTAAGGGTTTGTTTCCCATATTTTAAAACCACAAGGGGTCTTCGTAAACACCCAGTCTGATCTCCTGTCTAGCACGGGCCCGAAACCTGCGCCCGAAGAATTCCTTTCCAACTAGAACAGATCTGTTTAAAAAAAATAGATCCAATTTTGATTTGAAAATTTCCAGGAATGGAGACTCCACCAGGACTCTGGGTAAGATTTTCAATGGTTAATTCCCTTCCCTGTCAGAAAGCACGCCTTATTTCCAATCTGAATGTGTCTAGCTTCACTTCCAGCCATTGGCTCACATTATACATTTGTCTGTTAGATTGAAGAGCCTGTTCGTAAGTATTGTTCCCCATGTAGGTATTTAGGGAGTGAGATTGTCATCCCCTAAATCTTATCTGAGCTCTTTGTGACTAATTTGCACCTGTCTATTTGTGGACATCTAGATGCACAGTGGAAACATGCCCACATTCTGCTCCTAGTCAGTGGGAAGCTTTGATTTTGATATGGTCTCCAAAGCCCTCGCCAACATCTCGTAGAAGATGGGGGAATCAGGGAAAAACCATCAATTTGTTAAAATTGCAAATGAAGAATAAATTAAGGTGTTTTGCTGTAAAGTCACTTTTCCCTGACTGGGAATTGAACCCAGGTCGTGGCGGTGAGAGCGCCAAATCCTAACCACTAGACCACCAGGGAGAGGAGGATAATGCTGTTCTTCTCAGCTGTGCTACACTTTTAGGCTATTTTCTGTCCAATTTCTGAAACCTTCTTTGTCCATTCCCTGAGCGGCTAAGAGCAGAGCGGGCAGGAACCCCTGTGCTCAGGGTCACAACCTGAGCCCAACCCAAGCCACTGAAACAAACTCAAATGCTGCGTCAGTTTCCTCCACTCGGATCACAGAGCAACACAAAGAAAACCCAGGAGGAACAATCCCCCTCTGCCTTCATTCACCCCATTGCAACCCTCTCAGCAGCCAACGTGGGCCTTCTTCTGGGAAGGACATTGAGCTGATAGGAACTTTGGCATAGAGAGCAAGGGAGGGAG
Source organism: Lepidochelys olivacea (assembly GCF_965140295.1). NCBI lineage: Eukaryota > Metazoa > Chordata > Testudines > Cheloniidae > Lepidochelys > Lepidochelys olivacea. The sequence goes on along the minus strand of NC_140414.1, from coordinate 4,905,993 downwards.
TTTGCTCTCCCTCGGTGTGAGCTGATTGCATTCTGACTCCATGTAACAGGGCTCTGAGTTTTGCCATCTTCTGAATTCTGTGTCCTCAACAAGCAGCCAAAGTGCTGAACCCCCTGGACCCTTCTGCTGGGAGCATGGGGATTGCACAAGAGCTGCAAGCCCTTTTTACCTCTCCTTGTCCTACTCAGCTTCCCCAGACTTTCCCCACCAGTGGTTTCATCAGACTCTGGAGGAATCTAAGTCCCTGCAGGTTTCCCTCACCCACCTCGTAAGGGAAACAGTGATTCCCTTCTCTGACACTCCTGGGGCCACATTTTCTTTGAGGAGCTTCTCCCCACGGGGGTCTGATGTCCTGCAAAGATGCAAAATCACTTACCGTGGAATTCTCTCCCCAGAACATCTGAGACAATATTGACTTAAACAATGAACTAACTGTGATCATCTGCCCTTCCTTCAGTTCCTTTGGGTTCTGCTGTTGTTCACCATTTCTGAGTGGAGATTTTAAATCACAGCTATTTCTTCATTAGCATGTCATGGGCTACTATCAGCAGGAGGAAAAATCACTTTTTGTAGTGGTAATCAGGGTGGCCCATTTCAAACAGTTCTCTGTGAGTTCAATCCTTGAGGGGGCCATTTAGAGATCTGGGGCAAAAATTGGGGATTGGTCCTGCCTTGAGCAGTGGATTGGACTAGATGACCTCCTGAGGTCCCTTCCAACCCTGATCTTCTATGATTTTAAGGCAACCCCCATCTTTTCATGGACTCTGTATATATCCAGTGTCTGCTAGTGCCTGGCACACACTTTTAGCCCTGGTGTTGCTTAGAGCTACTGCTTCCGGCCATCGGGTGGCAAAATCCATGAAAGTCAGTATGTACTGCTTTCCTCTGGGTGTCTTTTTCGGAAAAGGACCCAGAATATCCACAGCTACTCGCTGAAATGGAACTTCAATGATGGGGAGTGGCTGGAGAGGGGCTTTGACCTGGTCTTGGGGTTTTCCCACTCTTTGGCACACCTCACAAGACTGGACATAGGTAGAAACATCCTTGCCCATTCCCTCCCAGTGGAATGACCCCCCCAAACGGTCTTTGGTCCTGTTCACCCCAGCATGGCCACTAGGGTGATCGTGGGCTAAGCTCAAGAGCTTGGCCCGGTATTTAGTTGGAACTACCAACTGTCTCTGAGGATGCCAGTCTTCCTGGTGTCCACCAGAAAGAGTTTCCTTGTATAAAAGTCCTCTTTCTATAACAAACCTGGATCGATTAGAAGAGCTGAGAGGCGGTGGGTTGCTCCGTGCCGCCGTCCAAGCTCTCTGGAGGCTTTCATCTGCTTCCTGTTCAGTCTGGAACTGTTCCCTTGATGCTGGAGACATCAGTTCCTCATGGGATTGTGGACCTAGGCTTGGTCCCTCTGGAAGCGATATAGGGGATGGAGCTGTTTCTGTTGACTGTGAACCGCTCTCCGCTGGTGCACTATGTTGGGATTCAGGCTCCGGCTGAGCCTCTTGTGTAGGGTTATCGGCTGCTGCCAGTTCAGGTTCGGTGGGGCCCTCTGGTGTTGAGGTTGCAAGTACTGGATTCAGTGCTGACACGGGGTCTGGTGTTGGTTGTTCGGCTGGTTCCGGTTCTGGGACTGATTCCGTCTGGGTCTCTGGGACTGGATCCACTACTGCTGTTGCAGACATTGGCCTGGGGTCCAGGTCCATCACCTCTGACCGGGTCCTGATGGAAGTTTCCGGAACAGAGCTAGGCCTCACGGCTTTTTTAGCCTGGCTGTGGGTGACCGTTCCCACCCTCTTGGCCGGCTTCACATGCTTGGCCAAGTCTTCCCCCAACAGCATGGGGATGGGATAATCATCATAGACTGCAAAAGTCCACATTCTTGACCAGCCCTTGTACTGGACAGGCAACTTGGCTGTAGGCAAATTGAAAGAGTTGGACTTGAAGGGTTGAATCGTCACTTGGATCTCTGGGTTGATTAAATTGGGGTCCACTAAGGAAGCATGGATAGCTGACACTTGTGCTCCAGTGTCCCTCCACGCGGTGACCTTCTTCCCGCCCACACTCACAGTTTCCCTCCGCTCCAAGGGTATCTGGGAGGTATCTGGGCCTGTGGACCTCTGGTGTGATTCCGGTGCAATGAACTGTAATCTGTTGGGGTTCTTGGGGCAGTTGGCCTTTACATGCCCCAGCTCGTTACATTTAAAACATCGTCCAGCTGACGGGTCACTGGGGCGAGGAGGGTTGCTGGAGAAGGGGGTGGTGGGACGATAAGGGGTCTGGAGGGTTCTTTGGGAGGTAGGTGGGGCCTTGGGCAGCCCCCGGTAATAGGGTGTGGTCTGGGGTGGTCCCTTCTGGTCTCCGCTCCAACTGCGACCAGTTTTCTTCTTCTCTGCCACCTCCACCCATCTGGCTCCAATCTCTCCTGCCTCGATTACAGTTTTGGGTTTCCCATCTAGGATGTATCTTTCTATTTCCTCAGGAACGCCCTCTAAGAATTGTTCCATTTGCATTAGGAAGGGCAAATTCACTGGAGATTCAACACTTGCTCCTGATATCCAGGCATCCCAATGTTTCACAATGTGGTAGGCATGTCGGGTAAATGACATGTCTGGTTTCCACCTTAGGGCTCGGAACCTCCGACGAGACTGCTCGGGTGTTATCCCCATTCTGACTCTCGCCTTGGATTTAAACAGTTCATACTTGTTCATATGTTCTTTAGGCATTTCAGCTGCCACCTCAGCTAAGGGTCCACTGAGCTGCGGCCTCAGCTCTACCATGTATTGGTCAGTAGAGATGTTGTACCCAAGGCAGGCCCTTTCGAAGTTTTCTAAGAAGGCCTCCGTATCATCGCCTGCCTTGTAGGTGGGGAACTTTCTGGGATGGGAAGTGGTACTTGGAGAAGGATTGCTAGGGTTTGTTGGGATATTCCGCTGAGCCTTTATCTTTTCCACCTCCTCCACATGCTTCCTCTCTTTTTCCTTCTCCTCCAGTTCTTTGTCCCTTGCTTCCATTTTCAGCCGCATGAGTTCTATCTGTCTTTCATGTTCCCTTTGTTTTTCCGCAGCCTGAAATCTGGCTAGTTCCAGCCTTTGTCGAGCCGTGGATTTTGTCATTCTAACCTCTCTGTTTTTAACTAACTTTACACCCAAGGTTTAGAAATAAACAAACAAAACTTGGCTGTAAAATTTTGCTGTGCTGGAATAGAATACCTATTCTCTGATAGTGATTGTCAGCCTACAGAAAAAGACAATTCCCTTGTCTCTGCTCTGGGCCCAAATCAAAGCAAAAAACCTCCAACTACTTGGAAACCTGCTTACCAGCAGCCCAAAGGAAAAAAAAAATTCCTTTTCAAACCTGTGCTCCTTGTAAAACAAAAAAATCAAAATCCTAAAAAAAAAAAAAAACCCTGCCACTTTTGTCTCCAGGCAAATGGGTAGAACCCACACCCCCTATCTACTTTTAGGAAGAAAAGAAAAAAAAAAACTCTGGGTTGGAAGACTGTGAATTTCCCTGCAGGAGTTAAGTACCCTGCCTCCAGGCAAAGAAAACCTGCAATTCACAAAGATAATCCCCTTTTGTCTCTGCTTGGCCACAAAGCAGAGAAAAACCAAGCTGCTTTCAGTTTCAGCTGCTTTCTGGACTTCCTTTCCAAAGGAAAAAAAAATTCCTTTTTAAAATCTGTATTTCTAGTTCAAAAAATCTCAACTGGATCTCAAAATGATTTCAGGTTAATCCCACCACTATGCCACCATGTCAAGGTTCCTCCCCCACTCTGAACTCTAGGGTACAGATGTAGGGACCTGCATGAAAAACCTCCTAAGCTTATCTTTACCAGCTTAGGTCAAAAGTTCCCCAAGGTACAGAATATTCCCCCCGTTGTCCTTGGACTGGCCGCTACCACCACCAAACTAATACTGGTTACTGGGGAAGAGCTGTTTGGACGCGTCCTTCCCCCCAAAATACTTCCCAAAACCTTGCACCCCACTTCCTGGACAAGGTTTGGTAAAAAGCCTCACCAATTTGCCTAGGTGACTACAGACCCAGACCCTTGGATCTTAAGAACAATGAACAATCCTCCCAACACTTGCACCCCACCCCTTTCCTGGGAAATGTTGGATAAAAAGCCTCACCAATTTGCATAGGTGACCACAAACCCAAACCCTTGGATCTGAGAACAATGAAAAAGCATTCAGTGTTTTACAAGAAGACTTTTAATAAAAAATAGAAGTAAATAGAAATAAAGAAATCCCCCCTGTAAAATCAGGATGGTATATATCTTACAGGGTAATTAGATTCCAAAACATAGAGAACCCCTCTAGGCAAAACCTTAAGTTACAAAAAAGATACACAGACAGAAATAGTTATTCTATTCAGCACAATTCTTTTCTCAGCCATTTAAAGAAATCATAATCTAACACATACCTAGCTAGATTACTTACTAAAAGTTCTAAGACTCCATTCCTGGTCTATCCCCGGCAAAGACCCAGCATACAGACAGACACAGACCGTTTGTTTCTCTCCCTCCTCCCAGCTTTTGAAAGTATCTTGTCTCCTCATTGGTCATTTTGGTCAGGTGCCAGCGAGGTTACCTTTAGCTTCTTAACCCTTTCCAGGTGAGAGGAGCTTTCCCCTGGCCAGAAGGGATTTCAAAGGGGTTTACCCTTCCCTTTATATTTATGACATAAATAAATAAAGGCAACCGGTTTTTGCTCTTGTTTCTTTGTATTTGTACACTGCAACTTTTCAGCCCAAGCCACAAGACCCTGATTAATGTGACACCAGCCAGCCATGGGTGATTCATTGCACTGTAGACATATCCCAACGTTATGTCTCCACAGCGATTCAGACACCCAGGGCACCTGTCTCAGAGCCCGGGGCAGCTGACTCAGGCTTCTGGGGCTGGGGCTGCAGGGCTATAAAATGACAGTGGAGACAGATGGGCTTGAGCCCAATCTCTGAGGTCCCATGAGGGGTGAGGGTTTCCAAACCCAGGCTTCAGCTGGAACACCAGTATCTGCACCCCACTTTTCAGCCCCACAGCTTGAGCTCCAGAAGCCCACATCAGGTGACCCAGGCCAGCCCTGCTGCCATCTTTATCCCGGGAGAGAGGGACTCTACGGGGACGTCTCCATTGCATTGTCAGCCCAGGGGTGGCAGGCTGTGCTCAAAGCAGCACCCTGGAAGCCCCATAGTCACCACTCTCATAGAATTAAGGTACGATTTGTACAGAGTCGGCCTGGTGAGCTATCATTGTAAAAGTCGTGATCTGTTGAAGGCTAATACCTGGGTGGATGGTGTGTGCTAGGCTTGTCTGGGAAGTGGTGGAGTTTTGCTCTGGGTGCGTCACTGAAATATGTGATGAGGCTGGGAAATGGCCACCGCCAGCCTTTCCGGTGTGACGCTGGAGGAGCCAGACTCGCTGCTGGCCCAGTGAAGGTATCCACGCTCCCAAGGACTCTCCCAGGAACCGTGTACAATGCGGACTCCTCCGAGACAGCCCGGAGACAATGGACACTGCTTGACTCACATCAAGGCAGAGGAACTTCCTAACAAGTTGGAAGAAATTATGAAAGAGGGGAAGAGACGTCATGACTTGGCCTCTCTCCCCCGCAATTCAACACCTTGCAACACATCTGGAGGACAAAGACTGAACTGAAATAATTCAGAGATCAGAAGAGAAGAATAATAATCCATTCAAATCAAAGTCCCCAAACAGACTAGTATTGGTTTCTCAGCAGAAAACTTTCCATGTGGGGGATTTTGTTTTCCCACTCAGACCTTGCCAAGGGAAGCAGAGAGAAAATCTTTGACTTGCCTCCTTCAGAACGCTTGGCCTAGACACTCTAGCTGTGGGTCACTGTCGTGGCCTTGCTGAGAACAGGGGCATTTTAATAATTTGCAGAGGTCCCAGGGTGTTTGGGGGAGATTATGAGGCTATTACCTTTTGAGATAAAAGCTAAGAAATACAGAACGAGACAATTCTTTCATACATCTGGCCTTTAGACATATTTCATTTAAAGCAGGGGGTCTAACATGCTGTGAGAAAGTGGAAATGTTGGAAGCTCAAATAATTCAGTTTTTTCTAGGTCTTGTGTGTGTGTAAATGGCACAACATGTTAATTTATAAGCACGTCGTTCTTAACTTCATTAAATATTATGTGGTGTATTAACTATATCAAGTGGGTTGTACAATACAATGAATTTTCCATGCGTTGCCCAAAACATATTTTTTAATATTATTTACATGCACCGAACTCCTTGAACATAAAGTTGTTTATTTCATTCCTGTGCAGTGTGTTGGTAGCTCAGTTAATTGAGTTTATTGTCACTCTGTGTGTGTGTGAGGTACAACACAATAATTTAGTGATGCTGAAAACGTTTCCTTCTCCCTCTGGAACTGCCTTGGAATCACCTTCCCTTTGTAGATTAATCTACTCCTGTGTCTGTATGAGGAAAATATGGTTTCTGTGAGAAAAACTCATTGTTTATTTAAAAGAACTGACACCAAACGGCCACACTATGGGGATACAACACCATGAGTAAGAACAGGAGGACTTGTGGCACCTTAGAGACGAACAAATTTATTGGAGCATAAGCTTTCGTGAGCTACATCAGATGCATGCAGTGGAAAATACAGTGGGGAGACTCCTATACACAGAGAACATGAAACAATGGGGGTTACCCTACACACTGTAACGAGAGTGATCAGGTAAGGTGAGCTATTACCAGGAGGAGAGCCGGGTGGTGTGGGGGGAACCTTTTGTAGTGATCATTGGAATTAATTTGCAAACTGGATACAGTTAACTTAGGCTTGAATAAAGACTGGGAGTGGATGGGTCATTACACAAAGTAAAACTATTTCCCCATGTTTATTTCCCGCCCCCACTGCTCTCACATGTTCTTGTCAACTGCTGGCAATGGCCGACCTTGATTACCACTGGAAATCAGAGAAAAAACGACGAGAGCAGAGTGGTTTCTACACAGCCACCCATCCATCTAATACAGACACACAGACTTTTCTAAGGCATTAACTTTTCCTTCTCCTTTATGAATCTTTAATGCCTCTGGAAATACCAATTCCTAGAGGCCCCTTTCACAGAGCAAACAACCACAGAGCAATGAGAAAGCTGGGGGCTGCCAGGTTGTTGAGGGCAAGTCTTGAAAGGGATGCCCAAACAATCCAGCTGGATCCCCGGCAACCAGATGTGGGGATTAGCGGCACAGCTGTGGCTGCTGCTCTGAGGGGAGCGGCATAAACTACCTGCCTGTGGATGCAGCCCACCAGCTGGTTCTCCTGGGGCAGATGGTGAGTGGTTGGGCAGGGATGCTGCACCGGCTGGGGTCTGAAATATGAGCAGGGGTCTAAGGAACCTCAGCATCACAGTCATCAGGAGTCCAAGCTGCTTGGGGTGAGCTTGTGGGCAATGGCCCAACTGGATTGTTTGTGCATCCCTTTCGCCACGTCCCTTGTGATCCACCAGGGCTTGCAGCACCATGGAAGAGTACCCCTTGCGGTTTATGTAGTAGCCGCCCCGCTGTTCCGGGGCCAAGAGAGGGATATGCGTTATGTCTATCGCCCCGCCGTAGTCAGGGAACCCCAGCGCATTAAAGCCATCCACACTGGTCTGCACATTTCCCAAAGTCACGACCCTTGATAGCAGCTGATCAATGATTGTGTTGGCTATTTGGATCACAGCAGGCCCCACAGAAGATTTGCCCACTCTAAACTTATTCCCGACTGACCGCTAGATGTCGGGCGTTGCAAGCTTCCGCAGGGCTATGGCCACTCACTTCTGAACTGTGAGGGCGGCTCTCATTTTGGTGTCTTTGCACTTCAGGGCAGGAGACAGCAAGTCGCAAAGCTCCATGAAAGTGGCCCTTACGCATACAAAAGTTTCTCAGCCACTGGGAATCATCCCACACCTGCAACACGATGAGGCCCCAGCAGTCTGCGCTTGTTTCCTGGGCCCAGAATCGGCGTGCCACGGCATGAACCTGGCCCAGCGCCACCATGATCTCCAAATTGCCACACGCCGTGCCATCTTTGTCCATGTCCTCATTAGTATAGTAATCGCACGGTCGTCGTTTCCTCGCCCCGTTTTGCAGGGACTGAACATACTGCTGGATAATGCGCGAGGTATTTACAGTGCTCAAAACTTCAGCGGAGATCTGAGCGGGCTCCATGGCACCTGCACGGGTAATCCTGGAAAACGGGCGCGAAATGTAGGAGAGCAGAGCGGCAGGGGAAGAGGTGCTGTTTGGTTCGTGGTAGCCGAACAAAGGCGGGAAATGGTTGTCTTCTGTGGCTTTCACGGAGGCAGGAGCCCAGGACAGACAACCCGGAGAAGCTCGGAAGCGTGGCACCAGCGGGAGAGCAGAGTTGGAGGCAGAAGAGTTCGATGAGGAAGAGAAAGAGCAGATAGTAGAGAAGGGGAAAGGAAATGAGAGGCGGATTCATAGTTGCAGGAGAGCAAGCGGTGCACCGTCTGCTGAAAGCAGTACGGCGTCTGCATGCCAAAAAGGCGTGAAACGATTGTCTGCCAGAGCTTCCTTATGACATGCACCAGAAACACCCGCAAGAATGTTTTTGCCCCATCGTGCACTGGGAGCGTTACCCAGAATTCCAGTGGGCGGCGGGAACTGCGGGAACTGTGGGATAGCAACCCACGGTGCACCTGCTCCGACGTTCGATGCTAGCCTCGGTACTGTGGACGCACTCTGCCGAATTCACATGCTTTAGTGGGGACACCGAAGCCTGAATGTCTAAAATAGCTCCCGAAATTTCAAATCGAATAATTTTGAACTAATTTCATACTGTACATGTACCGTTAGAAAAGTCTTGTGTGTGTGTGTTAGATGGATGGGAGGGTGTCTAGAAACCACTCAGCTCTAGCCTTTTTTTCTCTGATTTACGTTAGAAAGTCTAAAGCAGGGAGCAAGAAGTGTTACCTTCTCTGAGGCTTGAACTCAGGACCTTCAGATTATGAGACTGATGCACTGCCCACTGCGCTAAGAAGGCTTGGAAGAGCTTTAGGCTCGGTGCTTATAGAACCAGCTGAGCAGCGGGGAACCAGCTGAGCAGCAAACAGCAGGACTTTGCCTGGGAGTTCACCTGGAGTGAGCCCACTGAGGATTAAACCCTAACGACTTCTCTGAGGAATTACTGCATCTCCGGAGGAAGCTCATAGTAGGAAGGTAATATGGATGGGGAGTGTTCAACTGTTGTGACCTGCACTGGATGTGCCATGTTTGTCTTTCTTCCAGAGGACAGAAGCGACTTTGTCTGTACAAAGTGCAAGCTGGTCTCCATATTGGAAGAGAAGGTTCAAGGTCTGGAGCAACAGGTATCGACCCTGCGTTGCATAAGAGAAACTGAAGATTTCCTGGACAGACGTCAGGATATGCTTCTATGGGCACAAGGTTCTGAAGATTCAGAGCAGGCTGCGCAGCAGGGACAGGAGGACTGTGAAGAAATCTGGCAACATGTGACATCCAGAAGAAGAAGGGGGAAAGTCCATGTACCAGCAAAGCGGACACAGGTAAGTAACCATTTTCATGTTCTCTCCACAGGTACCATTGCGGGGAGTGACCCAGATGATACGTCTGGGGGAAGGGAGCAGAAGGAGACTCCACCAGTTGAAAGGCATGAGATGCACTGTCCTAGGGTTGGGGGTTCCACGACCACCACTCCCAAGAGAAGGAGGTGGGTGGTGGTGGTCGGGGACGCTCTCCTCAGGAGGACTGAGTCATCTATCTGCCACCCTGACCGGGAAAAACAGAGAAGTCTGCTGCTTGCCGGGGGCTAAGATTCGCGATGTGACGGAGAGACTGCCGAGACTCATCAAGCCCTCGGATCACTACCCCTTCCTGCTTTTCCACGTGGGCACCAATGATACTGTCAAGAATTACCTTGAGCGGATCACTGCAGACTACGTGGCTCTGGGAAGAAGGATAAAGGAGTTTGAGGTGCAAGTGGTGTTCTCGTCCATCCTCCCCGTGGAAGGAAAAGGCCTGAGTAGAGACCGTCAAATCGTGGAAGTCAAGGAATGGCTACACAGGTGGTGTCGGAGAGAAGGCTTTGGATTCTTCAACCATGGGATGGTGTTCCAAGTAGGAGGAATGCTAGGCAGAGACGGGCTCCACTTAACGAAGAGAGGGAAGAGCATCTTCGTGAGCAGGCTGGCTAACCTAGTGAGGAGGGCTTTAAACTAGGTTCACCAGGGAAAGGAGACCAAAGCCCTGAGGTAAGTGGGGAAGCGGGATACTGAGAGGAAGCACGAGCTGGAGCGTGTGAGAGGGGAGGACGCCTGCCTCATACTGAGAACAAGGGGCGATCAGCGGGTTATCTCAAGTGCCTATATACAAATGCACAAAGCCTGGGACACAAGCAGGGAGAACTGGAGATCCTGGCCAAGTCAGGGAATTATGATGTGATTGGAATAACGGAGACTTGGTGGGATAACTCGCATGACTGGAGTGCTGTCATGGATGGATATAAACTGTTCAGGAAGGACAGGGAGGCCAGAAAAGGTGGGGGAGTTGCACTGTATGTAAGGGAGCAGTATGACTGCTCAGAGCTCAAGAATGAAACTGTAGAAAATCCTGAGAGTCTCTGGATTAAGTTTAGAAGCCTGAGCAACAAGAGTGGTGTCGTGGTGGGAGTCTCCTATAGACCACCAGACCAGGGGGATGAGGTGGATGAGGCTTTCTTCCGGCAACTCGCAGAAGCTACAAGATGGCACGCCCTGGTTCTCATGGGCGACTTCAATCATCCTGATATCTGCTGGGAGAGCAATACAGCAGTGCACAGACAATGCAGGAAGTTTTTGGAAACTGTAGGGGACAATTTCCTGGTGCAAGTGCTGGAGGAACCGACTAGGGGCAGAGCTCTTCTTGACCTGCTGCTCACAAACCGGGAAGAATTAGTAGGGGAAGCAAAAGTGGATGGGAACCTGGGAGGCAGTGACCATGAAATGGTCGAGTTCAGGATCCTGACACAAGGAGGAAAGGAAAGCAGCAGAATACAGACTCTGAACTTCAGAAAAGCAGACTTTGACTCCCTCAGGGAACTGATGGGAAAGATCCCCTGGGAGAATAACATGAGGGGGAAAGGAGTCCAGGAGAGCTGGCTGTATTTTAAAGAATCCTTATTGAGGTTACAGAGACAAACCATCCCGATGTGTAGAAAGAATAGTAAATATGGTAGGCGACCAGCTTGGCTTAACAGAGAAATCCTTGCTGATCTTAAACACAAAAAAGAGGCTTACAAGAAGTGGAAGATTGGACAAATGACCACGGATGAGTATATAAATATTGCTCAGGCATGCAGAAGTGAAATCAGGAAGGCCAAATCACACCTCGAGTTGCAGCTAGCGAGCGAAGTTAAGAGTAACACGAAGGGTTTCTTCAGGTATTTTGGCAATAAGAAGAAAGCCAAGGAAACTGTGGGCCCATTACTAAATGAGAGAGGCAACCTAGTGACAGAGGATGTGGAAAAAGCTAACATACTCAATGCTTTTTTTGCCTCTGTCTTCACGAACATGGTCAGCTCCCAGACGGCTGCACTGGGCAGCACAGCATTCGGAGGAGGTGGCAAGCCCTCTGTGAAGAAAGAAGTGGTTCGGGACTATTTAGAAAAAGTGGACGTGCACAAGTCCATGGGGCCAGATGAGCTGCATCCGAGAGTGCTAAAGGAATTGGCGGATGTGATTGCAGAGCCATTGGCTATTATCTTTGAAAACTCATGGCGATCGGGGGAAGTCCCGGAAGACTGGAAAAAGGCTAATGTAGTGCCCATCTTTCAAAAAGGGAAGAAGGAGGATCCTGGGAACTACAGGCCAGTCAGCCTCACCTCAGTCCCTGGAAAAATCATGGAGCATGTCCTCAAGGAATCAATTCTGAAGCACTTAGAGGAGAGGAAAGTGATCAGGAACAGTCAGCATGGATTCACCAAGGGCAAGTCATGCCTGACTAATCTAATTGCCTTCTATGACGAGATAACTGGCTCTGTGGGTGAGGGGAAAGCAGTGGACATGTTGTTCCTTGACTTTAGCAAAGCTTTTGACACGGTCTCCCACAGTATTCTTGCCAGCAAGTTAAAGAAGTATGGTCTGGATGAATGCACTATAAGGTGGATAGAAAGCTGGCTAGATTGTCGGGCTCAACGGGTAGTGATCAATGGCTCCATGTCTAGTTGGCAGCCGGTATCTAGCGGAGTGCCCCAAGGGTCGGTCCTGGGGCTGGTTTTGTTCAATATCTTCATTAATGATCTGGAGGATGGTGTAGATTGCACTCTCAGCAAATTTGTGGATGACACTAAACTGGGAGGAGTGGTAGATACGCTGGAGGGTAGGGATAGGATACAGAGGGCCCTAGACAAATTGGAGGATAGAGCCAAAAGAAATCTGAGGAGGTTCAACAAGGACAAGTGCAGAGTCCTGCACGTAGGATGGAAGAATCCCATGCACTGCTACAGACTAGGGACCGAATGGCTTGGCAGCAGTTCTGCAGAAAAGGACCTAGGGGTGACAGTGGACGAGAAGCTGTATATGAGTCAGCAGTGTGCCCTTGTTGCCAAGAAGACCAATGGCATTTTGGGGTGTATAAGTAGGGGCATTGCCACTAGATCAAGGGACGTGATCGTTCCCCTCTATTCGACATTGGTGAGGCCTCATCTGGAGTACTGTGTCCAGTTTTGGGCCCCACACTACAAGAAGGATGTGGAAAAATTGGAGAGGGTCCAGCGAAGGGCAACAAAAATGATTAGGGGACTGGAACACATGAGTTATGAGGAGAGGCTGAGGGAACTGGGATTGTTTAGTCTATGGAAGAGAAGAATGAAGGGGGATTTGATAGCTGCTTTCAACTACCTGAAAGGTGGATCCAAAGAGGATGGATCTAGACTATTCTCAGTGATAGCAGATGACAGGACAAGGAGTAATGGTCTCAAGTTGCAGTGGGGGAGATTTAGGTTGGATATTAGGAAGAACTTTTTCACTAGGAGGGTGGTGAAACACTGGAATGCATTACCTAGGGAAGTGGTGGAATCCCCTTTCTTAGAAGTTTCTAAGGTCAGGCTTGACAAAGCCCTGGCTGGGATGATTTAGTTGGGGTTGGTCCTGCTCTGGGCAGGGGGTAGGACTAGATACCTCCTGAGGACCCTTCCAACCCTGATCTTCTATGATTCTATGACCCTCCTCCAGGAGTGACAGAGTCTGGCATGTGCTGGAAGAAGCGGGGAGCTCTGGTGCCCACAGACCTGTCCTGGCAGCTTTCTCAGCAGCAAAGAAATCAATTCTCCCTGCCCCTGAGCAACCCACCCACAGCTAATGGCAGCATTGGTGGGGGGTCCCAAGCTTTGCACCAACGTCCACATTTCAGACCTTCCTCTCATGGCACTTTCCATGTGAATTAGGACAAGCAAGCTGGGGAAGCTCCATGGGGTAATAGAAACCAGGGCTGCAGGGAAAGCTTGAACTCACAACCCCAGCAATATTGCCCTTTGCACTAACCACTTGCACCCCTGCAGGGGCTCCTTGGACAGCGTTGGGAAGTCGGCCGTGATCGGTCTCTGTGGTTCGCACCTTTGCCTGGCAATTGAAAGGCTGCCGGTTCAAACCTCACTCAAGGTGTGGCTTTCCAGCAATGAGACTCCAGTCCATTTTAATAGGAAGAAAATCTCCTCTATTCTCGTCTAGCCCCATTTGACTCCTTCGGTCTGTCTCCTTCCTCTCCCCTGTCAGTCCCTTTCCTTCCCCATTGGGGCCATGCAGAGGGGAGCCCCAGGCAGTCTCTGTCACCGAGAGGCTGTATCCCATAAGGGGAGGGAGGGGTCGCTGTAAAGCATTGATAATGGAGAGGGGAGGGGTGTGCGTGGTTAGGGGGAGAAAGGCTGGAGAACTAACAGTGGGGCCCAGAGAGATTCCCCCACAGACTGGGGAGATCCCCTGCTGCCCACCATCACCCAGCTCTGGGAAGAACAACTTGGGATTGCTTGGGGAAGCCACCTTTAAAAACACAAGTGTTCCATGCTAGTTACATTTTAATAAGACCAAAGCCGCCTCAAACCCAGTGTCACAATCACTGGGATGACTTCGTCCTGACATTTTACCGGCCGCAGCCACAAAGCGAGTCAAATTACGGCTCCCGTTCGGTGTCAAGGCCCACAGAAGAACCCAGAGGCTTTTCCTTCCTCAGGTTCTGGCGTCATTTCATTGCTGGCCTGTTCCGAGATTCATCGTTGTGCAAAGCAGCGTCAGGCCCTGAAACTGGGTGAGCCCAGAGCAGAGGCTGCCTTCATTTAACCCTCCAAAAACCAACCCGCCAAAACGTGGATTAGCACCCATGCTCCTCCAGCCGCAGGGGAGGCGCCTCATCTGGGCCCCTGGTGCCCATGCTCCAGCAACATAAGAGCACGGGGGCCTGGCTCCACCAAAGTCCGGGGCCCGGTGTCTCCCCCAGCCCCGCCTGCTGCCCCCGGGCAATTTAAAAGGGCCCGGGAACCATCACCGGCAGCACAAGGGGGCTAAGGTGGCTTCCTGCCCACCCTCGCTCCGTGTAACCCTTCTGCCCGTCAGAGTTGGCAGCAACAAGGGCCAGCTTCAGTATCTAGGGGATCCATTCCAATAACACAATGCAAACCTGCTTGAGACCCCACCCAGTGACCTGGGACAAATATGTACCACCCCCGCTGGGCACCTCCCAGAGGCAATCCTTCCCCTCTCGCAAGCACCTAGTCTGAGTGTAGCAAAAAGCCTTTTAATAACAGAGAGAAACAATGTGGCATTATGTTGGGGAAACAGCACCAACAGGATTCATAACACAACCCACGAGCAAAAAAAAAAAACCCACCCCAAGTAAATTGGGGCATGCCCTTTCCCTTTGGTTCTTGAGTCCAGCAACCCCAAATCACCCAACGTCCCAAAAGTCCAATGACCCAAAAGTCTCTGTCCCTGGTCAGGGCAGCCCCAAGGTTCAAAAGTTTATCTGCAGAGCTTTACCTCCCAACCTGGGTGGAGATGGGGGCGGGGGTAAAAGGCACATTACATGATCTGAAGCTGACCGCCCCACAGCTCCATAGGCCTCCATTCCACCAGCCGTCCCATGAACTGCTCCACCAGCCTGTCCACGAGGCACTCCAGCCGTCCCGCAAACTTCTCCACAATAGATCTTCAGGCTCCCCCACTACTTAACACAACGCTCAGTGATTTCGGCTCTTACTCAGTTCAGCTCTTTGGTGAAGTCAGCCTGTAGTAGGGGAGCCGCAGTGCTGGGACACCATTAGCCCAAAATGAGCTTAGCAGCCTGTAACTAGAGTTCTAACGGAATCAAAATTAGCTCTGAGATTCCACAGCGGAGAGAAAAGGAAGAGCAATTAGCATGTAAGGCCCTCACCAAGGGACCCATGGCACCAAGTATTAATACTTACCCCAACCTCTCTCAATTCACAGCATTTTGGAACCCATGACCCTTGCCTAGCGAGTGCTACTTAGTTGATGGTGAGTCCCTCCATCATAACAAAAGGCCAAGTACAGTTCCCAGCACAGTTCCCATAATGAGGGTAATAACAATTTATTCTTCCTGCCCCAATAACAGAGACACTGGGGATCCCACAGCAGCCAAAGTGAGCATTTGGGCAGCTATGGCCTCGTTCTAGGCGGGGTGGGTGTGCCTATGCAAATGAGATCGGCCCCTGAAATTCTTTTCCACAACTTGCCACACCTCACCACCAGATGTCAGGGTGAGGCTCACCCTGACACTGCTTACACTCCGTGTGGCCTGCCAGTCTCGGAAGCGGCTGGCGCGTCCCTGCAGCCCCGGGGATGGGGGGACCTCCACACGCTGCCCCCGCCCCGAGGGCCGACTCTGCCATCTGTGGCAATGGGAGCTGCTGGGGTGGTGTCCGTGGGCAGCGATGGGCAGAGACCCCCCACCTAGGAGCTGCTGCCAGAGGGGGGTGTGGGTCGCTTTTGGGAGATCCCTGAGGTAAGAGCTGCACCCTCATTCTCTCCCGCACCCCAAGCCCCAGCCCAGACCCCAACCCCCTGCACCCAAACTCCCTCCCAGAGTCCACCCCCTGCACTCCCTCCTCCACCCTACCCCCATGCCCTAGCCCAGAGCCCACAGCCCACACCCAAACTCCCTCCCAGAGCCCAACCCCTTTCCCTCTCCCTCCCATACCCAAACTCCCAGAGCCTTAGGCAGATGTGGGGGGAGGTGGACGGGGAGGCAGGACTTGGTCCCATTCTGGAAACCACCAAAAATTGTAGAAACCTGCCGCCCCTGTCCAGCCCAACCTTCTGCGGGTGCCCCTCAGGCCCCACCCGTGAAGGGTTTGAAGCTTGCATTGCTTAAATTCCAGGACGCTGGGGGACTTCAGCTCCCCTTTGTCCAGCGGGAACCTTCAGCCCACTCCCAACCAGATTCTTGTCCATGGGATGACTGTCGGGGGGCTGGGCCCCTCTTTGTCTTTTCTCTCTGGGACAGGCCAGGGTACCTAGAACTGGGGTATCTGAGCACCCAGGACCTTCTATGGAGATGCCCTTCCCCTTCCCCTTCTGTGGTCCCATCTGTCATTGACTCCAGCCTGTTTTCTATCCATCATCAGCACCATCCCAAGCCAGCTGCACCCGCCTCAAAAAGACAGTGTCCCCTGATGGGTGTAAATCATAGAATATCCTCATTTACACATTTCTTTGGCAGTCATGACAGGAGACAAAGGGTTTCTATTCCCAACTTGAAGGCAAGGAGTGCATTAGGGGCAACTCCAAGGGAAAGACTATTGATGGAGATCTCAATCTAAATTCTACACGAGTTTTGTTATCTTCCCTTTTGGTTCTATCCCTGGAAATTCCCCCCGACTAGTCTGCTGAAAGATAAAATCATCTAAATCTGCCTCCAAAGAACCTGACCGGCTGAAGCAGGAGGAGACCTGAGAGATGGCCACTTTCAAATCAAAAGGGAACGCTGAGACCTGCCTGTTGCCACACCCGCCCCCACCCGTCCCCAGGAGAAGGAGGCACCAACCTGTCGTGTGCGATCTAATGAGCAGGGAAAGAATCTGAGAATTACCTTCTGTAAAAACTCATCCCTTTGTTCCTCAAACACCTGTGGAAATAGCTGATTCAAGAAGTTGTTGACAGAGGGATGGTCCGCGTCTCTCAGCAGCTCCTTGGGTCACCAGCCGTTGTCAACCAAGCCAGTTGGCAGACTGACGGCAGGGCAAGAATGCTGACCCCCAACACTCTTTGCTGTTGGCCTCCGTGACATCACAATCAGCTTGTGCATAAACACACACAGACCCCACCCAGAGAGACACACCCCCACTGAGCAACTCCCCACTCTCCCTCCCAGCACTTCCTGCCCACCCCAGAACAGCTGTTTCATGGAATTGAGGATGCTCCGGGAGGGTCGGTTCGGGGCGGGGACATGGCATACGTGGGGCAGTGCATGGGATTCTTCTCTCCTCAGTGCAGGGCTCAGCACTTGTCCTTGCTGAACCTCATCAGATTTCTTTTGGCCCAATCCTCTAATTGGTCTGGGTCACTCTGAACCCTATCCCAACCCTCCAGCGTATCTCCCTCTCCCCCCAGCTTAGTGTCATCTGCGAACTTGCTGAGGGTGCAATCCATCCCGTCCTCCAGATCATGCACGAAGATGGTGAAGAAAACCGGCCCCCAGAGTGACCCGTGGGGAAGCGGGGGAGGGGGTGGAGGAGAGGAGGCAGACGGTGAGTGGCAGGGACCCCACAGAGGGGGGTGCAGTGGAGGAGAGGGGGAAATCATCCAGGCAGCGGTGGGCAGTGTGGGCTGGGAGAAGGGGTGAGGCAGATACAGGAAGAGATGGAGCACAGGCGGGGCACTGGGGCCCAGGCACCTGGGGTCTGGTCATCGTTGGCACCAGGAGAGGAGAGAGACAGAGACAGAATGTGTGTGTTGGCCAACATACTGGAGGAGAGACAGAGAAAAACATGGTAGGATAGCAAGCAACTCACCTCCTGGAGTCATCTGTGATGAAGCGGGACTTCATGTTTCCTCTGAATTGTGTGGGGGTGCCTCAGTTTCCCCTATGCAGTTCTTAAGGATCTAGGGGGTGGGGTAAGGGTGTATGATCGTTGCAGAGCTCTGGAGGGCATGTGTGTGCAGGGGTCTGGACACAGAGAATGGCCGACACCCTCTTTCCTGGCACCTGATGCCCTGGGCCCTTCCCCCCTGCAAGGTGAGAGCTAAAGGGTTGGAGAACAAAGGAATCGGGTGCCCTCCTGGCCGGGGACAGGGACAAAGCCCAGAGGAGGAGGGGCTGGGGGGAGTTTCAGTTGGGGGCTGGCTGGAGACATGGAGCGAAGGGCAGACGGGGTTGTCTGGCTCACTGCCCCCCCCCCCAAAATGGACCCGGCTGAGGGGTCCTGTTCTCTGCACCTACAAGCTCTGTGTTAGACCATGTCCGTGTGGTCTAATAAACCTCAGTTTTCCTGGCTGGCTGAGAGTCCCGTCTGACTGCGGAGTTGGGGGGCAGGACCCTCTGCCCCCCCAGGACCCCGCCTGGGCGGACTGGCTGTGGGAAGCGCAGGGAGGGGCAGAGGAGGCTGAAGGCTCCGAGGTCAGAGCCAGGAAGGTGGAGCCGGGGGAGCTGTGTGTCCTGCAGACAGGCTGCTCCCCGAGAGGAGACTTCCCCAGAGTCCTGCCTGGCTTCCTGGGGAGCAGTCCCAGAGCATCGCCCGGGGACCCCGGGACATCCTCCTCCTCGATGAAACCTTCTGCCGTGTGCCGTGTTGTGTGTGTCGTGTTGCATGTGTTGTGTGATGTGTTGTGTGTGTGACTTGTGTGTCGTTTTGTGTGTGTGAGACGTGTTTATGCGTGCGTGTTGTGGTCCGTGTTGAGTGTGTGTGTGTGCCATGTTGTATACTGTGTTGTGTGCGTGTGCCGGTGTGTGCCGTGTTGTGTGCCATGTTGTGTGTGTCGGTGTCATGTGTTGTGTGAGATTTTTGTGTCTCGTGTTGTGTGCCGTTTTGTGTGTCTTGTGTCGTGTTGTCTGTGTGTGTGTCATGTGTGTGGGTGTGTGATATTTTGTGAGCGATGTTTTGTGCATCGTGTTGTGTGTGTGTGTCACGTGTGCTGTTTTGTGTGTCATGTGAGGTGTTGTGTGTTGTATTGTGTGTGGGTGTCGGTGTCATGTGTGATTTCTGTGTCATGTCTGCCGTTTTGTGCCTCGTCTCGTGTGTGTGTGTGTGTGTGTGTCAGTGTCGTGTGTTGTGTGTGATTTTTGTGTGTCGTGTTGTGTGCTGTTTTGTGTGTCATTTTATTTGTGTGTCATGTTGTTTGAGTGTGTCGGTGTCCTGTGCTGTGTGTGTGTGAGAGATGTGTTTCTGTATGTGTGACGTGTTCTCTCTGTGTGTGTTGGTGTTGTGTTGTGTGTGTGTGTGTGTGAGTGTCGTCTGTCGTGTTGTGTGTGTGTGATGTTTTGTGTGTGATGTGTGTGTTGTCTTGGGTGGCCACACAGGGTAATGCACAAAGCATTCCCCTCATGGAGGAAGAGTGACACAACGTGGCCACTCAGGAGTAACACACAAACAATCCCCACCCGCCGCCCCCCGAACAACAGTGATGTGTGTGGCCAATCCAGATAATGCACAAACCATTTCCATCGTGGAGGAACAGTGACACGGGGTGGCTAATCCAGGTACTGCACAAAGCATTTCCCTAATGGAGCAACAGTGACACTCGGTGGCCACTCACGGTAATGCACAAATAATTTTCTTAACGGAGCAACAGTGACACCGGGTGGCCAGTCAGTGTAATGCACAAATCATTTCCCTCCTGGACCAACAGTGACACCGGGTGGCCACTTGGAGTAATGCAGAAAGCATTTCCTCACGGAGCAATGGGGACACTGCGTGGCCAATTCAGGTATTGCACAAATCATTTCCCTCCTGGACCAACAGTGACAGTGGGTGGCTAAACCAGGTATTGCACAAAGCATTTCCCTTATGGAGCAACAGTGACACCGGGCGGCCCCTTGGAGTAACACACAAATCATTTCCTCCCGGAGCACCCGTTGCACAAACTGAGTTTAATAATAATAATAAACAACAAATAGTTTCACTAGAAAAGGCAGATTTTCAGTGATTATAAGGGATAGCAAACAGAAGAAGGCAGATTACTCAGCAAAGACAAATACACACACATACTAAGGCTAAAATCTTAAAGAGACTGGATTCAAGAAGTCATTTCCCATCCTAAATGTCTTTTGGCAACTTGAAGAGTTTCTGTAGCTTAGACTTCCCGTTGTTTCTCTTTACAGACTAGACTCCTGTCTTAGTCTGGACTTCCCCCTTCTCATTCCCTTTGTCTCTTCAAGTACTTTCTGCAGCCTTTCTACTGCCCTGCATCATTTTCGTCCGCTCCGACGTCTCCATGGCTCCCGAGACCTCACCTGTGGGAATGCACACCTACCCGTGTCCTACCAAGGGAGATGGCACCAGGAGAGCAGAGGGGAGAGAGCGAGTTGGCGAACACACGAGAAGACGGCAAGTGCGGACAAGGAACTGGCAGCGCCGACCTGGCAGCCAGGTCTGCAGCGGGCAGAGAGCGGAGGCCTGGTTCCGCCTCCTTGGAAAGAGGCCCAAGCGGCTCAGGCCCCTCCTGCCGCGTTCCCCTCCGGCGAGAGCTCCGGCACCATTCCTCGCCAGAGCCGCTGCGAGAGCCGAGCCGGAGCCCTCGCTCCACAGCGCTCGACGGGGGCTGGGAATCTCGCCCTCGGCCCTGCCGCCCTCTTCCCTCCCGCCCACACCGGCCCCACGCGCCGCCCAGAGACCGAGTTCCCCCGACCGTCCCCGCTCCGCTCTCGCCCCCGCGGGGGGTCGTCTCCGGGGTGTGATTTCGGTGTCGTGTCCTCTGCCGTCTTGTGTGTCGTGTGACGTGTCAGTGTCGTGTCGTGGGCGTGTGAGACGTCATGTGTGTCAGTGTGTTTGCCGTCTCGCTGTGTGTGAGTCGTCGTGAGTCGGCGGGTGGGTGTGGGTGGGTGTGTGTGTGGGCGTGGGTGTGAGTTGTGTGTGGTGTGTGTCTTTCGGCGTGGGCGTATGTTGTGTTGTGTTGTGTTTTGTGTGTGGGGGGCGTGTGGTGTGGTGTGTTGTGTGTTGTGCATGTGTCGTGTGTGTGGGCGTGTGGTCTGCGTGCGTTGTGTGGGCGTGTGTGGGTGTGTGTTGTGTGGGCGTGTCATGTGTGGGCCTATGTGAGAGAAGTTGTGTGTGTGTGTGAGACGTCATGTGTGTGTGTGTGTGTGAGACATCGTGTGTGTGTGTGTGTGTGTGTGTCAGTCGTTGTCTGTGTCGTGTGTTTGTCGGTTTCATGTGTGTCAGTATTGTGTGTCGGCGTGTGTGTGTGTGTCGGCATGTGTGTGACATTATGTGTCGTGTGTTTGTGTGTGGATGTGTGTGAGAGCCGTCGTGTGCCTTGCATGTGTGTCGGCGTGTGTGAGAGACGTGTCTCTGTGTGTGAGACGTTGTGTGTCGTGTGTGTGTGAGACGTGGTTGTGTGTGTGTTGTCTTGAGTGTTTTGTTCAGTGTGTGATGTGTTGTGTGTGATTTGTGTGTGTGTGTGACGGGTTGTGTGTCGTGTTGTGCGCGCATGCGACGTCTCCCATGATCACGCAGTTTCCATGAGTATTTACTTCATTAAAAACATTAAAGAGGGCTTGATCCATATCCACATGAGATCCCGGCGGTCTCTAGCAGACTCCAAGCACTATCCCAGGGGAGGCTCCAGTCGTTTGCTTCCCCAATGTCATTTTTGCCCAGACGGACTCTGTCTTCTCCATTCCATCGCTGATTTCTTTACATTCGACCTCCTCATTGATAGACAATCCTACTCCACCACCTTGACCTTTATTTCGGTCTTTCCTAAACAGCACATACCCTTCAACACCCGTAGTCCAGTCATGACGACTATTCCACCCTGTTTCTGTTATCCCGAGAATATCTGGTTTCACTTCCTGCACCAGTACCTCTAATTCCTCCATTTTGTTACCTAGGCTCCTCGCATTGGTGTACAAACATCTTCATTTTTGCTGTTTGGCCTCGCTCACGTTCTTTACCCAATGAGGCACGGTCATTCCACAGCCAGCAGAACCTACTAGACTGGTGTCCACACTGCCCTTCCTCCTTATAGCCATTCCCCTACCCACGGCTGTATCCTTTCTTACTTTCTTTTCTTCCCTCTCAAGGCTAAAATCCGGCATGGAGATTACCTGGACATTCCCCAACCAATCATCTCCCCCAGATTCCTAGATTAAAGCTCCCTTAATCAGTTGTGCCAGCCTCCATCCTAGAAGTCTGTTTCCTTCCCTACTCAGATGAAGTCCATCCCGAGAGAACTGTCCTCTGTCCAGGAATGCCTCCCAGTGGCCATTCATCCCAAAGCCCTCCTTCTAGCACCACTGCCTGAGCCATCTGTTGATAGTCATAATCTTGTCACGCCTTTGTTGACCTTCTCCAGGAACAGGCAAAATCCCACCACAGATCACCTGAGCCTCAATTTCCTTAAGCGTCTTCCCCAGCCAAGCACAGTCTCCCTTAATCCTTTCCAGCGAGAATCTAGCTGTATCATTTGTTCCCACATGAAGGATAATTAGGGGATTCTTTCCCGTTCCCTTTAGGGTCCTTTTCAACCTCAGATCTACATCCCGTATATTAGCACCTGGAAGACAGCACACCCTTCTATTCTCTGGATCAGCTCTGGTTACAGGCCTGTCTAGTCTTCTCAGTAAAGAGTCCCCGATCACGTAGCCCTGCCTTTCCCTGGTGACAATGCTATTCTCCAGTCTATCCCCTGTTCCCTCTGGCTGCAAGTTCTTTCCATTCCTATTCTCCCTTGTAATCCTCTTCAACCCATCCTGTATCCTCCTGCGGCTCATATTTGGTGTAGTCTCCATTGACTCTTCCCCTTTTCCTATAGGACTAGCCGCTCTTCTCTTCTTCCTTGCCCCTCCAGCTTCAGTGACTACCTGCTGAGCCCCTTCTTCATTTTCCAACTCTCAAAAACTATTCCTGAACTCTATTTCTCCTTCACTAGCCCGTCTTTTCCTCTGCCTGGTTTTTTTTTAGTCACATGCTTTCACTGACCACTTTCCTCACCCAGCAGTCTCCCCTCAGAATTCCCCAGTCCTGCTTCCATCTGCAAGTCAGAGCTTTTCCCTTCAGATACCTCATGTCTTTGCTCCATCATCTGCTCAAACCCCTTTCTAAACTCAACCAGACTTTCCACCTGCATCTCCAAACCTCAGATCTTCTCCTCCATCAGCTCGAGCAGACGGCATTTCATGCAGACAAAACTCTTACCAGGTCCCCCCTCCAGGATCATGGACATACGGCAGCTTCCACAGCCAGTCATCTCCATTGTGTCTTCCACGACATGAGTCACTCCCACCGCTGCCTCTGTGTCTGTCATCGCCTTCCCACCTAAATCCTGTTCACCTGGGAAACACCCAAATCCCACCCCCCACAGGAACAACAAACCCCAAACAAGCACCACAAGACAAACTCCCCCTCAGACTCCCCTGTTTACAGCCCTGTTTGCTGGCTCCTGTTCCACGGCCTGACTGGCTGGCTCCCTTCATAGGACCCCGAGTCAGAGAAGCCCTGGCCCCGAATCAGGGCTCAGTTTCTCCCCCAGCACAAAGCCCCCACAAGCCTCGACACGTACACATAATCCCAATACACAACCAAATGCCAACACCTTCTCCCCCACACCATTCACAGCTGTTGGTGGGTCTTGGGGAAACCCTGGTGCACCAGCGGGCGCGGGTGTCTGACGGGGTGGGTGGGGTGGAGGGGGGCGGGGAGGGGGCCCAGCTGGGAGGTGGAGGGGTCTGTGTGGTGGGAGCTGTGGGAGGGTAGGGGATGGATTGGTGCTGTGGGAGGAGGAAAGGGGGGTTGTGGACAGGTGGCAATTGGGTTGTAGGGATGGGGACTGGGTCTGGGAGGGATGTGGGGGAGGGAGAGGCTATAGGGGACCTGGATTGGGGACTTGGGTCAATGGCATGGCTGCGGCTGTTGGGTTGGGTTGGGAGGGGCAGCACCATGGCAGCTCCCATGGAGACACAGCATGGCTATGGGGGGCTGTAGGTAGGGGAGGGGTCTGTGGGGTGGGGTGTCTCAGCTGGGTGGGGTGGCTGTGACATGTGGGGAGCGGGGGGGGCAGAAGCGGGGCCGGGGGCTCTGAGCCGTTCTGGAGAGCCCCCGGCCGCGTCCCTGCCGTTCCCCCCCCCGCAGCCTCCGCTCCCAGCGCCGCCGGCCCATGCTCCGGGCAGCGGGGCAACGAGCCTGGCCGACCCCGGGGCTCTCTGCAGTGCGGCCCGGCGGCTGGTCCTGGGGCTCCAGGCTGCGCGGTCAGGGGGCAGGGAGCAAGGGAGGGGTGGGGTAGAGGGCAGGGGAGTTCGGGGGGGGGTCAGGGGCTCGGGGGTGGATGGGGTCGGGGTGGTGAGAGGGCGGGGAACAGGGGGTTGAATGGCAGCAGGAGGTCCCGGGGCGGTCAGGGAGAAGGGCTGGTTGGATGGGGCAGAAGGTCCGGGTGGCAGACAGGAAGGAGGGGGGGTTGGATGGAGTGGTGGGGGGCTGTTAGGGGAGGGGGATCTGGAGCCCCTCAGAGAACAGAAGGGTTGGATGGGGCCGGAGGCCCGGGGCGGCCGTCCGGGGGCGAGAAGCGGGGGTCAGATGGGGGCGGGGGCCGGGCCATGTCTTGCTCTTTGAGGAGGCCCAGCCTCCCCTAACTGTCCCTCTGTACAATTTCTGAAACCCGATCCGGCATCAGGCCAAAGTTTGCCTGCCCCTGGCTTAGGGCCTAATTCATGCAAAGACCCATTGGGAGTGTGTGAACATTGCCCCATTTCTGAAACTGGAAACAACCCCCTGCACAGGGCTGGGAAAACAGAGCAGAGCACTGGAGCCTGAACCCCCTCGTGAGAGACTGCGATGAAATCCTCTCAGGCCTGGGCATCCTGACAGCAGGAGTATCTGGCTGTGTCGACTCTCTCCTCAGGCCCTGCGCGACCAGCATCCCTAGCCAGATATACCTGAGATGACGGGGCGTCCAGGATTTCCAGGTTTATGGATCTTGGGTAGCAAATAGAAGACCCCTGGTCGGGGTTCTAGGGGTGGGTCTGTGCAGATTTGTTCTTGTGCTTTTTCAGGGAGTTTCTTGAGCAGATGATGCAGTTTCTCTTGGTCACCCTGAGTGGGATCAGAGGGGAATGGGCTGGAGAATGTGGAGTTGGAGAGCTGCTGAGCAGCCTCTTGTTCATATTCCAACCTATTCAGGATGACGACAGCACCTCCTTTGTCAGCCTTTTTGATTCTGATGTCAGAGTTGTTCCTGAGGCTGTGGACGGTGTTGTGTTCTGCACAGCTGAGGTTATGGGCCAAGTGATGCTGCTTTTCGACCACTTGAGCCCGTGCTTGTCGGCTGAAGCACTCAAGTTTAAGTCCAGTCTGCTGTTTCGACCTTCAGGCAGAATCCTTCTTTTTGTCATGTTGGTCGGAAGGTCTCTGTGGATTAGTGTGTTGTTCAGAGGTGTGTTGGAAATATTGCTTCCGTCGGAGACGTGGAAAGTCGCATTCCAGGTCACCGCAGAACTGTATCATGTTGGTGGGGGTGGAGGGGCAGAAGGAGAGGCCACCCAGGACACCCACTTCCTAGACACTACAGTGCTAATAAGCAATGGTCACATAAACACCACCCTATCCTGGACCGCTATACTTACCTACATGCCTCCAGCTTTCATACAGACCACATCACACGATCCGTTGTCTACAGCCAAGTTCTAAGATACAACCGCATTTGCTCCAATCCCTCAGACAGAGACAAACACCGACAGGATCTCTATCAAGCATTTGTCAAGGTTCCTCCCCCACTCTGAACTCTAGGGTACAGATGTGGGGACCTGCATGAAAACCTCCTAAGCTTACTTTCACCAACTTAGGTTAAAACTTCCCCAAGGTACAAATAAATTTTATCCTTTGTCCCTGGATCTCCACTGCCACCACCAAACTCTAACTGGGTTTACTGGGAAACGTAGTTTGGACACGTCTTTCCCCCCAAAATCCTGCCAACCCTTGCACCCCACTTCCTGGGAAAGGTTTGGTAAAAATCCTCACCAATTTGCATAGGTGACCACAGACCCAAACCCTTGGATCTGAGAATGATGAAAAAGCATTCAGTTTTCTTACAAGAAGACTTTTAATAGAAGTAAAGAAATCCCCTCTGTAAAATCAGGATGGTAGATACCTCACAGGGTAATTAGATTCAAAACATAGAGAATCCCTCTAGGCAAAACCTTAAGTTACAAAAAGGACACACAGACAGGAATAGTCATTCCATTCAGCACAATTCCTTTCTCAGCCATTTAAAGAAATCATAATCTAACACATACCTAGCGAGATTACTTACTAAAAGTTCTAAGACTCCATTCCTGTTCTATCCCCGGCAAAAGCAGCATACAGACAGACACAGACCCTTTGTTTTTCTCCCTCCCCCCAGCTTTTGAAAGTATCTTGTCTCCTCATTGGTCATTTTGGTCAGGTGCCAGCGAGGTTACCTTTAGCTTCTTAACCCTTTACAGGTGAGAGGATTTTTCCTCTGGCCAGGAGGGATTTTAAAGGGGTTTACCCTTCCCTTTATATTTATGACAGCATTCTTCAAACTACAATCCCCACCTGCTGAAAGGAAGAATACTCAGAAGTCACCTACTCCAGGACAGGCCCAACAAAGAAAGGAACAGAACGCCACCAGCCATCAGCTTCAGCCCCCAACTAAAAGATCTCCAGGGCAGAATCGAGGATCTACAATCTATTCTTAAGGATGATCCCTCAATCTCACAGGCCAGTCCCCACTTACAGACAGCCCCACAATCTGAAGCAAATACTCACCAGCAACCAGACAACAAAAACACTAACCCAGGAACCTATCCTTGCAACAAACCCACTGCACATATCTAGTCTAGGGACACCATCCTCGGACCTAATCACATCAGCCACACCATCAAATGTGCCCAAATACATTTGTTAGTCTCTAAGGTGCCAGAACTACTCCTTGTTTTGTTTTTTTGTTTGTTTGGTTGGTTTTTTTTTGCTGATACAGACTAACATGGCTCCCACTCTGAGCTAAATGATTGCATCTCTCCCCAAAATCGATCTGTAAGCACAAAGAAAACCCTGGAGACCAGGCCTTTAAACGTTAGGAAAGATCTGAGTTAAGGTGACGTGTACATACTTCGCGCAGTGCTGTTGTTCATGTGTGTTATGATACAGACTCACAAGTGTGGCCTTGGGATCAATTCCCTGCCCCCCACAGCATAAATTTCCTCCAGACTCCCAAGGGAAGTGGTGCTTCCTCCATCCCTTGATGAGATGCCTTTCTCGAGTCTGCTTTGGTCCAAAACTCACAACTGCGCCATGCAGGAGGCCTGTGATGTGTAGGGGGCCAGATGAGATGATCTAAGAGTCTCTTCTGGCCTTCAAGTCTCCAAACCTCTGCAAAACCGAGTGCGGCACATTGAGCATCCTCTGATGGTTCCACGTGTGGCCTGCGTGAACCCTTGCACGACCACTGAGTGTGTGGGGGTGACCCAGGGGGAGCAGCTCAAACACGCACAGGAGCCGGCTCGGGGCAGGACATGAGCCCTGCAGGGCAGGGGTGGGGGTGGCAGTGACATCACAAGGGCCGTTTGCAGCACTCAGCTGATTGGTGAAAGGCGGTTGGGAGGCGGTGACCTCACAGAGAGTCCACGACAACGGCCAGGGAGGACAGGCTGCAGGGCAGGGGGATCTCAGAGACCCCCGGGGCTTTGCTGCAGGGAGTCTCCTTCTTGAGGTGTCTCCTTGAGGACTGAGAGAGAATTCAGGGTCTCGTATGTGAGCGCGAGGTGGAGCCTCTCTGGAGTTTTCTCCTTTCCCACTGCTCACTGAGCGAGAAGACAGACGTCCCTGTGGAGAAGGGAAGAGCCCCAGAGAGGTTTGGTACCGAGGCAGCCTGATCCGCCCGGTGCTGGCCAAATTCTCGGCACGGAAAACAGGAGGTTAAGGTGCGACAATTTTCCCCCAGCTTGGCCTTTGTCCCTTCGACTCCTTGGGGTTTGTCTTTTTTGGTTTCCCTTTTCCTGCTTCCCTCCCTCCACTGGTGAGGAGGGGGCTGCTCTGTAGCCCTCATGGTGGGAGGCCTCCCAAAGAGATGGGACAGGAAGCGTGTTCTGAGAGTGATCCTCACCGGTGACCTGAGCCATCCCTGGGCCATCTGGGGAACCCTCAGCCACTGCCAGAGTCTCCACGCTGATTGGCTGAGCAGGGGGTGTCGTGGCAGGGAGGAGACTCAGTACTTTGTTGTTCTCTTTTAAGGCCCAGGAAATAAGCCAGAACCAATCATCTGCTTGGTGAATTGTTCTCCCTCTCGCTGCTGATTGTCTCTGAGCCGTTCCTGGTTCTCGCTGGTGTTCTCGTGCTTCTGAAACACTTGCTGAAGAATCAGTGTGAATGGTTGTTGGTCTGTAGCTCATTGCAGGTCCCTTTATTCTGATCATTCAGTGTGTGAAACTCCAGACTGATGGTTCGTTTGAAAGTCAGGACACCCGGGTCCTGTTTCCAACTCTATCCCGACAGGTTGTGTGATGGAGGACGAGGCCCTTCGCCTTTCTCAGCCTTCGTTTCTCCCTCTGTCATCTGGGGAGAACAATCCTCTCACACCTGCCTCCTGGTGGGGGGCGGCTGGGGAGCTGTGGGGACCTGTTTGAGAGCGTCACTCGGAGCAGTGTATTGTAGGAGGTGTCCTATCGGGTTGAGTCATTCCAGAGGATGATGTCGTGCAGCAGAAGCCCGTTTTCCCAACCTGGCGTGACACAGCTTTGCATGGGAACCGAACCAAGGGCGCACACAGGTCCAGAAGCCGGCGATTTCTCCTTTGGCCGCTAGATGGCGCTGCAGACTCCCACTTCCCCCTTCTCCTGGTCAGCGCAATGGGGGTTAGTCTCCCCAAAAAGAACGCCCTTCTCGCTTTGAACGTTCCTTGATGTGCACCCTGTGGACTGTCGGGATACGTGTCCAGAAGTTGCAGGGCTTGTTTCATGGTCTCCACAACGACAATCTTTCTTCCTTTTTAGACGTGACGACCTTTTTGGTCAAGATCCTTGATTATTCAGGGACTTATCCCGGAAGACCCAAAGTATTTGGGACATAAGACTTGTCTGGAAGGGCGCACAGGACTAAATTGTTTTTAGCCATAGCAGGTGACTTGTGCCAAGAATGACGTCCATCCCCCTTCCAAACAAGCCCCAAATGAGCTGTTACCAGAATTGCCCTTTACCTTGGGGTACGCCCATTTGTTAGGATTACTCTTCTGGTGGGGGGAGATTTTGCAATTCTGTCAATGTGCTGCTTTTGTCACTTGTGTTTTCCTATGGATCGCTACTCCTTCCTTCTGCAAGTTCCCTCCCAATGGAGCTACCCTGCAGGACCTCGGTTCCCCAGGGCTGGGGTCTTCCAGCCCCCAAATGTGATGAACATGAACAGACACACAGGCACACACACATGAAGTTAGCATGTCAGAGAGGACTGGGTCATCAGCACTCGCAAGCTGACCCCTGATGTGTCCCGGGACTCAGTGGGCTGGATCGAACAGCAATTTAATGCTGGTCCCCTCTTATGTCCTTGGCAGGGAGAACTGGAGGTCCTGGTGATGTCAAGGAACTATGACGTGATCGGAATAACAGAGACTTGGTGGGATAACTCACATGACTGGAGTACTGTCATGGATGGTTATAAACTGTTCAGGAAGGACAGGCAGGGCAGAAAAGGTGGGGGAGTAGCCCTGTATGTAAGGGAGCAGTATGACTGCTCAGAGCTCCGGTACGAAACTGCAGAAAAACCTGAGTGTCTCTGGATTAAGTTTAGAAGTGTGAGCAACAAGGGTGATGTAGTGGTGGGAGTCTGCTATAGACCACCGGACCAGGGGGATGAGGTAGATGAGGCTTTCTTCCGGCAGCTCACGGAAGCTACTAGATCGCATGCCCTGATTCTCATGGGTGACTTTAATTTTCCTGATATCTGCTGGGAGAGCAATACAGCGGTGCATAGACAATCCAGGAAGTTTTTGGAAAGCGTAGGGGACAATTTCCTGGCGCAAGTGCTAGAGGAGCCAACTGGGGGGGCGCTTTTCTTGACCTGCTGCTCACAAACCGGGTAGAATTAGTGGGGGAAGCAAAAGTGGATGGGAATCTGGGAGGCAGTGACCATGAGTTGGTTGAGTTCAGGATCCTGACGCAGGGAAGAAAGGTAAGCAGCAGGATACGGACCCTGGACTTCAGGAAAGCAGACTTCGACTCCCTCAGGGAACGGATGGCCAGGATCCCCTGGGGAACTAACTTGAAGGGGAAAGGAGTCCAGGAGAGCTGGCTGTATTTCAAGGAATCCCTGTTGAGGTTACAGGGACAAACCATCCCAATGAGTCGAAAGAATAGTAAATATGGCAGGCGACCAGCTTGGCTTAATGGTGAAATCCTAGCAGATCTTAAACATAAAAAAGAAGCTTACAAGAAGTGGAAGGTTGGACATATGACCAGGGAAGAGTATAAAAATATTGCTCGGGCATGTAGGAATGTTATCAGGAGGGCCAAATCGCACCTGGAGCTGCAGCTAGCCAGAGATGTCAAGAGTAACAAGAAGGGTTTCTTCAGGTATGTTGGCAACAAGAAGAAAGCCAAGGAATGTGTGGGCCCCTTACTGAATGAGGGAGGCAACCTAGTGACAGAGGATGTGGAAAAAGCTAATGTACTCAATGCTTTTTTTGCCTCTGTTTTCACTAACAAGGTCAGCTCCCAGACTGCTGCGCTGGGCATCACAACATGGGGAAGAGATGGCCAGCCCTCTGTGGAGATAGAGGTGGTTAGGGACTATTTAGAAAAGTTGGACGTGCACAAGTCCATGGGGCCAGATGAGCTGCATCCGAGAGTGCTGAAGGAATTGGCGGCTGTGATTGCAGAGCCATTGGCCATTATCTTTGAAAACTCGTGGCGAACCGGGGAAGTCCCGGATGACTGGAAAAAGGCTAATGTAGTGCCAATCTTTAAAAAAGGGAAGAAGGAGGATCCTGGGAACTACAGGCCAGTCAGCCTCACTTCAGTCCCTGGAAAAATCATGGAGCAGGTCCTCAAGGAATCAATCCTGAAGCACTTGCATGAGAGGAAAGTGATCAGGAACAGCCAGCATGGATTCACCAAGGGAAGGTCATGCCTGACTAATCTAATCGCCTTTTATGATGAGATTACTGGTTCTGTGGATGAAGGGAAAGCAGTGGATGTATTGTTTCTTGACTTTAGCAAAGCTTTTGACACGGTCTCCCACAGTATTCTTGTCAGCAAGTTAAGGAAGTATGGGCTGGATGAATGCACTATAAGGTGGATAGAAAGCTGGCTAGATTGTCGGGCTCAACGGGTAGTGATCAATGGCTCCATGTCTAGATGGCAGCCGGTATCAAGTGGAGTGCCCCAAGGGTCGGTCCTGGGGCCGGTTTTGTTCAATATCTTCATAAATGATCTGGAGGATGGTGTGGATTGCACTCTCAGCAAATTTGCGGATGATACTAAACTGGGAGGAGTGGTAGATATGCTGGAGGGGAGGGATAGGATACAGAAGGACCTAGACAAATTGGAGGTTTGGGCCAAAAGAAATCTGATGAGGTTCAATAAGGATAAGTGCAGGGTCCTGCACTTAGGACGGAAGAACCCAATGCACAGCTACAGACTAGGGACCGAATGGCTAGGCAGCAGTTCTGCGGAAAAGGACTAGGGGTGACAGTGGACGAGAAGCTGGATATGAGTCAGCAGTGTGCCCTTGTTGCCAAGAAGGCCAATGGCATTTTGGGATGTATAAGTAGGGGCATAGCGAGCAGATCGAGGGACGTGATCGTTCCCCTCTATTCGACATTGGTGAGGCCTCATCTGGAGTACTGTGTCCAGTTTTGGGCCCCACACTTCAAGAAGGATGTGGATAAATTGGAGAGAGTCCAGCGAAGGGCAACAAAAATGATTAGGGGACTGGAACACATGAGTTATGAGGAGAGGCTGAGGGAGCTGGGATTGTTTAGCCTGCAGAAGAGAAGAATGAGGGGGGATTTGATAGCTGCTTTCAACTACCTGAAAGGGGGTTCCAAAGAGGATGGCTCTAGACTGTTCTCAATGGTAGCAGATGACAGAACGAGGAGTAATGGTCTCAAGTTGCAGTGGGGGAGGTTTAGATTGGATATTAGGAAAAACTTTTTCACTAAGAGGGTGGTGAAACACTGGAATGCGTTCCCTAGGGAGGTGGTAGAATCTCCTTCCTTAGAGGTTTTTAAGGTCAGGCTTGACAAAGCCCTGGCTGGGATGATTTAACTGGGAATTGGTCCTGCTTCGAGCAGGGGGTTGGACTAGATGACCTTCTGGGGTCCCTTCCAACCCTGATATTCTATGATTCTATGACTCAGTGGGCTGGACTGAGCAACACCTTAATCTGCCACCCTCCTCTGCCCCCAGGTTCAGCACCTCCCTATCCCCACCTTCACCCCACAACCATTCTGCTAGTAACCCACTTGCTGAGCAAACCCCCGAGGACTTTTGGGGCTGCAGGGATCTTTAGCTTCGGTACAAGGAGCGTTGCTGCAAAGAGTGAATGGAGAAGCCAAAAACACCCATGGAGGTGGGGTGGGGGGCTAGCAAACTATAACTGATCACAGGAGGCAGGGTCAGGAGGCTATTCCTAGAGAGAGACAGAGGCACAGAAAGAGACAGATGGATCTCAGCACTCCTTGAAGCTGGATTCGATCAGGGATCCCAGGTGGCCTTGGTAGCTGAGGGACCGGAGCGCTGGAGCCAGGCAGAGTCCCCAGCACAATCAGTCAGGAAAAGCGAATGAGGAGGACTTGTGGCACCTTAGAGATGAACCAATTTATCTGAGCATAAACTTTCATGGGCAAAAGCCCACTTCATCAGATGCATGCAGGGGAAATACAGCAAGAAGATATAGATGTAGCGATACAGAGAAGATGAGAAAATGGGGGTTGCCATAGCAACTCTTAACGAGACCAATCGATGAAGGTGGGCTGTTAGCAGCAGGAGAAACAAAATTTTGTTGTGATAATCAGGCTAATCTGGGGGGACTAAAACTGCAGGGCAGAGAGACCAGTCAGTGTTGGGGGTCCCGATCCAGTCCCCCAGCTTCTAGCCGCCCACCCCCTAACATCCCGTTTGCTTTCCTAACATCCCGTTTGCTTTTTTGACGGCCGCTGCGCACTGCGTGGACGTCTTCAGAGAATTATCCACGATGTCTCCAAGATCTTTCTCCTGATTAGTTGTAGCTCAATTAGCCCCCCATCATATTGTATGTATAGTTGGGGTTATTTTTTCCAATGTGCATTACTTTACATTTAGCCACATTACATTTCATTTGCCATTTTGTTGCCCAATCACTTAGTTTTGTGAGATCTTTTCGAAGTTCTTCACAGTCTGCTTTGGTCTTAACTATCTTGAGCAGTTTAGCATCACCTGCAAACTTTGCCACCTCACTGTTTACCCCTTTCTCCAGATTGTTTATGTATACGTTGAATAGGATTGGTCCTAGGACTGACCCGTGGGGAACACCACTGGTTACCCCTCTCCATTCTGGAAATTTACCATTTATTCCTACCCTTTGTTCCCTGTCTTTTAACCAGTTCGCAATCCATGAAAGGGTCTTCCCTCTTATCCCATGACAACTTAATTTACGTAAGAGCCTTTGGTGAGGCTTCAGGGTGATAGCCGTGTTAGTCTGTTTCAGCAGAAAGAACAAGGAGGACTTGTGGCACCTTAGAGATGAACCAATTTATTTCAGCATAAGCTTTCATGGGCTAAAGCCCACTTCATCAGACGCATGCAGTGGAAAATACAGCAGGAAGATATATAGATATATATACACAGAGAACATGAGAAAATGGGGGTTGCCATTCTAACCCTTAACGAGACCAATCGATTAAGGTATCACAACAAAAGTGTTTTTTTCTCCTGCTGCTAACAGCCCACCTTCATCGATTGGTCTCGTTAAGAGTTGCTATGGCAACCCCCATTTTCTTGTCTTCTCTGTATCGATATATCTATATCTTCCTGCTGTATTTCCCCTGCATGCATCTGATGAAGTGGGCTTTAGCCCATGAAAGCTTATGCTCAGATAAATTGGTTCGTCTCTAAGGTGCCACAAGTCCTCCTCATTCGCTTTTCCTGACTGATTGTGCTGGGGGCTCTGCCTGGCTCCAGCGCTCCGGTCCCTCAGCGACCAAGGCCACCTGGGAACCCTGATCGATTCCAGCTTCAAGGAGTGCTGAGATCCATCTGTCTCTTTCTGTGCCTCTGTCTCTCTCTAGGAATAGCCTCCTGACCCTGCCTCCTGTGATCAGTTATAGTTTGTTAGCCCCCCACCCCACCTCCATGGGTGGTTTTGGCTTCTCCATTCACTCTGCAGAAACGCTCCTTGTACCCAAGCTAAAGATCCCTGCAGCCCCAAAAATCCTCGGGGGTTTGCTCAGCAAGTGGGTTACTAGCAGAATGGTTGTGGGGTGAAGGCGGGGATAGGGATGTGCTGAACCTGGGGCATAGGGGGGTGGCAGATTAAGGTGTTGCTCAGCCCAGCCAGCTGAGTCCAAGGACATAGGAGGGGATCAGCTTTAAATTGCTGTTCAATCCAGCCCACTGAGTCCTGGGACACATCAGGGGTCAGCTTGTGACTGCTGATGACCCAGTCCTCTCTGACATGCTATGATCATGTGTGTGTGCCTGTGTGTCTGTTCATGTTCATCACATCTGGGGGCTAGAAGACCCCAGCCCTGGGGAACCGAGGTCCTGCAGGGTAGCTCCATTGGGAGGGAACTTGCAGAAGGAAGGAGTAGCGATCCATAGGAAAACACAAGTGACAAAAGCAGCACATTGACAGAATTGCAGAATCTCCCCCCCACCAGAAGAGTAACCCTAACAAATGGGCGTACCCCAAGGTAAAGGGCAATTCTGGTAACAGCTCATTTGGGGCTTGTTTGGAAGGGGGATGGACGTCATTCTTGGGACAAGTCACCTGCTATGGCAAAAAACACTTTAGCCCTGTGTGCCCTTCCAGACAAGTCTTATGCCCCAAATACGTTGGGTCCCAAACACTTTGGGGCCAGTTTTGTTTAATATCTTCACTAATGATCTGGAGGATGGTGTGGATTGCACCCTCAGCAAGTTTGCAGATGACACTAAACTGGGAGGAGAGGTAGATACACTGGAGGGTAGGGATAGGATACAGAGGGACCTAGACAAATTAGACGATTGGGCCAAAAGAAATCTGAGGAGGTTCAACAAGGACAAGTGCAGAGTCCTGCACTTAGGACGGAAGAATCCCATGCACCGCTACAGACTAGGGACCGAATGGCTAGGCAGCAGTTCTTCAGAAAAGGACCTAGGGGTTACAGTGGACGAGAAGCTGGATATGAGTCAACAGTGTGGCCTTGTTGCCAAGAAGGCCAATGGCATTTTGGGATGTATAAGTAGGGGCATTGCCAGCAGATCGAGGGACGTGGTCGTTCCAATCTATTCGACATTGGTGAGGCCTCATCTGGAGTACTGTGTCCAGTTTTGGGCCCCACACTACAAGAAGGGTGTGTAAAAATTGGAAAGAGTCCAGTGGAGGGAAACAAAAATGATTAGGGGACTGGAACACATGACTTATGAGGACAGGATGAGGGAACTGGGATTGTTTAGTCTGAGGAAGAGAAGAAGGAGGGGGGATTTGATAGCTACTTTCAACTACCTGTCAGGGGGGTCCAAAGAGGATGGATCTAGACTGTTCTCAGTGGTAGCAGATGACAGAAAGAGGAGTAATGGTCTCAAGTTGCAGTGGGGGAGGTTTAGGTTGGATATTAGGAAAAACTTTTTCACTAGGAGGGTGGTGAAACACTGGAATGTGTTACCTAGGGAGGTGGTGGAATCTCCTGCCTCAGAAGTCTTTAAGGTCAGGCTTGACAAAGCCCTGCCTGGGATGATTTAGTTGCGGGTCGGTCCTGCTTTGAGCAGGGGGTTGGACTAAATGACCTCCTGAGGTCCCTTCCAACCCTGATATTCTATGATTCTATGATCAGTCTGGAGTTTCACACGCTGAATGACCGGAATAAAGTGACCTGCAATGAGCTACAGACCAACAACCATTCACACTGATTCTTCAGCAAGTGTTTTAGAAGCACGAGACCCCCTGCTCAGCCAATCAGCATTGAGACTCTGGCAGTGGGCTGAGGATTCCCCAGATGGCCCAGGGATGGCTCAGGTCACCAGCGAGGAACACTCTCAGAGCACGCTTCCTGTCCCATCTCTTTGGGAGGCCTCCCACCAGGAGGGCTACAGAGCAGCCCCCTCCTCGCCAGTGGACGGAGGGAAGCAGAAAAAGGAAAACCAAAAAAGACAAACCCAAAGGACTCGAAGGGACAAAGGCCTAACTGGGTGAAAATTGTCCCACCTTAACCTCCTGTTTTCCATGCCCAGAATTTGGCCAGCACCGGGCGGATCAGGCTGCCTCGGTACCAAACCTCTCTGGGGATCTTCCCTTCTCCACAGGGATGTCTGTCTTCTCGCTCAATGAGCAGTGGGAAAGGAGAAAACTCCAGAAGGCTCCACCTCGCGCTCACATACGAGACCCTGAATTCTCTCTCAGTCCTCAAGGAGACACCTCAAGAAGGAGACTCCCTGCAGCAAAGTCCCGGGGGTCTCTGAGATCCCCCTGCCCTGCAGCCTGTCCTCCCTGGCCGTTGTCGTGGACTCTCTGTGAGGTCACCGCCTCCCAACCTCCTTTCACCAATCAGATGAGTGCTGCAAAAGGCCCTTGTCATGTCACTGCCACCCCCACCCCTGCCCTGCAGGGCTCATGTCCTGCCCCGAGCCGGCTCCTGTGCGTGTTTGAGCTGCTCCCCCTGGGTCACCCCCGCACACTCAGTAGTCGTGCAAGGGTTCACGCAGGCCACACGTGGAACCATCAGGGGATGCTCAATATGCCGCACTCAGTTTTGCAGAGATTTGGAGACTTGAAGGCCAGAAGAGACTGTTAGATCATCTCATCTGGCCCCCTACACATCACAGGCCTCCTGCATGGCGCAGTAGCGAGTTGTCATAAATATAAAGGGAAGGGTAAACCCCTTTAAAATCCCTCCTGGCCAGAGGAAAAATCCTCTCACCTGTAAAGGGTTAAGAAGCTAAAGGTAACCTCACTGGCACCTGACCAAAATGACCAATGAGGAGACAAGATACTTTCAAAAGCTGAGAGGAGGGAGAAAAACAAAGGGTCTGGGTCTGTCTGTGTGATGCTTTTGCCGGAGACAGAACAGGAATGGAGTCTTAGAACTTAATAAGTAATCTAGCTAGGTAGGTGTTAGATTATGATTTCTTTAAATGGCTGAGAAAATAGCTGTGCTGAATAGAATGACTATACCTGTCTGTATGTCTTTTTTGTAACTTAAGGTTTTGCCTAGAGGGATTCTCTATGTTTGAATCTAATTACCCTGTAAGATATCTACCATCCTGATTTTACAGAGGTGATTCTTTTTACTTCTATTAAAAGTCTTCTTGTAAGAAAACGGAATGCTTTTTCATTGTTCTCAGATCCAAGGGTTTGGGTCTGTGCTCACCTATGCAAATTGGTGAGGATTTTTACCAAACCTTCCCCAGGAAGTGGGGTGCAAGGGTTGGGAGGATTTGGGGGGGAAAGACGTGTCCAAACTACGTTTTCTCAGGAACCCAGATAAAGTTTGGTGGTGGCAGTGGAAGTTCAGGGGCAAAAGGGTAAAATAGTTTGTACCTTGGGGAAGTTTTAACCTAAGCTGGTAAAAGTAAGCTTAGGAGGTTTTCATGCAGGAGGGGGTTGAGGGATGCGGGGCGGTTTACCTCGGGATGGGGGGCTCCCCAGCTCCCACCAGCATAGCCCTGCAGCTCCTAGGTGGCAGAAGGGTTGGAGGGGGGGGGTGTCTCCACACCACTCTGCCTGTGCCTGCAGGCCCTGCCCCCCGCAGCTCCCATTGGCTGAGGTTCCTGGCCAATGGGAACTGTGTCCACCCCCCAGGACCAGCAGGGGTCCCACTCCCAGGCTGCGCACTGCAGCCCCCTCCCCAGCACTAGTGGGGTCCTGGGCCTCCTCCCCCAGCACCTGGGATGCCCCCGATCTGCCCCTAGTAGTACACACTTAGTAGATTTTAAGCTTTCTAATGATATGTTACATGGGGCATTTAGCATAAAGCATATTCCAGGCATGTTATGTTCCTGTTCATAAGCATATTTTCATAAAGCATATGAGTGCAACGTCACAACGGCCTCACAGAGAGTAAAGTCACCATGAGCTTTGGGTTTAGGGAACTCCGGGGAGCAGACCATGCTCCCTGCAGTGCAGGAATCACTTCATGGGGCGAGGGGTGCTGCGTGGAGTTTACAACATGGCCACTGTCGTCACTGTTGCAGGGAATGGGGTTTTGCGGGACAGCTGCTGGAGGATGGTTCGGGTAGATGTAGGCCAATGCCATCTGGAGAGGTGGTTTTACTGCATCACCGTAAGGGAGCAATTACATTGGCCAAAGACAAATTTGAGTGCAGAGCTGGGCACAGCGAGGTGACTGCAAGGCAATGTATGCCAGCCTAACTGTGGTGCTGACAGGCCTAAGGGGCTTGGTTGCTTGAGGCACAGCTAGCCATGCCATGGTGTAGGGGCCACTACCAGCTGTTCTGCCCACACTACCCTTGGGGAGGAGAGGCCTGGCCCGTCCCTCCTCTCCTCTCTGCTTCCTCAGGACCGGCAGGAAACCCCAGCCAGACCCAATGGGAGGTGAGGGCAATAGAGCAATGACTGCAGCACTAGGAGAGCCTGGCAAAGAGCAGCCACCAGGGGCTGTCGCCAAGGGACCCAGCGAGGGATGTCCCTGTATGGTGACAAACCCCAGAACTGCAGGGCAAATCTTGCCTTGCCGAGAGGCCCTGTCTCTCCCCCTTTCCCCCCTCCCCACACATGTCCCAGCCCCAGGCTCTGCACGGGCTGGACCTGGTCCCAGAGGAGTCAGTTATGGGGCCTCCGCGGCCAGATGGTCTCTGTCCTTATCCCATTGCTGGGCCAAGCCAGCATCTCTGCCCCCTGCCACCCTGCCCTCCCCACAACTGCTCCTGGCTGGGCTAGCTGCTGGTGGTTCCTTGGCCCCCCAGGGGCACCATCAGCCTGGCCTGGAGATACCCAAGCTCTGGAAACTCCAGTGACAGCTCCTGAGTCTAGCTGGGACCAGGAGCCAGCCAGGAGAGCTTGGGGCCAGCTGCCCCCAGTCTGCAGAGTGGGGCTGCCCATGTCCTGGACTCCCCTGTTCTGAGGTGCTGGCCCCAAGGGCATCACAGTTACTTTGGTAAATGCACCCTGCTGCCCTGGTGAGAGAATTTTGGGAGAAGGAGGTGATTTTGTGGGGCCCCCTCTAGGGCTTTGGGTGCCTCCCCAGCCATGTGCTGCAGGAGTAGCAGAGACCAGTGGGTGGTGCCAGGGCCTGTGCAGAGCAGCCGCTCTCTGATGGAGCGGGGAGGTGGCCTCTGCCTTCTCTGCGCCCATTTAACAGAACACTGAGGCACGGTGGGGGTCGGCCAAATCCTGTAGGGGATGAGGATGTGAGTGCTTTAAATGTCAGTGTTAGCCTCCAGGGCCTGGTCCCCACAACAGGCCCAATGGCCTCCACGATCAAACCTGGGGCCTCAAAAGAGGCAGCTCATTATGATTTTAAGGGGAGCTGAAAGGGTTGGGGTCTGCTCTGGGCCCTGCCTTAACAGGGAAGGGGAGCACTGAGTGCCCTGTATGGGCCACCCCACAGCCAGAGGCCGATTAAGGTTTCCTGGGGCCCTGGGCCAGAACAAGTGCAGGGCCCTTCCCCACCCCTTCCAACTGTGGTCCTGCCCAGGGCCCCACCCCTTTCTGCCCCTTCCCCAGGGCCCTGCCCCTGTTCCAGACGGCTTCCCCCCACCCCCGCTTGCCCCATATTGGAGAAGCTGAGGCCAGGGCAGGCAGCAAGAGGTTTTCCAGTCCCGGGGCTGCAGCATGGGGCGGACTAAGGGGGCACTAGGGGCTTCTCCGGCCCTCCCCCCACGGCTTCCGCCAGGGAGTGGGGTCAGAATGTGGGGGCTTTCCTTGCCCTGCCTGCCTGGCAACCCCCGGGCACAGGCTCAGTGGCTAATCTGCCATTGCCCCCAGCACTTCACCCTGGGTTGGGGATGAGACCTGCCCCCGGAGGTACCCGCTCTGCTGGTTCAGCCCTGGCAGGGTTTGGACTGGGAGCGGGATCTCTGAAGAGCTGCTTGCGATGAGGGGTGCTAGGGTCTTTGTGTGAAATCAGCTGTCGGGGGGGCTTAGCCCTGCAGGATGGACACTTGTGTCCCAGAAGCCAGCACGATGAGCGGCACCGACAGGGTCCCACAGCAAAGGGGTGAATGTGCCCCTGAGACTGAGCTCCCCTCTCCGGGGCTGCCCCGGCAGGGCACTGGATGAAGATAGATGCTCGAGGGCAGGATAGCCCTGCCCTTGCCCTGCCAGCGCTGCCGGCCCTCGGGGCTCAGGGGATTGGCTCAGGGCTGCCAAGCCACTAAACACACACCCCACCCCTCAGTTCCTGCAGTTTTGTTTCACTAGTGTTGGGGACCCTGGGGCATGGCCACTATGTAACTCGAGGGGATGGAAGACCACGAGTGTTGATGAAGCCCCCTCGCACGAGGCCCAAGTGTCCTTGGCCCCCCCAGCCTGGAGGCACTCGCAGCAGTTATGCTGAGAATCTGCAACAATATGCTGCAGAGTCAGACTGCCTGAAACTAAACAAGGCCAAACAGGGCAGATATGGAAGAACAATGCTGGAGAAAGCAGCTTTATGTATAGGTTAACAAATGATACAAAAAACAAGGGAACTAGCTGGGAACGGGATTGGCTGGCTAGATGGATACTTAGGGTATGCTGGGAAAAAGGATGTATAAAAGCCTGTGTAACTTCCTGCTCTGTGTGCAGGATTTGAGATTCTAATCTCCCTGGACCTTTTTGCAGCTTCAAATAAACTTTTCTGCTTCTCCACCCCGTTGTGATTATTGGGTGTAGCACACCGGGTAGCGAACCAACCCCAGCTGTTGTTTAGCCTCTCGGCACAGCGTGCCGGCAACAATAACAATTATCAAAAAGTGTCATGTTTTCTCTAGTGACGTGCTAACATATTTTGCCACCAGGATAAAGATGGAATAATTCTAATGAATTTCCACAGAATTACATTGGTGTAACGGAAATTATGCATTCAAACTCCTGTTTCAGGTTAGTAAAAATAAAAGAATGCTGTGGGTTTTGCGGAGGTGTACAAGATACAGATTTATAAAAACAACATGAAAACAGGTAGTTACGCTGGGGAAAGGGGAAGCCTTATTGAAGCTGGTGGGCATACCAGTTGTCCTTTATTCAGGATCAATGTAAAACAATCAAGCTCTTTTATGGAATAGATGGCTGACTTAATAGAAGTCACCATCAAGTGAAGCTGGAATAGGAGTTGAGCCATACAGTGGAAGTGGCTTTCACTAGGGTCTGAATGCAAATGCAGGGGGATGGGGTTCGGGCCGGGGGGGAGGAAGAGAGGGAGTGTGACACCGCAGAAGCACAAAGGAGCCCCAGAGAAGTATTTGTAGTGTGATCTCAGAAAAAGTTGAGAGAGAGAGTGAGCTTTAGGGTAGACTGCTGGATAGAAAGAGGCTTGGAATTGTGAGCCAAGAAACTATTCCTGCTGTCGTTAGGGAAATAGAACTTTGGGGACATTCTTTGTAAATAAGCAGGATTGTGTCAAAAAAATACCTGACTCCATCATCCATTTCCCCTCCTAATGGAAACAACTCACAAGACCCAAAATAGTCACTAATTGCTCAGGTCAAAAGGGATAACAATATCGTGAATTCTTTTGTTTTCCTGTTCTTAGATAAAGAATAGACCTGCTTCAGTAAAGAACCATAAACGCTGAAAATACTGTTTTGTTCTCTCAGAGCTAGCTCTCAGTAGATCTAGAAAATAAGAGTGTTTGTTGTTACGCAATCCTTAGAATTCAATTATTTGCACAAATCATTTTAATTTTTCTCTGATTAGGATTTAAAAATAAGCAATTAGATAGTTTGTATAGTGTTTAGGAAATTTGTAGGATTAAAATCTGCATGTATTCTGTATACATGGCTTTACCATATATGTAACCTCACATCTACACTTGTAAGAGGACCACATTTCCTGAAGCAGTTTCAAACCACTTCAAGCTAGGACAGTTTTAAGCTACTTTATGTTTCAAATGTGAATGGTGTCCAGCTGTGTCAATTAATTTTTTTAAATTATGACCATGATCTAAGATCCACATTTTCAGAATTGTCTTACATCATTCATATGCTTGGATGAATAAGGCTGCTTTCCTGAACTGCGGTCCATATTTGGAATTGTCTTTATAGTGTAGACTCAAACACCCTTCTTAAACAGTTTGGAAGTTGTTCGATACTCCCTCGGGACCAGATTTACTCTTCTTTACACAGATTTGGGCCCTAGTCGGGGAGCGACGTACTCATGTAACTGAGGAGCACAATTTGGCCCTAATATGGGTTCAGTGTCTCAGTTAGGCCTGTCTTTTTATCTTATCTATTGATATGGCATCCATCCCGAGAGTAGAAGAGCAGCTGTCCCATTTCAGACAAGATACACCAATACCGATATTGATTATTCACAATGGGGTTTTTATCTTTGTTGTACTGTTCTTTTTGAGAAATAAGAAAATAAAGTAAAAGTAAAATGTACTTTTTATCCCAAATCTATGTGCCATTCCTGATCTTGATTGAACAGGAGAGAGCGTCTTTCCTCTGAATTAAGAATCCAGCTGAGACAACTACCCCAGCCCCACACATTCTACAAGGGAATCCAAAGTCAGAGCAGTGGCGTTCAGTGAAGGGGAGCTGCTCTCTTTGAACATCCTGATAGATGAAATAAAGGACAGGGGATCATCATTAAAAGTACCTTAAATGGGAGCTCAATCCCCAGAGCTATGATTGCTGAACCAGGAAAAAACAAGAAAGTATGTCCTCTCAGGAATTGGCACATTCAAGTTTACAAGAGAGACGATAAAGACTGGCCATGACATAGAAAAATCAAAATTCAAGTTCGCCAGTAAGAAAAGAGCCTGAGTAATAGTCAGCTAAAGCATGGAAGGGACAATTTACCCAGGAAGTTACAAGAGCCTTTATTAAAATGGAGAGCTACTTTTGTCCTTCTGTCTGCTTGCTTCTGCCAAAGGTTGACTCAGGAATAGAGGGGGAATCTCTTGGGGTCCAGCAATTCTGCTGGCTTGGGAAAGTGTGCACTGCATCACCCACTCCTCCCTGTGTGAGACAATCTCTGGGCCTCTGTTTCAACAGTTCAAAACCCTTAAAAATATCTTTCTTTACAGCTCAATACAGAAATTGCCAGAACCTAGTCCTGTACTTTTTTCTTTAAAAACAAACAATGAAATGGGGATGTTTGCACGACAATGATATGAATCGATGTCTGTATTTTTATATCTTTAGACGCCCAACAAATATATAAAAATCTGCATTAAAATAACAATTAGTAAGTTTGCAAAACTGAGCAATGGAAAGTTCGGAAACGCCAGGATTCAGGGAGTCTGAGTACTGTGCATGTGCATTTTGACACAGTCTTTAATTGCACAATTGTACTATTTTTTTCCACAGTACCCTCATTCAGTGACCATTGAAGTGCTGTTGGGCCTAAGGTGGGAGTGAAACCCTCGCCAACTGCTAAAGGGTGGTGTGGGGACGTTTTAGAGGGACCACGGGATCCTGTTGCGGGCAGGTCACTCCACTGCAGCATTTCCCTTCTTTGGTCAAATCCCCTCTCGGGGTGGTCCTACGGGGCTGACACCCACTTCAATTGATAGAGGACACAGGGAGGAGTTCTCAGAGGGGATATACAACCCCCTTCTGCGTGGGTCACCCTGCCCCGCAACGTCCCCCGATTGGTCAAATCCAGTCTCCGGGTGTGTAAAATGCTGCTTGCCCCTGCCAAATTTTCCTAAAAGAAGGGAAGAAAGGCATGTACCTTTTGGGTTATCTGTCAGGTGGCCATCTTGGACTTGGGAAAAGAAGCTGGTGACCTTTAGCCATTTCCTATATTAGTTTGGGTTGGGAAGCACACTCCCACGCGCGGATTGAATCCGCGTAGATAGGGTCTGACATCCAGGCAGAGACGACACAAAGAGGGATAGGGAGGGTTTTTAGTGAGGTCTACTCACGCGTTCCTGTGTCCATCATGGAGTCCCTCCCTGACGTCCAATGTCAAGAGAGCAGCAGCCGTCCATCGCTGTCCCTGCAAGAGAAGGGAGAGAGAACATCAGCATGATCTCCTGGGTGTAATTGTTTGGGAGACTGGAGCACTTCCAGAATTCAAGTTTTGTTAATCCACCCCTTCTCTAGCCTAGCCTAGTCCTTTTCCCTCTCGTAAATAAAGTCTTGTTTGTGTGCTTACCACTGCCTGGCGTTATTTTCTTGTGCTAAGGCATTCTCTGATGGACTGGCTTTACAAAGAGGACCATGTGGGAAGAATGTATTGTAAGGTTCCCTGCAGCTTGTGAATAGGGT
The DNA here is from genome assembly GCF_965140295.1 of Lepidochelys olivacea. Taxonomy (NCBI): domain Eukaryota; kingdom Metazoa; phylum Chordata; order Testudines; family Cheloniidae; genus Lepidochelys; species Lepidochelys olivacea. Next base: position 4,861,302 of record NC_140414.1, on the reverse strand, counting down.
TTGAGTTCTGCCATTTTTAAAGGAAGGAAAAATCCTTCCAGGTGATCCTACGGGGCTGAAACCCACTGTGATTACTTAGTAATCTGTCCTCTTCACTACCATGTTTGTGACCCTCTGTGTCATAGGGAAGTAGCCCATGGCTCATTATGCATCTTTTGATTTAAAATGGACACATATGGTGTACAGACAAAGAAGGATAACTTTTCAAGTCCAGTGTGCACAGAAATGGGATGGACACTTCAAGGATTGAATACAATGCTTTGATCTTCCATCTGTTCATTAAAGAAAGACAAAGGTGCAGATTTGGGAGGCTCATCACTGACTTCCCCATGATCATTCCTCTCTGCGTAATTCCTATGATAAATCTCCTCTCAAGGAAGAGCCTGAGGAAGTGTGATCAGGGGAACTACCCAGAGCACCAGAGAAATCAGGGCCCTGAGCTGAGAAAAACCAAGCCTCAGCCAGTTCACATTAATTCAGCTGTCCTCAGCACAGACACCCCTGAAGCACCCGAGGATTCCTTGAAAGGCTTTGAGAGGCTTGGCTCTGCAGAGCGAGAGATGAAGCCTATTACTGCAGGGAAATCAATGACAGAGCACTGTCCACACCAGCACTTAGGTCGGTGTAACTTGTCTCACTCGGGGGGTGGCTTCTTCACATCCCTGAGCGACATACGTTCTACTGACACAACGGGGAGTGTAGATGCAGCCTTAGCAGAGAAGCGACTTAGAAAACAGGTTTTGTTTTGGAGGAAATGCAGGAACCCTGGGTTTGTAATAATGCAAAGGAGAGTCCGACCCCACCAGTCACCTTCCCCACTTTGCACTTGGCCCTGGGATAGTTGTTTTCTCTCAGCCTGTGCCCACTATCATGCCATGTGAAGGGGAAGGAGCCATGCACCTGTCTAGGGGGCTTCTGACATCCGAGAGGGGAGAAAGGAAAAAAGAGGCTCACTCCCACATGCTACTCACACAGGGGGTGGGAACTTTTGTGGTCATTTCAGTCGAGTCAAGGGGCTCCAAAAGAGTCAAAGGTGCTCACGTGACCCTGTCCCTGTCCAACATTAAAGAGGTGAAACAAGGCTGGCAGTTTGGGCTGCTGGACAGAACAAGCCTTCAGGCCGAAAAGCCAACAACCTTTCTCTCCATTTCAGCAAAAGCAACATTCAACAAACCCCCACAAAAACAGGCACCTGAAAATGTCCTGCCCCCGACTTCACCTTTCCAAGGTCTTCTCCGCACTCTCTCCCGCCCCGAGTGAGAATCTGACCCCTTGACCAACACACCACAGTGAGACCCGAATGCAGCTCTCCCTCTGCAGGCAGGATGGTGGAGAAAAACACAGGTGAAAAAACCCTCCCGGCTCAGCTGCGCAGGGAGCCTTGGCAAGGACGTGGTGGAAAGGTGACGCCGGGATCTCTCGCACAGGAAAGGAGACTCGTGCCCGAGTCCAACCAACCCTTTGGGAACTCGAAGGAAGCCGCATCCCACAGGCGTTTCCACAGAGCAGCCACCAGCCACACACCCAGGCCAGAGGGGCCGGGACACGGGAAGGGGCAGCAGCCAACGCCCCCGGGGGGAGGGCTGGGGCGGGAGCTGCAGCCAGGCCCCTGGACCCACAGGGAGACGCAGACCCTGACAGCAACCAGCCACGTTTGCCCACATGTGTGTTTGAGACACGTTTGTGTGTGTGTGATGTCTTGTGTGTGTGCTGTGTGTCGTGCAGAGTCTTGTGTTCAGTGTGTGTGTGATGTGTTGTGTTTCGTGTTGTGTGTTGTGTGACATCTAGAGTGTTGTGTGACCTGTTGTGTGTCTGTGATGTGTTGTGTGTCGTGTTGTGTGTGTGTGTTGACTTGTGTGCCGTGTTGTGTGTCATGTTGAGTGTGTGTTGTGTGGTTGTGGTGTCATGAGACGTGTTGTGTGTGACGTGTGTGTCGCACGCACAGACACAACACATTGCATGTCACATACGCAACATGACACACGTGCACATCACACACACAAAACATCACACCTCACACGCACACACACAACACGTTAGCTGTCGCATGATGCACATCACATAATTGCATGGACACTCACAACACGTCGCATCGAACGTTATACACGCAGCACATCGCACTTCAGACATACAACACGTTGCGCGTCGCACGCACGCACAGCACGTCGCACGTCACACTCACAAACACGTCTCACACATGCACGATACGACACACACCACGTCACACAGACAGCACAACACACAAAACGGCACACAACACAACACAGGCACACAACCTTATAAACAACACATCACAGACACCCATACAGACACACACACAACACGACACACAAAACATCACACACACTCAACACAACATTCTAGATGACACCCAACACATACAACACATCACACAATGCGTCACACACACATATACGTCACACACACAAACAAACACAAGACGATACACAACACAACACACACACACACTGCACACACCATGTCACAGAAAACATGTAACATGACAGCACACGCACAACACCACACACACACTGAATATGACACACAAAATGGCCTACATTACACACACACAACACATCACACACACACCAGACCACAAAGACACACACACAACATGTCACACACACAGCACACCGCACGTCGCACAGACACAAAACACTACACCCATGTCACACACACAATAAAACACACATGTCACACAGACAGACACAAACACGCACAACATGACACACACCACATCTCACACACACACACACACACACACTATGTCACACACAACACCAAAACCACAACACCACACACACACTCAACACATCACACAACATGACACACAGATAGACACAAAGAAACACGACACACAACACGTCACACACACAACACTACACAAAACACGTCACACACACACACCCCACTTCACATGTCACCATAAACATACCACCACACACGCAATCCACACAACACTCTAGACGACACACAACACGACACACAAGACGTCACACACACACACAACCCGTCACACACACACATATCACGATGCACACAAGACGAGACACAAAACAGCTCACACACACAAACACAGACAACACGACAGTCAAAGGAAAAATGAGTTAGCCGGTCTCTCACCAATTTCGGTGTTAGATTCGACTCTAGGATTCCACGAACTTCTCAACTCTGAGTCCAGTTTCTACCAGCGTCCTGTATTAGGCCACCGAAATACAGCCCGAGCTGGGTGCCTCCGGAGAGGGACCCCGCCCCCCAGACACTGCAAGCGTGTGTACCCTCGACGGTTGGTAACACCGCCCTCGCCCGCCTCCAAAGTCCGACCCCCTCATCTGAGTCGGGGTCTCTGCTCTTCCTGACCGGGCAGTTCTGCTGCTGAGTGGACAGGCCGTTGCGGGTGCCAGATGCCCCCTGAGGACGATGAGTTCTTCTTTTTGCCTTTCTCCCTTAGCTCCAGGGATAACGGGCGGCCCCGCCTGGTTTGGCAGCTGCTTCTCCAGCCTTCCTCGCAGGTCAGCTCGACCTCGGCCGAAGGCTTCAACTACTTTACTCACGTATGCGGAGTTAGTAACTCCTGCGAAGTCACAAGAGCAAACTTATTAAACAAACAATTATATAAAATAGCATGTATATCTATATCTTCCTGCTGTATTTTCCCCTGCATGCATCTGATGAACTGGGCTTTAGCCCATGAAAGCTTATGCTGAGATAAATTGGTTAGTCTCTAAGGTGCTACAAGTCCTCCTCATTCGCTTTTCCCGACTGATTGTGCTGGGGACTCTGCCTGGCTCCAGCGCTCCGGTCCCTCAGCTACCAAGGCCACCTGGGATCCCTGATCGAATCCAGCTTCAAGGAGTGCTGAGATCCATCTGTCTCTTTCTGTGCCTCTGTTCTATTCTCTCTAGGAATAGCCTCCTGACCCTGCCTCCTGTGATCAGTTATAGTTTGCTAGCCCCCCACCCCACCTCCATGGGTGTTTTTGGCTTCTCCATTCACTCTGCAGCAACGCTCCTTGTACCCAAGCTAAAGATCCCTGCAGCCCCAAAAATCCTCGGGGGTTTGCTCAGCAAGTGGGTTACTAGCAGAATGGTTGTGGGGTGAAGGTGGGGATAGGGAGGTGCTGAACCTGGGGACAAAGGAGGGTGGCAGATTAAGGTGTCACTCAGCCCAGCCCGCTGAGTCCAAGGACGTATGAGGGGACCAGCTTTAAATTGCTGTTCGATCCAGCCGACTGAGTCCCGGGACACACCAGGGGTCAGCTTGCGAGTGCTGATGACCCAGTCCTCTGTGACATGCTATGTTCATGTGTGTGTGCCTGTGTGTCTGTTCACGTTCATCACATTTGGGGGCGGGAAGACCCCAGCCCTGGGGAACTGAGGTCCTGCAGGGTAGCTCCATTGGGAGGGAACTTGCAGAAGGAAGGAGTAGCGCTCCATAGGAAAACACAAGTGACAAAAGCAGCACATTGACAGAATTGCAGAATCTCCCCCCACCAGAAGAGGAATCCTAACAAATGGGCGTACCCCAAGGTAAAGGGCAATTCTGGTAACAGCTCATTTGGAGCTTGTTTGGAAGGGGGATGGATGTTATTCTTGCGACAAGTCACCTGCTATGGCCAAAAACACTTTGCACTGTGCACCCTTCAAGACAAGTCTTGTGTCCCAAATACTTTGGGTCTTCCGGGATAAGTCCCTGAATAATCAAGGATCTTGACCAAAAAGGTCGTCACGTCTAAAAAGGAAGAAAGATTGTCGTTGTGAAGACCATGAAACAAGCCCTGCAACTTTTGGACACGTATCCCGACAGTCCACAGGGTGCACATCAAGGAACGTTCAAAGCGAGACGGGCGTTCTTTTTGGGGAGACTAACCCCCATTGCGCTGACCAGGAGAAGGGGGAAGTGGGAGTCTGCAGCGCCATCTAGCGGCCAAAGGAGAAATCGCCGGCTTCTGGACCTGTGTGCGCCCTTGATTCGGTTCCCATGCAAAGCTGTGTCACGCCAGGTTGGGAAAACGGGCTTCTGCTGCACGACATCATCCTCTGGAATGACTCAACCCGATGGGACACCTCCTGCGATACACTGCTCCGAGTGACGCTCTCAAATAGGTCCCCACAGCTCCCCAGCCTCCCCACACCGGGAGGCAGGTGCGAAAGGATTGTTCTCCCCAACTGACAGAAGGAGAAACAAAGGCTGAGAAAGGTGAAGGGCCTTCTCTTCCCTCACACAACCTGTTGGGATAGAGTTGGGAACAGGACCCGGGTGTCCTGATTTTCAAACGAACCATCAGTCTGGAGTTTCACACACTGAATGATCAGAATAAAGGGACCTGCAATGAGATACAGGCCAACAACCATTCACACTGATTCTTCAGCAAGTGTTTCAGAAGCACGAGAACACCAGCGAGAACCAGGAACGGCTCAGAGACAATCAGCAGCGAGAGGGAGAACAATTCACCAAGCAGATGATTGGTTCTGGCTTATTTCCTGGGCCTTAAAAGAGAACAACAAAGTACTGAGTCTCCTCCCTGCCACGACACCCCCTGCTCAGCCAATCAGCGTGGAGACTCTGGCAGTGGGCTGAGGGTTCCCCAGATGGCCCAGGGATGGCTCAGGTCACCGGTGAGGATCACTCTCAGAACACGCTTCCTGTCCCATCTCTTTGGGAGGCCTCCCACCATGAGGGCTACAGAGCAGCCCCCTCCTCACCAGTGGAGGGAGGGAAGCAGGAAAAGGGAAAGCAAAAAAGACAAACCCCAAGGACTCGAAGGGACAAAGGCCTAGCTAGGGGAAAATTGTCCCACCTTAACCTCCTGTTTTCCGTGCCGAGAATTTGGCCAGCACCGGGCGGATCAGGCTGCCTTGGTACCAAACTTCTCTGGGGCTCTTCCCTTCTCCACAGGGACGTCTGTCTTCTCGCTCAGTGAGCAGTGGGAAAGGAGAAAACTCCAGAGAGGCTCCACCTCGCGCTCACATACGAGACCCTGAATTCTCTCTCTGTCCTCAAGGAGACACCTCAAGAAGGAGACTCCCTGCAGCATAGCCCCGGGGGTCTCTGAGATCCCCCTGCCCTGCAGCCTGTCCTCACTGGCCGTTGTCGTGGACTCTCTGTGAGGTCACCGCCTCCCAACCGCCTTTCACCAATCAGCTGAGTGCTGCAAAAGGCCCTTGTGATGTCACTGCCACCCCCACCCCTGCCCTGCAGGGCTCATGTCCTGCCCCGAGCCGGCTCCTGTGCGTGTTTGAGCTGCTCCCCCTGGGTCACCCCCACACACTCAGTGGTCGTGCAAGGGTTCACGCAGGCCACACGTGGAACCATCAGAGGATGCTCAATGTGCCGCACTCGGTTTTGCAGAGGTTTGGAGACTTGAAGGCCAGAAGAGACTCTTAGATCATCTCATCTGGCCCCCTACACATCACAGGCCTCCTGCATGGCGCAGTTGTGAGTTTTGGACCAAAGCAGACTCGAGAAAGGCATCTCATCAAGGGATGGAGGAAGCACCACTTCCCTTGGGAGTCTGGAGGAAATTGATGCTGTGGGGGGCAGGGAATTGACCCCAAGGCCACACTTGTGAGTCTGTATCATAACACACATGAACAACAGCACTGCGCGAAGTGTGTACACGTCACCTTAACTCTGATGTTTCCTAACGTTTAAAGGCCTGGTCTCCAATGTGTTCTTTGTGCTTACAGATCGATTTTGGGGAGAGATGCAATCATTTAGCTCAGAGTGGGAGCCATGTTAGTCTGTATCAGCAAAAAAAAACCAACCAACCAAACAAAAAAACAAAACAAGGAGTAGTTCTGGCACCTTAGAGACTAACAAATGTATTTGGGCACATTTGATGGTGTGGCTGATGTGATTAGGTCCGAGGATGGTGTCCCTAGACTAGATATGTGCAGTGGGTTTGTTGCAAGGATAGGTTCCTGGGTTAGTGTTTTTGTTGTCTGGTTGCTGGTGAGTATTTGCTTCAGGTTGGGGGGCTGTCTGTAAGTGGGGACTGGCCTGTGAGATTGAGGGATCGTCCTTAAGAATAGATTGTAGATCCTCGATTCTGCCCTGGAGATCTTTTAGTTGGGGGCTGAAGCTGATGGCTGGTGGCGTTCTGTTCCTTTCTTTGTTGGGCCTGTCCTGGAGTAGGTGACTTCTGAGTATTCTTCCTTTCAGCAGGTGGGGATTGTAGTTTGAAGAATGCTGTCATAAATATAAAGGGAAGGGTAAACCCCTTTAAAATCCCTCCTGGCCAGAGGAAAAATCCTCTCACCTGTAAAGGGTTAAGAAGCTAAAGGTAACCTCGCTGGCACCTGACCAAAATGACCAATGAGGAGACAAGATACTTTCAAAAGCTGGGGGGAGGGAGAAAAACAAAGGGTCTGTGTCTGTCTGTATGCTGCTTTTGCCGGGGATAGAACAGGAATGGAGTCTTAGAACTTTTAGTAAGTAATCTCGCTAGGTATGTGTTAGATTATGATTTCTTTAAATGGCTGAGAAAGGAACTGTGCTGAATGGAATGACTATTCCTGTCTGTGTGTCCTTTTTGTAACTTAAGGTTTTGCCTAGAGGGATTCTCTATGTTTTGAATCTAATTACCCTGTAAGGTATCTACCATCCTGATTTTACAGAGGGGATTTCTTTACTTCTATTAAAAGTCTTCTTGTAAGAAAACTGAATGCTTTTTCATCATTCTCAGATCCAAGGGTTTGGGTCTGTGGTCACCTATGCAAATTGGTGAGGATTTTTACCAAACCTTTCCCAGGAAGTGGGGTGCAAGGGTTGGCAGGATTTTGGGGGGAAAGACGTGTCCAAACTACGTTTCCCAGTAAACCCAGTTAGAGTTTGGTGGTGGCAGTGGAGATCCAGGGACAAAGGATAAAATTTATTTGTACCTTGGGGAAGTTTTAACCTAAGTTGGTGAAAGTAAGCTTAGGAGGTTTTCATGCAGGTCCCCACATCTGTACCCTAGAGTTCAGAGTGGGGGAGGAACCTTGACAAATGCTTGATAGAGATCCTGTCGGTGTTTGTCTCTGTCTGAGGGATTGGAGCAAATGCGGTTGTATCTTAGAACTTGGCTGTAGACAACGGATCGTGTGATGTGGTCTGTATGAAAGCTGGAGGCATGTAGGTAAGTATAGCGGTCCAGGATAGGGTGGTGTTTATGTGACCATTGCTTATTAGCACTGTAGTGTCTAGGAAGTGGGTGTCCTGGGTGGCCTCTCCTTCTGCCCCTCCACCCCCACCAACATGATACAGTTCTGCGGTGACCTGGAATGCGACTTTCCACGTCTCCGACGGAAGCAATATTTCCAACACACCTCTGAACAACACACTAATCCACAGAGACCTTCCGACCAACACGACAAAAAGAAGGATTCTGCCTGAAGGTCGAAACAGCAGACTGGACTTAAACTTGAGTGCTTCAGCCGACAAGCACGGGCTGAAGTGGTCGAAAAGCAGCATCACTTGGCCCATAACCTCAGCTGTGCAGAACACAACACCGTCCACAGCCTCAGGAACAACTCTGACATCCGAATCAAAAAGGCTGACAAAGGAGGTGCTGTCGTCATCCTGAATAGATTGGAATATGAACAAGAGGCTGCTCGGCAGCTCTCCAACTCCACATTCTCCAGCCCATTCCCCTCTGATCCCACTCAGGGTGACCAAGAGAAACTGCATCATCTGCTCAAGAAACTCCCTGAAAAAGCACAAGAACAAATCTGCACAGACCCACCCCTAGAACCCCGACCAGGGGTCTTCTATCTGCTACCCAAGATCCATAAACCTGGAAATCCTGGACGCCCCATCATCTCAGGTATATCTGGCTAGGGATGCTGGTCGCGCAGGGCCTGAGGAGAGAGTCGACACAGCCAGATACTCCTGCTGTCTGGATGCCCATACCTGAGAGGATTTCATCGCAGTCTCTCACGAGGGGGTTCAGGCTCCAGTGCTCTGCTCTGTTTTCCCAGCCCTGTGCAGGGGGTTGTTTCCAGTTTCAGAAATGGGGCAATGTTCACACACTCCCAATGGGTCTTTGCATGAATCAGGCCCTAAGCCAGGGGCAGGCAAACTTTGGCCTGATGCCGGATCGGGTTTCAGAAATTGTACAGAGGGACAGTTAGGGGAGGCTGGGCCTCCTCAAAGAGCAAGGCATGGCCCGGCCCCTGCCCCCATCTGACCCCCGCTTCTCGCCCCCAGATGGCCGTCCCGGGCCTCCGGCCCCATCCAACCTTTCTGTTCTCTGAGGGGCTCCAGATCCCCCTCCCCTAACAGCCCCCCACCACTCCATCCAACCCCCCCTCCTTCCTGTCTGCCACCCGGACCTTCTGCCCCATCCAACCAGCCCTTCTCCCTGACCGCCCCGGGACCTCCTGCTGCCATTCAACCCCCTGTTCCCCGCCCTCTCACCACCCTGACCCCATCCACCCCCCAGCCCCTGACCCCCCCCGAACTGCCCTGCCCTCTACCCCACCCCTCCCTTGCTCCCTGCCCCCTGACCGCGCAGCCTGGAGCCCCAGGACCAGCCGCCGGGCCGCACTGCAGAGAGCCCCGGGGTCGGCCAGGCTCGTTGCCCCGCTGCCCGGAGTATGGGCCGGCGGCGCTGGGAGCGGAGGCTGCGGGGGGGGGGGAACGGCAGGGACGCGGCCGAGGGCTCTCCAGAACGGCTCAGAGCCCCCGGCCCCTCTTCTGCCCCCCCCCGCTCCCCACATGTCACAGCCACCCCACCCAGCTGAGACACCCCACCCCACAGACCCCTCCCCTCCCTACAGCCCCCCATAGCCATGCTGTGTCCCCCTGGGAGCTGCCATGGTGCTGCCCCTCCCAACCCAACCCAACAGCCGCAGCCATGCCATTGACCCAAGTCCCCAATCCAGGTCCCCTATAGCCTCTCCCTCCCCCACATCCCTCCCAGACCCAGTCCCCATCCCTACAACCCAATTGCCACCTGTCCACAACCCCCCTCTCCTCCTCCCACAGCACCAATCCATCCCCTACCCTCCCACAGCTCCCACCACACAGACCCCTCCACCTCCCAGCTGGGCCCCCTCCCCGCCGCCCTCCACCCCACCCACCCCGTCAGACACCCGCCCCCGCTGGTGCACCAGGGTTTCCCCAAGACCCACCAACAGCTGTGAATGGTGTGGGGGAGAAGGTGTTGGCATTTGGTTGTGTATTGGGATTATGTGTACGTGTCGAGGCTTGTGGGGGCTTTGTGCTGGGGGAGAAGCTGAGCCCTGATTCGGGGCCAGGGCTTCTCTGACTCGGGGTCCTATGAAGGGAGCCAGCCAGTCAGGCCGTGGAACAGGAGCCAGCAAACAGGGCTGTAAACAGGGGAGTCTGAGGGGGAGTTTGTCTTGTGGTGCTTGTTTGGGGTTTGTTGTTCCTGTGGGGGGTGGGATTTGGGTGTTTCCCAGGTGAACAGGATTTAGGTGGGAAGGCGATGACAGACACAGAGGCAGCGGTGGGAGTGACTCATGTCGTGGAAGACACAATGAAGATGACTGGCTGTGGAAGCTGCCGTATGTCCATGATCCTGGAGGGGGGACCTGGTAAGAGTTTTGTCTGCATGAAATGCCGTCTGCTCGAGCTGATGGAGGAGAAGATCTGAGGTTTGGAGATGCAGGTGGAAAGTCTGGTTGAGTTTAGAAAGGGGTTTGAGCAGATGATGGAGCAAAGACATGAGGTATCTGAAGGGAAAAGCTCTGACTTGCAGATGGAAGCAGGACTGGGGAATTCTGAGGGGAGACTGCTGGGTGAGGAAAGTGGTCAGTGAAAGCATGTGACTAAAAAAAAACCAGGCAGAGGAAAAGACGGGCTAGTGAAGGAGAAATAGAGTTCAGGAATAGTTTTTGAGAGTTGGAAAATGAAGAAGGGGCTCAACAGGTAGTCACTGAAGGTGGAGGTACAAGGAGGAAGAGAAGAGTGGCTAGTCCTATAGGAAAAGGGGAAGAGTCAATGGAGACTACACCAAATATGAGCCGCAGGAGGATACAGGATGGGTTGAAGAGGATTACAAGGGAGAATAGGAATGGAAAGAACTTGCAGCCAGAGGGAACAGGGGTAGACTGGAGAATAGCATTGTCACCAGGGAAAGGCAGGGCTACGTGATCGGGGACTCTTTACTGAGAAGACTAGACAGGCCTGTAACCAGAGCTGATCCAGAGAATAGAAGGGTGTGCTGTCTTCCAGGTGCTAAGATACGGGATGTAGATCTGAGGTTGAAAAGGATCCTAAAGGGAACGGGAAAGAATCCCCTAATTATCCTTCATGTGGGAACAAATGATACAGCTAGATTCTCGCTGGAAAGGATTAAGGGAGACTGTGCTTGGCTGGGGAAGACGCTAAAGGAAATCGAGGCTCAGGTGATCTGTGGTGGGATTTTGCCTATTCCTGGAGAAGGTCAACAAAGGCGTGACAAGATTATGACTATCAACAGATGGCTCAGGCAGTGGTGCTAGAAGGCGGGCTTTGGGATGAATGGCCACTGGGAGGCATTCCTGGACAGAGGACAGTTCTCTCGGGATGGACTTCATCTGAGTAGGGAAGGAAACAGACTTCTAGGATGGAGGCTGGCACAACTGATTAAGGGAGCTTTAATCTAGGAATCTGGGGGAGATGATAGGTTGGGGAATGTCCAGGTAATCTCCATGCCGGATTTTAGCCTTGAGAGGGAAGAAAAGAAAGTAAGAAAGGATACAGCCGTGGGTAGGGGAATGGCTATAAGGAGGAAGGGCAGTGTGGACACCAGTCTAGTAGGTTCTGCTGGCTGTGGAATGACCGTGCCTCATTGGGTAAAGAACGTGAGCGAGGCCAAACAGCAAAAATGAAGATGTTTGTACACCAATGCGAGGAGCCTAGGTAACAAAATGGAGGAACTAGAGGTACTGGTGCAGGAAGTGAAACCAGATATTCTCGGGATAACAGAAACAGGGTGGAATAGTCGTCATGACTGGACTACGGGTGTTGAAGGGTATGTGCTGTTTAGGAAAGACCGAAATAAAGGTCAAGGTGGTGGAGTAGCATTGTCTATCAATGAGGAGGTCGAATGTAAAGAAATCAGCGATGGAATGGATAAGACAGAGTCCGTCTGGGCAAAAATGACATTGGGGAAGCAAACGACTCGAGCCTCCCCTGGGATAGTGCTTGGAGTCTGCTAGAGACCGCCGGGATCTCATGTGGATATGGATCGAGCCCTCTTTAATGTTTTTAATGAAGTAAATACTCATGGAAACTGCGTGATCATGGGAGACGTCGCATGCGCTCACAACACGACACACAACCCGTCACACACACACACAAATCACACACAACACATCACACACTGAACAAAACACTCAAGACAACACACACACAACCACGTCTCACACACACACGACACACAACGTCTCACACACAGAGACACGTCTCTCGCACACGCCGACACACACACGCAAGGCACACGACAGCTCTCACACACGTCCACACACACACACACGACACATGAGGTTGCACACACGCCGACACAAACACACACGCCGACACACGATGTCTCTCACAGATGCCGTCACAAACACACACGCCAACACACGACGTCTCACACACACACATCGACAGACACAGACCACACACATGCCGACACACGATACTGACACACATGAAACCGACACACACCACAGACGACGACTGACACACACACACACACAAGACACACAATGTCTCACACACACACACACACAACTTCTCTCACATACGCCCACACATGCCCACACAACACACGCAGAACACACACACACCCACACGACACACGCGACACGACACGCCCACACACCACACACAACACAACACACGCCCACGCCAAAAGACACACACCACACACAACACACACCCACTCCCACACACGCCCACACACTCACCCGCCCACACCCACTGACACACACACACGCCGACTCACGACGACTCACACACAGAGAGACGGCAAACACACTGACACACACGACGTCTCACACGCCCACGACACGTCACACGACACACAAGACGGCAGAGGACACGACACCGAAATCACACCCCGGAGATGACCTCCCGCGGGGGCGAGAGCGGAGCGGGGACGGTCAGGGGAACTCGGTCTCTGGGCGGCGCGTGGGGCCGGTGTGGGCGGGAGGGAAGAGGGCGGCAGGGCCGAGGGCGAGATTCCCAGCCCCCGTCGAGCGCTGTGGAGCGAGGGCTCCGGCTCGGCTCTCGCAGCGGCTCTGGCGAGGAATGGTGCCGGAGCTCTCGCCGGAGGGGAACGCGGCAGGAGGGGCCTGAGCCGCTTGGGCCTCTTTCCAAGGAGGCAGAACCAGGCCTCCGCTCTCTGCCCGCTGCAGACCCGGCTCCCAGGTCGGCGCTGCCAGTTCCTCGTCCGCACTCGCCGTCTTCTCGTGTGTTCGCCAACTCGCTCTCTCCCCTCTGCTCTCCTGGTGCCGTCTCCCTTTGTAGGACACGGGTAGGTGTGCATTCCCACAGGCGAGGTCTCGGGAGCCATGGAGAAGTTGGAGCGGACGAAAATCATGCCGGGCAGTAGAAAGGCTGCAGAAAGTACCTGAAGAGACAAAGGGAATGAGAAGGGGGAAGTCCAGACTAAGACAGGAGTCTAGTCTGTAAAGAGAAACAACGGGAAGTCTAAGCTACAGAAACTCTTCAAGTTGCCAAAAGACCTTTAGGATTGGAAATGACTTCTTGAATCCAGTCTCTTTTAGATCTTAGGCTTAGTACGTGTGTGTATTTGTATTTGCTTAGTAATCTGCCTTCTTCTGTTTGCTATCCCTTATAATCACTGAAAATCTGCCTTTTCTAGTGAAACTATTTGTTGTTTATTATTATTATTAAACTCAGTTTGTGCAACGGGTGCTCCGGGAGGAAATGATTTGTGTGTTACTCCAAGGGGCCGCCCGGTGACACTGTTGCTCCATAAGGGAAATGATTTGTGCAATACCTGGTTTAGCCACCCACTGTCACTGTTGGTCCAGGAGGGAAATGATTTGTGCAATACCTGAATTGGCCACGCAGTGTCCCCATTGCTCCGTGAGGAAATGCTTTCTGCATTACTCCAAGTGGCCACCGGTGTCACTGTTGGGCCAGGAGGGAAATGATTTGTGCATTGCACTGACTGGCCACCCGGTGTCACTGTTGCTCCGTTAAGGAAATTATTTGTGCATTACCCAGAGTGGCCACGTGTGTCACTGTTGCTCCATGAGGGAAATGCTTTGTGCAATACCTGGATTAGCCACCCGGTGACACTGTTGCTCTGTGAGGGAAATGGTTTGTCCATTATCTGGATTGGCCACCTGGTGTCACTGTTTCTCCACGATGGAAATGGTTTGTGCAATACCCTGAGGGGCCACCCAAGACAACACACAGAAAACACGACAGACAACACTGACACACACACACACAACACGACACCGACACACACAGAGAGAACACTCTCACACACACACAACACAGGACACCGAAAGACACAAACAACATGACACACAAATAAACTGACACACAAAACAGCACACAACACGACACACAAAAATCACACACAACACACGACACCGACACATACACACACACACACACTTGATGACGCACAAAACAGCAGACAACGTGACAAATAAATCACACACGACACCGACACACACACACAATATGACACACAACACCTCACATGACACACAAAACGGCACACGTGACACACACACACAACACGATGCACAAAACTTCGCACACAAAATATCACACACCCACACACTACACGACACACGATACCGACACACGACACACAAAACGGCACACAACACGAGACACAAAAATCTCACACAACACATGACACCGACACACACAACATGCACACAAAACGGCACACACCGTCACATGCACACAACACGGTATACAACATGGCACACACACACACTCAACACAGACCACAACACGCACACATAAACACATCTCACACACACAAAACAACACACAAGTCACACACACAACACGTCACACGACACACGCAACACGACACACACAACACGTCACACGGCAGAAGGTTTCATCGAGGAGGAGGATGTCCCGGGGTCCCCGGGCGATGCTCTGGGACTGCTCCCCAGGAAGCCAGGCAGGACTCTGGGGAAGTCTCCTCTCGGGGAGCAGCCTGTCTGCAGGACACACAGCTCCCCCGGCTCCACCTTCCTGGCTCTGACCTCGGAGCCTTCAGCCTCCTCTGCCCCTCCCTGCGCTTCCCACAGCCAGTCCGCCCAGGCGGGGTCCTGGGGCGGGGGCAGAGGGTCCTGCCCCCCAACTCCGCAGTCAGACGGGACTCTCAGCCAGCCAGGAAAACAGAGGTTTATTAGACGACAGGGACATGGTCTAACACAGAGCTTGTAGGTGCAGAGAACCGGACCCCTCAGCCGGGTCCATTTTGGGGGGGGGGGCAGTGAGCCAGACAACCCCGTCTGCCCTTCACTCCATGTCTCCAGCCAGCCCCCAACTGAAACTCCCCCCAGCCCCTCCTCCTCTGGGCTTTGTCCCTGTTCCCGGCCAGGAGGGCACCCGATTCCTTTGTTCTCCAACCCTTTAGCTCTCACCTTGCAGGGGGGAAGGGCCCAGGGCATCAGGTGCCAGGAAAGAGGGTGTCGGCCATTCTCTGTGTCCAGACCCCTGCACACACCTGCCCTCCAGAGCTCTGCAACGATCATACACCCTTACCCCACCCCCTAGATCCTTAAGAACTGCATAGGGGAAACTGAGGCACCCCCACACAATTCAGAGGAAACATGAAGTCCCGCTTCATCACAGATGACTCCAGGAGGTGAGTTGCTTGCTATCCTACCATGTTTTTCTCTGTCTCTCCTCCAGTACGTTGGCCAACACACACATTCTGTCTCTGTCTCTCTCCTCTCCTGGTGCCAACGATGACCAGACCCCAGGTGCCTGGGCCCCAGTGCCCCGCCTGTGCTCCATCTCTTCCTGTATCTGCCTCACCCCTTCTCCCAGCCCACACTGCCCACCGCTGCCTGGATGATTTCCCCCTCTCCTCCACTGCACCCCCCTCTGTGGGGTCCCTGCCACTCACCGTCTGCCTCCTCTCCTCCACCCCCTCCCCCGCTTCCCCACGGGTCACTCTGGGGGCCGGTTTTCTTCACCATCTTCGTGCATGATCTGGAGGACGGGATGGATTGCACCCTCAGCAAGTTCGCAGATGACACTAAGCTGGGGGGAGAGGGAGATACGCTGGAGGGTCGGGATAGGGTTCAGAGTGACCCAGACCAATTAGAGGATTGGGCCAAAAGAAATCTGATGAGGTTCAGCAAGGACAAGTGCTGAGCCCTGCACTGAGGAGAGAAGAATCCCATGCACTGCCCCAAGTGTGCCATGTCCCCGCCCCGAACCGACCCTCCCGGAGCATCCTCAATTCCATGAAACAGCTGTTCTGGGGTGGGCAGGAAGTGCTGGGAGGGAGAGTGGGGAGTTGCTCAGTGGGGGTGTGTCTCTCTGGGTGGGGTCTGTGTGTGTTTATGCACAAGCTGATGGTGATGTCACGGAGGCCAACAGCAAAGAGTGTTGGGGGTCAGCATTCTTGCCCTGCCGTCAGTCTGCCAACTGGCTTGGTTGACAACGGCTGGTGACCCAAGGAGCTGCTGAGAGACGCGGACCATCCCTCTGTCAACCACTTCTTGAATCAGCTATTTCCACAGGTGTTTGAGGAACAAAAGGATGAGTTTTTACAGAAGGTAATTCCCAGATTCTTTCCCTGCTCATTAGATCGCACACGACAGGTCGGCGCCTCCTTCTCCTCGGGACGGGTGGGGGCGGGTGTGGCAACAGGCAGGTCTCAGCATTCCCTTTTGATTTGAAAGTGGCCATCTCTCAGGTCTCCTCCTGCTTCAGCCGGTCAGGTTCTTTGGAGGCAGATTTAGATGATTTTATCTTTCAGCAGACTAGTCGGGGGGAATTTCCAGGGATAGAACCAAAAGGGAAGATAACAAAACTCGTGTAGAATTTAGATTGAGATCTCCATCAATAGTCTTTCCCTTGGAGTTGCCCCTAATGCACTCCTTGCCTTCAAGTTGGGAATAGAAACCCTTTGTCTCCTGTCATGACTGCCAAAGAAATGTGTAAATGAGGATATTCTATGATTCTATGATTTACACCCATCAGGGGACACTGTCTTTTTGAGGCGGGTGCAGCTGGCTTGGGATGGTGCTGATGATGGATAGAAAACAGGCTGGAGTCAATGACAGATGGGACCACAGAAGGGGAAGGGGAAGGGCATCTCCATAGAAGGTCCTGGGTGCTCAGATACCCCAGTTCTAGGTACCCTGGCCTGTCCCAGAGAGAAAAGACAAAGAGGGGCCCAGCCCCGCGACAGTCATGCCATGGACAAGAATCTGGTTGGGAGTGGGCTGAAGGTTCCCGCTGGAGAAAGGGGAGCTGAAGTCCTCCAGCATCCTGGAATTTAAGCAATGCAAGCTTCAAACCCTGCATGGGTGGGGCCTGAGGGGCACCTGCAGAAGGTTGGGCTGGACAGGGGCGGCAGGTTTCTACAATTTTTGGTGGTTTCCAGAATGGGACCAAGTCCTGCCTCCCCGTCCACCTCCCCCCACATCTGCCTAAGGCTCTGGGAGTTTGGGTATGGGAGGGAGAGGGAAAGGGGTTGGGCTCTGGGAGGGAGTTTGGGTGTGGGCTGTGGGTTGCGGCAGGGTGTTGGGGTGCAGGAGGGAATGAAGGGTGCGGGGTCTGGGCTGGGGCAGGGGGTTGGGGTGCAGGAGCAGGTGTGGGGGCAGGCTCTGGGAGGGAATTGGATGTGTGGTGTGGGCTCTAGGCTGGGGCAGGGGGTTAGGGTGTGGGTGGGGGTGAGGGGTACAGGCTGTGGGAGGCAGTTTGGGTGCAGGTGTGGGGTCTTGGCTGGGGCAGGGCATTGGGTGCAGGAATGGGTGGGGTGGCCAGGTTCTGGGAGGGAGTTCAGGTGTGGGCTCTGGGCTGGGGGAGGGGGTTGGGGTGCAGGAGAGGGTGCAGGTCGGGCTCTGGGAGGGAGTTGGGTGCAAGGGGTGGGCTCTGGACTGGGGAAGAGGGTTGGGGTGCGAGACCAGGTGTGGGGGGAGGCCTGTGGGAGGAAGTTTGGGTGCGGGATCTGGGTTGGGGTTGGGGTTTGGGGTGCAGGAGGGGGTGCGGGCGCAGGCTCTGGGAGGGAGTTTGGGTGTGGGGTGTGGGCTCTGGGCTGGGGCATGGGGGTAGGGTGGAGGAGGGAGTGCAGGGGGTGGACTCTGGGAGGGAGTTTGGGTACAGGGGGCTGGGGTCTGGGCTGGGGCTTGGGGTGCGGGAGAGAATGAGGGTGCAGCTCTTACCTCAGGGATCTCCCAAAAGCGACCCACACCCCCCTCTGGCAGCAGCTCCTAGGTGGGGGGTCTCTGCCCATCGCTGCCCACGGACACCACCCCAGCAGCTCCCATTGCCACAGATGGCAGAGTCGGCCCTCGGGGCGGGGGCAGCGTGTGGAGATCCCCCCACCCCCGGGGCAGCAGGGACGCGCCAGCCGCTTCCGAGACTGGCAGGCCACACGGAGTGTAAGCAGTGTCAGGGTGAGCCTCACCCTGACATCTGGTGGTGAGGTCTGGCAAGTTGTGGAAAAGAACTTCAGGGGCCGATCTCATTTGCATAGGCACACCCACCCCACCTAGAACGAGGCCATAGCTGCCCAAATGCTCACTTTGGCTGCTGTGGGATCCCCAGTGTCTCTGTTATTGGGGCAGGAAGAATAAATTGTTATTACCCTGATTATGGGAACTGTGCTGGGAACTGTACTTGGCCTTTTGTTATGATGGAGGGACTCACCATCAACTAAGTAGCACTCGCTAGGCAAGGGTCATGGGTTCCAAAACGCTGTGAATTGAGAGAGGGTGGGGACAAGTATTAATACTTGGTGCCATGGGTCCCTTGGTGATGGACTTACATGCTAATTGCTCTTCCTTTTCTCTCCACTGTGGAATCTCAGAGCTAATTTTGATTCCGTGAGGACTCTAGTTACAGGCTGCGAAGCTCATTTCGGGCTAATGGTGTCCCAGTACTGAGGCTCCCCTACTGCAAGCTGACTTCACCAAAGAGCTGAACTGAGTAAGAGCCGAAATCACTGAGTGTTGTGTTCAGTAGTGGGGGAGCCTGAAGATTTATTGTGGAGAAGTTTGTGAGACGGCTGGTGGAGCGGAGGCCTATGGGGCTGTGGGGCGGTCAGCTTCAGATCATGTAAGGTGCCTTTTACCCCCGCCCCCATCTCCACCCAGGTTGGGAGGTAAAGCTCTGCAGATAAACTTTTGAACTTTGGGGCTGCCCTGACCAGGGACAGAGACTTTTGGGTCATTGGACTTTTGGGACTTTGGGTGATTTGGGGTTGCTGGACTCAAGAACCAAAGGGAAAGGGCATGCTCCAATTTGCTTGGGGTGGGTTTTTTTTTTGCTCGTGAGTTGTGTTATGAATCCTGTTGGTGGTGTTTCCCCAACATAATGCCACATTGTTTCTCTCTGTTATTAAAAGGCTTTTTGCTACACTCAGACTAGGTGCTTACGAGAGGGGAAGTATTGCCTCTGGGAGGTGCCCAGCGGGGGTGGTACATATTTGTCCCAGGTCACTGGGTGGGGGCTCGAGCCGGTTTGCATTGTGTTATTGGAATGGATCCCCTAGATATTGAACCCGGTCCTTGTTGCTGCCAACTCTGACGGGCAGAAGGGTTACACGGAGCGAGGGTGGGCAGGAAGCCGCCTTAGCCCCCTTGTGCTGCCGGTGATGGCGGTGGGGGTTTCCGGGCCCTTTTAAATTGCCCGGGGGCAGCAGGTGGGGCTGGGGGAGACACCGGCCCCCGGACTTGGGTGGAGCCAGGCCCCCGTGGTCTTATGTTGCTGGAGCATGGGCACCAGGGGCCCAGATGAGGCGCCTCCCCTGCGGCTGGAGGAGCATGGGTGCTAATCCACGTTTCAGCGGGTTGGTTTTTGGAGGGTTAAATGAAGGCAGCCTCTGCTCTGGGCTCGTCCAGTTTCAGGGCCTGACGCTGCTTTGCACAACGATGAATCTCGGAACAGGCCAGCACTGAAATGACGGCAGAACCTGAGGAAGGAAAAGCCTCTGGGTTCGTCTGTGAGCCTTGACGCCGAACGGGAGCCGTAATTTGACTCGCTTTGTGGCTGCGGCCGGTAAAATGTCAGGATGAAGTCGTCCCAGTGACTGTGACACTGGGTTTGAGGCGGCTTTGGTCTTATTCAAATGTAACTAGCATGGAACACTTGTGTTTTTAAAGGTGGGTTCCCCAAGCAATCCCAAGTTGTTCTTCCCAGAGCTGGGTGATGGTGGGCAGCAGGGGATCTCCCCAGTCTGTGGGGGAATCTCTCTGGGCCCCACTGTTAGTTCTCCAGACTTTCTCCCCCTAACCACGCACACCCCTCCCCCACCCATTATCAATGCTTTACAGCGACCCCTCCCTCCCCTTATGGGATACAGCCTCTCGGTTCCAGAGACTGACTGGGGCTCCCCTCTGCATGGCCCCAATGGGGAAGGAAAGGGACCGATGGGGGAGGAAGAAGACGGGCAGAAGGAGTCAAATGGGGCTAAACCAGAATAGAGGAGATTTTCTTCCTGTTAAAATGGACTGGAGTCTCATTGCTGGAAAGCCACACCTTGAGTGAGGTTTGAACCGGCAGCCTTTCAATTGCCAGGCAAAGGTGCGAACCACAGAGACGGATCATGGCCGACTTCCCAGCGCTGTCCAAGGAGCCCCTGCAGGGGTGCAAGTGGTTAGTGCAAAGGGCAATATTGCTGGGGTTGTGAGTTCAAACCTTCCCTGCAGCCCTGGTTTCTATTACCCCATGGAGCTTCCCCAGCTTGCTTGTCCTAATTCACATGGAAAGTGCCATGAGAGGAAGGTCTGAAATGTGGACGTTGGTGCAAAGCTTGGGACCCCCCACCAATGCTGCCATTAGCTGTGGGTGGGTTGCTCAGGGGCAGGGAGAATTGATTTCTTTGCTGCTGAGAAAGCTGCCAGGACAGGTCCGTGGGCACCAGAGCTCCCCGCTTCTTCCAGCACATGCCAGGCTCTGTCACTCCTGGAGGAGGGTCATCGAATCATAGAAGATCAGGGTTGGAAGGGTCCTCAGGAGGAATCTAGTCCTAGCCCCTGCCCAAAGCAGGACCAACCCCAACTTAATCATCCCAGCCAGGGCTTTGTCAAGCCTGACCTTAGAAATTTCTAAGAAAGGGGATTCCACCACTTCCCTAGGTAATGCATTCCAGTGTTTCACCACCCTCCTAGTGAAAAGGTTTTTCCTAATATCCAACCTAAATCTCCCCCACTGCAACTTGAGACCATTCCTCCTTGTCCTGTCATCTGCTATCACTGAGAATAGTCTAGATCCATCCTCTTTGGGTCCACCTTTCAGGTAGTTAAAAGCAGCTATCAAATCCCCCTTCATTCTTCTCTTCCGTAGACTAAACAATCCCAGTTCCCTCAGCCTCTCCTCATAACTCATGTGTTCCAGTCCCCTAATCATTTTTGTTGCCCTTTGCTGGACTCTCTCCAATTTATCCACATCCTTCTTGAAGTGTGGGGCCCAAAACTGGACAGTGCTCAAATAAATCGGTTAGCCTCTAAGGTGCCACAAGTCCTCCTGTTCTTTTTTTTTAGTTATTAAAGAAGTGTCAGTAAAAGGTCAGAATGCGATCGTCTCAGTCCTTCTCTTGAAAAGTGTAAGCTCATTAATTAGTTCGCCACTTCATCAAAAATAAAGGGGACATGCACCAGCCTTTGTCATGTGAGCAACTTTCCCAAGCACTTTGGACAAACTCAGGAGTAAGTATAAAATAGTAAAATAAGTTTATTAACTCCAGAAAGTTAGATTTTAACTGAGTATAAGTATTGGTCACAGAGGTCAAAAGTGGTTACATAACAAATGAAAACAGACTCCCAGTCTAAACTCTAATTTGAATATACTAAGCAAGAATTGGATCAAACAGCTTTTCTCACTCACTGCTTGCTCCAGGCCATGTTGAGTTCTTAATACACAGACTGAATTCCCTCTCAGCCTGAGACCAATCTCTGCAGTTCAAATTCTGAGTCTTCCAGACAATCTTCCAGGTGTTGAGATTGGGGAAGAGACAGGCCACGTGGAGGTGTCTTTGACTCTCATTCATATTTTTTCTCCAGCTGCTAGGTAGATTCTTGCCGTGATGCTGGGGTTAGTTAGCCCCCAATATGGAGCAGCAGTTTGCCTCCTGCACCTTGTGGTAGGCATGTCACAGCTCCTTCATTTTGACCCTGCACGGCAGTGTGTCCCTGTCATGGCCCCTTCCTATCATGCATCACGAAATCTGAGTGCGCACCTCGGGAGTTACACCGCAGAAAGCTGCTTTCCTGTGCAGAAACTTGCCCGTGTAGACAAGCCCGCAGAGGACTTCCATAAGAACGCACGACAGGTCATAGACTGGGTCAGACCAATGGTCCGTCAAGCCCAGTGTGCTACCTGAGAGCGACCAGTGCCAGATGCATTGGAGGGAAAGAACAGAACAGGCTTGTTGACCTGCAAGGTGAGGGTCTTTCACCTTTATATTTAACTTAATTGTTGTCGATTCCTACTTATCCTATATCTAACTACCCCTCCTCTGAGGTCTCTGGGCAAATCAGGTGTGAACCACTCCTTTGACACAGACGTGTCCCAATCCAGCTGAACTGAGGCAGAATTTGGGCCAATGTCAGTTTGGAAAAGGCCTGCTTCACCCAGCAGGTTTCTCAAAGTATCCGTTGCTGTGAACCGCATGTCGTGTGGATGTGCGAACTCCAAAGATAGCAAACATGAACAAAAAAACGCAAAGCCGGTTCTGAGGTTTCCAGAGCCAGGCCTGAGGGTTAAAGAGCTGTGCTCAAAAGGACAAGCGTCTCAGCAGCTATAAAAAGAACTAGTTGCAAAAACAAAACAAAAATTACATGGGAAAAAAACAACCAAACAACAACCACCCAGAAAAGCTCCTATCACTCGCCCATCACCATTGTAGATCTTGACATCTCCTGCCTAATGTGACATCTTTGCTTTGCGAACAAGAGCCCTGGGGAACTCTCTGGCTCACCTGTGTGGGTGGAAGGGGTCTCACACTACGTGGGAAGGCTGCATCATGAGAAAAACCACCTGTGCTCTACTTTCACACTTTCTAATCTTTCAGAGTAGCAGGAGGCGGAAACGTGAGACACATGCATTAGACTCAAGAGCAAAACTAAGAGACCAAACCACAGACTCTGGACTCAGCATTCATGTATCCTGCAGTCTGAACTTGGAATCTGTTACATTCCCTCATTGGCTACCATCATTTAACCAACACGGAAGTGCTTCTTGTCCAGCAAGGCAGCCAGTTTGGGACCCATAGGCATGGCATGGCTCTGAAGGAATCAGCTGTTTCTCTCTGTGCTTCAGGAGACTTGGGATCCAAATGGTAAAAGACAGTTCTTCCCAGTTTCATCATGGCATCCTTTAGAAGTGTGAGCAATTCTAAAAACAGTTTACCTTGGCCACAGGTCACCATAGCGTCCATCTCTGGGGTGAAAATCAACCACTCGTACCTGTCATTTCTACCTGAGTTCTTGTCAAATCTTTGACCTTAGTTGTAGCAATTTTACACGGCTCTGGCGTAGAATTCTTCACCAACCACACAACATACCAGTAGCGATACTGAGGTAGAACTCCCCCAAATATGCCCTTTTGTTTCTTTAATCTGGTGGCACAGATTTAAATAAGGGACTAAATTCAGGTGCGCCTTAGAATCCCTCTAAGACACCAAATGTCAGGTATCTACTCAAAATGGGTGTCTTTCTGCAGCTCTATCACATTCCTCATGGATGCCATTTCCTACACATTTACAGCATCTCCCAGGAGTGAGCTGAACAGAAATGTCACTTCCATTTTTCCCATCTCTACCTAGGAAGGGATTGCATTTCCCAAATAAGAGGCAACATGCACCTGATTAGGAAGGGAAGATCTTCAGGAGCAACCTCCTGCAGGGCATGGGCCACAACTGCTTTGGGAGGCAAATGAATGGGTCTTTTGCTTAGTTCCAAATCATTTACTAGAGAATCCTCTTCCCAGCCCCTTCGGGAAATATTGACCTTACCAATTGAAGAACAGGGGGATAGAGATGGTGATGGAGAATCCCTCTGATTTACCCTATGTTCTTCTGTTGTTACAGAGGGGAAAAGACATTTTTCCCTATCCCTTCTCTATTCCTGCTCTTTGTTATACTTCAATATATTTTAAGGGAGGAAAACGGTAGTAAAAATATCTGCCTTCAGGAAAACCTGAAGCAACAGCGCTCTGATGAACTGTGACAACTGGGAATGAAACAATATGTTCCTGGTGGGGGAACTTGATGACTAACAATTGTTTTTAAATGGGGGAACAGTATAACTGTGATGCTCAGGCTTTGTTTAGACTAGGACATGTGATGGAGTTTAGGTCAGGTCAAGGGGAAAGCTAATGCCAACCACTGCACCTCGGCTGCATCTGCACGACAACTGTAATTGTCTTTTAACACCAAGATCACTAACTTGAGCAGCCAACGCCATGTACAGTCCTAGTGGATGTAAGGCACGAGTGGTTTTTGCCTCAGTGTAGCTTGTTGGGAACAAACCTCTCTCCCCCACCTGGAGCTGATGAACATTCCTGGCTGGAGGGACACACGCTCCTTCGACCCAAAAGGAAAGGAGTTGATAGAAAACATCACAGGACTGACCCCAAAGAAGGGTGAGCTGCAAAAGGCAGGAGCAGGCAACTCATCTGGGGGAGCTGAGTAACCACGGTGAAGATGGGGCACAGATCACTAAGTGGGAATTAGCAAATGTGATTTAAAAGCAAAAAATACCTTTGGCCAGCCCTAGTCAAGGCATTTGTTACAGATCACTCCCATGTGGATTTTCTGATGTCTAATAAGGGTTGAGCGCTGATTGAAGCTTCTCCCACACTCAGAGCACGTGTAGGGCCTCTCTCCTGTGTGGATTCGCTGATGTGTGAAAAGGGCTGAGCTTTGATTGAAGTGTTTGCCACACTCACGGCATCCATAAGGCTTCTCACCTGTGTGGATTCTTCTATGTGTGGTCAGTACAGAGCTCCGATTAAAGCTTTTCCCGCACTCAGAGCACATGTAGGGGGTCTCTCCTGTGTGCGTTCTCTGATGTGTGATTAGGGTAGAGCTCTGATTGAAGCTTTTCCCGCACTCAGAGCATATGTAGGGCCTCTCACCGGTGTGGATTCGCTGATGTCTGATGAGGTTTGAGCTCTGATTGAAGCTTTTCCCACACTCAGAGCATGTGTAGGGCCTCTCCCCGGTGTGGATTCGCTGATGTGAGAGGAGGGATGAACTGTCAATGAAGTGCTTCCCACACTCAGGGCATTCATAAGGTTTCTCACCCGTGTGGATTTTCCGATGTGTAATAAGGTGTGAGCTCTGCTTGAAGTGTTTCCCACACTCAGGGCATCCGTAAGGTTTCTCAGCCGTGTGGATTTTCCGATGTCTAATAAGGTCTGAGCTCCGATTGAAGTGTTTCCCACACTCAGGGCATCCATAAGGTTTCTCACCCGTGTGGATTTGCCGATGTCTAATAAGGTGTGAGCTCTGCTTGAAGTGTTTCCCACACTCAGGGCATCCATAAGGTTTCTCACCCGTGTGGATTTTCCAATGTGTAATAAGGTGTGAGCTCTGCTTGAAGTGTTTCCCACACTCAGGGCATCCGTAAGGTTTCTCACCCGTGTGGATTCTCTGATGTGTGAGAAGGTCCGAGCTCCCTTTGAAGCTTTTCCCACACTCGAGGCATGTGTAGCGTGTTCCTTCCAAGTTCATTCTCTCACGTGTAATAAGGTCTGACTGGCTACCGAAGTTTTCCTCTGGCCTCTGCTGACTCTCACAGGCTTTTGTTTTTTCTGGGCGTGCACAGCTCCCAGAATCATTCCCTTTGGACCTTCCTGACAACATCCCATGGGCTTCTACTCGCTCAGCATCTTCCTGCTGGGGTTCCTCCTCGTTTTCACTCACCATCCCAACACCTGACGGGAGACCGAGAGAATCCAGACGTAAGTCTCTGCCTGCGCCAGAGAGAAAGGAAATCTCAGAGAGAAGAATGGAAAAAGGGATGAAGGAACGAAAACGTGTACAGGACAGATCAAACCTATCAGGAGCTGATTTTCCTTTCAACCTTCCCCAGAGGAGAGAAAGGAAGGGATCAGTTCTGGGTCCATATCTCAGAAGAAATCTCAGGGGACAGCGAGATTGGGGAGGGACCTGCTGCTAGTTGTCAGTCAGGATAGGTGGGAAGCCATGAGTGACCTCTGCCTAACGATTCTACATCTGCAGGGAACAATCCTGAACTTGGAGAGCTCACAAGCTCTTTGTAGGGCATCCCAAATGTTTCCTGTATTCACCGACAGTTTTGGGGTTGGTTTAACCAATGCCTCACCTATGCAGGGAGCTCTCGGGAGCACTTTTTTCTTAGAGCCATGAAGGTCTGGGACGCACGACTCCTCCCCTCGTTCCAGCTGCGAGATCACATCAGTTCTGGAAACTGGAAACCCTGCTCAAGGCAAAGAAAACAAGGGAGGTCAGTGGAATTTGTGGGATACTTGTCACAAAGAATATTCCATGCTTTTAAGCCCAGCTCACTTTTAAGTAGTAACGTCCCAAGGCCGGCTTCCTTGGCTCAAAGTGCCAGGAGATGATTATTATCAATCATATTCATTACCTTAGTGCCTAAGGGCCAACTAACAGTGGGTCCTCATTTTGCTAGGCACAGTACAAACCGAGAAGCGTTGATGGCCCGTGCCCTGAAGAAGTTACAATCTAAAAAGACAAGGCAGACACAGAATGGGGGAAGGGGTAGAACCCACCAGCAGAGTGAACTCCGTGAAGGCAGAGTGGCAGATCTGATCAACACAGGCCTAGATCTTGAGACTATCGGATTTAATATTACAACCAGGGCCAGTTTTTTCCGGAAATTGTCGCTAGGACTGCATTTTTTCCCAAAATTACTCTTTGTTTCTGGAATCACCGTTAATATCCGGAATTGCTGATCAGAAGGTGGGTGGGGCATGCAGGGTCACAATCCCCCAGATTTCTCCCTGGAGACACCCGTCTCCTCCCCAGGGCACAGGCTGGCTGCGGTTGAGACTTGATGCCAATTTCTTCCCTCCTCATACAAGTCTGGGATCGGCAGTGGGACGCCAGGCTCTCTCACCATGCTGCAGAGAGGACGGCACTCACAGCTGCTCATGGCCGTGTCCACAGCACCTCTCCCCTGCTCATCTGCCCTGTACACAGCTGGTTCATGCCCCATCTCTCCAGCGCACAGCTGGCTCTAGGCTCTCAATGCCCAGTATCTGAGCCCCACCGCCCCCACACAGCCGGCTCCTGTCCCCTCCCCACAAGTCACTTTCAGGCTTTAAAGGATTAGATATTGCTCACGTTTGTCAGTTACTCTCTTTTCATTGCCTGCAAACTCTCGCCCTAATTATGACTGTTATCTGTATATCTAAGCCAGCCCTTGAAAGCATGAATTCTTCACAGACTATGATGCCGAGATGCACCACATGATACCAGGAAGGGCTGCGGGATGGGTTTCCTGTGCAAGCTGGTATCACTACAGGGTGATGAATGCCAGATCTCAAGGCTGGTTATGCAGAGCTCCACCTTTTGAAGGTTTACCCAACGCAGAAAGGGGTAGTGACGGATTTCCCCTCATTCAGGAGACTGAAGACAACAGACTTTTGGGGGATAAACAGCTGAGTTTGAGCTGACTGAGGGGGGTCTTTCTGGGCTACAAACTCACAGGACCTGATAACCACCAAGAGGTAACCCTTTAAGAAAGGTTTTAATACACTTTGGAACTGATCAGGGATTCCCATGAGGACCGTTGAGGGAATGAAGGTAAACACACATTTGGATGCTCTTCTTCTTTTATGAGAACGGGAACAGGAAGGGCAGGGATATCACTGAATGCAGGATCTCAGCAGGACGAGGTGTCAGGATAGCACCATATTGCAGCCCATTGGAAAACATAATCCCAACTACACATATAAAATGATGGGCTCTAAATGAGCTGTTTCCACTCAACAGAGGGATCTTGGAGTCACTAGGCACAGTTCTCTGAAAACATCAACTCAGTGTGCCACGGCAGTCAAAAAGCAAAGAGAATGTTGGGAATCATTCTGAAATGGATAGATAAGACGACAGAAAATATCATATCGCCTCTATATAAACCCATGGTACACCCACATCTCGAATACTGCCTGCAGATGTGGTTGCCCCATCTCAAAAAAAGATATATTGGAATTGGAAAAGGTTCAGAAAAGGGCAACCCAAATGATTACAGGTATGAAACTCTTCTGTACGGGGAAAGATTAAAAAGACCGGGACTATTCATCTTGTAAAACAGACAAAGGGAAGATATGAGAGAGGTCTATAAAATCAAAACTGCCGTGGAGAAAGTAAATAAGGACGTGTCATTTACTCCTTCTCATAACACAAGGACGAGGAATCTCCCAATCAAATTAATAGGCAGCAGGTTTATAAGAAACAAAAGGAAGTATTTCTTCACACAACGCACAGTCAACCTGGGGAACTCCTTGCCAGAGGACATTGTGAAGGCCAAGATTATAATAGGGATACAAAAAAAACAAACACACACCATGAGAAATCTACTGAGGACAGGTCCGTGAATGGTTATTAGCCAGGATGGGCAGGGATGGTGTCCCTAACTTCTGTTTGTCATAAGCTGTGAATGGGTGACAAGAGATGAATCACTTCATGATTCCCTGTTCTGTTCATTCCCTCTGGGACACCCGGCGCTGGTCACTGTCGGAAGACAGGACACTGGGCTAGATGGACCTTTGGTCTGTCCCAGTGTGGCCGTTCTTAAATACCAGGGAACCTAGTGAGTCCAGTGCAATGGGAGGGAGTAGGAAAATCCCTGGCTGTGGAGAACACTGGGAAATTAGAAACTATCATTCAGAAGCAACAGACTCTAAATAGTGTAGAAAAGCAGAATGTGAAAAATGAGAATCGGGGTCATGTGACTTCAGGAATGAGGGACTCAAAAAACCAAGTCTGCAGAGAAGGTAGATTGTGGTTAGTGCACATGGGGATGGGGGGAGCAACTCTCCAGGTCTCAAGGATTTTCACCAGCAACCGAGGCCATTGTCCCATGCACGGGGCAATCCGGAGCAGTGAGGAGTTGTGTCATCTGTAATCCTGGCTGAGTTTCAATGCTCTGCTGCTGGAGCTCCCTTGTCTGGATTCCCCCAGATTCTCGGAGATGCTGCCCCGAGCAGGGTCTAGGGAGAGATCTCTTCTAGGAAGCCCAACACCCTCCTCCTTGTGAAAAGGAAAGGAGGACTTGTGGCACCTTAGAGACTATCCAATTTATTTGAGCATAAGCTTTCGTGAGCTACAGCTCACTTCATCCGATGCAAACTGTGGAAAGTGTAGAAGAGCTTTTTATATACACACAAATCATGAAAAAAGTACCACCTCCCACCCCACTCTCCTGCTGGTAACAGCTTATCTAAAGTGATCACTCTCCTTACAATGTGTATGATAATCAAGGTGGCCCATTTCCAGAACAAATCCAGGGTTTAACAAGAACGCGGGGGTGCGGGGGGGCAGGAAAAAACAAGGAGAAATAGGTTACCTTGCATAATGACTTAGCCACTCCTAGAGCTGGATATGAAGCAGGGGAATCTCCCCTAAGCCTGACTGGTGGCTTCCCCCTTCGTATTTCAAGGCACCCGCTGGTTAGTTGGGTCAGGCTCCAGCACTACGAGTCTGGTCCTTTTTCCCAGCCCCATCTAAGTAGGTTATTTTCTGTTCACCAAATTGGAGCATTTCCACCTCCGAACCTCATGGGTCTCTTCCCAGAATCTAGGCCACTTATTAAACAACTCCCAGCAGGTCTGCCACCCCCTGGCCTCCTCCCTTTCTCCACCCTGTGCATTTCCTGCCCTGCTCCAAACTCCAAACCAGATGGTGCAAACCTTCCCCTCTCCCGTGTATTTCCTGTCCCTCTCCCTCCTGCAGGAACAGATCAGAACCCCCCACAATAATCCCTACCTGAGCTGGCTCCTCTGCAGCCATGTCGCTCCCTTGTCCCATGGGAGGACGGGATGAACCGGAAGGAAACATGAGCGTCGTTCTGCAACCTAGCCGGGCAGGAAGGGCTGTTGTGGAAGTTTAGGAACGGGAATTAGTTCATTTCACATCACGCTTCCCCCAGGCTCTTTCCCTGCAGAGCGAGATCCGAGATTCTGCCGTGCTGAGAAAATGCTCAATCTCTGGATTACAGCAGAGACCTGGCCCCTCCTGCCAGGCTAGGCCCACAGACACACTTTTAACCTCCTTTCTCCCTCCCGCATCCCAAAACAAAGTCTCTGAACGCAATCCTAGAAAAAAGCAGAACCAAAGGAGTCCCTTTCAAGGATTCCCTCTGACACTGACCCCACGGCAGCCACACCCCAGCAGGAGGGACATGGAGTCAGGAACTGGGTTTTCCTCTCTCTCATCCTCCTCTTGTCCACAGGAAAGTGATTCTCCCCACAGTGCAGTAATACATCTGTCTGGGCAGATGAGAGAGCTGGAAATCTCTTTCAAAACTCTTTTATCCCACGGACCCTGTCAGTCTCTCTATCTCCTTTTCCCTGTGCCCTCTCCATGCCTGTCTGCTAGGAAACTCTCATTCCTGGGTTGTTTGCTCCCCCATGGCTGGATTTGCTCCTGCAAATGGCAGGAGAAATGGGGTGGAGGGCTGTTTGCCTAGGATTTCCCCATTGCCTGCCTAGGACCCCCACCTGCCCTCCACCAGGATCTGCCAGCCCATTTGCCTGGGACCCCCTCCTCCAACCAGCAGGGCCCCCTGACGCTTTACAGGAGGACCCCTCACTCTGCGCCAGGGACCGCCCCACCACAGCTCTGTGCACTGGGCATGGCAATGGTCCCAGGAGCCAGCTGGGCAATCCCAGACAGAGCCCCTGGCACAGCACCAGGCAGCATCTAATCCCCTGCCCCACCTGCCCAAGAGACCCCCACCCCCACTGGTCTCCAGCCAACAGGCCCCCAGCCATACCCACCTCCAGGACCCATAGCCTTAGGGCCGGGCACATCAGAACTACTCCCCGAAAAACCCAAACCCTCCAGAACCCACCAACCTGACTAGGGCCCCCCCTGCCCAGCCACCCAGAGGCCTCCCCCTACCACAATGCCCCTTCAGCTCCCGCTGCAATCTCCCCACACAGACACCTGCCCCCCCCCAGCAACAATGTTCCCTCACAGTGTCTGGTAAGTGGATAGAAAGTTATCACCACCCCCTGCTGGCCAGTCACACAGGCAGAGGGAGCCCGGGGGGACGCCTCTTTCACAGGAGAAGGGAAGCCATGGAGGGCTAAAATAAGTAAGACATTTCCATACTCTGTCACTAGCAAATAATGGCCACCGTGGATCCACCCCAGAGTTGGCTACAGCTTTGCACTGCGGGAAGCCCCCCCCGAATGGACACCCTTTGTCATGGGGTTTGGGATACTTCTGGACCCACGCTGTACTCAGAGGGACCTCCTCATCCCATGCCAGCTGGAGAAAAGAAAAGGGTCCAGCCAACTCTCCTGTTACCAACTGGGAACACCCATCCCCCAAACAGGGGGAGGCCCTTGGCTTTGATGGGTATTGAATATATGGCTAGTCTCTTTTATCAGTAAACATTTTTAACAGAGAGAAAGGAGGGAACAAGTGATTCTCAAAGGAGAGGGAAAGTTGATCATTGTTGCAGGGGGGTAAATTTCCCAGCCAGGATGGAGAAGGACTCAGGGTGACAGGTTCCCCCCAAAGAAGGACAAGTTGCTAGGATTTAGAGACATGGGGAACAGCCCCAAACCCAAGAGGATTTTTAATTGACATTTGATAATGACATCTTAAGAGGGAAACCTGAGATTTGAGATCAGTGTTCAGAAATGAAAGAGAAAGGGTGGAAATCTGAGGGATTTTGGATCCATTTATGCAAATTATAGAGAGGAAAGTGGAAAATGAGAGGGATTTTATAGCAGTTGTTGATAGGAGGTAAAAGCTGAGTGTATTTCCCACCACTATTTGGTCAATGAATAGAGCGGAAATGGGCAACATTGGCAAACGTTTGAGATCCATATTCAGGAATCTGAGGAAAGGTGTAAATCTGAGATTTTCGTCGTAATTTATCATTAGAGAGACAGGGAAAGCTCTCAGGGGCATATTCAATTGGAAGTAGACAACTAGAGTAAAAGTGGGGCAAACGTTGAGGGTATTTTTGAGGAATCTTTGAGACGTACAGAGAAAACGTGTCACAAACTACGCAACTGAGAACATGGGATAAACGCCAAGACCGGGGGGGCTTTTATGTGGCTATTAAAGAACTAGCTGGAAAAGGGGGGACCGTTTGTCATATAAAATCCAGCCTGTCCAATACAGAAGCAGAAAGTGATGGTCCCCCCCCCACGGCCCCCGTTCACCTGGGCAGCAGGGAGCCCTCTGAGGGGCTGACTGGAGGGGGCGGGGGGGGGAGCTGGAGGGCTCCCTGGGGGCGGGGAGGGGGCGGCAGTGGGGGATGGGCAGGTAGGGGGCAGAGAGTCACTTTCCTGCCCCCCCCGCCCAGCGCTCCCCCACCGGGGTCTCCCACTCACCGGAGCATGGGGGGGTTAATGACGGGCCCCACCCCGCACAGACCCCGGAGGGGAGCCGCAGCTGCTCCTCCTACAGATCCGACACGAGGCAGCGCCTGGTCTGCTCCGGGCTCCGCCCCCAGACGCTGCCCCGCCCCCGGTCTGCTCCATGCCCCGCCCCCTGGCACTGCCCCGCCCCCGGTCTGCTCTAAGCCCCGCCCCCAGACGCTGCCTCGTGTCGGGTCTCTCGGAGGAGCAGCTGCGGCTCCGTTCCGGAGTCTGTGCTGGGGGGGCCCGTCATTAACCCCCCCGTGCCCGGCCGGGGGGGGCTTTCTCCAGCTGGGACCAGCCCCTGGCTCTGCCCGCCCCCGACCCGGTGAGTGGGAGACCCCACAGGGGGGGGAGCGCTGGTGGGGGGGCAGGAAAGTGACTCTCTGCCCCCGGCACGGCTGGGATTGGGGGGGGCAGAGACTGGGGCCCGGCGGGCGGGGTCCCTTGGGGGGTGTTGGGGGAGAAGCCGGAGTTGCGGGGGGTGGGGGTTGAATTGTCTTTGTGCAGCCAGGAAATTCCCGGGGGGAAGTGGGGGGCGGCGGGGGAGTTAATTGGATCCCCTTCCCCCCCCCCGGGCACAAATGCCCCCCAGTTTTCCCCTTTTCCCTCTCGGTAGCTCCCACCTGGTTGTAAACTCCCCCCCACCCCCCCATTGATCCGCTCTCTGGTCTCCCTGATCCCCCCCCCCCGGTCTCTCCCTCCTCCTCACATGTCCATTGAAACTCCCCTCCCGTGGGGGGGGCGGGATTTCCCTCCCCCCGTTTTATCCGCAGCGATTTGTCCCGGTGTCGGTGGGAAGTTGGACCCCGGAGCCATCCCCCAACCTGGCTGCCCCGGCGTGGGGGTGGGAGGAGACGCCGGGTCTCTGCCGGGGCGGGGAAGGGAGGGGACGTGTCCCCCATGGGGCTGCCCCCGATCCCGGCTTCCCAGTCCCACTTGATGCCCCCAACTGCCGCACCGTTGCCCCCAGCCCCCACCTGTCCCCCACCTGCCCATCCCCCACTACCGCCCCCTCCCCTCCCCCAGGGAGCCCTCCAGCTCCCCCCCCGCCCCCTTCAGTCAGCCCCTCAGAGGGCTCCCTGCTGCCCAGGTGACCGGGGCCGGGGGGACGACGACGATCACTCTCTGTTTATGTTTTGGACAGGCTGGATTTTATATGACAAACGGTCCCCCCTTTTCCAGCTAGTTCTTTAATAGCCACATAAAATCCCCCCCGGTCTTGGCGTTTATCCCATGTTCTCAGTTGCGTAGTTTGTGACACGTTTTCTCTGTACGTCTTAAAGATTGATAAAAAAGTTTGCCCCACTTTTACTCTAGTTGTCTACTTCTAATTGAATATGCCCCTGAGAGCTTTCCCTGTCTCCGTAATTATAAATTACGACGAAAATCTCAGATTTACACCTTTTCTCAGATTCCTGAATATGGATCTAAAACGTTTGCCAATGTTGCCCATTTCTATTCATTGACCAAATAGTGGTGGGAAATACACTCAGCTTTTACCTCTGTGACAAAGTGGGACTGTTCTTAATGTTCTTAATGTTTCCTCTGAATAGTGTGGGGGTGCCTCAGTTTCCCCTAGGCAGTTCTTAAGTATCTAGGTGGTGGGATAAGGGTGTATGATCATTGCAGAGCCCTAGAGGGCAGGTGTGTGCAGGAGTCTGGACACAGAGAATGGCTAACACCCTGTTTCCTGGCCACTGATGGCCTGGGCCCTTCCCCCCTGCAAGGTGAGAGCTAAAGGGTTGGAGAACAAAGGAATCCGGTGACCTCCTGGCCTGGGAAAGGAACCAAGCCCAGAGGAGGAGGGGCTGGAGGGAGTTTCAGTTGGGGGCTGGCTGGGACATGGAGTGAAGGGCAGACGTGGTTGTCTGGCTCACTGCCCCCCCCAAAATGGCCCCAGCTGAGGGGTCTTGTTCTCTGCACCTGCAAGCTCTGTTTTAGACCATGTTCCTGTCATCTAATAAACCTCTGTTTTACTGGCTGGCTGAGAGTCCCGTCTGACTGCGGAGTTGGGGGGCAGGACCCTCTGGCTTCCCCAGGAGCCCTGCCTGAGCGGACTCGCTGTGGGAAGCGCATGGAGGGGCAGAGGATGCTGAATGCTCCGAGGTCAGACCCAGGAAGGTGGAAGCTGGGTGAGCTGTGTGTCCTGAAGACAGGCTGCTCACGGAAAGGCGACTGCCCCAGAGTCCTGCCTGGCTTCATGGGGAGCAGCTCCAGAGCATCGCCCAGGGACTCCGTGACAACTGGTGGCAGGGGTGGGATGTACTGCACCCCGTGGACAGCGCTTCCTGCAGTAAGTGACTGGGGAGCAGTAAAACGAAGGGGGATTGACGGGAACCAGGCGTGCTGAAGATTCAGAGAGAGACAGTTTCAGGGGGCGGTTAACTCCTGGAAGTGTGTGACCAGAGAGAAGGACTTTTGCAGTAACAGGGTTCCCCTGGGGATTGCAGCGAGCGGTCCCAGGGACGGAGGAGTCTGCCGCTCGACCCTGACAAAGAGGGGGTGATCTCGAGAAGGGCTGGCACACTAGGGGTTCTCCCTGGAAAGCGTGGGGAGCTGAGAGCACACAGGCCTGTGAGTCCACAACAACTTGGGAAGGGCGGAGTGAGGGCCTGTCACCGTCTCCTGAAGAAGGACATTGTAACCCTGTGCAGAAAGAGAGGGTTGAGCGTTGGAAAGTTCACTGAAGCACAGTTAATCGTGCAGCTGGAGGAGGATGACCGCTCTAAGGGACAGATTCCTGACCCGAAATGGGGCTATAGCAGGATCTGGGAGCAGCTGGAGTGGTGGCCAGGCATCCCCAAGACTCCTGTCCCCGACCAGACGAGGGTCTTCACGATCGGGTTCCCCATCCGGGGATCGGAGTCGGACAGGATTGGAGCTGAGTCTGAGAGAGCAAGAGGACCGTGAGAGACAGCGAGAGCCCGAGAAAGAGCTGCAGAAGCAGCAGCAGCATGAACTGGTGATGGGGGAGTGGAGAGGCCTATGGGGACCCCCCAGGGGTGAGTGGGGATAGACCCCGGGGGGCCAGTTCCGCAGGGAACCTCGAGACTAAATTGCTGCCCCTGGTTAAGGACGGGGGGGATGTGGATGCCCACCTCACTGCCTTTGAGCAGGCTGGAGATTTGAACCGGGGGACCCTGCGGAAAAGCCCCGGTGTCTTGCTCCCTTGCTGGGTCCCAAGGCCGTAGACTCCGTCAGCCAGATGGGTGGGGAGGTGGACAGGCTCCCACTCCTGGTCCCAACCTATATGTCTGTGTGGAGTTTCCTTGGGCCAGGCCCCTCAGACCCCCAGTGGGAGCAGAAGGTGATGGTGAATGGGGAGACATTCCTGGGGTGGCGAGATCCTGGGACAGAGAGAACTGGTGTCAGGCCCTGGGTGGTGCAGCCTCAGAGGCTGAGGGGCTGTGTGAGCTGGGTGAGGGTCCCAGGGACGAAGCCCCTCGCCCTGCCTATGGCCCAGATCCCTGTGCAGACCCAGGAGGGGTGGGGCTGGCTGGTCGTTAGGGTTCTCCAGGACACCAGCTGCGAGACCCTGTTATGGGGTGACTGTGTCTCTTTGGGACAGGATCCAGGCCGTACTCCTGTAACTGCCAAGGGTTTGAATCCGGGGAACCAATCGCTGGAGAGGGAAATGGTCAGTGAAAATGCAGATGACCTGGCTGGCAGCAGGGAGGAGCGGCTTGGCTCAAGCTACCTGCCTGACTTTAACCAGACCCCTGGAGTTGGGTGGGACAGAGAGATGCTCCCCGCCCCCCTTGCACACCGGAGAAGGGGCTCAGGCTGGCTCTGATGCTTTGAGGAAAGCAGTGAGCGCGCTGCCTACCCCCACTGGGACAGCAAGGGCAGTGCTGAGCAAGGGGGGAGCTGAGACCCCAGCTGAGTGGGGGGAGACACAGGCAGGGCAGGGGATCTGTGGGGAGTGGCAAGGTGCTAGGTAAGGAAAGTCTGGATGAGCCTAGGCAGCCTTGTGAGCTGATGGCTGTGTCTAGTCAGCAGGGTGGGAAGTCGAGGAGAGTGGAAGAGGAGTGTCCCTGGACCTTACCTGTTAGCTGGGTGGAGAATTGGGACAGTGAAGGAAACGTACCTGTGTCTGTCAGGGGTATTGACTTGCCTTTGGAGGGAGCTACCCTGATCTCCAAGCAGTTGTCTGTGACCAGCCTTGTGTGCTGGGACAAGGGGAGAGAGGTCCCAAGCTGGGTGTCTGGGAAAGGAGAAAGTGTGTCCGGCTCTTCTTTGTCTCTGGAGCAGACAGAAGGGGCCTTTCAGCCTGTGATGGTTGAGGGGCGTGCAGTTGTCTCAGAGCTGGTTCTGGATTCAGCTAAAGCCCAGGAAGGGAAGGGTCCTAAGTTTGTGTCTGCTCGGGAGAATGGCCCTGTAACTAGGTCGCATCCAGTTAGGGTCTATGTAAAATCCCAGAGACGAGACAATTCTGGTGCTCGTATTTTGCCTGTTGCTAGTGTGTTGTTGGAAAGGGTGTAGCAACTCTGTCTAATCAGGGTGAGATCCTAGCCAGGGCACAAGGAGAGCAGGAAGGTGATGTGATTGTGTTACCTCCTGAGGGTGTGGAAACCGGTAGCAAGAAGGAAAAGATTCCTGAACTTGTGTGTGGCAAAGGGAAGGAGAATGCTTCTGACCTTTTCTCTAGGAAGTCTGTAAGTTTGCCTGAAAGGGGATTGTGTAGGAATCCGCCGGATGGGCCAGAGGTGATTCTGGATGTAAGGGAGACCCAGAAAGAGTCTGTTGTTGCTCAGGAAAGTGTTCCTCTAGAGCAAGCCCTCGGTGAAGAGGGTAAGGGCAGAATTTCTGGGAGGGGTGAATTGTTGCATAGAAAAGCCCTAGGGAAAGGAATCCTCATGGAGTCTTTGCAAGCAGTTTACTGCCACTGAAGGGTGTGAAAGTGATTTTATCAAGAAAGTTTCAGTTCCTAACAGCCAGAAATTTTCTGTTGTGAATGGATCCACTGACTGTCCTGTTGAAAGACCCAGTGTGGAGAGCTTTGAGAAGGTCTCCGATGAAGTGAAAGCTGTTAAGAAAGTTAAACAGTCCCATAACCAAGTGGCTGTGTTTGGCCAGCTTGTTGGGGAGAAGACCCAATCCCAGTTTGACCCCCTGGGGTTTTGGGGTGGCCAAAGGGCATGGACCACAGAAACCTTCCCACATGTGGCCTGCGAGTGCTATCGACCACCACCGACCTAAGGGAGGGCGTGAAACTGGAAGGGCCTGGTGTAACTCCGACCGAGGAATGGGAGAGATGCTGGGGCACCCATGGGAACGTTGGTGGCTTCGAACTTCCCCAGGTCACCGGCTAAAGTGACCCCGCTCAGTTCGATCTCGAAGGGGGGAGAGATGTGACGAAGTGGGACTGTTCTTAATGTTTCCTCTGAATAGTGTGGGAGTGCCTCAGTTTCCCCTATGAAGTTTTTTAGTATCTAGGTGGTGGGATAAGGGTGTATGATCATTGCAGAGCCCTAGAGGGCATGTGTGTGCAGGAGTCTGGACACAGAGAATGGCGAACACCCTGTTTCCTGGCCACTGATGGCCTGGGCCCTTCCCCCCTGCAAGGTGAGAGCTAAAGGGTTGGAGAACAAAGGAATCCGGTGACCTCCTGGCCCGGGAAAGGAACAAAGCCCAGAGGAGGAGGGGCTGGAGGGAGTTGGAGTGAAGTGCAGGCGTGGTTGTCTGTCTCACTGCCCCCAAAATGGACCCAGCTGAGGGGTCCTGTTCTCTGCACCTGCAAGCTCTGTTTTAGACCATGTTCCTGTCATCTAATAAACCTCTGTTTTACTGGCTGGCTGAGAGTCCCATCTGACTGCGGAGTTGGGGTGCAGGACCCTCTGGCTTCCCGAGGAGCCCTGCCTGAGCGGACTCGCTGTGAGAAGCGGACGGAGGGGCAGAGGATGCTGAATGGTCCGAGGTCAGACCCAGGAAGGTGAAAGCTCGGTGAGCTGTGTGCCCTGAAGACAGGCTGCTCACAGAAAGGCGACTTCCCCGGAGTCCTGCCTGGCTTCGTAGGGAGCAGTTCCAGAGCATCGCCCAGGGACTCCGTGACAACCTCCTATCAACAACTGCTATAAAATCCCTCTCATTTTCCACTTTCCTCTCTATAATTTGCATAAATGGATCCAAAATCCCTCAGATTTCCACCCTTTCTCTTTCATTTCTGAACACTGATCTCAAATCTCAGGTTTCCCTCTTACGATGTCATTATCAAATGTCAATTAAAAATCCTCTCGAGTTTGGGGCTGTTCCCCATGTCTCTAAATCCTAGGAACTTGTCCTTCTTTGGGGGGAACCTGTCGCCCTGAGTCCTTCTCCATCCTGGTTGGGAAATTAACCCCCCTGCAACAATGATCATCTTTCCTTCTCCTTTGAGAATCATTTGTTCCCTCCTTTCTCTCTGTTAAAACTGTTTACTGATAAAAGAGACTAGCCATATATTCAACACCCATCAAAGCCAGGGGCCTCCCCCTGTTTGGGGGATGGGTGGTTCCCAGTTGGTAACAAGAGAGTTCATCGAATCATAGAATATCAGGGTTGGAAGGGACCCCAGAAGGTCATCTAGTCTAACCCCCTGCTCGAAGCAGGACCAATTCCCAGTTAAATCATCCCAGCCAGGGCTTTGTCAAGCCTGACCTTAAAAACCTCTAAGGAAGGAGATTCTACCACCTCCCTAGGTAATGCATTCCAGTGTTTCACCACCCTCTTAGTGAAAAAGTTTTTCCGAATATCCAATCTAAACCTCCCCCACTGCAACTTGAGACCATTACTCCTCGTTCTGTCATCTGCTACCATTGAGAACAGTCTAGAGCCATCCTCTTTGGAACCCCCTTTCAGGTATTTGAAAGCAGCTATCAAATCCCCCCTCATTCTTCTCTTCTGCAGGCTAAACAATCCCAGCTCCCTCAGCCTCTCCTCATAACTCATGTGTTCCAGACCCCTAATCATTTTTGTTGCCCTTCGCTGGACTCTCTCCAATTTATCCACATCCTTCTTGTAGTGTGGGGCCCAAAACTGGACACAGTACTCCAGATGAGGCCTCACCAATGTCGAATAGAGGCCTCACCAATGTCGAATAGGTCGAGTTGGCTGGACCCTTTTCTTTTCTCCAGCTGGCACAGGATGAGGAGGTCCCTCTGAGTGCAGCGTGGTCCAGAAGTATCCCAAACCCCATGACAAAGGGTCTCCGTGAGGGGGGGCTTCCGGCAGTGCAAAGCTGTAGCCAACTCTGGGGTGGATCCACTGTGGCCATTATTTGCTAGTGACAGAGTATGGAAATGTCTTACTTATTTTGGCCCTCCATGGCTTCCCTTCTCCTGTTAAAGAGGCGTCCCCCCGGGCTCCCCCTGCCTGTGTGACTGGCCAGCAGGGGGTTGTGATAACTTTCTGTCCACTTGTCAGACACTGTGAGGGAACACTGTTGCTGGGGGGTGCATGTCTGTGTGGGGAGATTGCAGCGGGAGCTGAAGGGACATTGTGGTAGGGGGAGGCCTCTGGGTGGCTGGGCAGGGGGGGCCCTAGTCAGGTTGGTGGGTTCTGGAGGGTTTGGGGTTTCGGGGGGTAGTTCTGATGTGCCCAGCCCTAAGGCTATGGGTCCTGGAGGTGGGTATCGCTGGGGGCCTGTTGGCTGCAGACCAGTGGGGGTGGGGGTCTCTTGGGCAGGTGGGGCAGGGGATTAGACGCTGCCTGGTGCTGTGCCAGGGGCTCTGTCTGGGATTGCCCAGCTGGCTCCTGGGACCATTGCCATGCCCAGTGCACAGCACTGTGGTGGGGCGGTCCCTGGCGCAGAGTGAGGGGTCCTCCTGTAAAGCGTCAGGGGGTCCTGCTGGGAGGAGGAGGGGATCCCAGGCAAATGGGCTGGCAGATCCTGGTGGAGGGCAGGTGGGGGTCCTAGGCAGGCAATGGGGAAATCCCAGGCAGGCAGTGAAGGACTATAAAATGACTCTACACAAACAGCCCCCCACCCCATTTCTCCTGCCATTTGCAGGAGCAAATCCAGCCATGGGGGAGCAAACAACCCAGGAATGAGAGTTTCCTAGCAGACAGGCATGGAGAGGGCACAGGGAAAAGGAGATAGAGAGACTGACAGGGTCCGTGGGATAAAAGAGTTTTGAAAGAGATTTCCAGCTCTCTCATCTGCCCAGACAGATGTATTACTGCACTGTGGGGAGAATCACTTTCCTGTGGACAAGATGAGGATGAGAGAGAGGAAAACCCAGTTCCTGACTCCATGTCCCTCCTGCTGGGGTGTGGCTGCCGTGGGGTCAGTGTCAGAGGGAATCCTCGAAAGGGACTCCTTTGGTTCTGCTTTTTTCTAGGATTGCGTTCAGAGACTTTGTTTTGGGATGCGGGAGGGAGAAAGGAGGTTAAAAGTGTGTCTGTGGGCCTAGCCTGGCAGGAGGGGCCAGGTCTCTGCTGTAAGCCAGAGATTAAGTAGAGAGTTGTCACTTTGGATGGGCTATCACGAGCAGGAGAGTGAATTTGTGTGTGGGGCGGAGGGTGAGAAAACCTGGATTTGTGCTGGAAATGGCCCAACTTGATGATCACTTTGGATAAGCTATTACCAGCAGGAGAGTGGGGTGGGAGGGGGTATTGTTTCATGGTCTCTGTGTATATAATGTCTTCTGCAGTTTCCACGGTATGCATCCGATGAAGTGAGCTGTAGCTCACGAAAGCTCATGCTCAGATAAATTGGTTAGTCTCTAAGGTCCCACAAGTACTTCTTTTCTTTTAGCATTTTCTCAGTATGGCAGAATCTCAGATCTCACTCTGCAGGGAAAGAGCCTGGGGGAAGCGTGATTTGAAATGAACTAATGCCCGTTCCCAAACCTCCACAACGGCCCTTCTCGCCCGGCCAGGCTGCAGAACGACGATCACGTTTCGTTTTGGTTCATCCCGTCCTCCCATGGGACAGGGGAGCGACATGGCTGCAGAGGAGCCAGCTCAGGTAGGGATTATTGGGGGGGTTCTGATCTGTTCCTGCAGGAGGGAGAGGGACAGCAAATACACGGGAGAGGGGAAGGTTTGCACCGTCTGGTTTGGAGGTTGGGGCGGGCAGGAAATGCACAGGATGGAGAAAGGGAGGAGGCCAGAGGGTGGCAGACCTGCCTGGAGTTGTTTAATAAGTGGTCTATGTTCTTGGAACAGACCCATGAGGTTCGGAGGTGGAAATGCTCCAATTTGGTGAACAGAAAATAACCCACGTAGATGGGGTTGGGAAAAAGGACCAGATTCCTAGTGCTGGAGCCTGACCCAACTAACCAGCGGGTGCCTTGAAATTAAAGGGGGAAGCCACCAGTCAGGCTTAGGGGAGATTCTCCTGCCTCATATCCAGCTCCTCACAAGGAGGAGGGTGTTGGGCTTCCTACAAGAGATCTCTCCCTAGACCCTGCTCGGGGCAGCATCTCCGGTATCAGTCTGTGGCTAGTAGGTGTGTGATGGATCTGCTGGGAGAGAGGAGGGGCTCTCTCTTCGCCCCCTCACCCTGGTGTTTCCTGGGTGCTCTGAGCGGGGTGGGGGTGGGACTCTGTTGACTGCGGTCCACCCAGAGTTTCGTTTGATTGGCTCCTCTCCCCCGTGAATAGTGGGGCTGTGAGTGGGGCAGCAGGTCCTGAGTGTGGGGCTCTGGCTCTTTCAGGGGCCGGTGACCTTCGAGGAGGTGGCTGTGTATTTCACCAGGGAAGAGTGGGCTCTGCTGGACCCCGCTCAGAGAGCCCTCTCCAGAGACGTCATGCAGGAGACCTGTGAGAATGTGACCTCGCTGGGTAAGGGTCCTGTCCCCTCGGTTCTTGGAAGGGGAACGGAAGAGATG
Source organism: Lepidochelys olivacea (assembly GCF_965140295.1). Lineage (NCBI taxonomy): Eukaryota > Metazoa > Chordata > Testudines > Cheloniidae > Lepidochelys > Lepidochelys olivacea. The sequence continues at coordinate 4,818,770 of NC_140414.1, read as the reverse complement.
AGGTTCACACCACCCCCACAATGCCACCTCTGCTCTGTCTTGTTCCAGCATCACCCCAGCATGCCAGTGACACACACACGACCAGAGACCCTCCCCTGCTGCTGAACGCTGTGGGAAGAGAGCACAGGAGCAGAATCGCACAGTGTCAAATATCTCCTGTTTGCACAAGTAAAACGGGGGGTTAGGTCCAGCATAACAAGCAGAAGCTTCCTACCCCTGGCCTTCTCTCAAACCCTGAGCCTTTCCACCCAGACCAGAAAGTGCTTGGGGTGTAAGAAGCAGGCTGCTGGGGTCAGAGCGGCTGGTCCAGGGTTACTGATCACACAGACCTTGAATGCTGGCTGGGGGAATCCAGACAAGGGAGCTCCAGCAGCAGAACATTGAAACTCAGCCAGGATTACACTGCTCCGGATTGCCCCGTGCATGGGACAATGGCCTCGGTTGCTGGTGAAAATCCTTGAGACCTGGAGAGTTGCTTCCCCCATCCCCATGTGCACTAGCCACAATCTACCTTCTCTGCAGACTTGGTTTTTTGAGTCCCTCATTCCTGAAAGTCACATGACCCCGATTCTTATTTTTCACATTCTGCTTTTCTAGACTATTTAGAGTCTGTTGCTTCTGAATGATAGTTTCTAATTTCCCAGTGTTCTCCACACCCAGGGATTTTCCTACTCCCTCCCATTGCAGTGGACTCATTAGATTCCCTAGTATTTCAGAATGGCCACACTGGGACAGACCAAAGGTCCATCTAGCCCAGTGTCCTGTCTTCCGACAGTGACCAGCGCCGGGTGTCCCAGAGGGAATGAACAGAACAGGGAATCATGAAGTGATTCATCTCCTGTCACCCATTCACAGCTTATGACAAACAGAAGTTAGGGACACCATCCCTGCCCATCCTGGCTCATATACCATTCACGGACCTGTCCTCAATAGATTTCTCATGGTGTTTTTTTTTTTTTTTTTTGTATCCCTATTATAATCTTGGCCTTCACAACGTCCTCTGGCAAGGAGTTCCCCAGGTTGACTGTGTGTTGTGTGAAGAAATACTTCCTTTTGTTTCTTATAAACCTGCTGCCTATTAATTTGATTGGGTGATTCCTAGTCCTTGTGTTCTGAGAAGGAGTAAATAACACTTCCTTCTTTACTTTCTCCACAGCAGACATGCTTTTATAGACCTCTCTCATATGCCCTCTTGTCTCTTTTCCAAGCTGAAAAGTCCCAGTCTTACATATCTCTCCTCATACAGAAGCTGTTTCGTACTCCTAGTCCAGGTTTTTTTTGCCCTTTTCTGAACCTTTTCCAATTGCAATGTATCTTTTTTGAGATGGGCCGACCACATCTGCACACAATATTCAAGATGTGGGTGTACCATGGATTTATATAGAGGCAAGTGTAGCCAGACAGACAGCCCCCCCCCCGCCCCCAGACCAGCATTGCTGGAAACACAGGAGGAAGCAGGAACAGGGCACTTAACATATATTCCAGCACAGCCTTTGAAGCTGTGAAAGCACTGGTGTGCTGCTACAATGTGCCTCTGGGAACAGATAGGACGATTAAGCTCACAGCAGGCAGAGGCCCTGTGACAGACATGGCTCTTAGCCCCTACTAAATAGCGTGATGCACACACCCCAACATCCTAGGTGGGAAAATATTTACCCTGATAAAAGAAATGTCCAGTAGTCAACACTTATTGTTTCTCTCCCTTGCAAGTGTAAACTACTCTTGCGAAAGCTGGCGTCACCCAGACAGACCAGCCTCAATTTGGCATAAGAAAGGAGAAAGAGAAAAAAGGAGTACAGAGGTATAAGTAGGGGACCTACAGCACCATGATTTTTGAGTGCTTTTCACTATCTATCTGCGGGTCAGATAAGTGACAGCCTCCCAAGGCTTCTGCAGCTAAGAGGGTCCCTACGCCTTGTCCCTTATTCGTCTTTCCGCGGAATTGAGTGACCGATCCTGGCTTGGCACCGCTGGAATAGAGAGATGCAAGGAGGGTAAGAAGCACCCACACCTGATCTCCTATCTTTAGTGTACACATATTTTGAAATAGAGCTCTATACGTTGTTTTCTTTCTTTGGGATTGTGGCTTCAGTTTTGTAACTTGTTTGTGTGTGTAACATCTCTACATTTAAATAAGTAGGCACTAGCAATTTTGTAACCACATGATTAGAATCTAGCTTAATAAATTTTGGTAACCATTTATGCATAAGCCTGACTTGTTTTCTCTGGTTTACTGTAAAGCAGCCGACACAATTAAAGAACCTCAGCCGTTTTGGCTCTAAAGCCTGGCCATTAGGTGAGAGTACTAAGAGCCTAGCGTTGAGTTGTGCCGCCTCCACGGGGCAAACTCTTGGGGCACCTGTCAGTCAATCCTGGCTGCCCGCTGCGAAGGAGCTCTGAGCTCTAGCAGTTAAAGTCACGGGTGTGGAGAGGCTCTTAGTGCTGCCATTGGGGCACCTGTCAGTCAATCCTGGCTGCCCGCTGCGAAGGAGCTCTGAGCTCTAGCAGTTAAAGTCACGGGTGGTTAGGACCTTGGGGCATCCGTCAGCCTAGCCCGGGCTGCCTGCTGCGAAGGGACAGTGCGTCCTAGCGGTTAAAGTCACGGATGGTATAAACGGGCATAGCTGGCACCTCACCAAACATCCTTGGCCGTCGGCTAACACAGCCCCAATGAGCCACTTGGTGTGAGAGCTCGGACCTGCCCCTGTCCCAGAGGGAGGGGGTCATCTGCGAGGGGACTGCACCACTGACCTATCAGCTCTTAACACCCAAACTTTCAGTCACTCTATCATCAGTGCCTGTGCGTGTAATTTAAACAGCAAAACCAGCATCACTGGGCTAGACCAAAGGTCCACCTATCTCTGTATCTTGTCTTCTGACAGCAGCCAGTACCAGGTGCCCCAAAAGCCACTCAACAAGGCACCACTGGGAGTTGAACCCAGGATCTCCTGTTTACAAGACAGGTGCTTTAGCCAGCTAAGCCATGGTGCCCGTCTCTGGCTAACGTATGGTGTCTGCCCACACCTGACTCCCTGCCAACGCCCCCCACGCCCAGACAAGCGTTGCTTGTGTTGGATTCTGTAAAGCAGAGAAGCAGGTGAAGTTTTGCTCCCAAGGTGTGTGTGTGATTCTTTGGACAAGTCTGCGCTACAAAATTAAGTCAGTGTAACGACATTACTTTGCGGGGTAAAAAATTTAACCCCCCTGAGCAATGCCATTATGCCAACCTAATCCCAGTGTAGATAGCACTGGATTAACAGGGGGACTTCTTCCCACCCACTCTGTCTCCGTTGGCTGAGGCCTGCTGGTCCACCTTTCGCTCGCTCCTCTCCTCCCCCAAGGCCTCATTGCCGGCTGCTCGTGCCTCTCCGCCCCCTACCCCACGGTCTGCCCGCCACCCACACTTCTCTGAGCCCTCCCATGAGACCTGCCCAGCCTGCCACACACTCCTCTCTGTCCCCTCCCCTCACCTGCCCTGAGAACCGCTCACACCTCTCTGCCCCTCCCACGAGACACCTGCCCGGAGGAAGTTGTGGCTCTTCAGTTTCAGTGCCTGAGCATCCTTGGCCCCAGTGGGAGCCAGGCTACGTCTACACAACAGAGTTATGCTGCTTTAGTTAAAGCGTTTTAATTAAGCCGCTGTTGCATGTCCACACTAGGCTGCTTGTGTCACCGGAGCGCATCCAGGCTAGCAGCTCTTGGATCGCCACAGAGAGCAGTGCATTGTGGGAGGCTATCCCACTGTGCAACTGGCCGCAGGGTGCTTTGGGAAGGGTTTGCAATGCCTCGTGGGCAGCCACACGAGGCAGGTTTCTCTATCCCATTGTTCCATGGGCATCCGACTCGATTGCCAGCTGCTTTTCAGCTGCCGTGGGCATGGTGGGCAGAGAGTGTGTGTGTGTTGGGGACAGACAGTGTGTGTGTTCGGGGAGCGTGTGTGTTGTGGAAGAGTGAGTGTGTTGGCACGCTGTCCCTAAGTTCAGACAGCTGCTGGAAGCAACCAGTCCTGAGTCAGGGGGAGCGGGACACCCCAGTCCTGAGTCAGGGGGAGAGGGGACACCCCAGTCCTGAGTCAGGGAGAGCGGGACAGCCCCCACTTCCCGCACTGGCTCAGCACAGCCCAGCAGTCTCTGTCACATACACACACTCACACACACTGCTGCCTGCCTGGCTGTGTGTCAGGGTGCAGGACGAGGGGCGTTTAGAGGGCCATGGGCCCAGCACTTTTTAGCAGCCCTAAGAACGGACGACGGACGGGGGAACAAGGTGGAGCCTTGGGGGAAGAGGCGTTCTGTGGGTGTGGCCTTGGAGGGAGGGAGGGGTGGCATCAGGGAGAAGGGGCGGTGTGAGATTGGGGCCTCAGGGAGAAGGGGCGGAGTGAGTGAGGGCTGGGGGGAAAGGGGTTTCATGGGGACGTCACAGTTCGGACCCCGGTGGCCCCCCCACTGTAAGGAATATTCCACCACCCCTCCTCTGGGTCCTAGGTGTGGTGAATTTGTCAGGTCTGAGACAGGAGTTGCTTGTGAATGACAGTGACCCCTTTGCCAATTGGCACCAATAAGCTTTTGTCACACATTGCGACGGGGCAAGGCAAGACGGCTATAGTAAAGTAGTGAGGAACAGGTATTTTAGCCCCAGGCTAAACAAATCCTTGGTACCATAGTAACCAAACGGCAGTTGTTTCAGGTTAATCAAGACACCTGGGGCCAATTAAGATCCTTCTAGAAAGCAGTGGAGATAGCTAGGTTGATTGGAATACCTGAAGCCCATCAAGGCCTGGCTGGAACTCGTGAAAAGCCTCCCAGTTCGTCAGTGAGGCGCATGTGTCAGGATCTGTAGGAGGAAGCCGTGCTGTTGGAGGAACCAAGCAGTGCAAATCCACATCAGGTGCAAGGAAGGAGGCCCTGAGGTAACAGCGAAGGAGATACTGAGTGGGGGCTGCTGTGGGGAAGCGGCCCAGGGAATTGTACACGTCCTATTTCCCAAAAGTCAGCTACCATAGCTGCTACTATTAGGGTCCCTGGGCTGGAGCCCAGAGTAGAGGGTGGGCCCGGGCTCCCCCCTCCCTGATTAATCATGGATACTGGGAAACAGAGACTGTGCGAGGGAGGGTTGCTTCTCCTCACCTCCCTTGCTGGCTTATGATGGCTCAGTAAGCTGTGGCCCTTGCCTCTAGAGAGAGAGAAGGGCTATGTGGACAGTCACAGTGAGCCTCTGAGGCTAGCAAAATCCACCAGGAAACGTGGGACCCATAGAGACAAGGACAGAGCTTTGTCACAACATGCACTGAGCTATACCCTCACCCCCTGATATAATAGAAAGACCAGCACAAAAAACAGAGAAAGGAACAATAAGATACTAAAATAACAACGGTTGGAACTCTCCATTTCTCTCAGTCTTTGGGTGGATGGGTACGAAGAGCTGTAGCTAGAGTTGAGGAACCAGGCGATCGGACAGCTGGCCCAGCCCTCCATACTAGTACCTCCCTCACATATAGGGAAATGGGTCAAAATTGGAATTCATGTCATGACTCACTTCCCACAGGGGATCGGTCTGTCTCAGGCTCTGTCTATACTTCAAACACTGGAAGTATAAGAACTTGAAAAACTTCTACAAATTGTCTCTTTGAATAATTTTGCTTTCACTAGAAATAGACTTTGAAACTAAGCAAAATAAGTTCTATTTGAAACACAAAAATTTAAAATCTATACTGGGCCAATATTCACTTATACACTCTCACACACATTCTTCCACCCCAACCATTAGAGTGAGGTTTTCTACCAGAACTCCTTACACTACAGGGCGTAAATTAAAGCAAATTAACTTTTCAAGATCAGCTGTCACTAAACAAGACACTTTGTTTTACAAAGTGATTCAGATTATCACACAATTAGTCTCCTACTCTTTAACCAATAAATTCATTTTCATTGGAAACAATAACATATTCAAAGAGCTCAAATTCTTGTCATATGAGTTCATTTTCTTTTAATCCCCGTTGCCAACAACTGAACCTTGGCTCTAGTTCTGGTTTGTCCCAACGTAGGTCCCAACCAATTCTCTGAGTTCATATATCGCTGGTTCTTCTGCCATGTGTGTTGGTGGAAGGGGTCTCCTATGTGGGAATGTTTGCATCACGAGGAAAAAAAAATCTCTCTTTTCACACTTTTTAATCTTTCAAAGTAGGAGGAGGTAGAGGAGAAGGGATGTAAATGCATAAAACACAAGAGAAAACTGTCCTACACTAAAGGCATTTATCGGTATAACTATATTGCTCAGGGGTGTGAAAAATCCAGAGTTGAGCAATGTAGTTACACAGCGCTAACGCCCTGTGTAGATAGCGCTACGTCAGCAGGACATATAGCTTGAGGGGGCTGGACTAATGAAGTCCGACGGGAGAGATCTCTCCCATTGGCTTAGAGCATCTGTAATAGCATGCTACACCAGTGCAGCTACATGGGGGCAGCTGTGCCAGCATCAGCTTTATTGTGAAGCCGGAGCATCAGACACAAAACCAGAGAATCAGGACTCAACATGCGAGTATCTGGAAGTCTGAAATTGGAACCGGACACGTTCGTTGCCTCATTGGTTACCATCATTTCCACAGCCTGAAAGTCCTTGTTTCTGTGAAAATAGAATGAATTATATTGAAATTAGAATTCATTAAAGAAATGCTACTTGAAGGGTTTGTTGAAATATAGTTGTCAAGAAGAGAAACATTAAGGAGTGTGAGAGAATGGGTCCTCAAACTAATTAACTTAGAGCTCCTACTGAGCTGGGAGATTGGTAAACATTAGTATGCAAGTAAGATATGTATGTATATTTGTCAGTTTCTGCTTCCTTTTGTCTCTTATGTTAAATTGGGTTATCTGTATAAATAAGTTAGCTTGAGCCTTTGCAGGGGGCTCACATATCTGTGTGCATTGGCAAAGTGCTTTGCTAATAAACAGAATGGTCTGACAAATTATGTGAGTCCTGAATCTGACTTTGACATTACCCAATGAGGCACCCAGTTTGGAATCCATGAGGAGGGAATGTCCTATGAAGCACTCTCTCTCTTTGGATCCAAATGGTGAAGGATGATTGTTCTCAATCTAACCCTGGCATGCTTTGGATCTGTAATCAGTGAGTTGTACAAACAAACAATTTTCCTTGGGGCTTTGGTCACCATAGCTTCTTTTACTGGGATGGAAACCAAGAACGGAGCATGTACTCATTCAACCCCAGTTCTTTCCAAATCCTTGGCCTTGGTTAGGGTAAATGTACACTTCCCTGAAGTAGAATCCTTTACAAAAGCACTCAAAATCTCAGCAGTGTTCGTGAGGAATGGCTTCCTGAAACATGCCCGGCTTTTCTTTAATTTGGTGGCACAATTCCAGGCAAGGGACTGGATACAGGCCTGTTAGTTATCAGAGCTGGAGTTTCTATTCAAAACTAGCTATTTTTCTGCAGCTATTAGATTTCCAACACTGATTTCATTTCACACACTTTTTTTAGCACCTACAAAGGATAAATTCAATAAAAAACCCACTTCTATTTCCTCAACATCTGCATCATGAAGGGGACCATTCCCCATGCCATAGAATTAGTTAGGTTATTTAAAATTTTTTTAGTAACCTAGCATCCCCCATAATGGGGGACAAAACAGCCCCCTTGCCAGAAGTGGCTTTACCAATTGATGGAACCTGGGATTTAAACTCCAAATGATCACACGGTGCTTGGGATCCATCTGAATTCCCCTTCCAGGTTCTTGACACTTTCATCTCCAGGCATAGCGACTCTGATATAGGATTAAAGAAGTCAAAGCATCGTCTCCAAGCACAGACAGCTGAGAACGCTTCATCACGTGACACTTTGAGAAGTGGAGGGATAGAATGTGATGAAGATCCCTCCTGTCTGAGCCATGCAGAGTTAACAGGTCTGGAGTGATGGGGAAGGAGGGAATCTCTGAGTCACCCCATCTCCTTCCAGTGTCACAGAGGCTGAAATGACACTTCTTTTCCTGCCCCTGCTCCTCTTCCTTTAAATATAATTGGTAAAGTTCCCAATATAACTGCTCTTCAGCACAACCCAGAGCAACGTGAGAACAACTGGCAATGATATAATCTGAATCATTGGTGATTCCGAACAATAATTTTGCAATAGGAGGAATGGTATAGATGTGATGCTCCCTGGTTCCTGATAGGAAGGGCACACTCAAATTATTCGTGAGACAATGGAGTAGATAGGAAGGACAAATGGGTCCACCTCAAAACAGGGTGAACTGCAAAAGGCAAAAATGGGCCACTCATTTGGACACGCTGAGGGATAACGGTGCTGCAAACAGTTCAAACAACTTTAAAAGTTACTATGTGGGAATCAGGAAAAGTATTAAAGAAAAAAAAGTACGGATAGCCCTAGAGGTTTTTATGGTGTTGATCTCCTGTGCAGATTCTTTGATGGCTAACATGGGCTGAGTGCCAAGAGAAGGTTTTCCCACACTCACGGCATTCATAGGGCCTCTCCCCTGTGTGGTTCTCTGATGGGTAACAAGGTTTGAGCTGCGATTGAAGGTTCTCACACTCACGGCATTCATAGGGCCTCTCTCCTGCGCGGATTCTCTGATGCTTTATAAGGGCTGACTGGTCATATACGTTTTTCCCACACTCAGTGCATGCATTTTTTGTCTTTCCCCTGAGGATTTCCTGCTGTGTTGTGCTTTCCTTGAGCTCCTTCCGAGTTCCCCGACAGGAAATTAATTTACCCACTTTATCCCTTGGCCGATTTCCCTGCTCGCTCTCTGGTCTGTGCTGAATCTCACAGGATTTTCCCTGCTCATGACTCCTGGACACGTTCCTTTCCGATCTTTGTGATAATGCTCTGTGTTTATCCACTTGCCCAGCATCTTCCTGCTGAGAATTCTGCTCCTCTTTCTCACATGCCATCGCATCACCTGCTGCGGTAGAGACAGAAACCTCAAACAGGGATGGAAAGGGGAAGGCCAACGAAGAAAAGTGCTGGAGAGAGGTCAAATAAAAGCAGGAACTGAACTCCTCCAAACACTTCCCCTAACTGGGAGAGAGGAGGGGATCAATTCAGCCTTCACATCCCATCAAATTCATGGGGGGAAGGGAGGAAGCTACTGCCTGATGTCTGCTAGGATCTACAGGAAGCCATGAGCTATAGTTACCCTGAGGTTATGACCCCTGCTCGGGACAATAATGAACTGAGTGACCTCCCAAGGGCTTCGTAGGGCAGCCCAGATGTTTCCTTCAGGCACTTACAGATTCTGAGTTGGTTTCATGTTTCCTCACCTTTGCAGGGAGCTCTCTGGGTCTGTCTTTCCTCTGAACCCTGGAGCTCTGAGACCCATGGCTCTTCCCCTTCTTCCAGCTGGGAAAACACTTCAGGTTTGGAAATGGGAAACCCTGCTCAGATGAAAGAAAACAAAGGAGTTCAGGTGATTGCATAAGACTCTGTCATAAAAAAACAAAACATTCTATTAATTTCACTTCAGTGCTTAGTGTGACCTGGTGTGCCTTGGGGAGTCCTGACTGAAAATGCTAAGGTCAGGGCAGGCTAAAAAAGGGAGAGAAGATGCTCCCAGAACTGATGGATAACACTGAAGTTAAAATCACCGACCACTCACAAACTATGCTTCTGATCCCCCACACTGGTTATTGAGAAGCTGAAAAAGATCACACAGCCCCCTTTATTGCATTCCAGTTCTCCGACTCCCAATCAGCACCTATGTTCGGTACAGTGAGAGCTTATTTAAAAATTCTGGTCACAGAAACACAATGTTCTGACCCCAAAGGGTCAGCCATATTACCAGGTCAGCACAGGTTTGAATCATAGAATCATAGAATCTCAGGGTTGGAAGGGACCTCAGGAGGTCATCTAGTCCAACCCCCTGCTCAAAGCAGGACCAATCCCCAATTAAATCATCCCAGCCAGGGCTTTGTCAAGCCTGACCTTAAAAAAACGGTTTGGATCTTACCCAAAATACCAGGCTGCCAGCCAATCCTTTAGCCTCTAAACTAAAGGAAAGAAGGCAAGGTCAGACACATTCAGAAATCTATATATCGGGTTCTTCACAGTATTGGTGAGTTCCTGGCTTGAAAGTCCGTCTGGAACACATCCACAGCTTGGATGGGTCATTCAATCCTTTGTTCAAGGCTTCAGTTTGCAGAGAAGTTGCTCCAGAGGTAGGAAGAGGGATTGAAGAGAAAATGAAGATGATGCAGCTGCCCTTTCTATTCCCTTTGCCTTGTGGCTTGTACTTCCTGTGTCCCAAACACAAGCTTCACAGCACATGGCATGGAAAAGCCCTGGAGTTCTCAGTACACAGGCATACCCCTGCATGTCTTGCTGACTCAATAGGCGTATCCCCTTGGTTCTTTTCATGGGCTCATTGTACAGCTGATGACCCTTGACAGGCCAGTGAAGAGGCTCGGCAGTGCTGATGCCAGTCTGTCCGGGGGTGTCACCCAGAAACACTGCACAAGTCTGGAAATACAGATATACCCTACATCTCTATAACTCACAACACAAAGGTGGTACAAAACATAGAAACAAAATGATCATACTTGGAAAATCATAGCATTTTCACTGACACCTTACACGGCATATCTAGCATGATTCATTGCAATTTCATCATATTGGTATTTTATTATTAATTATTATTATTGAAGTGTCTCACAATTCCCTACAGTGTCACGCCTAGTAAACCAGTGAATTCCCAGGACCAGCTCCCTGGGTCCCTGAAGATGCTGAGCACTCTGCTTATGAGGGATTGAAATACCCACATATCTGCTGGGGACACACACAGACAGGCACAGTCTGTACCCTGTGACGAAGTTCCTGCTCTACCTTGGTGGGTCTTGCGCTTATTGGCGGATTTGCTCGCCTTGGAGCTTCACGGCAGCCCTCAGCTTGGCCGTTTTTCTGAACCCACAATCCAGGCTGACGACTCCTGCGTCTGACCAGGAGTTGGGAGGATTTGGGGGGAACCCGGGCCCACCCTCTGCTCCGGGCTCCAGCCCAGGGCCCTGTGGAATGCACCTGTCTAGAGTGCCTCCTGGAACAGCTCTGCGACAGCGACAACTCCCTGGGCTACTTCCCCATGGCCTCCTCCCAACCCCTTCTTTATCCTCACCATAGGACCTTCCTCCTGGTGTCTGATAATGCTTGTACTCCTCAGTCCTCCAACAGTCCGTGTTCTCACTCTCAGCTCCTCGCGCCCCTTGCTCCCAGCTCCTCACACGCACCTCACTAACTGAGGTGAGCTCCTTTTTAAAACCCAGGTGCCCCGATTAGCCTGCCTCAATTGATTCAAGTAGCTTCTTGATTGGTTGCAGGTGTTCGAATCAGCCTGTCTTACTGGTCTCCAGAAGGTTCCTGATTGTTCTCTTACTTTACCCAAGGAAAAGGGACCTACTTAGCCATCTGGCCTGACCCCGTCACAACTCCTATGTTCACTCTTCTAAAAACTATGATCAATTATTTACATAGTATGGCTTCTTTGAGGTATCATTTGAAAATGCATAATCTACAGAATATTATCCTCCTGTTAAAATATGTGTAGCAACACTATGTAAAATTATGAGATTTTACTGTATCCTATTAGTGAAAAAGTTACAATTCTGTGGAACACCCTCAGACCAGTTCCTCAGAGACAGCAAGGCAAGCAGCTGGTCAAATTGCCATTCTCCAGGAGGGGGAAGGTGTGAAGAAGACATTTACATTCCTTCACAGGGACCACTTGAAGCTCATAGCTACAACAGACAGCCGGTCACCATGACTCAGCTGAGAACTGAAGTTGTTTGTCGCACAAAGGACTGAATTATAAAAAGAGGGGAGGAAAATGCTTGAGACTCTCTCTCTCCCCCTTTTCCTCTGCTCATGACAGCTCCTGAAGAAACTGAACTTGGCAGCAGGGGCGAATTAGGGGGACTTCTGGCTGAAAGGACAGCCAGCCTGCCTCAGGATATAGTGAGAGAAACATTTGCTTTGTATCCGTTTTAGCTTGTTAACTTAGATGTTAGTTTGGGTTTTATCTTGCATTTCTTTTGTAAACAATTCTGGCTTTTATACCTCATTACCTGTAGTCAATTAATATGGGTTTTTTGCCGGTAGTTAGCCATCTCATTTTATTGTTTCATCTAACCAGTGTGTTGGGATTAAAGTGTGTTGGAAAATCCATTTGGGATAACAAGGCTGGCACGTGTCATTTTCCACTGATGAAATGACAGACTTCATATGACCTTGAGTCGTTCAGTAGTGTGCTGGACAGTGAAAGATGCACAAAAGTCCAAGACCAGAGAATTTTCTGGGGTTCTCCTGTGGTGCACTGTAATTCGTGAGTCGCTGACTAACAGCGCTCAATACTGTGTAGCTGGCAGCGAGTTACATGCTGGAGACTGGGTGTTAACTGCCCAGGAGTGGCTGTTCTCACAGTAAAGCAGTGTAAAAGCCACCCCAGCTTGGGCAACTGAGGGGAAATAGCTGTTCAACCAGTCAAGATTGCACTGTGGTTAATGTCACAGACACTCAATTTCAAAGCATCTCCTAAAACACAGAGAAAGTAAATCCATGTCCCAGAAGTTGAAGACTCCAGACAGAGGACAAGTCTCCCTGGAACTGCTTCTTGCAGAGAGAGAGAGGTCCAGACACAATGAGAGAGTCCTGGGGAAGCTGGGAACACTAAGAATGGGCTGGTGGGGTTCAGTGGAGAAAGGGAACAGGAAGGGCAGGGATATCACTGAATGCAGGATCTCAGCAGTCCTAGATGTCAGGATAGCACCTAGTGCAGCCCATTGGAAAACATAATCCCAACTATACATATAAAATGATGGGGTCTACATTAGCTGTTTCCACTCAAGAGAGGGATCTTGGAGTCATTGTCGATAGTTCTCTGAAAACATCCACTCAGGGTGCAGAGGCAGTCAAAAAGCAAACAGGGTGTTGGGAATCATTAAGAAAGGGATAGATAATAAGACAGTACATTATCAGCAAGAAGCAAGAAGAAAGCCAAGGAATGTGTGGGCCCCTTACTGAATGAGGGAGGCAACCTAGTGACAGAGGAGGTGGAAAAAGCTAATGTACTCAATGCTTTTTTTGCCTCTGTTTTCACTAACAAGGTCAGCTCCCAGACTGCTGCGCTGGGCATCACAAAATGCGGAAGAGATGGCCAGCCCTCTGTGGAGATAGAGGCGGTTAGGGACTATTTAGAAAAGCTGGACGTGCACAAGTCCATGGGGCCGGACAAGTTGCATCCGAGAGTGCTGAAGGAATTGGCGGCTGTGATTGCAGAGCCACTGGCCATTATCTTTGAAAACTCGTGGCAAACCGGGGAAGTCCCGGATGACTGGAAAAAGGCTAATGTAGTGCCAATCTTTAAAAAAGGGAAGAAGGAAGATCCTGGGAACTACAGGCCAGTCAGCCTCACCTCAGTCCCTGGAAAAATCATGGAGCAGGTCCTCAAAGAATCAATCCTGAAGCACTTGCATGAGAGGAAAGTGATCAGGAACAGCCAGCATGGATTCACCAAGGGAAGGTCATGCCTGACTAATCTAATCGCCTTTTATGATGAGATTACTGGTTCTGTGGATGAAGGGAAAGCAGTGGATGTATTGTTTCTTGACTTTAGCAAAGCTTTTGACACGGTCTCCCATAGTATTCTTGTCAGCAAGTTAAGGAAGTATGGGCTGGATGAATGCACTATAAGGTGGGTAGAAAGCTGGCTAGATTGTCGGGCTCAATGGGTAGTGATCAATGGCTCCATGTCCAGTTGGCAGCCGGTATCAAGTGGAGTGCCCCAAGGGTCGGTCCTGGGGCCGGTTTTATTCAATATCTTCATAAATGATCTGGAGGATGGTGTGGATTGCACTCTCAGCAAATTTGCGGATGATACTAAACTGGGAGGAGTGGTAGATACGCTGGAGGGGAGGGATAGGATACAGAGGGACCTAGACAAATTGGAAGATTGGGCCAAAAGGAATCTGATGAGGTTCAATAAGGATAAGTGCAGGGTCCTGCACTTAGGACGGAAGAACCCAATGCACAGCTACAGACTAGGGACCGAATGGCTAGGCAGCAGTTCTGCGGAAAAGGACCTAGGGGTGACAGTGGACGAGAAGCTGGATATGAGTCAGCAGTGTGCCCTTGTTGCCAAGAAGGCCAATGGCATTTTGGGATGTATAAGTAGGGGCATAGCGAGCAGATCGAGGGACGTGATCGTTCCCCTCTATTCGACATTGGTGAGGCCTCATCTGGAGTACTGTGTCCAGTTTTGGGCCCCACACTTCAAGAAGGATGTGGATAAATTGGAGAGAGTCCAGCGAAGGGCAACAAAAATGATTAGGGGACTGGAACACATGAGTTATGAGGAGAGGCTGAGGGAGCTGGGATTGTTTAGCCTGCAGAAGAGAAGAATGAGGGGGGATTTGATAGCTGCTTTCAACTACCTGAAAGGGGGTTCCAAAGAGGATGGATCTAGACTGTTCTCAATGGTAGCAGATGACAGAACGAGGAGTAATGGTCTCAAGTTGCAGTGGGGGAGGTTTAGATTGGATATTAGGAAAAACTTTTTCACTAAGAGGGTGGTGAAACACTGGAATGCGTTACCTAGGGAGGTGGTAGAATCTCCTTCCTTAGAGGTTTTTAAGGTCAGGCTTGACAAAGCCCTGGCTGGGATGATTTAACTGGGAATTGGTCCTGCTTTGAGCAGGGGGTTGGACTAGATGACCTTCTGGGGTCCCTTCCAACCCTGATATTCTATGATTCTATGATTCTATGATACATAACTTGCCTCTATATAAATCCATGGTACGCCCACATCTTGAATATTGTGTGCAGATGTGGTCGGCCCATCTCAAAAAAGATACATTGCAATTGGAAAAGGTTCAGAAAAGGGCAAAAAAACCCGGACTAGGAGTATGAAACAGCTTCTGTATGAGGAGAGATATGTAAGACTGGGACTTTTCAGCTTGGAAAAGAGACAAGAGGGCATATGAGAGAGGTCTATAAAAGCATGTCTGCTGTGGAGAAATTAAAGAAGGAAGTGTTATTTACTCCTTCTCAGAACACAAGGACTAGGAATCACCCAATCAAATTAATAGGCAGAGGTTTATAAGAAACAAAAGGAAGTATTTCTTCACACAAGGCACAGTCAACCTGGGGAACTCCTTGCCAGAGGTCGTTGTGAAGGCCAAGATTATAATAGGGATACAAAAAAAACAAACAAACACCATGAGAAATCTATTGAGGACAGGTCCGTGAATGGTTATTAGCCAGGATAGGCAGGGATGGTGTCCCTAACTTCGTTTGTCATAAGCTGTGAATGGGTGACAGGAGATGAATCACTTCATGATTCCCTGTTCTGTTCATTCCCTCTGGGACACCCGGCGCTGGTCACTGTCGGAAGACAGGACACTGGGCTAGATGGACCTTTGGTCTGTCCCAGTGTGGCCGTTCTTAAATACTAGGGAACCTAGTGAGTCCAGTGCAATGGGAGGGAGTAGGAAAATCCCTGGCTGTGGAGAACACTGGGAAATTAGAAACTATCATTCACAAGCAACAGACTCTAAATAGCCTAGAAAAGCAGAATGTGAAAAATAAGAATTGGGGTCATGTGACTTCAGGAATGAGGGACTCAAAAAACCAAGTCTGCAGAGAAGGTAGATTGTGGTTAGTGCACATGGGGATGGGGGGAGCAACTCTCCAGGTCTCAAGGATTTTCACCAGCAACCGAGGCCATTGTCCCATGCACGGGGCAATCCGGAGCAGTGAGGAGTTGTGTCATCTGTAATCCTGGCTGAGTTCCAATGTTCTGCTGCTGGAGCTCCCTTGTCTGGATTCCCCCAGCCAGCATTCAAGGTCTGTGTGATCAGTAACCCTGGACCAGCCGCTCTGACCCCAGCAGCCTGCTTCTTACACCCCAAGCACTTTCTGGTCTGGGTGGAAAGGCTCAGGGTTTGAGAGAAGGCCAGGGGTAAGAAGCTTCTGCTCGTTATGCTGGACCTAACCCCCCATTTTACTTGTGCAAACAGGAGATATTTGACACTGTGCGATTCTGCTCCTGTGCTCTCTTCCCACAGCGTTCAGCAGCAGGGGAGGGTCGCTGGTCGTGTGTGTGTCACTGGCATGCTGGGGTGATGCTGGAACAGGACAGAGCAGAGGTGGCATTGTGGGGGTGGCGTGAACCTCATCTCTTCAGTTCCCCTTCCAAGAACCAAGGGGACAGGAACCCTTACCCAGCGAGGTCACAGTCTCATAGGTCTCCTGCATGATGTCTCTGGAGAGGGCTCTCTGAGCGGGGTCCAGCAGAGCCCCCTCTTCCCTGGTGAAATACACAGCCACCTCCTCGAAGGTCACCGGCCCCTGAAAGAGCCAGAGCCCCACACTCAGGACCTGCTGCCCCACTCACAGCCCCACTATTCACGGGGGAGAGGAGACAATCAAACGGAAACTCTGGGTGGACCGCAGCCAACAGAGTCCCACCCCCACCCCACTCAGACCACCCAGGAAACACCAGGGTGAGGGGGCGAAGAGACACCCCTCCTCTCTCCCAGCAGATCCATCACACACCTACTAGCCACAGATTGATACCGGAGATGCTGCCCCGAGCAGAGTCTAGGGAGAGATCTCTTGTCGGAAGCCCAACACCCTCCTCCTTGTGAGGAGCTGGATATGAGGCAGGGGAATCTCCCCTAAGCCTGACTGGTGGCTTCCCCCTTCATATTTAAAGGCACCCACTGGTTAGTTGGGTCAGGCTCCAGCACTAGGAGTCTGGTCCTTTTTCCCAGCCCCATCTACGTGCGTTATTTTCTGTTCACCAAATTGGAGCATTTCCACCTCCGAACCTCATGGGTCTGTTCCAAGAATCTAGGCCACTTATTAAACAACTCCCAGCAGGTCTGCCACCCCCGGCCTCCTCCCTTTCTCCACCCTGTGCATTTCCTGTCCCCGCTCCAACCTCCAAACCAGACGGTGCAAACCTTCCCCTCTCCCGTGTATTTGCTGTCCCTCTCCCTCCTGCAGGAACAGATCAGAACCCCCCCAATAATCCCTACCTGAGCTGGCTCCCCTGCAGCTATGTCGCTCCCCTGTCCCATGGGAGGACGGGATGAACCGGAACGAAACGTGAGCGTCGTTCTGCAGCCTGATCGGGCGAGAAGGGCCGTTGTGGAGGTTTGGGAACGGGCATTAGTTCATTTCACATCACGGTTCCCCAGGCTCTTTCCTTGCAGAGCGAGATCCGAGATTCTGCCGTGCTGAGAAAATGCTAAAAGAAAAGGAGTACTTCTGGGACCTTAGAGACTAACCAATTTATTTGAGCATGAGCTTTCGTGATCTACAGCTCACTTCATCGGATGCATACCGTGGAAACTGCAGCAGACTTTATATACACACAGAGAATATGAAACAATACCTCCTCCCACCCCACTGTCCTGCTGGTAATAGCTTATCTAAAGTGATCATCAAGTTGGGCCATTTCCAGCACAAATCCAGGTTTTCTCACCCTCCGCCCCCCACACAAATTCACTCTCCTGCTGGTGATAGCCCATCCAAAGTGACAACTCTCTACTCAATCTCTGGATTACAGCAGAGACCTGGCCCCTCCTTCCAGGCTAGGCCCACAGACACACTTTTAACCTCTTTTCTCTCTCCCGCATCCCAAAACAAAGTCTCTGAACGCAATCCTAGAAAAAAGCAGAACCAAAGGAGTCCCTTTCGAGGATTCCCTCTGACACTGACCCCACGACAGCCACACCCCAGCAGGAGGGACATGGAGTCAGGAACTGGGTTTTCCTCTGTCTGATCCTCATCTTGTCCACAGGAAAGTGATTCTCCCCACAGTGCAGTAATACATCTGTCTGGGCAGATGAGAGAGCTGGAAATCTCTTTCAAAACTCTTTTATCCCACGGACCCTGTCAGTCTCTCTATCTCCTTTTCCCTGTGCCCTCTCCATGCCTGTCTGCTAGGAAACTCTCATTCCTGGGTTGTTTGCTCCCCCATGGCTAGATTTGCTCCTGCAAATGGCAGGAGAAATGGGGTGGGGGGCTGTTACTGTAGAGTCATTTTATAGTCCTTCACTGCCTGCCTGGGATTTCCCCATTGCCTGCCTAAGACCCCCACCTGCCCTCCACCAGGATCTGCCAGCCCATTTGCCTGGGACCCCCTCCTCCTCCCAGCAGGACCCCCTGACCCTTTACAGGAGGACCCCTCACTCTGTGCCAGGGACCGCCCCACCACAGCTCTGTGCACTGGGCATGGCAATGGTCCCAGGAGCCAGCTGGGCAATCCCAGACAGAGCCCCTGGCACAGCACCAGGCAGCGTCTAATCCCCTGCCCCACCTGCCCAACAGACCCCCACCCCCACTGGTCTGTAGCCAACAGGCCCCCAGCCATACCCACCTCCAGGACCCATAGCCTTAGGGCTGGGCACATCAGAACTACACCCCGAAACCCCAAACCCTCCAGAACCCACCTACCTGACTAGGGCTCCCCCTGCCCAGCCACCCAGAGGCCTCCCCCTACCACAATGTCCCTTCAGCTCCCGCTGCAATCTCCCCACACAGACATGCACCCCCCAGCAACAGTGTTCCCTCACAGTGTCTGACAAGTGGACAGAAAGTTATCACAACCCCCTGCTGGCCAGTCACACAGGCAGGGGGAGCCCGGGGGGACGCCTCTTTAACAGGAGAAGGGAAGCCATGGAGGGCCAAAATAAGTAAGACATTTCCATACTCTGTCACTAGCAAATAATGGCCACCGTGGATCCACCCCAGAGTTGGCTACAGCTTTGCACTGCGGGAAGCCTCCCCTCACAGACACCCTTTGTCATGGGGTTTGGGATACTTCTGGACCCACGCTGCACTCAGAGGGACCTCCTCATCCCGTGCCAGCTGGAGAAAAGAAAAGGGTCCAGCCAACTCTCCTGTTACCAACTGGGAACCACCCATCCCCCAAACAGGGGGAGGCCCCTGGCTTTGATGGGTATTGAATCTATGGCTAGTCTCTTTTATCAGCAAACATTTTTAACAGAGAGAAAGGAGGGAACAAATGATTCTCAAAGGCGAGGGAAAGATGATCATTGTTGCAGGGGGGTTAATTTCCCAACCAGGATGGAGGAGGACTCAGGGCGACAGGTTCCCCCCAAAGAAGGACAAGTTGCTAGGATTTAGAGACATGGGGAACAGCCCCAAACCCAAGAGGATTTTTAATTGACATTTGATGATGACATCTGTCAAGGTTCCTCCCCCACTCTGAACTCTAGGGTACAGATGTGGGGACCTGCATGAAAAACCTCCTAAGCTTATCTTTACCAGCTTAGGTCAAAACTTCCCCAAGGTACAAAATATTACACCCGTTATCCTTGGACTGGCCGCTACCACCACCAAACTAATACTCGTTACTGGGGAAGAGCTGTTTGGACGCGTCCTTCCCCCCAAAATACTTCCCAAAACCTTGCACCCCACTTCCTGGACAAGGTTTGGTAAAAAGCCTCACCAATTTGCCTAGGTGACTACAGACCCAGACCCTTGGATCTTAAGAACAATGAACAATCCTCCCAACACTTGCACCCCCCTTTCCTGGGAAATGTTGGATAAAAAGCCTCACCAATTTGCATAGGTGACCACAGACCCAAACCCTTGGATCTGAGAACAATGAAAAAGCATTCAGTGTTTTACAAGAAGACTTTTCATAAAAAATAGAAGTAAATAGAAATAAAGAAATCCCCCCTGTAAAATCAGGATCGTAGATATCTTACAGGGTAATTAGATTCAAAAACATAGAGAACCCCTCTAGGCAAAACCTTAAGTTACAAAAAAGATACACAGACAGAAATAGTTATTCTATTCAGCACAATTCTTTTCTCAGCCATTTAAAGAAATCATAATCTAACACATACCTAGCTAGATTACTTACTAAAAGTTCTAAGACTCCATTCCTGGTCTATCCCCGGCAAAGACCCAGCATACCGACAGACACAGACCCTTTGTTTCTCTCCCTCCTCCCAGCTTTTGAAAGTATCTTGTATCCTCATTGGTCATTTTGGTCAGGTGCCAACGAGGTTACCTTTAGCTTCTTAACCCTTTACTGGTGAGAGGAGCTTTCCCCTGGCCAGGAGGGATTTCAAAGGGGTTTACCCTTCCCTTTATATTTATGACAACATCGTAAGAGGGAAAACTGAGATTTGAGATCAGTGTTCAGAAATGAAAGAGAAAGGGTGGAAATCTGAGGGATTTTGGATCCATTTATGCAAATTATAGAGAGGAAAGTGGAAAATGAGAGGGATTTTATAGCAGTTGTTGATAGGAGGTAAAAGCTGAGTGTATTTCCCACCACTATTTGGTCAATGAATAGAGCGGAAATGGGCAACGTTGGCAAACGTTTGAGATCCATATTCAGGAATCTGAGAAAAGGTGTAAATCTGAGATTTTCCTCGTAATTTATAATTACGGAGACAGGGAAAGCTCTCAGGGGCATATTCAATTAGAAGTAGACAACTAGAGTAAAAGTGGGGCAAACTTTTTTATCAATCTTTGAGACGTACAGAGAAAATGTGTCACAAACTACGCAACTGAGAACATGGGATAAACGCCAAGACCGGGGGGGATTTTATGTGGCTATTAAAGAACTAGCTGGAAAAGGGGGGACCGTTTGTCATATAAAATCCAGCCTGTCCAATACATAAACAGAAAGTGATGATCCCCCCCACCCCCGTTCACCTGGGCAGCAGGGAGCCCTCTGAGGGTCTGACTGGAGGGGGCGGGGGGGGGAGCTGGAGGGCTCCCTGGGGGAGCGGAGGGGGCGGCAGTGGGGGATGGGCAGGTGGGGGGTAGGTGGGGGCTGGGGGCAACGGTGCTGCAGTTGGGGGGCAGCAAGTGGGACTCGGAAGCGGGGATCGGGGGCAGCCCCATGGGGGACACGTCCCCTCCCTTCCCCGCCCCGGCAGAGACCCGGCGTCTCCTCCCACCCCCACGCCGGGGCAGCCAGGTTGGGGGATGGCTCCGGGCTCCAACTTCCCACCGACACCGGGACAAATCGCTGCGGATAAAACCGGGGGGGGAGGGAAATCCCGCCCCCCCCCCACGGGAGGGGAGTTTCAATGGACATGTGAGGAGGAGGGAGAGACGGGGGGGGGAGATCAGGGGAGACCAGAGAGCGGATCAATGGGGGGTGGGGGGGAGTTTACAACCAGGTGGGAGCTACCGAGAGGGAAAAGGGGAAAACTGGGGGGCATTTGTGCCCGTGGGGGGGGAGGGGATCCAATTAACTGCCCCGCCGCCCCCCACTTCCCCCAAGGGAATTTCCTGGCTGCACAGAGACAGTTCAACCCCCACCCCCCGCAACTCCGGCTTCTCCCCCCAACACCCCCCAAGGGACCCCGCCCGCCGGGCCCCAGTCTCTGCCCCCCCCAATCCCAGCCGTGCCGGGGGCAGAGAGTCACTTTCCTGCCCCCCCCCCGCGGGGTCTCCCACTCACCGGGGCGGGGGCGGGCAGAGCCGGGGGCTGGTCCCAGCTGGAGAAAGCCCCCCCCGGCCGGGCACGGGGGGGTTAATGACGGGCCCCCCCAGCACAGACCCCGGAGCGGAGCCGCAGCTGCTCCTCCGAGAGACCCGACACGAGGCAGCGTCTGGGGGCGGGGCCTGGAGCAGACCGGGGGCGGGGCAGCGCCAGGGGGCGGGGCCTGGAGCAGACAGGGGCGGGGCAGCGTCTGGGGGCGGAGCCCGGAGCAGACCAGACGCTGCCTCGTGTCGGATCTGTAGGAGGAGCAGCTGCGGCTCCCCTCCGGGGTCTGTGCGGGGTGGGGCCCGTCATTAACCCCCCCGTGCTCCGGTGAGTGGGAGACCCCGGGGGGGGGAGCGCTGGGCGGGGGGGGGCAGGAAAGTGACTCTCTGCCCCCGACCTGCCCATCCCCCACTGCCGCCCCCCCCCCGCCCCCTTCAGTCAGCCCCTCAGAGGGCTCCCTGCTGCCCAGGTGAACGGGGGCCGTGGGGGGGGGGACCATCACTTTCTGCTTCTGTATTGGACAGGCTGGATTTTATATGACAAACGGTCCCCCCTTTTCCAGATAGTTCTTTAATAGCCACATAAAAGCCCCCCCGGTCTTGGCGTTTATCCCATGTTCTCAGTTGCGTAGTTTGTGACACGTTTTCTCTGTTCGTCTCAAAGATTCCTCAAAAATACCCTCAACGTTTGCCCCACTTTTACTCTAGTTGTCTACTTCTAATTGAATATGCCCCTGAGAGCTTTCCCTGTCTCTGTAATTATAAATTACGACGAAAATCTAAGATTTACACCTTTTCTCAGATTCCTGAATATGGATCTCAAACGTTTGCCAATGTTGCCCATTTCCGCTCTATTCATTGACCAAATAGTGGTGGGAAATACACTCAGCTTTTACCTCCTATCAACAACTGCGATAAAATCCCTCTCATTTTCCACTTTCCTCTCTATAATTTGCATAAATGGATCCAAAATCCCTCAGATTTCCACCCTTTCTCTTTCATTTCTGAACACTGATCTCAAATCTCAGGTTTCCCTCTTAAGATGTCATTATCAAATGTCAATTAAAAATCCTCTTGGGTTTGGGGCTGTTCCCCATGTCTCTAAATCCCAGCAACTTGTCCTTCCTTGGGGGGAACCTGTTGCCCTGAGTCCTTCTCCATCCTGGTTGGGAAATTAACCCCCCTGCAACAATGATCATCTTTCCCTCTCCTTTGAGAATCACTTGTTCTCTCCTTTCTCTGTGTTAAAAATGTTTGCTGATAAAAGAGACTAGCCATAGATTCAATACCCATCAAAGCCAAGGGCCTCCCCCTGTTTGGGGGATGGGTGTTCCCAGTTGGTAACAGGAGAGTTGGCTGGACCCTTTTCTTTTCTCCAGCTGGCATGGGATGAGGAGGTCCCTCTGAGTGCAGCGTGGGTCCAGAAGTATCCCAAACCCCATGACAAAGGGTCTCCGTGAGGGGGGGCTTCCCGCAGTGCAAAGATGTAGCCACCTCTGGGGTGGATCCATGGTGGCCATTATTTGCTAGTGACAGAGTATGGAAATGTCTTACTGATTTTAGCCCTCCATGGCTTCCCTTCTCCTGTTAAAGAGGCGCCCCCCGGGCTCCCTCTGCCTGTGTGACTGGCCAGCAGGGGATGGTGATAACTTTCGATCCACTTACCAGACACTGTGAGGGAACATTGTTGCTGTGGGGGGGCAGGTGTCTGTGTGGGGAGATTGCAGCGGGAGCTGAAGGGGCATTGTGGTAGGGGGAGGCCTCTGGGTGGCTGGGCAGGGGGGGCCCTAGTCAGGTTGGTGGGTTCTGGAGGGTTTGGGGTTTCGGGGAGTAGTTCTGATGTGTCCAGCCCTAAGGCTATGGGTCCTGGAGGTGGGTATCGCTGGGGGCCTGTTGGCTGCAGACCAGTGGGGGTGGGGGCTCTTGGGCAGGTGGGGCAGGGGATTAGATGCTGCCTGGTGCTGTGCCAGGGGCTCTGTCTGGGATTGCCCAGCTGGCTCCTGGGACCATTGCCATGCCCAGTGCACAGAGCTGTGGTTGGGCGGTCCCTGGCGCAGAGTGAGGGGTCCTCCTGTAAAGTGTCAGGGGGTCCTTCTGGTTGGAGGAGGGGGTCCCAGGCAAATGGGCTGGCAGATCCTGGTGGAGGGCAGGTGGGGGTCCTAGGCAGGCAATGGGGAAATCCCAGGCAGGCAGTGAAGGACTATAAAATGACTCTACACAAACAGCCCCCCACCCCATTTCTCCTGCCATTTGCAGGAGCAAATCCAGCCATGGGGGAGCAAACAACCCAGGAATGAGAGTTTCCTAGCAGACAGGCATGGAGAGGGCACAGGGAAAAGGAGATAGAGAGACTGACAGGGTCCGTGGGATAAAAGAGTTTTGAAAGAGATTTCCAGCTCTCTCATCTGCCCAGACAGATGTATTACTGCACTGTGGGGAGAATCACTTTCCTGTGGACAAGACGAGGATGAGAGAGAGGAAAACCCAGTTCCTGACTCCATGTCCCTCCTGCTGGGGTGTGGCTGCCGTGGGGTCAGTGTCAGAGGGAATCCTCGAAAGGGACTCCTTTGGTTCTGCTTTTTTCTAGGATTGCGTTCAGAGACTTTGTTTTGGGATGCGGGAGGGAGAAAGGAGGTTAAAAGTGTGTCTGTGGGCCTAGCCTGGCAGGAGGGGCCAGGTCTCTGCTGTAATCCAGAGATTGAGCATTTTCTCAGCACGGCAGAATCTCGGATCTCGCTCTGCAGGGAAAGAGCCTGGGGGAAGCGTGATGTGAAATGAACTAATGTCCGTTCCTAAACTTCTACAACAGCCCTTCTTGCCCGGCCAGGTTGCAGAACGACGCTCATGTTTCTTTCCGGTTCATCCCGTCCTCCCATGGGACAAGGGAGCGACATGGCTGCAGAGGAGCCAGCTCAGGTAGGGATTATTGTGGGGGGTTCTGATCTGTTCCTGCAGGAGGGAGAGGGACAGCAAATACACGGGAGAGGGGAAGGTTTGCACCATCTGGTTTGGAGGTTGGAGCGGGGCAGGAAATGCACAGGGTGGAGAAAGGGAGGAGGCCAGGGGGTGGCAGACCTGCTGGGAGTTGTTTAATAAGTGGCCTAGATTCTGGGAAGAGACCCATGAGGTTCGGAGGTGGAAATGCTCCAATCTGGTGAACAGAAAATAACCTACCTAGATGGGGCTGGGAAAAAGGACCAGACTCCTAGTGCTGGAGCCTGACCCAACTAACCAGCGGGTGCCTTGAAATACGAAGGGGGAAGCCACGAGTCAGGCTTAGGGGAGATTCCCCTGCTTCATATCCAGCTCTAGGAGTGGCTAAGTCATTATGCAAGGTAACCTATTTCTCCTTGTTTTTTCCGCCCCCCCCCCCCCCCCGCGTTCTTGTTAAACCCTGGATTTGTTCTGGAAATGGGCCACCTTGATTATCATACACATTGTAAGGAGAGTGATCACTTTAGAGAAGCTGTTACCAGCAGGAGAGTGGGGTGGGAGGTGGTATTTTTTTCATGATTTGTGTGTATATAAAAAGCTCTTCTACACTTTCCACAGTTTGCATCCGATGAAGTGAGCTGTAGCTCACGAAAGCTTATGCTCAAATAAATTGGATAGTCTCTAAGGTGCCACAAGTCCTCCTTTCCTTTTCACAAGGAGGAGGGTGTTGGGCTTCCTACAAGAGATCTCTCCCTAGACCCTGCTCGGGGCAGCATCTCCGAGAATCTGGGGGAATCCAGACAAGGGAGCTCCAGCAGCAGAGCATTGAAACTCAGCCAGGATTACAGATGACACAACTCCTCACTGCTCTGGATTGCCCCGTGCATGGGACAATGGCCTCGGTTGCTGGTGAAAATCCTTGAGACCTGGAGAGTTGCTCCCCCATCTGCATGTGCAATAGCCACAATCTCTCTTCTCTGCAGACTTGGTTTTTTGAGTCCCTCATTCCTGAAGTCACATGACCCCGATTCTTATTTTTCACATTCTGCTTTTCCAGACTATTTAGAGTCTGTTGCTTGTGAATGATAGTTTCTAATTTCCCAGTGTTCTCCACAGCCAGGGATTTTCCTACTCCCTCCCATTGCACTGAACTCACTAGGTTCCCTGGTATTTAAGAACGGCCACACTGGGACAGACCAAAGGTCCATCTAGCCCAGTGTCCTGTCTTCCGACAGTGACCAGCGCCGGGTGTCCCAGAGGGAATGAAGAGAACAGGGAATCATGAAGTGATTCATCTCCTGTCACCCATTCACAGCTTATGACAAACACAAGTTAGGGACACCATCCCTGCCCATCCTGGCTAATAACCATTCACGACCTGTCCTCAATAGATTTCTCATGGTGTTTTTTGTTTTTTTTTTTGTAACCCTATTATAATCTTGGCCTTCACAACGTCCTCTGGCAAAGAGTTCCCCAGGTTGACTGTGCGTTGTGTGAAGAAATACTTCCTTTTGTTTCTTATAAACCTGCTGCCTATTAATTTGATTGGGAGATTCCTAGTCCTTGTGTTATGAGAAGGAGTAAATGACACGTCCTTATTTACTTTCTCCACGGCAGTTTTGATTTTATAGACCTCTCTCATATCCCCCCTTTGTCTGTTTTCCAAGCTGAATAGTCCCGGTCTTTTTAATCTTTCCCCGTAGAGAAGAGTTTCATACCTGTAATCATTTGGGTTGCCCTTTTCTGAACCTTTTCCAATTCCAATATATCTTTTTTTGAGATGGGGCAACCACATCTGCAGGCAGTATTCGAGATGTGGGTGTACCATGGGTTTATATTGAGGCGATATGATATTTTCTGTCGTCTTATCTATCCATTTCAGAATGATTCCCAACATTCTCTTTGCTTTTTGACTGCCGTGGCACACTGAGTTGATGTTTTCAGAGAACTGTGCCCAGTGACTCCAAGATCCCTCTGTTGAGTGGAAACAGCTCATTTAGAGCCCATCATTTTGTATGTGTAGTTGGGATTATGTTTTCCAATGGCCTGCAATATGGTGCTATCCTGACACCTCGTCCTGCTGAGATCCTGCATTCAGTGATATCCCTGCCCTTCCTGTTCCCGTTCTCATAAAACAAAAAGAGCATCCAAATGTGTGTTTACCTTCATTCCCTCAACGGTCCTCATGGGAATCCCTGATCAGTTCCAAAGTGTATTAAAACCTTTCTTAAAGGGTTACCTCCTGGTGGTTATCAGGTCCTGTGAGTTTGTAGCCCAGAAAGACCCCCCTCAGTCATCTCAAACTCAGCTGTTTATCCCCCAAAAGTCTGTTGTCTTCAGTCTCCTGAATGAGGGGAAATCCGTCACTACCCCTTTCTGCGTTGGGTAAACCTTCAAAAGGTGGAACTCTGCATAACCAGCCATGAGATCTGGCATTCATCACCCCGTAGCGATACCAGCTTGCACAGGAAACCCATCCCGCAGCCCTTCCTGGTATCATGTGGTGCATCTCGGCATCATAGTCTGTGAAGAATTCATGCTTTCAAGGGCTGGCTTAGATATACAGATAACAGTCATAATTAGGGCAAGAGTTTGCAGGCAATGAAAAGAGAGTAATTGACAAACGTGAGCAATATCTAATCCTTTAAAGCCTGAAAGTGCCTTGCGGGGAGGGGACAGGAGCCGGCTGTGTGGGGGCGGTGGGGCTCAGAAACTGGGCATTGAGAGCCTAGAGCCAGCTGTGCGCTGGAGAGACGGGGCATGAACCAGCTGTGTACAGGGCAGATGAGCAGGGGAGAGGTGCTGTGGACACGGCCGCGAGCAGCTGTGACTGCCGTCCTCTCTGCAGCATGATGAGAGAGCCTGGCGTCCCACTGCCGATCCCAGACTCATATGAGGAGGGAAGAAATCGGCATCAAGTCTCAACCGCAGCCAGCCTGTGCCCTGGGGAGGAGACGGGTGTCTCCAGGGAGAAATCTGGGGGATTGTGACCTTGCATGCCCCACCCACCCTCTGATCAGCAATTCCGGATATTAACGGTGATTCCAGAAACAAAGAGTAATTTTGGGAAAAAATGCAGTCCTAGCGACAATTTCCGGAAAACACTGGCCCTGGTTGTAACATTAAATCCGATAGTCTCAAGATCTAGGCCTGTGTTGATCAGATCTGCCACTCTGCCTTCACGGAGTTCACTCTGCTGGTGGGTTCTACCCCTTTCCCCATTCTGTGTCTGCCTTGTCTATTTAGATTGTAACTTCTTCAGGGCATGGGCCATCAACGCTTCTCGGTTTGTACTGTGCCTAGCAAAATGAGGACCCACTGTTAGTTGGCCCTTAGGCACTAAGGTAATGAATATGATTTATAATAATCATCTCCTGGCACTTTGAGCCAAGGAAGCCGGCCTTGGGACGTTACTACTTAAAAGTGAGCTGGGCTTAAAAGCATGGAATATTCTTTGTGACAAGTATCCCACAAATTCCACTGACCTCCCTTGTTTTCTTTGCCTTGAGCAGGGTTTCCAGTTTCCAGAACTGATGTGATCTCGCAGCTGGAACGAGGGGAGGAGTCGTGCGTCCCAGACCTTCATGGCTCTAAGAAAAAAGTGCTCCCGAGAGCTCCCTGCATAGGTGAGGCATTGGTTAAACCAACCCCAAAACTGTCGGTGAATACAGGAAACATTTGGGATGCCCTACAAAGAGCTTGTGAGCTCTCCAAGTTCAGGATTGTTCCCTGCAGATGTAGAATCGTTAGGCAGAGGTCACTCATGGCTTCCCACCTATCCTGACTGACAACTGGCAGCAGGTCCCTCCCCAGTCTCGCTGTCCCCTGAGATTTCTTCTGAGATACGGACCCAGAACTGATCCCTTCCTTTCTCTCCTCTGGGGAAGGTTGAAGGGAAAATAAGCTCCTGATAGGTTTGATCTGTCCTGTACACATTTTGGTTCCTTCATCCCTTTTCCCATTCTTCTCTCTGAGATTTCCTTTCTCTCTGGCGCAGGCAGAGACTTACGTCTGGATTCTCTCGGTCTCCCATCAGGTGTTGGGATGGTGAGTGAAAACGAGGAGGAACCCCAGCAGGAAGATGCTGAGCGAGTAGAAGCTCATGGGATGTTGTCAGGAAGGTCCAAAGGGAATGATTCTGGGAGCTGTGCACACCCAGAAAAAACAAAAGCCTGTGAGAGTCAGCAGAGGCCAGAGGAAAACTTCGGTAGCCAGTCAGACCTTATTACACGTGAGAGAATGAACTTGGAAGGAACACGCTACACATGCCTCGAGTGTGGGAAAAGCTTCAAAGGGAGCTCGGGCCTTCTCACACATCAGAGAATCCACACGGGTGAGAAACCTTACGGATGCCCTGAGTGTGGGAAACACTTCAAGCAGAGCTCACACCTTATTACACATTGGAAAATCCACACAGGTGAGAAACCTTATGGATGCCCTGAGTGTGGGAAACACTTCAAGCAGAGCTCACACCTTATTAGACATCGGCGAATCCATACGGGTGAGAAACCGTATGGATGCCGTGAGTGTGGCAAACACTTCAAGCAGAGCTCACACCTAATTACACATCGGCGAATCCACACAGGAGAGAGGCCCTACACGTGCTCTGAGTGTGGGAGAAGCTTCAATCAGCGCTCAACCCTTATTAGACATCAGAAAATCCACATGGGAGGGATCTGTAACAAATGCCTTGACTAGGGCTGGCTAAAGGTATTTTTTTCTTTTAAATCACATTTGCTAATTCCCACTTAGTTATAGATGTTTAGATGATAGATGTTTTCTATCAACTCCTTTCCTTTTCGGTCGAAGGAGCGTGTGTCCCTCCAGCCAGGAATGTTCATCAGCTCCAGGTGGCGGAGAGAGGTTTGTTCCCAACAAGCTACACTGAGGCAAAAACTACCCGTGCCTTACATCCACTAGGACTGTACATGGCATTGGCTGCTCAAATTAGTGATCTTGGTGTTAAAAGACAATTACAGTTGTCGTGCAGATGCAGCCGAGGTGCAGTGGTTGGCATTAGCTTTCCCCTTGACCTGACCTAAACTCCATCACATGTCCTAGTCTAAACAAACCGTGAGCATCACAGTTATACTGTTCCCCCATTTAAAAACAATTGTTAGTCATCAAGTTCCCCCACCAGGATCATATTGTTTCATTCCCAGTTGTCACAGTTCATCAGAGCGCTGTTGCTTCAGGTTTTCCTGAAGGCAGATATTTTTACTACTGTTTTCCTCCCTTAAAATATATTGAAGTATAACAAAGAGCAGGAATAGGGAAGGGATAGGGAAAAATGTCTTTTCCCCTCTGTAACAACAGAAGAACATAGGGTAAATCAGAGGGATTCTCCATCACCATCTCTATCCCCCTGTTCTTCAGTTGGTAAGGTCAATATTTCCCGAAGGGGCTGGGAAGAGGATTCTCTAGTAAATGATTTGGAACTAAGCAAAAGACCCATTCATTTGCCTCCCAAAGCAGTTGTGGCCCATGCCCTGCAGGAGGTTGCTCCTGAAGATCTTCCCTTCCTAATCAGGTGCATGTTGCCTCTTATTTGGGAAATGCAATCCCTTCCTAGGTAGAGATGGGAAAAATGGAAGTGACATTTCTGTTCAGCTCACTCCTGGGAGATGCTGTAAATGTGTAGGAAATGACATCCATGAGGAATGTGATAGAGCTGCAGAAAGACACCCATTTTGAGTAGATACCTGACATTTGGTGTCTTAGAGGGATTCTAAGCCGCACCTGAATTTAGTCCCTTATTTAAATCTGAGCCACCAGATTAAAGAAACAAAAGGGCATATTTGGGGGAGTTCTACCTCAGTATCGCTACTGGTATGTTGTGTGGTTGGTGAAGAATTCTACGCCAGAGCCGTGTAAAATTGCTACAACTAAGGTCAAAGATTTGACAAGAACTCAGGTAGAAATGAGAGGTACGAGTGGTTGATTTTCACCCCAGAGATGGACGCTATGGTGACCTGTGGCCAAGGTAAACTGTTTTTAGAATTGCTCACACTTCTAAGGGATGCCATGATGAAACTGGGAACAACTGTCTTTTACCATTTGGATCCCAAGTTTCCTGAAGCACAGAGAGAAACAGCTGATTCCTTCAGAGCCATGCCATGCCTATGGGTCCCAAACTGGCTGCCTTGCTGGACAAGAAGCACTTCCGTGTTGGTTAAATGATGGTAGCCAATGAGGGAATGTAACAGATTCCAAGTTCAGACTGCAGGATACATGAATGCTGAGTCCAGAGTCTGTGGTTTGGTCTCTTAGTTTTGCTCTTGAGTCTAATGCATGTGTCTCACTTTTCCGCCTCCTGCTACTCTGAAAGATTAGAAAGTGTGAAAGTAGAGCACAGGTGGTTTTTCTCATGATGCAGCCTTCCCACGTAGTGTGAGACCCCTTCCACCCACACAGGTGAGCCAGAGAGTTCCCCAGGGCTCTTGTTCGCAAAGCAAAGATGTCACAGTAGGCAGGAGATGTGAAGATCTACAATGGTGATGGGCGAGTGATGGGAGCTTTTCTGGGTGGTTGTTGTTTGGTTGTTTTTTTTCCACGTAATTTTTGTTTTGTTTTTGCAACTAGTTCTTTTTATAGCTGCTGAGCCCCCTTGTCCTTTTGAGCACAGCTCTTTAACCCTCAGGCCTGGCTCTGGAAACCTCAGAACCGGCTTTGCGTTTTTTTTTTTTCATGTTTGCTGTCTTCCGAGTTCGCACATCCACACGACATGCGGTTCACAGCAACGGATACTTTGAGAAACCTGCTGGGTGAAGCAGGCCTTTTCCAAACTGACATTGGCCCAAATTCTGCCTGAGTTCAGCTGGATTGGGACACGTCTGTGTCAAAGGAGTGGTTCACACCTGATTTGCCCAGAGACCTCAGAGGAGGGGTAGTTAGATATAGGATAAGTAGGAATTGACAACAATGAAGTTAAATATAAAGGTGAAAGACCCTCACCTTGCAGGTCAACAAGCCTGTTCTGTTCTTTCCATCCAATGCATCTGGCACTGGTCGCTCTCAGGTAGCACACTGGGCTTGACGGACCATTGGTCTGACCCAGTCTATGACCTGTCGTGCGTTCTTATGTAAGCCCTCTGCGGCCTTGTCTACACGGGCAAGTTTCTGCACAGGAAAGCAGCTTTCTGTGGTGTAACTCCCGAGGTGCGCACGCAGATTTCGTGATGCATGATAGAAAGGGGCCATGACAGGGACACACTGCCGTGCGGGGTCAAAGTAAAGGAGCTGTGACACGCCTACCACAAGGTGCAGGAGGCAAACTGCTGCTCCATATTGGGGGCTAACTAACCCCAGCATCACGGCAAGAATCTACCTAGCAGCTGGAGAAAAAATATGTATGAGAGTCAAAGACAGCCCCACATGACCTGTATCTTCCCCAATCTCAACACCTGGAAGATTGTCTGGAAGACTCAGAATTTGAACTGCGGAGATTGGTCCCAGGCTGAGAGGGAATTCAGTCTGTGTATTAAGAACTCAACATTGCCTGGAGCAACCAGTGAGTGAGAAAAGCTGTTTGATCCAATTCTTGCTTAGTATATTCAAATTAGAGTGTAGACTGGGAGTCTATTTTCATTTGTTATGTAACCACTTTTGACCTCTGTGACCAACAGTTAGACTCAGTTAAAATCTAACTTTCTGTAGTTAATAAACTTATTTTAATATTTTATACTTACTCCTGAGTTTGTCCAAAGTGTTTGGGAAAGTTGCTCACATGACAAAGGCTGGTGCATGTCCCCTTTATTTTTGATGAAGTGGCGAACTAATTAATGAGCTTACACTTTTCAAGAGAAGGCCATGAGCCGTGTAAGATGGTACATTTCTGAGGTGCAAGGCTGAGAGCTGGGGAGATATGCTGGTGTCTCTGTATAATTGAGGAGTGGCTTATAGAGCATTCATGCAACTTAGTTGGGTGCTTTGCTACATGTTGTTGGCCAAATGATCATAGAATCCTAGGATATCGGGGTTGGAAGGGACCTCAGGAGGTATCTAGTCCAACCCCCTGCCCAAAGGAGGACCAATCCCCAACTAAATCATCCCAGCCAGGGCTTTGTCAAGCCTGATCTTAAAAACTTCTAAGGAAGGAGATTCCACCACCTCCCGAGGAAACCCATTCCAGTGTTTCACCACCCTCCTAGTGAAAAAGTTTCTCCTAATATCCAAGCTAAATCTCCCCCACTGCAACTTCACCATTACTCCTTGTCCTGTCATCTGCTGTCACTGAGAATAGTCTAGATCCGTCCTTTTTGGATCCACCTTCATTTAGTTCAAAGCAGCTATGACATCCCCCCTCATTCTTCTCTTCCGTAGACTAAACAATCCCAGTTCCCTCAGCCTCTCCTCATAAGACATGTGTTCCAGACCCCGAATCATTTTTGTTGCCCTTCACTGGACTCTCTCCAATTTCTCCACATCCTTCTTGTAGTGTGGGGCCCAAAACTGGACACAGTACTCCAGATGAGGCCTCACCAGTGTCGAATAGAGGGGAACGATCACATCCCTCGATCTGCTGGCAATGCCCCTACTTATACAGCCCAAAATGCCATTGGCCTTCTTGGCAACAAGGGCACACTGTTGACTCATATCCAGCTTCTCATCCACTGTCACCCCAGGTCCTTCTCTGCAGAACTGCTGCCGAGCCATTCGGTCCCTAGTTTGTAGCGGTACATTGGATTCTTCCATCCTAAGTGCAGGACTCTGCACTTGTCCTTTGTTGAACCTCCTCAGATTTCTTTTGGCCCAATCCTCCAATTTGTCTAGGGCCCTTTGTATCCTACCCTACCCTCCAGCGTATCTACCTCTCCTCCCAGTTTAGTGTCATCCGCAAACTTGCTGAGGGTGCAATCCACACCATCCTCCAGATCATTAATGAAGATATTGAACAAAACTGGCCCCAGGACCGACCCTTGGGGCACTCCGCTAGATACCGACTGCTAACTAGACATGGAGCCATTGATCACTACCCATTGAGCCTGACAATCTAGCCAACTTTCTACCCACCTTGTAGTGCATCCATCCAGCTCATACTTCTTTAACTTGCTGACAAGCATACTGTGGGAGACCGTGTCAAAAGCTTTGCTAAAGTCAATTAATAACACATCTAATGCTTTCCCTTCATCCACAGAACCAGTTATCTCATCATAAAAGGCAATTAGATTAGTCAGGCATGACTTTCCCTTGGTGAATCCATGCTGACTGTTCCTGATCACTTTCCTCTCCTCAAAGTGCTTCAGAATTGATTCCTTGAGGACCTGCGCCATGATTTTTCCGGGGACTGAGGTGAGGCTGACTGGCCTGTAGTTCCCCGGATCCTTCTTCTTCCCTTTTTTAAAGATTGGCACTACATTAGCCTTTTTCCAGTCATCCAGGACTTCCCCCGTTCGCCATGAGTTTTCAAAGATAATGGCCAATGGCTCTGCAATCACATCCACCAATTCCTTTAGCACTCTCGGATGCAACGCATCCGGCCCCATGGACTTGTGCACATCCAGCTTTTCTAAATAGTCCCGAACCACTTCTTTCTCCACAGAGGGCTTGCCACCTCTGCCCCATGCTGTGCTGCCCAGTCCAGCCTTCTGGGAGCTGACCTCGTGAAGACAGAGGCAAAAAAAGCATTGAGTACATTAGCTTTTTCCACCTCCTCTGTCACTAGGTTGCCTCCCTCATTCAGTAAGGGGCCCACACTTTCCTTGGCTTTCTTCTTGTTGCCAACATACCTGAAGAAACCCTTCTTGTTACTCTTAACATCTCTCGCTAGCTACAACTCCAGGTGTGATTTAGCCTTTTTGATTTCATTCCTACATGCCCGAGCAATATTTTTATACTCATCCCTGGTCATTTGTCCAATCTTCCACTTCTTGGAAGCCTCTTTTTTGTGTTTAAGATCAGCAAGGATTTCACTGTTAAGCCAAGCTGGTCGCCTGCCATATTTACTGTTCTTTCTACACATCGGGATGGTTTGACCCTGTAACCACAATAAGGATTCTGTAAAGTACATCCAGCTCTCCTGGACTCCTTTCCCCCTCATGTTATTCTCCCAGGGGATCCTGCCCATCAGTTCCCAGAAGGAGTCAAAGTCTGCTTTTCTGAAGTCCAGGGTCCGTATTCTGCTGCTTTCCTTTCCTCCTTGTGTCAGGATCCTGAACTCGACCATCTCATGGCCACTGCCTCCTAGGTTCCCATCCACTTTTGCTTCCCCTACTAATTCTTCCCGGTTTGTGAGCAGCAGGTCAAGAAGAGCTCCGCCCCTAGTTGGTTCCTCCAGCACTTGCACCAGGAAATTGTCCCCTACAGTTTCCAAAAACTTCCTGGATTGTCTTTGCACCGCTGTATTGCTCTCCCAGCAGATATCACGATGATTGAAGTCCCCCATGAGAACCAGGGCGTGCCATCTTGTAGCTTCTGCGAGTGGCCAGAAGAAAGCCTCATCCACCTCATCCCCCTGGTCCGGTGGTCTATAGGAGACTCCCACCACTGCATCACCCTTGTTGCTCACGCTTCTAAACTTAATCTTAAACTTAATCCAGAGACTCTCAGGTTTTTCTGCAGTTTCATACTTGAGCTCTGAGCAGTCATACTGCTCCCTTACATACAGTGCAACTCCCCCACTTTTTCTGGCCTCCCTGTCCTTCCTGAACAGTTTATATCCATCCATGACAGTACTCCAGTCATGTGAGTTATCCCACCAAGTTTTTTTTATTCCAATCACATCATAATTCCTTGACTTTGCCAGGACTTCCAGTTCTCCCTGCTTGTTTCCCAGGCTTTGTGCATTTATGTATAGGCACTTGAGGTAACCCGCTGATTGCCCCTCTTTCTCAGTATGAGGCAGGAGCCCTCCTCTCTCCTGCACTCCTGCTCGTGCTTCCTCCTGGTATCCCACTTACCTCAGGGCTGTGGTCTCCTTCCCCCAGTGAACCTAGTTTAAAGCCCTCCTCACTAGGTTAGCCAGCCTGCTTGCGAAGATGCTCTTCCCTCTCTTCGTAAGGTGGAGCCCGTCTCTTCCTAGCACTCCTCCTTCTTGGAACACTATCCCATGGTCAAAGAATCCAAAGCCGCCTCTCCGGCACCACCTGCGTAGCCATTCGTTGACTTCTACAATTCGACGGTCTCTACCCTGGCCTTTTCCTTCCACGGGGAGGATGGACGAGAAGACCAATTGCACCTCAAACTCCTTTATCCTTCTTCCCAGAGCCATGTAGTCCACAGTGATCCGCTCAAGGTCATTCTTGGCAGTATCATTGGTGCCCACGTGGAGAAGCAGGAAGGGGTAGCGATCCGAGGGCTTGATGAGTCTCGGCAGTCTCTCCGTCACATCACGAATCTTAGCTCCTGACAAGCAGCAGACTTCTCGGTTTTCCCGGTTGGGATGGCAGATAGATGACTCAGTCTCCCTGAGGAGAGAGTCCCGACCACCACCACCCGCCTCCTTCTCTTGGGAGCGGTGGTCGTGGAACCCGCAACTCTAGCACAGTGCATCTCATGCCTTCCAATTGGTGCAGTCTCCTTCTGCTGCCTTCCCTCAGACGTATGATCTGGTCCACTCAGATGCTGAGGTTGTGAGTTCAAGCATCAGCTTTCTTTAAGCAATGGCTTCTGCCATTCATCTTGCCCGTCGGAAAATACAATTCTGGCTCAGAAGACACCCAGGTTCTCTTCCTCTGCAGAGTGCAGGACAGATTCCACAGATCTACAAGGCTCCATTCTCCACCTGCACCCTGTGTCAGGAGGCATCAAGCAGAGCCCAGAGCACTGCCCATTCTGTGATTCTTGAGCCCCTGACTTCCCCCTCAACCTTTGCTCCCCAAACCACCTTCCTGCACTCCCTCTTGGCTGTGAGACTCAAACCCTGCCTGGCTTTCGATATGTTCATGTGGTTTTTGTCTGTCAGGTTGATGAGCATGTGGGTCCTGTGTGATTTCTGTGGATGCCTTGCATAGTTTTGTGTGCGTGTGTCTCATTTTTGCAGGCAAATTGTTTTTTGCTTCGTATTCTTTTGGTATGTGGTTTTTGTGCTTTCGTCTTGTGTGCTTTTTCTGTATGTTTTGTGTGGCTTTCCCTTATGTACATATGTCTACTGATCAATGGCTCCATGTCTAGTTGGCAGCCGGTATCTAGTGGACTGCCCCAAGAGTCGGTCCTGGGGCCGGTTTTGTTCAATATCTTCATTAATGATCTGGAGGATGGTGTGGATTGCACCTTCAGCAAGTTTGCAGATGACACTAAACTGGGAGGAGTGGTAGATACAGAGGGACCTAGACAAATTGGAGGATTGGGCCAAAAGAAATCTGATGAGGTTCAACAAGGACAAGTGCAGAGTCCTGCACTTAGGACAGAAGAATCCAATGCACCGCTACAGACTAGGGACCGAATGGCTAGGCAGCAGTTCTGCAGAGAAGGACCTAGGGATGACAGTGGACGAGAAGCTGGATATGAGTCAAGAGTGTGCCCTTGTTGCCAAGAACGCCAATGTCATTTTGGGCTGTATAAGTAGGGGCATTGCCAGCAGATCGAGGGACGTGATCGTTCCCCTCTATTCAACATTGGTGAGGCCTCATCTGGAGTACTGTGTCCAGTTTTGGGCCCCACGCTACAAGAAGGATGTGGATACATTGGAGAGAGTCCAACGAAGGGCAACAAAAATGATTAGGGGACTGGAACACATGACCTATGAGCAGAGGCTGAGGGAACTGGGATTGTTTAGTCTACAGAAGAGAAGAATGAGGGGGGATTTGATAGCTGCTTTTAGCTACCTGAAAGGTGGATCCAAAGAGGATGGATCTAAACTATTCTCAGTGATAGCACATGACAGGACAAGGAGGAATGGTCTCAAGTTGCAGTGGGGGAGGTTTAGGTTGCATATTAGGAAAAACTTTTTCACTAGGAGGGTGGTGAAACACTGGAATGGGTTACCTCGGGAGGTGGTGGAATCCCCTTCCTTAGAAGTTTTTAAGGTCAGGCTTGACAAAGCCCTGGCTGGGATGATTTAACTGGGAATTGGTCCTGCTTCAAGCAGGGGGTTGGACTAGATGACCTTCTGGGGTCCCTTCCAACCCTGATATTCTATGATTCTATGATTCTCTGTGTGCTGTGTGGGTCTGATTTTTGTTAATGCCTACAAGGGGCTGTTCAGTGTGTGATTTTCTCTTTCTCTCTCTGTTTGTATCTTCATGTGTAAATTCACTGGAATGTTTAAAAATATCCACAGCTTTGCCAATTTTCACCACGAATTTTTCTCAGTCAACAAATTCTCACTTGTTCCCTACCGAAGCGTTCACTCTTGGATGGCATCAAATTAACCTATGAAATTCTGAACTGCAACCTCACCTGCTTTTCAGGGATTCTTCCTTAGACTCAGAGGATCAAGAGCTGGAAAATTCACCTAATTCAGTTTAAAGGCAAAGCTTCACTGAGAGTTGAAATTCCAAGCCCTTGTTTACAAAATGAGAAAAAGAGCCAGGGGAAGCACTTCCTTTTGATTCACAGAATAAAGCGTTTGTCATTTAAGGGTTTGTTTCCCATATTTTAAAAGCACAAGGGGTCTTCGTAAACACCCAGTCCGACCTCTTGTCTAGCACGGGCCCGATACCTGCCCCCGAAGAATTCCTTTTCAACTAGAACAGATCCGTTTAAAAAAAAAAATAGATCCAATTTTGATTTGAAAATTTCCAGGAATGGAGACTCCACCAGGACTCTGGGTAAGATTTTCAATGGTTAATTCCCTTCCCT
This sequence comes from Lepidochelys olivacea, assembly GCF_965140295.1. Classification (NCBI taxonomy): domain Eukaryota; kingdom Metazoa; phylum Chordata; order Testudines; family Cheloniidae; genus Lepidochelys; species Lepidochelys olivacea. The sequence continues at coordinate 4,780,598 of NC_140414.1, read as the reverse complement.
GTCAGAAAGCATGCCTTATTTCCAATCTGAATATGTCTAGCTTCACTTCCAGCCAGTGGCTCACATTATACATTTGTCTGTTAGATTGAAGAGCCTGTTTGTAAGTATTGTTCCCCATGTAGGTACTTAGGGAGTGAGAGCGTCATCCCCTAAACCTTTTCTGAGCTCTTTGTGACTATCACAGCAAGGCGGGGGTTTTAAGCCTTTCATCCTTCTCATGGCTCTTCTTTCTCCTCTCAAATGTTTCATCCTCCTTCTTGAACTGGGGACCTCAGAACTGGATGAAGTGGGCACAACAAATACAGAGGTAAAAAGACCTTTCGACTCCTAGCTGAGATCCCACTGTTGCTGTATACGTGGCTGACATTCCTTGTTCCTAGATGTACACGCTCCCGTTTAGCCTTAGCCGCAGGAAATAGTCATCAGCACCACCTCAGCTCTCCGTTCTGAGATTTACTTCTCACTCCCTAGATGCCAAAATATCTCCTTAGGATTCTAGATGGCTGTCCTCCACTGGCTGGATCAGATGTTCCTGCTTCCCCTCAGTAATCTTCAGATGATCCGTGTTCTCCAGAGCTTACCCTCCCAGACAGGACTGAACAACCTTAGCTTATAACTAGACCACCCGTGACCTCAACTAGGTGCCCTGAATGCACCACTTTTGAATTCCCTCCAAGTTCTAGCATAGAAATGCGAAGCAGTTGGTGTTGTAATGTTACAGGAGAGGTTGAAATGAGGCTATTTCTCATGTAGAAGGCAATGATTGTGTCAGGAAGGGGATTTGAACGCCCACCTGCATATGGAGCCCAGAACACAAATGACGGAAAGACACAGCCTTGAGTTTGACACGTTAGACCACTCGGCCAGCCTGTCACTGTTAGTCAAGCCACTTATCAATCACAGTTTTCTTTAACTTGTTGTGAACTTTCCAGGGAGGTGGAGATGGCATATCTCTTTCAACTTCTAGAGACTTTCTAAAGCACAAGCGATTTTTATATGTCATCTCCCTGCTCCCTTTTTAAGGGAATAAAAGATGATTGCTACCATTCTGAGAAAGTAATGTTGAACCTCAAACTCCTGCCTGGTGGGCCAGACGGCCAAGCAACCAGCACCCACAACTTCTACCACCTTTTGTTTCCAAAATAGCTCAGCCCTCAGTGTGTTGAGCCTTTCTGAAAATCTGGCCAAAATGTTTATTGCCCAAATGGGAGCTGAGTTCTTCTGAAAATCTGGCTCTAGGGGTGGGGGTGAGACCTTCTGAAAATTCTGGCCCATGTGTCTGGAAACTCTAAGAACCTTCAGAACTTTTATCGTGTGCTAGAACCTGATGAGAAAACCTTCCTTCTGTCGAACTCAGCAGAGATTTTCTCATTGACTTACAATCACAATGTTTCATCTTGATCCCAGATTTAGGTATCAAGAAAATGCATTGATTGTATTTTTACAAGCAGTGTGAAACAAACACGCCTAGTTGGACAGAGGGATAGAAGTAGGTCTGCCACTAAACCACATTGCCTTTCATCAGTAGCTACCTGAGCAAGGTAGAAACCAGTGGCCAACAGGTGAAAGGCCCATCGTCTATGCTTAGAACACGACAGCAGCTAGCCCTCAGGAATGGAAGAGGCTAATGGTCAGTTTTGCTGAGATGGTTACTTCCAAAGATTGGTATATAGAGTGGGATGAAAGTTTTTTGAGTGAATATTTTAGTTGCTGAAAGAATTTGGTTGACCCCAAATGATTTTTTGGTTTTGTTTCAGCAAGAAAACTGACATCTTGGGTCAACCTGAGTGTCTATTACTGTTGTTACAACATTGGTTAGGCTAGCTAGCAAGGGGGAACAAGAATTTGCACCTGTCTATTTGTGGACAACGAAGTGCACAGTGGAAACATGCCCACATTCTGCTCCTAGTCAATGGGAAGCTTTGATTTTGATATGGTCTCCAAAGCCCTTGCCAAGATCACGTAGAAGATGGGGGAGTCAGGGAAAAAACGTCAATTTGTTCAAATTGCAAGAGAAGAATAAATTAAGGTGTTTTGCTGTAAAGTCACTTTTCCCTGACTGGGAATTGAACCCAGGCCGTGGTGGTGAGAGCGCCAAATCCTAACCACTAGACCACCAGGGAGAAGATGGGGCTGTTGTTCTTCTCAGCTGTGCTACACTTCCTTAGGCTATTTTCTCTCCAATTGCTGAAGCTGCTCCTTTGTCCATTCCCTGAGCGGCTAAGAGCAGAGCGGGCAGGAACCCCTGTGCTCAGGGTCACAACCTGAGCCCAACCCAAGCCACTGAAACAAACTCAAATGATGCGTCAGCTTCCTCCACTAGGATCACAGAGCAACACAAAGAAAACCCAGGAGGAACAATCCTCCTCTGCCTTCATTCACCCCATTGCAACCCTCTCAGCAGCTGACCTGGACATTGAGCTGACGGGAACTTTGGCATAGAGAGCAAGGGAGGGAGTTTGCTCTCCCTCGGTGTGAGCTGATTGCTTTCTGACTCCATGTAACGGGGCTCTGAGCTTTGCCATCTTCTGAATTCTGTGTCCTCAACAAGCAGCCGAAGTGCTGAACCCCCTGGACCCTTCTGCTGGGAGCATGGGGATTGTACAAGAGCTGCAAGCCCTTTTTACCTCTCCTTGTCCTACTCGGCTTCCCCAGACTTTCCCCACCAATGGTTTCATCAGACTCTGGAGGAATCTAAGTCCCTGCAGGTTTCCCTTACCCACCTTGTAAGGCAAAGAGTGATTCCCTTCTCTGACACTCCTGGGGCCACATTTTCTTTGAGGAGCTTCTCCCCAGGGGGTCTGATGTCCTGCAAAAATACAAAATCACTTACAGTGGAATTCTCTCCCCAGAACATCTGAGACAATATTGACTTAAACAATTGAACTAACTGTGATCATCTGCCCTTCCTTCAGTTACTTTGGGTTCTGCTGCTGTTCACCATTTCTGAGTGGAGATTTTAAATCATGGCTGTTTCTTTGTTAGCATGTCATGGGCTATTAGCAGTAGGAGGAAAAATCACTTTTTGTAGTGGTAAACAGGGTGGCCCATTTCAAACAGTTCTCTGTGAGTTCAATCCTTGAGGGGGCCATTTAGGGATCTGGGGCAAAAATTGGGGATTGGTCCTGCCTTGAGCAGTGGATTGGACTAGATGACCTCCTGAGGTCCCTTCCAACTCTGTGATTCTGTGAAAGGACATGTCAGAGGGCAGGGGACTTGACAAAGCCCTGGCTGGGATGATTTAGTTGGGGTTGGTCCTGCTTTGAGCAGGGGGTTGGACTAGATGACATCCTGAGGTCCCTTCCAACCCTGATCTTCTGTGATTTTAAGGCAACCCCCATCTTTTCATGGACTCTGTATATATCTCTTCCTGCTGTATTTTCCACTCCATGCATGTGATGAAGTGGGTTTTAGCCCAGGAAAGATTACACCCAAATAAATTTGTTAGTCTCCAAAGTGCCACAAGTCCTCCTCATTGTTTTTGCTGATACAGACTAACACGGCTACCACTCTGAAAGGAAATCAAGCCACTAGGCAGGCGGAAGAAGAAGCGGAGAGGGATGCGGTGGGGTAAATGAAAGCAGAGGAGGATTGTTCCTCTTTTGTGTTCCTCTTGGGATTCTGATGGAGGAACCTAAATCAAAATTCGAGCTTGTTTCAATGCTTTTCCTTGAGCTCAGGTTATGAGCACAGGGGTTCCTTCACTCTCTGTTCCTGTCCCCTCTGAAATGGGGAATGGACCATTTCACAGAATCATAGAATATCAGGGTTGGAATGGATTTCTTTAACTGGAGAGCAAGTAGCCTTAGAAAGCATAGAGGAGCTGAACCAAAAATCCCTACATTACCCCCCCTTATGGTCTACTGCAGGGATAGTCAACTATTTTTTGTCAAGGTCCAAAATCTCTGTCAAGATACGATCAAGGTCCAGACTCCAGAGAAAATAATTTTATTTACTTATTATTATGATTTTTAAAAAGATTTCAGGGTCCATTAAAAATTTCTGGCTGTCTTGAGTTGGCCCATGGTACACCTGTTGAGTACCCTTGGTCTACTGGTTAGGAGTCTCGTTGATGCTGCCTTGGTTCCATCCTCAGTCAGGGAAAGAAACTTCTCGACACAATTCTCCATTCAGTCTTCATTGCAAATTAAAAAAAACCTCAGAACTTTCACCCCAATAGCTTATTATCTGGCTGTTTTCTGCCCTGTCCTGTATAAACACCAAAAGGGGCCTTTTTAAAAACCAAAGACTTTGAGATGGGGGCGAACTGGCTGACTCCAGCTGCCTATCTCTATTCACTTGTGTGCTGAATTGAATGAATCTCTTTGGATATACAGCAATCGTGAAGCATAAATCTCCTTCAGTGGATATAGTAGAAGCGATATTGCCTAAATAACACCTGGCTTTTTTCAAAACCAGCAATAGCCACGAGAGGTCCCAGAATCATCTGAGATTGCCTCCAGCTGACAAAGGGGCCCATTTTTCAGCTAGGAATTCAACTTCTTTGTTCCCTTTTCTCTGCTTTGAGTCTCTTTCCGCTTGTCTCAGGTAGTGTGGCGAGCAAACGCGCAGGTGGGTGAGATAATATCTTTGACTGGGCCAGCTTCTGTTGGGGACAAAGACAAGCTTTTCTGGGACCTGCATGGCTACAACTACATAGCAAATGCTCATAAGCCATGAATTAGTTCTTCTTTCACACTGGAATGCATCACTTTTGGTGTGACACCAAGAAATTATTTATTAGCCCGTATAACCGTTTCTTCTCCACATGTTGAGATTATCTTTTGACTGTAATGCCATCCTGTATTAAAATTCCAAATGGTCAATTAGCAAGCACCAAAATAAAGAACAGCCAATTATTAATCTGCCTCACCCCTAGCCTTGCCCAGGATCTCTGCATTGGTTTAGAAAATATTTTCGCATAGATATTTGCAAATTGGGAAGTTTTAAATTGTGTCAGCTTCCGTCTAGAAAGAGAGAGTGGTAAGCTAAATTGCTCCAACAGCGATTTCCCCATCTATGTGAGAGAAAGAATTAGAAAGAAGTAAGGAAAGTGAATCCAAGGTAAATGATTCTGACCTTTCCTTTGAAATGCTCGGTGCAATAAATCAGTGAATATTCCCATAAGTAAACTCCTGTAAGTGACAGAAAGGAGGGCATGGGAAAAGGCTGTCAAATGTTGTGTTAAACTTTAATTCATGAGCAAAATTGTGTGGCCATTAAATTACAACCCTAAAATATCGTAAAAGGAAAGAAAAAGGAACAAAAAGTGTGGGAAATACGGGTGTATTTCAGCAAAGGACTTGGAATGGAGGAAGACCAAAAGTGATCAGTCGGGGGAAAAGGCACTGTTTTTGCCTAGTTTTAAGTCAGGGATATTTTGCGTGTGAAGCAAACTTGATAACCACCACACTACACTACAATCCATTGCAGAAACCAGTTGTGCCCAGCTTTGGATGTCCCCTTCTAAGGCTTTCTCAGCTGCCAGTGTATATCCGCTCCCTCAGTTCCCCTTTGAAGAACAGGACAACAAAGAACTTACTTTCCAAACTCAGACAGGCATCAGAAAAGCTGCAATGTCTCATCCAATTTGCCCTTCTCACAATGAGGCCAAAACGCAGGCAAATCTCTTAAGCAAGAAACCTCACATCCACTCCACTTCTCCATGGACATTTCCCTGCCAGCTCCTCGGGAGCAACCAACAAGACAAGAAACCAAAATGCAGTAAAATCAAGGGCACGTTTCCCACCACAGGTTTCACTGACTGCGAAGGGTCATGTAGAAATGTTTTGCCTTTTCATACCTGAAGACTTGGTTATTCTCTCCTTCCCTGAACTGGAATGGAAAGCGAGGAGATAGGTGTGAGAACAAGAACTCCTAAGCAAAGGAAACAAGGCACCCAGCATATAACCCATCAGCAGGAGATTAAAACCTGGGCTACACTACACAGTTAGGCCCGCCGACAGCATTTTACGTTGTCCTAATTACCTCACGGTGCACGCTACAGCCTTGTCCCATCTATGTAAGTGCCCTGCTACACCCACATAGTAACTCCAGCTCCTCAAGAGGCATGGGGATTGTGTTGGGGTCCTTAGGACAACCCAGTGTCTGTGTAGACACTGCCTTACTCACAGGGGCTGCTGGCTGTCTTGCCAATGTCATGGCTTCCGGCTGGCTCCCTTCATGGCTGCCCTCCGCTCCCTGATCCCAGCGGGGCTGCACCTGCCTGGCTCCTCGCGGGACTGCTGCACGAAAGCTCCCGGCTCCCAGCGCAGGGAGCCGAGAAGCCTGAGCACTTGGCCCCCGCCCCCACTCCTGGCTGGGAGCAGGCAGGCAAGAAGCCCAGGTGGCCGGCTCCCACTCCAGGGAGGAGGTGCGGAGTCAAGAGCCCAGGGGGCAGCTGGGCTCCCAGTGGGCAGCTGCGCAGAGTGAAGAACCCCGTTTCTCAGCCCCCCCACACTGCCCCTCTTCATTCGGTGGAAGCACTCCTGGTGAAGACACACTCCGCCGACAGAAGGAGGGGAGTGGGGACAAACTCAAATTAAGCTTCCGCTTCCTCCATCACGATCACAAGAGAAACTGAAAGAAAACTCAAGAGGAACAAGCCTCCTCTCCTTTCATGCGCCCCCATCACAACCCTCCCTGCTTTGTTTTCTGCCTGCATTTCCTTTTGAAACTGCAATGGCTGCTCCAGAAAACGGTCATGTCTCTGAATTCACAGCAACATCCTGAGGATGATAAAAGTATGAAGGAATTCATGGTCCTTTATGACATAATAATAATAATTAATAATAATAATTAATACATTTTTATTTGTATTGCAAGATTAATCTTTCCGTTTTGCAGATTCAGCTCCACATTGATTCTTGTTGCTCTTTGCAATGTATCTATCTATCTTGGCAACAGTATTTGCTGTTGTTTCAGGTGGAGCACTCAGCGTGTTACGTTTTTCTGACAATCTGTGTCTCGAAAATTCTAGCCAATATGCCTGGAACTTCATAGAATCATAGAATATCAGGGTTGGAAGGGACCTCAGGGGGTCATCTAGTCCAACCCCCTGCTCAAAGCAGGACCGATCCCCAATTTTTGCCCCAATCCCTAAATGGCCACCTCAAGGATTGAACTCACAACCCTGGGTTTAGCAGGCCATTCCAAGAACCGTCAAAGTATGAAGGAATTCCAGGTCCTTTTTTATATTACCATTTATCAGTCGTTATTATTTGTAGAGCAAAGATTAATCTTTCATTTTTTTAGATCCAGCTCTATGCTGATTCTTGTTGCTATTTGCCATGTATCTATAGCTATCTAGCTATAAAGGCAACCGGTTTTTGCTCTTGTTTCTTTGTATTTGTACACTGCAACTTTTCAGCCCAAGCCACAAGACCCTGATTAATGTGACACCGGCCAGCCATGGGTGATTCATTGCACTGTAGACATATCCCAACGTTATGTCTCCACAGCGATTCAAACACCCAGGGCACCTGTCTCAGAGCCCGGGGCAGCTGACTCAGGCTTCTGGGGCTGCAGCTGCAGGGCTATAAAATGACAGTGGAGACAGATGGGCTTGAGCCCAATCGCTGAGGTCCCATGAGGGGTGAGGGTTTCCAAACCCAGGCTTCAGCAGGAACACCAGTATCTGCACCCCACTTTTCAGCCCCACAGCTTGAGCTCCAGAAGCCCACATCAGGTGACCCAGGCCAGCCCTGCTGCCGTCTTTATCCCAGGAGAGAGGGACTCTACGGGGACGTCTCCATTGCAGTGTCAGCCCAGGGGTGGCAGGCTGTGCTCAAAGCAGCACCCTGGAAGCCCCATAGTCACCACTCTCATAGAATTAAGGTACGATTTGTACAGAGTCGGCCTGGTGAGCTATCATTGTAAAAGTCGTGATCTGTTGAAGGCTAATACCTGGGTGGATGGTGTGTGCTAGGCTTGTCTGGGAAGTGGTGGAGTTTTGCTCTGGGTGCGTCACTGAAATATGTGATGAGGCTGGGAAACATATTTTTAAGATTATTTACATGCACCGAACTCCTTGAACATAAAGTTGTTTATTTCATTCCTGTGCAGTGTGTTGGTAGCTCAGTTAATTGAGTTTATTGTCACTCTGTGTGTGTGTGAGGTACAACACAATAATTTAGTGATGCTGAAAACGTTCCCTTCTCCCTCCGGAACTGCCTTGGAATCACCTTCCCTTTGTAGATTAATCTACTCCTGTGTCTGTATGAGGAAAATATGGTTTCTATGAAAAAAACTCATTGTTTATTTAAAAGGACTGACACCAAACGGCCACACTATGGGGATACAACACCATGAGTAAGAACAGGAGGACTTGTGGCACCTTAGAGACGAACAAATTTATTGGAGCATAAGCTTTCGTGAGCTACATCAGATGCATGCAGTGGAAAATACAGTGGGGAGACTCCTATACACAGAGAACATGAAACAATGGGGGTTACCCTACACACTGTAACGAGAGTGATCAGGTAAGGTGAGCTATTACCAGGAGGAGAGCCGGGTGGGGTGGGGGGGAACCTTTTGTAGTGATCATTGGAATTAATTTGCAAACTGGATACAGTTAACTTAGGCTTGAATAAAGACTGGGAGTGGATGGGTCATTACACAAAGTGAAACTATTTCCCCATGTTTATTTCCCGCCCCCACTGTTCTCACATGTTCTTGTCAACTGCTGGCAAAGGCTGACCTTGATTACCACTGGAAATCAGAGAAAAAAGACGAGAGCAGCGTGGTTTCTAGACACCCTCCCATCCATCTAACACAGACACACAGACTTTTCTAAGGCATTAACTTTTCCTTCTCCTTTATGATTCTTTAATGCCTCTGGAAATACCAATTCCTAGAGGCCCCTTTCACAGAGCAAGCAACCACAGAGCAATGAGAAAGCTGGGGGCTGCCAGGTTGTTGAGGGCAAGTCTTGAAAGGGATGCCCAAACAATACAGCTGGATCCCCGGCAACCAGATGTGGAGATTAGCTGCACAGCTGTGGCTGCTGCTCTGAAGGGAGCTGCATAAACTACCTGCCTGTGGATGCAGCCCACCAGCTGGTTCTCCTGGGGCAGATGGTGAGTGGTTGGGCAGGGATGCTGCACCGGCTGGGGTCTGAAATATGAACAGGGGTCTAAGGAACCTCAGCATCACAGTCATCAGCAGTCCAAGCTGCTTGGGGTGAGCTTGTGGGCAATTGCCCAACTGGATTGTTTGTGCATCCCTTTCGCCACGTCCCTTGTGATCCACCAGGGCTTGCAGCACCATGGAAGAGTACCCCTTGCCGTTTATGTAGTGGCCGCCCCTCTGTTACGGGGCCAAGAGAGGGATATGCGTTATGTCTATCGCCCTGCCGCAGTCAGGGAACCCCAGCGCATTAAAGCCATCCACACTGGTCTGCACATTTCCCAAAGTCACGACCCTTGATAGCAGCTGATCAATGATTGTGTTGGCTATTTGGATCACAGCAGGCCCCACAGAAGATTTGCCCACTCTAAACTTATTCCCGACTGACCGCTAGATGTCGGGCGTTGCAAGCTTCTGCAGGGCTATGGCCACTCACTTTTGAACTGTGAGGGCGGCTCTCATTTTGGTGTCTTTGCACTTCAGGGCAGGAGACAGCAAGTTGCAAAGCTCCATGAAAGTGGCCCTAACGCATACAAAAGTTTCTCAGCCACTGGGAATCATCCCACACCTGCAACGTGATGAGGCCCCAGCAGTCTGTGCTTGTTTCCTGGACCCAGAATCGGCGTGCCACCGCATGAACCTGGCCCAGCGCCACCATGATCTCCCAATTGCCACACGCCGTGCCATCTTTGTCCATGTCCTCATCAGTATAGTAATCGCACGGTCGTCGTTTCCTCGCCCCGTTTTGCAGGGACTGCACATACTGCTGGATAATGCGCGAGGTATTTACAATGCTCAAAACTGCAGCGGAGATCTGGGCGGGCTCCATGGCGCCTGCACGGGTAATCCTGGAAAACGGGCGCGAAATGTAGGAGAGCAGAGTGGCAGGGGAAGAGGTGCTGTTTGGTTCGTGGTAGCCGAAGAAAGGCGGGAAATGGTTGTCTTCTGTGGCTTTCACGGAGGCGGGAGCCCAGGACAGACAACCCGGAGAAGCTCGGAAGCGTGGCACCAGCGGGAGAGCAGAGTTGGAGGGAGAAGAGTTCGATGAGGAAGAGAAAGAGCAGATAGTAGAGAAGGGGAGAGGAAATGAGAGGCGGATTCATAGTTGCAGGAGAGCAAGCGGTGCACCGTCTGCTGAAAGCAGTACGGCGTCTGCATGCCAAAAAGGCGTGAAACGATTGTCTGCCAGAGCTTCCTGATGACACGCACCAGAAACACCCGCAAGAATCGTTTTGCCCCATCGTGCACTGGGAGCGTTACCCAGAATTCCAGTGGGCGGCGGGAACTGTGGGATAGCGACCCACGGTGCACCCGCTCCGACGTTCGATGCTAGCCTCGGTACTGTGGACGCACTCTGCTGAATTCACGTGCTTTAGTGGGGACACCGAAGCCTGAATGTCTAAAATAGCTCCCGAAATTTCAAATCGAATAATTTTGAACTAATTTCATACTGTACACGTACAGTTAGAAAAGTCTTGTGTGTGTGTGTGTTAGATGGATGGGAGGGTGTCTAGAAACCACTCAGCTCTAGTCTTTTTTTCTCTGATTTACGTTAGAAAATCTAAAGCAGGGAGCAAGAAGAGTTGCCTTCTCTGAGGCTTAAACTCAGGACCTTCTGATTATGAGACTGATGTGCTGCCCGCTGCGCTAAGAAGGCTTGGAAGAGCTTTAGGCTCGGTGCTTAAAGAACCAGCTGAGCAGCGGGGAACAGCAGAGCAGCGGGGAACAGCTGAGCAGCAAACAGCAGGACTTTGCCTGGGAGTTCACCTGGAGTGAGCCCACTGAGGCTTACACCCTAACGACTTCTCTGAGGAATTACTGCATCTCCGGAGGAAGCTCATAGTAGGAAGGTAATATGGATGGGGAGTGTTCAACTGTTGTGACCTGCACTGGATGTGCCATGTTTGTCTTTCTTCCAGAGGACAGAAGCGACTTTGTCTGTACAAAGTGCAAGCTGGTCTCCATATTGGAAGAGAAGGTTCAAGGTCTGGAGCAACAGGTATCGACCCTGCGTTGCATAAGAGAAACTGAAGATTTCCTGGACAGACGTCAGGATATGCTTCTATGGGCACAAGGTTCTGAAGATTCAGAGCAGGCTGCGCAGCAGGGACAGGAGGACTGTGAAGAAATCTGGCAACATGTGACCTCCAGAAGAAGAAGGGGGAAAGTCCATGGACCAGCAAAGCGGACACAGGTAAGTAACCATTTTCATGTTCTCTCCACAGGTACCATTGCGGGGAGTGACCCAGATGATACGTCTGGGGGAAGGGAGCAAAAGGAGACTCCACCAGTTGAAAGGCATGAGATGCACTGTCCTAGGGTTGGGGGTTCCACGACCATCACTCCCAAGTGAAGGAGGTGGGTGGTGGTGGTCGGGGACTCTCTCCTCAGGAGGACTGAGTCATCTATCTGCCGCCCTGACCGGGAAAACAGAGAAGTCTGCTGCTTGCCGGGGGCTAAGATTCGCGATGTGACGGAGAGACTGCTGAGACTCATCAAGCCCTCGGACCGCTACCCCTTCCTGCTTTTCCACGTGGGCACCAATGATACTGCCAAGAATTACCTTGAGCGGATCACTGCAGACTACGTGGCTCTGGGAAGAAGGATAAAGGAGTTTGAGGTGCAAGTGGTGTTCTCGTCCATCCTCCCCATGGGAGGCCAGAAAAGGTGGGGGAGTTGCACTGTATGTAAGGGAGCAGTATGACTGCTCAGAGCTCAAGTATGAAACTGTAGAAAAACCTGAGAGTCTCTGGATTAAGTTTAGAAGCCTGAGCAACAAGAGTGATGCAGTGGTGGGAGTCTCCTGTAGACCACCAGACCAGGGGGATGAGGTGGATGAGGCTTTCTTCCGGCAACTCGCAGAAGCTACTAGATCGCACGCCCTGGTTCTCATGGGCGACTTCAATCATCCTGATATCAGCTGGGAGAGCAATACAGCGGTGCACAGACAATCCAGGAAGTTTTTGGAAACTGTAGGGGACAATTTCCTGGTGCAAGTGCTGGAGGAACCAACTAGGGGCAGAGCTCTTCTTGACCTGTGGCTCACAAACCAGGAAGAATTAGTAGGGGAAGCAAAAGTGGATGGGAACCTGGGAGGCAGTGACCATGAGATGGTCGAGTTCAGGATCCTGACACAAGGAGGAAAGGAAAGCAGCAAAATACGGACTCTGAACTTCAGAAAAGCAGTCTTTGACTCCCTCAGGGAACTGATGGGAAAGATCCCCTGGGAGAATAACATGAGGGGGAAAGGAGTCCAGGAGAGCTGGCTGTATTTTAAAGAATCCTTATTGAGGTTACAGAGACAAACCATCCCGATGTGTAGAAAGAATAGTAAATATGGTAGGCGACCAGCTTGGCTTAACAGAGAAATCCTTGCTGATCTTAAACACAAAAAAGAGGCTTACAAGAAGTGGAAGATTGGACAAATGACCACGGAGGAGTACATAAATATTGCTCAGGCATATAGAAGTGAAATCAGGAAGGCCAAATCACATCTGGAGTTGCAGCTAGCGAGCGAAGTTAAGAGTAACAAGAAGGGTTTCTTCAGGTATTTTGGCAATAAGAAGAAAGCCAAGGAAACTGTGGGCCCATTACAAAATGAGAGAGGCAACCTAGTGACAGAGAATGTGGAAAAAGCTAACATACTCAATGCTTTTTTTGGCTCTGTCTTTACGAACAAAGTCAGCTCCCAGATGACTGCACTGGGCAGCACAGCATTCAGAGGAGGTGGCCAGCCCTCTGTGAAGAAAGAAGTGGTTTGGGACTATTTAGAAAAAGTGGACGTGCACAAGTCCATGGAGCCAGATGAGCTGCATCCGAGAGTGCTAAAGGAGTTGGCGGATGTGATTGCACAGCCATTGGCTATTATCTTTGAAAACTCATGGCGATCGGGGGAAGTCCCGGAAGATTGGAAAAAGGCTAATGTAGTGCCCATCTTTTAAAAAAGGGAAGAAGGAGGATCCTGGGAACTACAGGCCAGTCAGCCTCACCTCAGTCCCTGGAAAAATCATGGAGCAGGTCCTCAAGGAATCAATTCTGAAGCACTTAGAGGAGAGGAAAGTGATCAGGAACAGTCAGCATGGATTCACCAAGGGCAAGTCATGCCTGACTAATCTAATTGCCTTCTATGACGAGATAACTGGCTCTGTGGATGAGGGGAAAGCAGTGGACATGTTGTTCCTTGACTTTAGCAAAGCTTTTGACACGGTCTCCCACAGTATTCTTGCCAGCAAGTTAAAGAAGTATGGTCTGGATGAATGCACTATAAGGTGGATAGAAAGCTGGCTAGATTGTCGGTCTCAACGGGTAGTGATCAATGGCTCCATGTCTAGTTGGCAGCCGGTATCTAGCGGAGTGCCCCAAGGGTCGGTCCTGGGGCCAGTTTTGTTCAATATCTTCATTAATGATCTGGAGGATGGTGTGGATTGCACCCTCAGCAAGTTTGCGGATGACACTAAACTGGGAGGAGAGGTAGATACGCTGGAGGGTAGGGTAGGATACAAAGGGCCCTAGACAAATTGGAGGATTGGGCCAAAAGAAATCTGAGGAGGTTCAACAAGGACAAGTGCAGAGTCCTGCACTTAGGACGGAAGAATCCAATGCACTGCTACAGGCTGGGGACCGAATCGCTCGGCAGCAGTTCTGCAGAGAAGGACCTAGGGGTGACAGTGGACGAGAAGCTGGATATGAGTCAACAGTGTCCCCTTGTTGCCAAGAGGGCCAATGGCATTTTGGGGTGAATAAGTAGGGGCATTGCAAGCAGATCGAGGGACGTGATCGTTCCCCTCTATTCGACATTGGTGAGGCCTCTTCTGGAGTACTGTGTCCAGTTTTGGGCCCCACACTTCAAGAAGGATGTGGATAAATTGGAGAGAGTCCAGCAAAGGGCAACAAAAATGATTAGGGGACTGGAACACATGAGTTATGAGGAAAGGCTGAGGGAACTGGGATTGTTTAGTCTACAGAAGAGAAGAATGAAGGGGGATTTGATAGCTGCTTTTAACTACCTGAAAGGTGGATCCAAAGAGGATGGATCTAGACTATTCTCAGTGATAGCAGATGACAGGACAAGGAGGAACGGTCTCAAGTTGCAGTGGGGGAGATTTAGGTTGGATATTAGGAAAAACTTTTTCACTAGGAGGGTGGTGAAACACTGGAATGCATTACCTAGGGAAGTGGTGGAATCCCCTTTCTTAGAAGTTTCTAAGGTCAGGCATGACAAAGCCCTGGCTGGGATGATTTATTTGGGGTTGAATCATAGAATCATAGAATATCAGGGTGGGAAGGGACCTCAGGAGGTCATCTAGTCCAACCCGCTGCTCAAAGCAGGGCCAATCCCCAATTTTTGCCCCAAATCCCTAAATGGCCCCCTCAAGGATTGAACTCACAACCCTGGGTTTAGCAGGCCAATGCTCAAACCACTGAACTATCCCTCCCTCCCCTGCTGGTTGGTCCTGCTCTGGGCAGGGGGTTGGTCTAGATACCTCCTGAGGGCCCTTCCAACCCTGATCTTCTATGATTCTATGACCCTCCTCCAGGAGTGACAGAGCCTGGCATGTCCTGGAAGAAGCGGGGAGCTCTGGTGCCCACAGATCTGTCCTGGCAGCTTTCTCAGCAGCAAAGAAATCAATTCTCCCTGCCCCTGAGCAACCCACCCACAGCTAATGGCAGCATTGGTGGGGGGTCCCAAGCTTTGCACCAACGTCCACATTTCAGACCTTCCTCTCATGGCACTTTCCATGTGAATTAGGACAAGCAAGCTGGTGTAGCTCCATGGGGTAATAGAAACCAGGGCTGCAGGGAAAGCTTGAACTCACAACCCCAGCAATATTGCCCTTTGCACTAACCACTTGCACCCCTGCAGGGGCTCCTTGGATAGCGTTGGGAAGTCGGCCGTGATCAGTCTCTGTGGTTCGCAGCTTTGCCTGGCAATTGAAAGGCTGCCGGTTCAAACCTCACTCAAAATGTGGCTTTCCAGCAATGAGACTCCAGTCCATTTTAACAGGAAGAAAATCTCCTCTATTCTGGTTTAGCCTCATTTGACTCCTTCTGCCCGTCTTCTTCCTCCCCCATCGGTCCCTTTCCTTCCCCATTGGGGCCATGCAGAGGGGAGCCCCAGTCAGTCTCTGGCACCGAGAGGCTGTATCCCATAAGGGGAGGGAGGGGTCGCTGTAAAGCATTGATAATGGGTGGGGGAGGGGTGTGTGTGGTTAGGGGGAGAAAGTCTGGAGAACTAACAGTGGGGCCCAGAGAGATTCCCCCACAGACTGGGGAGATCCCCTGCTGCCCACCATCACCCACCTCTGGGAAGAACAACTTGGGATTGCTTGGGGAAGCCACCTTTAAAAACACAAGTGTTCCATGCTAGTTACATTTTAATAAGACCAAAGCCGCCTCAAACCCAGTGTCACAATCACTGGGACGACTTCGTCCTGACATTTTACCGGCCGCAGCCACAAAGCCAGTCAAATTACGGCTCCCGTTTTGCATCAAGGCCCACAGACGAACCCGGAGGCTTTTCCTTCCTCAGGTTCTGCCGTCATTTCATTGCTGGCCTGTTCCGAGATTCATCGTTGTGCAAAGCAGCGTCAGGCCCTGAAACTGGACGAGCCCAGAACAGAGGCTGCCTTCATTTAACCCTCCAAAAACCAACCCGCCAAAACGTGGATTAGCACCCATGCTCCTCCAGCCGCAGGGGAGGCGCCTCATCTGGGCCCCTGGTGCCCATGCTCCAGCAACATAAGACCACGGGGGCCTGGCTCCACCCAAGTCCGGGGGCCGGTGTCTCCCCCAGCCCCACCTGCTGCCCCCGGGCAATTTAAAAGGGCCCGGGAACCCCCACCGCCATCACCGGCAGCACAAGGGGGCTAAGGCGGCTTCCTGCCCACCCTCGCTCCGTGTAACCCTTCTGCCCGTCAGAGTTGGCAGCAACAAGGGCCGGGTTCAATATCTAGGGGATCCATTCCAATAACACAATGCAAACCGGCTCGAGCCCCCACCCAGTGACCTGGGACAAATATGTACCACCCCCGCTGAGCACCTCCCAGAGGCAATCCTTCCCCTCTCGCAAGCACCTAGTCTGAGTGTAGCAAAAAGCCTTTTAATAACAGAGAGAAACAATGTGGCATTATGTTGGGGAAACAGCACCAACAGGATTCATAGCACAACCCACGAGCAAAAAAAAAACCCACCCTAAGCAAATTGGGGCATGCCCTTTCCCTTTGGTTCTTGAGTCCAGCAATCCCAAATCACCCAAAGTCCCAAAAGTCCAATGACCCAAAAGTCTCTGTCCCTGGTCAGGGCAGCCCCAAAGTTCAAAAGTTTATCTGCAGAGCTTTACCTCCCAACCTGGGTGGAGATGGGGGCGGGGGTAAAAGGCACCTTACATGACCTGAAGCTGACCGCCCCACAGCTCCATAGGACTCCACTCCACCAGCCGCCCCACGAACGGCTTCGCTCAGCTCCGCTCCGCAGCCCACCAGCAGCTCCCGCCGTCCCATGAACTGCTCCACCAGCCTGTCCACGAGGCACTCCAGCCGTCCCGCAAACTTCTCCACAATAGATCTTCAGGCTCCCCCACTACTGAACACAACGCTCAGTGATTTCGGCTCTTACTCAGTTCAGCTCTTTGGTGAAGTCAGCTTGTAGTAGGGGAGCCTCAGTGCTGGGACACCATTAGCCCAAAATGAGCTTCGCAGCCTGTAACGAGACTCCTAACGGAATCAAAATTAGCTCTGAGATTCCACAGTGGAGAGAAAAGGAAGAGCAATTAGCATGTAAGGCCATCACCAAGGGACCCATGGCACCAAGTATTAATACTTACCCCCAACCTCTCTCCATTCACAGCATTTTGGAACCCATGACCCTTGCCTAGCGAGTGCTACTTAGTTGATGGTGAGTCCCTCCATCATAACAAAAGGCCCAGTACAGTTCCCAGCACAGTTCCCATAATCAGGGTAATAATTTATTCTTCCTGCCCCAATAACAGAGACACTGGGGATCCCACAGCAGCCAAAATGAGCATTTGGGCAGCTATGG
Source organism: Lepidochelys olivacea (assembly GCF_965140295.1). Classification (NCBI taxonomy): domain Eukaryota; kingdom Metazoa; phylum Chordata; order Testudines; family Cheloniidae; genus Lepidochelys; species Lepidochelys olivacea. Next base: position 4,763,435 of record NC_140414.1, on the reverse strand, counting down.
CCTCGTTCTAGGCGGGGTGGGTGTGCCTATGCAGATGAGATCAGCCCCTGAAGTTCTTTTCCACAACTTTGCCAGACCTCACCACCAGATGTCAGGGTGAGGCTCACCCTGACACTGCTTACACTCCGTGTGGCCTGCCAGTCTCGGAAGCGGCTGGCGCGTCCCTGCAGCCCCGGGGATGGGGGGATCTCCACATGCTGCCCCTGCCCCGAGGGCCGACTCTGCCATCTGTGGCAATGGGAGCTGCTGGGGTGGTGTCCGTGGGCAGCGATGGGCAGAGACCCCCCACCTAGGAGCTGCTGCCAGAGGGGGGTGTGGGTCGCTTTTGGGAGATCCCTGAGGTAAGAGCTGCACCCTCATTCTCTCCCGCACCCCAAGCCCCAGCCCAGACCCCAACCCCCTGCACCCAAACTCCCTCCCAGAGTCCACCCCCTGCACTCCCTCCTCCACCCTACCCCCATGCCCTAGCCCAGAGCCCACACCCCACACCCAAACTCCCTCCCAGAGCCTGCGCCCGCACCCCCTCCTGCACCCCAACCCCCAACCCCAACCCAGATCCCGCACCCAAAGTTCCTCCCACAGGCCTCCCCCCACACCTGCTCTCGCACCCCAACCCTCTTCCCCAGTCCAGAGCCCACCCCCTGCACCCAACTCCCTCCCAGAGCCCGACCTGCACCCTCTCCTGCACCCCAACCCCCTCCCCCAGCCCAGAGCCCACACCTGAACTCCCTCCCAGAACCTGGCCACCCCACCCATTCCTGCACCCAATGCCCTGCCCCAGCCAAGACCCCACACCTGCACCCAAACTGCCTCCCAGAGCCTGTACCCCTCACCCCCTCCCACACCCTAACCCCCTGCCCCAGCCCAGAGCCCACACCACACATCCAATTCCCTCCCAGAGCCTGCCCCCACACCTGCTCCTGCACCCCAACCCCCTGCCCCAGCCCAGACCCCGCACCCTTCATTCCCTCCTGCACCCCAACACCCTGCCGCAACCCACAGCCCACACCCAAACTCCCTCCCAGAGCCCAACCCCTTTCCCTCTCCCTCCCATACCCAAACTCCCAGAGCCTTAGGCAGATGTGGGGGGAGGTGGATGGGGAGGCAGGACTTGGTCCCATTCTGGAAACCACCAAAAATTGTAGAAACCTGCCGCCCCTGTCCAGCCCAACCTTCTGTGGGTGCCCCTCAGGCCCCACCCGTGCAGGGTTTGAAGCTTGCATTGCTTAAATTCCAGGACGCTGGGGGACTTCAGCTCCCCTTTGTCCAGCGGGAACCTTCAGCCCACTCCCAACCAGATTCTTGTCCATGGCATGACTGTCGGGGGGCTGGGCCCCTCTTTGTCTTTTCTCTCTGGGACAGGCCAGGGTACCTAGAACTGGGGTATCTGAGCACCCAGGACCTTCTATGGAGATGCCCTTCCCCTTCCCCTTCTGTGGTCCCATCTGTCATTGACTCCAGCCTGTTTTCTATCCATCATCAGCACCATCCCAAGCCAGCTGCACCCGCCTCAAAAAGACAGTGTCCCCTGATGGGTGTAAATCATAGAATCATAGAATATCCTCATTTACACATTTCTTTGGCAGTCATGACAGGAGACAAAGGGTTTCTATTCCCAACTTGAAGGCAAGGAGTGCATTAGGGGCAACTCCAAGGGAAAGACTATTGATGGAGATCTCAATCTAAATTCTACACGAGTTTTGTTATCTTCCCTTTTGGTTCTATCCCTGGAAATTCCCCCCGACTAGTCTGCTGAAAGATAAAATCATCTAAATCTGCCTCCAAAGAACCTGACCGGCTGAAGCAGGAGGAGACCTGAGAGATGGCCACTTTTAAATCAAAAGGGAACGCTGAGACCTGCCTGTTGCCACACCCGCCCCCACCCGTCCCCAGGAGAAGGAGGCACCGACCTGTCGTGTGCGATCTAATGAGCAGGGAAAGAATCTGGGAATTACCTTCTGTAAAAACTCATCCTTTTGTTCCTCAAACACCTGTGGAAATAGCTGATTCAAGAAGTTGTTGACAGAGGGATGGTCCGCGTCTCTCAGCAGCTCCTTGGGTCACCAGCCGTTGTCAACCAAGCCAGTTGGCAGACTGACGGCAGGGCAAGAATGCTGACCCCCAACACTCTTTGCTGTTGGCTCCGTGACATCACAATCAGCTTGTGCGTAAACACACACAGACCCCACCCAGAGAGACACACCCCCACTGAGCAACTCCCCACTCTCCCTCCCAGCACTTCCTGCCCACCCCAGAACAGCTGTTTCATGGAATTGAGGATGCTCCGGGAGGGTCGGTTCGGGGCGGGGACATGGCACACTTGGGGCACTGCATGGGACTCTTCTCTCCTCCGTGCAGGGCTCAGCACTTGTCCTTGCTGAACCTCATCAGATTTCTTTTGGCCCAATCCTCTAATTTGTCTGAATCACTCTGAACCCTATCCCGACCCTCCAGCGTATCTCCCTCTCCCCCCAGCTTAGTGTCATCTGCGAACTTGCTGAGGGTGCAATCCATCCCATCCTCCAGATCATGCACGAAGATGGTGAAGAAAACCGGCCCCAGAGTGACCCGTGGGGAAGCGGGGGAGGGGGTGGAGGAGAGGAGGCAGACGGTGAGTGGCAGGGACCCCACAGAGGGGGGTGCAGTGGAGGAGAGGGGGAAATCATCCAGGCAGCGGTGGGCAGTGTGGGCTGGGAGAAGGGGCGAGGCAGATACAGGAAGAGATGGAGCACAGGCGGGGCACTGGGGCCCAGGCACCCGGGGCCTGGTCATTGTTGGCACCAAGAGAGGAGAGGAGAGGAGAGGAGACGGAGACGGAGACGGAGACAGAGACAGAGTATGTGTGATGGCCAACGCACTAGAGGAGGGACAGAGAAAAACATGGTAGGATAGCAAGCAACTCACCTCCTGGAGGCATCTGTGATGAAGCGGGACTTCATGTTTCCTCTGAATTGTGTGGGGGTGCCTCAGTTTCCCCTATGCAGTTCTTAAGGATCTAGGGTGTGGGGTAAGGGTGTATGATCGTTGCAGAGCTCTGGAGGGCAGGTGTGTGCAGGGGTCTGGACACAGAGAATGGCCGACACCCTCTTTCCTGGCACCTGATGCCCTGGGCCCTTCCCCCCTGCGAGGTGAGAGCTAAAGGGTTGGAGAACAAAGGAATCGGGTGCCCTCCTGGCCGGGGACAGGGACAAAGCCCAGAGGAGGAGGGGCTGGGGGGAGTTTCAGTTGGGGGCTGGCTGGAGACATGGAGTGAAGGGCAGACGGGGTTGTCTGGCTCACTGCCCCCCCCCAAAATGGACCCGGCTGAGGGGTCCTGTTCTCTGCACCTACAAGCTCTGTGTTAGACCATGTCCCTCTGGTCTAATAAACCTCTGTTTTCCTGGCTGGCTGAGAGTCCCGTCTGACTGCGGAGTTGGGGGGCAGGACCCTCTGCCCCCCCCAGGACCCCGCCTGGGCGGACTGGCTGTGGGAAGCGCAGGGAGGGGCAGAGGAGGCTGAAGGCTCCGAGGTCAGAGCCAGGAAGGTGGAGCCGGGGGAGCTGTGTGTCCTGCAGACAGGCTGCTCCCCGAGAGGAGACTTCCCCAGAGTCCTGCCTGGCTTCCTGGGGAGCAGTCCCAGAACATCGCCCGGGGACCCCGGGACATCCTCCTCCTCGATGAAACCTTCGGCCGTGTGACGTGTTGTGTGTGTCGTGTTGCGTGTGTCGTGTGACGTGTTGTGTGTGTGACTTGTGTGTTGTTTTGTGTGTGTGAGATGTGTTTATGTGTGCGTGTTGTGGTCCGTGTTGAGTGTGTGTGTGTGCCATGTTGTATACCGTGTTGTGTGCATGTGACGGTGTGTGCCGTTTTGTGTGCATGTTGTGTGTGTCGGTGTCATGTGTTGTGTGAGATTTTTGTGTCTCGTGTTGTGTGCCGTTTTGTGTGTCGTGTGTCGGTATCGTGTGTCGTGTTGTGTGTGGGTGTGTGATATTTTGTGTGCGAAGTTTTGTGCATCGTGTTGTGTGTGTGTGTCACCTGTGCCGTTTTGTGTGTCATGTGAGGTGTTGTGTGTCATATTGTGTGTGTGTGTCGGTGTCGTGTGTGATTTCTTTGTCACGTTGTCTGCTGTTTTGTGCGTCATCAAGTGTGTGTGTGTGTGTGTATGTGTCGGTGTCGTGTGTTGTGTGTGATTTTTGTGTGTCTTGTTGTGTGCTGTTTTGTGTGTCAGTTTATTTGTGTGTCATGTTGTTTGTGTCTTTCGGTGTCCTGTGTTGTGTGTGTGTGAGAGTGTTCTCTCTGTGTGTGTCGGTGTCATGTTGTGTGTGTGTGTGTCAGTGTTGTCTGTCGTGTTTTCTGTGTGTTGTCTTGGGTGGCCCCTCAGGGTACTGCACAAACCATTTCCATCGTGGAGAAACAGTGACACCAGGTGGCCAATCCAGATAATGTACAAACCATTTCCCTCACAGAGCAACAGTGACACCGGGTGGCTAATCCAGGTATTGCAGAAAGCATTTCCCTCCTGGCCCAACAGTGACACCGGGTGGCCACTTGGAGTAATGCAGAAATCATTTCCTCACGGAGCAATGGGGACACTGTGTGGCCAATTCAGGTATTGCACAAATCATTTCCCTCCTGGACCAACAGTGACAGTGGGTGGCTAAACCATGTATTGCACAAAGCATTTCCCTTATGGAGCAACAGTGACACCGGGCGGCCCCTTGGAGTAACACACAAATCATTTCCTCCCGGAGCACCCGTTGCACAAACTGAGTTTAATAATAATAATAAACAAAAAATAGTTTCACTAGAAAAGGCAGATTTTCAGTGATTATAAGGGATAGCAAACAGAAGAAGGCAGATGGCTAAGCAAATACAAATACACACACATACTAAGCCTAAGATCTTAAAGAGACTGGATTCAAGAAGTCATTTCCCATCCTAAAGGTCTTTTGGCAACTTGAAGAGTTTCTGTAGCTTAGACTTCCCGTTGTTTCTCTTTGCAGACTAGACTCCTGTCTTAGTCTGGACTTCCCCCTTCTCATTCCCTTTGTCTCTTCAGGTACTTTCAGCAGCCTTTCTACTGCCCTGCATGATTTTCCTCCGCTCCGACGTCTCCATGGCTCCCGAGACCTCACCTGTGGGAATGCACACCTACCCGGGTCCGACAAAGGGAGACGGCACCAGGAGAGCAGAGGGGAGAGAGCGAGTTGGCGAACACATGAGAAGACAGCGAGTGCGGACGAGGAACTGGCAGCGCCGACCTGGCAGCCGGGTCTGCAGCGGGCAGAGAGCGGAGGCCTGGTTCCCCCTCCTTGGAAAGAGGCCCAAGCGGCTCAGGCCCCTCCTGCCGCGTTCCCCTCCGGCGAGAGCTCCGGCACCATTCCTCGCCAGAGCCGCTGTGAGAGCCGAGCCGGAGCCCTCGCTCCACAGCGCTCGACGGGGGCTGGGAATCTCGCCCTCGGCCCTGCCGCCCTCTTCCCTCCCGCCCACACCGGCCCCACGCGCCGCCCAGAGACCGAGTTCCCCCGACCGTCCCCGCTCCGCTCTCGCCCCCGCGGGGGGTCATCTCCGGGGTGTGATTTCGGTGTCGTGTCCTCTGCCGTCTTGTGTGTCGTGTGACGTGTCAGTGTCGTGTCGTGGGCGTGTGAGACGTCATGTGTGTCAGTGTGTTTGCCGTCTCGCTGTGTGTGAGTCGTCGTGAGTCGGCGGGTGGGTGTGGGTGAGTGTGTGTGTGGGCGTGAGTTGTGTGTGGTGTGTGTCTTTCGGCGTGGGCGTATGTTGTGTTGTGTTGTTTTGTGTGTGGGGGGCGTGTCGTGTGGTGTGTTGTGTGTTGTGCATGTGTCGTGTGTGTGGGCGTGTGTTCTGCGTGCGTTGTGTGGGCGTGTGTGGGTGTGTGTTGTGTGGGCGTGTCATGTGTGGGCCTATGTGAGAGAAGTTGTGTGTGTGTGTGAGACGTCATGTTTGTGTGTGTGTGTGAGACGTCGTGTGTCTTGTGTGTGTGTGTCAGTCGTTGTCTGTGTCGTGTGTTTGTCGGTTTCATGTGTGTCAGTATTGTGTGTCGGCGTGTGTGTGTGTGTCGGCATGTGTGCGACATTATGTGTCGTGTGTTTGTGTGTGGACGTGTGTGAGAGCTGTCGTGTGCCTTGCATGTGTGTCGGCGTGTGTGAGAGACGTGTCTCTGTGTGTGAGACATTGTGTGTCGTGTGTGTGTGAGACGTGGTTGTGTGTGTGTTGTCTTGAGTGTTTTGTTCAGTGTGTGATGTGTTATGTGTGATTTGTGTGTGTGTGACGGGTTGTGTGTCGTGTTGTGCGCGCGTGCGACGTCTCCCATGATCACGCAGTTTCCATGAGTATTTACTTCATTAAAAACATTAAAGAGGGCTCGATCCATATCCACATGAGATCCCGGCGGCCTCTAGCAGACTCCAAGCACTATCCCAGGGGAGGCTCGAGTCGTTTGCTTCCCCAATGTCATTTTTGCCCAGACGGACTCTGTCTTATCCATTCCATCGCTGATTTCTTTACATTCGACCTCCTCATTGATAGACAATGCTACTCCACCACCTTGACCTTTATTTCGGTCTTTCCTAAACAGCACATACCCTTCAACACCCGTAGTCCAGTCATGACGACTATTCCACCCTGTTTCTGTTATCCCGAGAATATCTGGTTTCACTTCCTGCACCAGTACCTCTAATTCCTCCATTTTGTTACCTAGGCTCCTCGCATTGGTGTACAAACATCTTCATTTTTGCTGTTTGGCCTCGCTCACGTTCTTTACCCAATGAGGCACGGTCATTCTACAGCCAGCAGAACCTACTAGACTGGTGTCCACACTGCCCTTCCTCCTTATAGCCATTCTCCTACCCACGGCTGTATCCTTTCTTACTTTCTTTTCTTCCCTCTCAAGGCTAAAATCCGGCATGGAGATTACCTGGACATTCCCCAACCAATCATCTCCCCCAGATTCCTAGATTAAAGCTCCCTTAATCAGTTGTGCCAGCCTCCATCCTAGAAGTCTGTTTCCTTCCCTACTCAGATGAAGTCCATCCCGAGAGAACTGTCCTCTGTCCAGGAATGCCTCCCAGTGGCCATTCATCCCAAAGCCCTCCTTCTAGCACCACTGCCTGAGCCATCTGTTGATAGTCATAATCTTGTCACGCCTTTGTTGACCTTCTCCAGGAATAGGCAAAATCCCACCACAGATCACCTGAGCCTCGATTTCCTTTAGCGTCTTCCCCAGCCAAGCACAGTCTCCCTTAATCCTTTCCAGCGAGAATCTAGCTGTATCATTTGTTCCCACATGAAGGATAATTAGGGGATTCTTTCCCGTTCCCTTTAGGATCCTTTTCAACCTCAGATCTACATCCCGTATCTTAGCACCTGGAAGACAGCACACCCTTCTATTCTCTGGATCAGCTCTGGTTACAGGCCTGTCTAGTCTTCTCAGTAAAGAGTCCCCGATCACGTAGCCCTGCCTTTCCCTGGTGACAATGCTATTCTCCAGTCTATCCCCTGTTCCCTCTGGCTGCAAGTTCTTTCCATTCCTATTCTCCCTTGTAATCCTCTTCAACCCATCCTGTATCCTCCTGCGGCTCATATTTGGTGTAGTCTCCATTGACTCTTCCCCTTTTCCTATAGGACTAGCCACTCTTCTCTTCCTCCTTGCCCCTCCACCTTCAGTGACTACCTGTTGAGCCCCTTCTTCATTTTCCAACTCTCAAAAACTATTCCTGAACTCTATTTCTCCTTCACTAGCCCGTCTTTTCCTCTGCCTGGTTTTTTTTTAGTCACATGCTTTCACTGACCACTTTCCTCACCCAGCAGTCTCCCCTCAGAATTCCTCAGTCCTGCTTCCATCTGCAAGTCAGAGCTTTTCCCTTCAGATACCTCATGTCTTTGCTCCATCATCTGCTCAAACCCCTTTCTAAACTCAACCAGACTTTCCACCTGCATCTCCAAACCTCAGATCTTCTCCTCCATCAGCTCGAGCAGACGGCATTTCATGCAGACAAAACTCTTACCAGGTCCCCCCTCCAGGATCATGGACATGCGGCAGCTTCCACAGCCAGTCATCTCCATTGTGTCTTCCACGACATGAGTCACTCCCACCGCTGCCTCTGTGTCTGTCATCGCCTTCCCACCTAAATCCTGTTCACCTGGGAAACACCCAAATCCCACCCCCCACAGGAACAACAAACCCCAAACAAGCACCACAAGACAAACTCCCCCTCAGACTCCCCTGTTTACAGCCCTGTTTGCTGGCTCCTGTTCCACGGCCTGACTGGCTGGCTCCCTTCATAGGACCCCGAGTCAGAGAAGCCCTGGCCCCGAACCAGGGTTCAGCTTCTCCCCCAGCACAAAGCCCCCACAAGCCTCGACACGTACACATAATCCCAATACACAACCCAATGCCAACACCTTCTCCCCCACACCATTCACAGCTGTTGGTGGGTCTTGGGAAAACCCTGGTGCACCAGCGGGGGCGGGTGTCTGACGGGGTGGGTGGGGCGGCGGGGGGCGGGGAGGGGGCCCAGCTGGGAGGTGGAGGGGTCTGTGTGGTGGGAGCTGTGGGAGGGTAGGGGATGGATTGGTGCTGTGGGAGGAGGAAAGGGGGGTTGTGGACAGGTGGCAATTGGGTTGTAGGGATGGGGACTGGGTCTGGGAGGGATGCGGCGGGGAGGGAGAGGCTATAGGGGACCTGGATTGGGGACTTGGGTCAATGGCATGGCTGCGGCTGTTGGGTTGGGTTGGGAGGGGCAGCACCATGGCAGCTCCCAGGGGGACACAGCATGGCTATGGGGGGCTGTAGGGAGGGGAGGGGTCTGTGGGGTGGGGTGTCTCAGCTGGGTGGGGTGGCTGTGACATGTGGGGAGCGGGGGGGGCAGAAGAGGGGCCGGGTGCTCTGAGCCGTTCTGGAGAGCCCCCGGCCGCGTCCCTGCCGTTCCCCCCCCCGCAGCCTCCGCTCCCAGCGCCGCCGGCCCATGCTCCGGGCAGCGGGGCAACGAGCCTGGCCGACCCCGGGGCTCTCTGCAGTGCGGCCCGGCGGCTGGTCCTGGGGCTCCAGGCTGCGCGGTCAGGGGGCAGGGAGCAAGGGAGGGGTGGGGTAGAGGGCAGGGGAGTTCGGGGGGGGTCAGGGGCTGGGGTGTGGATGGGGTCGGGGTGGTGAGAGGGCGGGGAACAGGGGGTTGAATGGCAGCAGGAGGTCCTGGGGCGGTCAGGGAGAAGGGCTGGTTGGATGGGGCAGAAGGTCCGGGTGGCAGACAGGAAGGAGGGGGGGTTGGATGGAGTGGTGGGGGGCTGTTAGGGGAGGGGGATCTGGAGCCCCTCAGAGAACAGAAAGGTTGGATGGGGCCAGAGGCCCGGGACGGCCATCCGGGGGCGAGAAGCGGGGGTCAGATGGGGGCAGGGGCCGGGCCATGCCTTGCTCTTTGAGGAGGCCCAGCCTCCCCTAACTGTCCCTCTGTACAATTTCTGAAACCCGATCCGGCATCAGGCCAAAGTTTGCCTGCCCCTGGCTTAGGGCCTGATTCATGCAAAGACCCATTGGGAGTGTGTGAACATTGCCCCATTTCTGAAACTGGAAACAACCCCCTGCACAGGGCTGGGAAAACAGAGCAGAGCACTGGAGCCTGAACCCCCTCGTGAGAGACTGCGATGAAATCCTCTCAGGTATGGGCATCCAGACAGCAGGAGTATCTGGCTGTGTCGACTCTCTCCTCAGGCCCTGCGCGACCAGCATCCCTAGCCAGATATACCTGAGATGACGGGGCGTCCAGGATTTCCAGGTTTATGGATCTTGGGTAGCAGATAGAAGACCCCTGGTCGGGGTTCTAGGGGTGGGTCTGTGCAGATTTGTTCTTGTGCTTTTTCAGGGAGTTTCTTGAGCAGATGATGCAGTTTCTCTTGGTCACACTGAGTGGGATCAGAGGGGAATGGGCTGGAGAATGTGGAGTTGGAGAGCTGCCGAGCAGCCTCTTGTTCATATTCCAACCTATTCAGGATGACGACAGCACCTCCTTTGTCAGCCTTTTTGATTCTGATGTCAGAGTTGTTCCTGAGGCTGTGGACGGTGTTGTGTTCTGCACAGCTGAGGTTATGGGCCAAGTGATGCTGCTTTTCGACCACTTCAGCCCGTGCTTGTCGGCTGAAGCACTCAAGTTTAAGTCCAGTCTGCTGTTTCGACCTTCAGGCAGAATCCTTCTTTTTGTCGTGTTGGTCGGAAGGTCTCTGTGGATTAGTGTGTTGTTCAGAGGTGTGTTGGAAATATTGCTTCCGTCGGAGACGTGGAAAGTCGCATTCCAGGTCACCGCAGAACTGTATCATGTTGGTGGGGGTGGAGGGGCAGAAGGAGAGGCCACCCAGGACACCCACTTCCTAGACACTACAGTGCTAATAAGCAATGGTCACATAAACACCACCCTATCCTGGACCGCTATACTTACCTACATGCCTCCAGCTTTCATCCAGACCACATCACACGATCCGTTGTCTACAGCCAAGTTCTAAGATACAACCGCATTTGCTCCAATCCCTCAGACAGAGACAAACACCGACAGGATCTCTATCAAGCATTTGTCAAGGTTCCTCCCCCACTCTGAACTCTAGGGTACAGATGTGGGGACCTGCATGAAAACCTCCTAAGCTTACTTTCACCAACTTAGGTTAAAACTTCCCCAAGGTACAAATAAATTTTATCCTTTGTCCCTGGATCTCCACTGCCACCACCAAACTCTAACTGGGTTTACTGGGAAACGTAGTTTGGACACGTCTTTCCCCCCAAAATCCTGCCAACCCTTGCACCCCACTTCCTGGGAAAGGTTTGGTAAAAATCCTCACCAATTTGCATAGGTGACCACAGACCCAAACCCTTGGATCTGAGAATGATGAAAAAGCATTCAGTTTTCTTACAAGAAGACTTTTAATAGAAGTAAAGAAATCCCCTCTGTAAAATCAGGATGGTAGATACCTTACAGGGTAATTAGATTCAAAACATAGAGAATCCCTCTAGGCAAAACCTTAAGTTACAAAAAGGACACACAGACAGGAATAGTCATTCCATTCAGCACAGTTCCTTTCTCAGCCATTTAAAGAAATCATAATCTAACACATACCTAGCGAGATTACTTACTAAAAGTTCTAAGACTCCATTCCTGTTCTATCCCCGGCAAAAGCAGCATACAGACAGACACAGACCCTTTGTTTTTCTCCCTCCCCCCAGCTTTTGAAAGTATCTTGTCTCCTCATTGGTCATTTTGGTCAGGTGCCAGCGAGGTTACCTTTAGCTTCTTAACCCTTTACAGGTGAGAGGATTTTTCCTCTGGCCAGGAGGGATTTTAAAGCGGTTTACCCTTCCCTTTATATTTATGACAGCATTCTTCAAACTACAATCCCCACCTGCTGAAAGGAAGAATACTCAGAAGTCACCTACTCCAGGACAGGCCCAACAAAGAAAGGAACCGAACGCCACCAGCCATCAGCTTCAGCCCCCAACTAAAAGATCTCCAGGGCAGAATCGAGGATCTACAATCTATTCTTAAGGACGATCCCTCAATCTCACAGGCCAGTCCCCACTTACAGACAGCCCCCCAACCTGAAGCAAATACTCACCAGCAACCAGACAACAAAAACACTAACCCAGGAACCTATCCTTGCAACAAACCCACTGCACATATCTAGTCTAGGGACACCATCCTCGGACCTAATCACATCAGCCACACCATCAAATGTGCCCAAATACATTTGTTAGTCTCTAAGGTGCCAGAACTACTCCTTGTTTTGTTTTTTTGTTTGTTTGGTTGGGTTTTTTTTGCTGATACAGACTAACATGGCTCCCACTCTGAGCTAAATGATTGCATCTCTCCCCAAAATCGATCTGTAAGCACAAAGAAAACCCTGGAGACCAGGCCTTTAAACGTTAGGAAACATCAGAGTTAAGGTGACATGTACATACTTCGCGCAGTGCTGTTGTTCATGTGTGTTATGATACAGACTCACAAGTGTGGCCTTGGGGTCAATTCCCTGCCCCCCACAGCATCAATTTCCTCCAGACTCCCAAGGGAAGTGGTGCTTCCTCCATCCCTTGATGAGATGCCTTTCTCGAGTCTGCTTTGGTCCAAAACTCACGACTGCACCATGCAGGAGGCCTGTAATGTGTAGGGGGGCCAGATGAGATGATCTAACCGTCTCTTCTGGCCTTCAAGTCTCCAAACCTCTGCAAAACCGAGTGCGGTACATTGAGCATCCTCTGATGGTTCCACGTGTGGCCTGCGTGAACCCTTGCACGACCACTGAGTGTGTGGGGGTGACCCAGGGGGAGCAGCTCAAACACGCACAGGAGCCGGCTCGGGGCAGGACATGAGCCCTGCAGGGCAGGGGTGGGGGTGGCAGTGACATCACAAGGGCCTTTGCAGCACTCAGCTGATTGGTGAAAGGAGGTTGGGAGGCGGTGACCTCACAGAGAGTCCAGGACAATGGCCAGGGAGGACAGGCTGCAGGGCAGGGGGATCTCAGAGACCCCCGGGGCTTTGCTGCAGGGAGTCTCCTTCTTGAGGTGTCTCCTTGAGGACTGAGAGAGAATTCAGGGTCTCGTATGTGAGCGCGAGGTGGAGCCTCTCTGGAGTTTTCTCCTTTCTCACTGCTCATTGAGCGAGAAGACAGACATCCCTGTGGAGAAGGGAAGAGCCCTAGAGAAGTTTGGTACCGAGGCAGCCTGATCCGCCTGGTGCTGGCCAAATTCTCGGTACGGAAAACAGGAGGTTAAGGTGGGACAATTTTCCCCCAGCTAGGCCTTTGTCCCTTCGACTCCTTGGGGTTTGTCTTTTTTGGTTTCCCTTTTCCTGCTTCCCTCCCTCCACTGGTGAGGAGGGGGCTGCTCTGTAGCCCTCATGGTGGGAGGCCTCCCAAAGAGATGGGACAGGAAGCGTGTTCTGAGAGTGATCCTCACCGGTGACCTGAGCCATCCCTGGGCCATCTGGGGAACCCTCAGCCCACTGCCAGGGTCTCCACGCTGATTGGCTGAGCAGGGGGTGTCGTGGCAGGGAGGAGACTCAGTACTTTGTTGTTCTCTTTTAAGGCCCAGGAAATAAGCCAGAACCAATCATCTGCTTGGTGAATTGTTCTCCCTCTCGCTGCTGATTGTCTCTGAGCCGTTCCTGGTTCTCGCTGGTGTTCTCGTGCTTCTGAAACACTTGCTGAAGAATCAGTGTGAATGGTTGTTGGTCTGTAGCTCATTGCAGGTCCCTTTATTCTGATCATTCAGTGTGTGAAACTCCAGACTGATGGTTCGTTTGAAAGTCAGGACACCCGGGTCCTGTTTCCAACTCTATCCCGACAGGTTGTGTGATGGAGGACGAGGCCCTTCGCCTTTCTCAGCCTTCGTTTCTCCCTCTGTCATCTGGGGAGAACAATCCTCTCACACCTGCCTCCTGGTGGGGGGCGGCTGGGGAGCTGTGGGGACCTGTTTGAGAGCGTCACTCGGAGCAGTGTATTGTAGGAGGTGTCCTATCGGGTTGAGTCATTCCAGAGGATGATGTCGTGCAGCAGAAGCCCGTTTTCCCAACCTGGCGTGACACAGCTTTGCATGGGAACCGAACCAAGGGCGCACACAGGTCCAGAAGCCGGCGATTTCTCCTTTGGCCGCTAGATGGCGCTGCAGACTCCCACTTCCCCCTTCTCCTGGTCAGCGCAATGGGGGTTAGTCTCCCCAAAAAGAACGCCCTTCTCGCTTTGAACGTTCCTTGATGTGCACCCTGTGGACTGTCGGGATACGTGTCCAGAAGTTGCAGGGCTTGTTTCATGGTCTCCACAACGACAACCTTTCTTCCTTTTTAGACGTGACGACCTTTTTGGTCAAGATCCTTGATTATTCAGGGACTTATCCCGGAAGACCCAAAGTATTTGGGACATAAGACTTGTCTGGAAGGGTGCACAGGACTAAATTGTTTTTAGCCATAGCAGGTGACTTGTCCCAAGAATGACGTCCATCCCCCTTCCAAACAAGCCCCAAATGAGCTGTTACCAGAATTGCCCTTTACCTTGGGGTACGCCCATTTGTTAGGATTACTCTTCTGGTGGGGGGAGATTTTGCAATTCTGTCAATGTGCTGCTTTTGTCACTTGTGTTTTCCTATGGATCGCTACTCCTTCCTTCTGCAAGTTCCCTCCCAATGGAGCTACCCTGCAGGACCTCGGTTCCCCAGGGCTGGGGTCTTCCAGCCCCCAAATGTGATGAACATGAACAGACACACAGGCACACACACATGAAGTTAGCATGTCAGAGAGGACTGGGTCATCAGCACTCGCAAGCTGACCCCTGATGTGTCCCGGGACTCAGTGGGCTGGATCGAACAGCAATTTAATGCTGGTCCCCTCTTATGTCCTTGGCAGGGAGAACTGGAGGTCCTGGTGATGTCAAGGAACTATGACGTGATCGGAATAACAGAGACTTGGTGGGATAACTCACATGACTGGAGTACTGTCATGGATGGTTATAAACTGTTCAGGAAGGACAGACAGGGCAGAAAAGGTGGGGGAGTAGCCCTGTATGTAAGGGAGCAGTATGACTGCTCAGAGCTCCGGTACGAAACTGCAGAAAAACCTGAGTGTCTCTGGATTAAGTTTAGAAGTGTGAGCAACAAGGGTGATGTAGTGGTGGGAGTCTGCTATAGACCACCGGACCAGGGGGATGAGGTAGATGAGGCTTTCTTCCGGCAGCTCACGGAAGCTACTAGATCGCATGCCCTGATTCTCATGGGTGACTTTAATTTTCCTGATATCTGCTGGGAGAGCAATACAGCGGTGCATAGACAATCCAGGAAGTTTTTGGAAAGCGTAGGGGACAATTTCCTGGCGCAAGTGCTAGAGGAGCCAACTGGGGGGGCGCTTTTCTTGACCTGCTGCTCACAAACCGGGTAGAATTAGTGGGGGAAGCAAAAGTGGATGTGAATCTGGGAAGCAGTGACCATGAGTTGGTTGAGTTCAGGATCCTGACGCAGGGAAGAAAGGTAAGCAGCAGGATACGGACCCTGGACTTCAGGAAAGCAGACTTCGACTCCCTCAGGGAACGGATGGCCAGGATCCCCTGGGGAACTAACTTGAAGGGGAAAGAAGTCCAGGAGAGCTGGCTGCATTTCAAGGAATCCCTGTTGAGGTTACAGGGACAAACCATCCCAATGAGTCGAAAGAATAGTAAATATGGCAGGCGACCAGCTTGGCTTAATGGTGAAATCCTAGCAGATCTTAAACATAAAAAAGAAGCTTACAAGAAGTGGAAGGTTGGACATATGACCAGGGAAGAGTATAAAAATATTGCTCGGGCATGTAGGAATGTTATCAGGAGGGCCAAATCGCACCTGGAGCTGCAGCTAGCCAGAGATGTCAAGAGTAACAAGAAGGGTTTCTTCAGGTATGTTGGCAACAAGAAGAAAGCCAAGGAATGTGTGGGCCCCTTACTGAATGAGGGAGGCAACCTAGTGACAGAGGATGTGGAAAAAGCTAATGTACTCAATGCTTTTTTTGCCTCTGTTTTCACTAACAAGGTCAGCTCCCAGACTGCTGCACTGGGCATCACAACATGGGGAAGAGATGGCCAGCCCTCTGTGGAGATAGAGGTGGTTAGGGACTATTTAGAAAAGTTGGACGTGCACAAGTCCATGGGGCCGGACGAGTTGCATCCGAGAGTGCTGAAGGAATTGGCGGCTGTGATTGCAGAGCCATTGGCCATTATCTTTGAAAACTCGTGGCGAACCGGGGAAGTCCCGGATGACTGGAAAAAGGCTAATGTAGTGCCAATCTTTAAAAAAGGGAAGAAGGAGGATCCTGGGAACTACAGGCCAGTCAGCCTCACTTCAGTCCCTGGAAAAATCATGGAGCAGGTCCTCAAAGAATCAATCCTGAAGCACTTGCATGAGAGGAAAGTGATCAGGAACAGCCAGCATGGATTCACCAAGGGAAGGTCATGCCTGACTAATCTAATCGCCTTTTATGATGAGATTACTGGTTCTGTGGATGAAGGGAAAGCAGTGGATGTATTGTTTCTTGACTTTAGCAAAGCTTTTGACACGGTCTCCCACAGTATTCTTGTCAGCAAGTTAAGGAAGTATGGGCTGGATGAATGCACTATAAGGTGGATAGAAAGCTGGCTAGATTGTCGGGCTCAACGGGTAGTGATCAATGGCTCCATGTCTAGATGGCAGCCGGTATCAAGTGGAGTGCCCCAAGGGTCAGTCCTGGGGCTGGTTTTGTTCAATATCTTCATAAATGATCTGGAGGATGGTGTGGATTGCACTCTCAGCAAATTTGCGGATGATACTAAACTGGGAGGAGTGGTAGATACGCTGGAGGGGAGGGATAGGATACAGAAGGACCTAGACAAATTGGAGGTTTGGGCCAAAAGAAATCTGATGAGGTTCAATAAGGATAAGTGCAGGGTCCTGCACTTAGGACGGAAGAACCCAATGCACAGCTACAGACTAGGGACCGAATGGCTAGGCAGCAGTTCTGCGGAAAAGGACTAGGGGTGACAGTGGACGAGAAGCTGGATATGAGTCAGCAGTGTGCCCTTGTTGCCAAGAAGGCCAATGGCATTTTGGGATGTATAAGTAGGGGCATAGCGAGCAGATCGAGGGACGTGATCGTTCCCCTCTATTCGACATTGGTGAGGCCTCATCTGGAGTACTGTGTCCAGTTTTGGGCCCCACACTTCAAGAAGGATGTGGATAAATTGGAGAGAGTCCAGCGAAGGGCAACAAAAATGATTAGGGGACTGGAACACATGAGTTATGAGAAGAGGCTGAGGGAGCTGGGATTGTTTAGCCTGCAGAAGAGAAGAATGAGGGGGGATTTGATAGCTGCTTTCAACTACCTGAAAGGGGGTTCCAAAGAGGATGGCTCTAGACTGTTCTCAATGGTAGCAGATGACAGAACGAGGAGTAATGGTCTTAAGTTGCAGTGGGGGAGGTTTAGATTGGATATTAGGAAAAACTTTTTCACTAAGAGGGTGGTGAAACACTGGAATGCGTTCCCTAGGGAGGTGGTAGAATCTCCTTCCTTAGAGGTTTTTAAGGTCAGGCTTGACAAAGCCCTGGCTGGGATGATTTAACTGGGAATTGGTCCTGCTTCGAGCAGGGGGTTGGACTAGATGACCTTCTGGGGTCCCTTCCAACCCTGATATTCTATGATTCTATGACTCAGTGGGCTGGGCTGAGCAACACCTTAATCTGCCACCCTCCTCTGCCCCCAGGTTCAGCACCTCCCTATCCCCACCTTCACCCCACAACCATTCTGCTAGTAACCCACTTGCTGAGCAAACCCCCGAGGACTTTTGGGGCTGCAGGGATCTTTAGCTTGGGTACAAGGAGCGTTGCTGCAGAGTGAATGGAGAAGCCAAAAACACCCATGGAGGTGGGGTGGGGGGCTAGCAAACTATAACTGATCACAGGAGGCAGGGTCAGGAGGCTATTCCTAGAGAGAGACAGAGGCACAGAAAGAGACAGATGGATCTCAGCACTCCTTGAAGCTGGACTCGATCAGGGTTCCCAGGTGGCCTTGGTAGCGGAGGGACCGGAGCGCTGGAGCCAGGCAGAGTCCCCAGCACAATCAGTCAGGAAAAGCGAATGAGGAGGACTTGTGGCACCTTAGAGACTAACCAATTTATCTGAGCATAAACTTTCATGGGCAAAAGCCCACTTCATCAGATGCATGCAGGGGAAATACAGCAAGAAGATATAGATGTAGCGATACAGAGAAGACGAGAAAATGGGGGTTGCCATAGCAACTCTTAACGAGACCAATCGATGAAGGTGGGCTGTTAGCAGCAGGAGAAACAAAATTTTGTTGTGATAATCAGGGTAATCTGGGGGGACTAAAACTGCAGGGCAGAGAGACCAGTCAGTGTTGGGGGTCCCGATCCAGTCCCCCAGCTTCTAGCCGCCCACCCCCTAACATCCCGTTTGCTTTCCTAACATCCCGTTTGCTTTTTTGACGGCCGCTGCGCACTGCGTGGACGTCTTCAGAGAATTATCCACGATGTCTCCAAGATCTTTCTCCTGATTAGTTGTAGCTCAATTAGCCCCCCATCATATTGTAGATATAGTTGGGGTTATTTTTTCCAATGTTCATTACTTTACATTTAGCCACATTACATTTCATTTGCCATTTTGTTGCCCAATCACTTAGTTTTGTGAGATCTTTTCGAAGTTCTTCACAGTCTGCTTTGGTCTTAACTATCTTGAGCAGTTTAGCATCACCTGCAAACTTTGCCACCTCACTGTTTACCCCTTTCTCCAGATTGTTTATGTATACGTTGAATAGGATTGGTCCTAGGACTGACCCGTGGGGAACACCACTGGTTACCCCTCTCCATTCTGGAAATTTACCATTTATTCCTACCCTTTGTTCCCTGTCTTTTAACCAGTTCTCAATCCATGAAAGGGTCTTCCCTCTTATCCCATGACAACTTAATTTACGTAAGAGCCTTTGGTGAGGCTTCAGAGTGATAGCCGTGTTAGTCTGTTTCAGCAGAAAGAACAAGGAGGACTTGTGGCACCTTAGAGACTAACCAATTTATTTCAGCATAAGCTTTCATGGGCTGAAGCCCACTTCATCAGACGCAAGCAGTGGAAAATACAGCAGGAAGATATATAGATATATATACACAGAGAACATGAGAAAACGGGGGTTGCCATTCTAACCCTTAACGAGACCAATCGATTAAGGTATCACAACAAAAGTGTTTTTTTCTCCTGCTGCTAACAGCCCACCTTCATCGATTGGTCTCGTTAAGAGTTGGTAGGGCAACCCCCATTTTCTTGTCTTCTCTGTATCGATATATCTATATCTATATCTGCCTGCTGTATTTTCCACTGCATGCATCTGATGAAGTGGGCTTTAGCCCATGAAAGTTTATGCTGAGATAAATTGGTTCGTCTCTAAGGTGCCACAAGTCCTCCTCATTCGCTTTTCCTGACTGATTGTGCTGGGGGATCAGCCTGGCTCCAGCGCTCCGGTCCCTCAGTGACCAAGGCCACCTGGGAACCCTGATCGATTCCAGCTTCAAGGAGTGCTGAGATCCATCTGTCTCTTTCTGTGCCTCTGTCTCTCCTGACCCTGCCTCATGTGATCAGTTATAGTTTGCTAGCCCCCACGCCACCTCCATGGGTGGTTTTGACTTCTCCATTCACTCTGCAGCAACGCTCCTTGTACCCAAGCTAAAGATCCCTGCAGCCCCAAAAGTCCTCAGGGGTTTGCTCAGCAAGTGGGTTACGAGCAGAGTGGTTGTGGGGTGAAGGCGGGGATAGGGATGTGCTGAACCTGGGGCAGAGGGGGGTGGCAGATTAAGGTGTTGCTCAGCCCAGCCAGCTGAGTCCAAGGACATAGGAGGGGACCAGCTTTAAATTGCTGTTCGATCCAGCCCACTGAGTCCTGGGACACATCAGGGGTCAGCTTGCGAGTGCTGATGACCCAGTCCTCTCTGACATGCTATGTTCATGTGTGTGTGCCTGTGTGTCTGTTCGTGTTCATCACATCTGGAGGCTGGAAGACCCCAGCCCTGGGGAACCGAGGTCCTGCAGGGT